>NW_027412704.1:6259223-7459223 GCF_025532065.1 Leptinotarsa decemlineata | reverse complement strand
CTTATATAATATAAAATTTTAAAAGTGCGAAGTGCGAAGAACTTTCTTTCTTCTTTGCAGGAAACAAAGAAACTAAAGTACTTTCTTACAGTCTCTCTACGCAAGCAGATGAAATCATACCTATTTGAGAAGACCTCAAAAGTTTTAAAATTTTCAGTTTTTCGTATCTCAAAATTCCCAAAAAAATACACATCGTCAAAAAAGAGATTCAGTTCCTTCAATAATCCATGGTGGATAAGAAGATAGATGTAACTGGGGATTTATTTATTGGAAAAATTTGAATGCATATCGATGGTTATTAAAGTTTGGGTACGGGTTGCATGGAAAATTCATCAAATAATGCTTTGATATTTCATCAAGCATAATTCATTCATTTTCATATATTTTTACTAAAAAAAAAACATGTCTGGTTTCAAACTTGATTCTTGTTATGATCCTTGAGAAAAATGTTTTGTGGAGAAGTCGGAATTTGTCATTGTTACGTTCGATTTTCAGTTTTCACAAATTTCATTCAAACCGATATTTCTTTCGAGGTTGCAATTGAGCAGGACAAAAATTTTGTTGGAATCTATCTGTACTGTTAAAATTTTTTGTAAAATTATAAAAGTATTACAAAACAAATGGGCAGTTGAACTGAAAATCTGTGTGTTGCCAATAATACAATCTTCAATACGATTTGAGTAATTTACGACACAATATTTGGGATCCTACCACCTAAACTGAGTCGTAATTTTACAATCATCAAAAAATAACACTAAACTTTTTGTAATTTTATCAAATTCTTTGTAATTTTCTGAAACAAAATTGAACTGACCTGGGTAGTAAATTTACAATGCATTAGTATATTGAAACTGAAAATACATACTTTGAGAAAGGAAGTTTTTGGCCTTCTACTTTTCCATCTTGATACAAATGTAGACTTTTTTTTCAATTTGTGTCTGGAAGTTATTTCTTTGCATGATCTATACATCTTTGTACAGAGTTATTTTTTTGAAATTTATAGCATCCGCCCTTCCTTTGGAAGATTCACAGATTTTTAAACAAGTAGGATAAGTAGAAGGCCAAAAACTTTCCTTCCCAAAAATTAATCTTTCCTACAATATACCTATACCCTATAAATTTATACATACTTTGTAATATGACAATACAAACTTCCAGTAAAAGTTTAATAGAAATTAAAAAATGCTTTGCACTTTTTCTGAATAGGGTTAGAATAAATCGTGCTGTAGTGAATTTACAGAACGTTATTTTATAATAAAAAAATGTTTTGTGTTAATTCTTCCAAATTTTCTTTTGAGAAATATCTATAAAAATTTCAAACAGTGTGATAAGAATAATATTTCTACTACTGAATGTGAAATTGGGATTGCTTTGCATGTAGCAAATTGAGCACAGGGCCAATATTTTTCTTTATATGCCTTCTTAAACCCATCACAAATATGTATGCTTCTTCGAGGTTCTACTGATTGATATTTTTCCGAAGGAAAGAAATATGTTCAATAATATACTTTGGAAGACTTTTTTGTTGAGGAATCCAGAAGTTGGCAGTAAGAAACATGTTTGGTAATTTATTGAATATATTATATTTAGAAATTTTAAATTCGGATTTAAAGCAAATTATTTTTATAGTCCTTCCATGGAGTAGGTATCAAAAATTGAAATAGAATTTTCACTTTCGACAACCAATCCATGACCATTCTCAATTTTCGAACTGATTTGAAGTCAATGGAATATATCTTGAGTTATATATGATTTCTATTTTTATTTGAAAAAGATCGATTCCGAAAAGAATTGCATTTCATACCTGTTCATATTATTCGAGAAATCTAAATAAAACAAAAAAATATACATGATTCTTCTAGGTTCTACTGATTGATATTTTTCCGAAGAAAAGAAATATGTTCAATAATATAATTTGGAAGACTTTTTTGTTGAGGATTCCAGAAGTTGGCAGTGAGACACTTGTTTGGTAACATATTGAATACCTATATTATAGATTTTTTTAGAAATTTTGAATTCGGATTTGAAGCAAATAATTTCTATTGTTGTTTTTACTTTATTTTTGAAATAAATGTATATAGAAGAAAAAAAAAAAATTTTATAGTCCTTCCATGAAGTATGAAAAATCGAAAATGAATTTTCACTTTCGACAACCAATCCATGGTCATTCTCAATTTTCGAATTGATTTGAAGTCAATGGAAGATATCTTGAGTTATATATGATTTCTATTTTAATTTGAAAATGATTGATTTTGAGAAAATTGGCATTTCATACTTCTTCATAATATTCGAGAAATCTAGTTCACGATTACTTATATAATAATTTTATAAGGTTTTTTCTTCACAGAAAGTTAATTACTCCAGAAAAATTATAATTTTTCATAGAAAATAGTGATTAACATAGTAAGTTAAGAGCAAGGTCAACGGCAATATGATCCGCTGCTGAACTTCTATATAATCTAGCTATTCCTTCATTTCTCTTTTCCCATTTCTCAGATAATTTTTGAGCAAACATACCCATCAAATAATCTGAATGTATTCAGAATCTCTGAAATTCAGCCCTTCACACACTCGTTATCGTTTTCTGTCACTATTTCCAGTATCCTAATGGTAACAACCTATAGTTACATAATACGGAAGCCACACCAGCAGACATTCATCAATAAATATATTTCCTCATCTAACGGAAAAACCCAGACTTGTTGCCTTTTCTCAAAATGCATTCACTCTCATCGAAAACCCGGAACCGCCACAAACACCACACATTTCCTCGCTACCAGCTCATCATAACCAACCCTTCTGATCCTCGATCGCTCATGCTCGCGGTGATTCATTAAGTCCAGCTACCGGAATTCAGTAGAAACACACCGCTCAGCTGAGCATCAAATCTTAAACAATTCACAAATTATCAATTTGAATTTGTGAGTCACGCCCCTTTCCCCTCCGAAACTCCACCCCAAACCTGCGCCGGCAAACATCTAACACGCCGTGTATTCTGCCGACATCGGCATACCCCCTCTACAGCACCTTGCTCGCTCTGACTCGCAGTAGTCTGCGCTCCGTCTCCGTCTGCATCTCTCCTACGCCCCGCGCGTAACGTTTGTCAGTATCGCATCTCGTATACTAAACCCAATCAACGTGTGGTATTGGCCAGTTGCGGCGCCGCTACGTTTTGACGCGAATGTCATTCACTATCATACAAGTCCCCACGTGAAACGGTCCACCGGACAAACCCGTTTAGTCAGTCGCGATGTTATTCTATGGTACCTGAGTCGGGATCATAAACTTCTGATGACAGTTTTATTTCTTCGAGCACGCGCCAGCGTTTAGTGTTGTGTTTATTGGTCTATAAAGTGCCCAGAGATATTTATGACTCTAGCTCTGACCGCGGAACCGCGCTATGTAATTTATTGTTGAACGTTTTCTGATTACCAAAACTAAAATGAGTTCGTACCAGTTCGTAAACTCCTTGGCGCAGTGCTATGGGCAGCAAGGGCGGCCAGGGGGCGACCAGCCTCACCAGGCTGCAAGTCCTGGAGGAGATTACTACAACCCCAACGCTGCTGCCTCTGGTTATCCACCAACTTGCTACTCGCCGCCCCAAGTAGGCCCACAGTACCCTCCACATCCTTATGCAGCACCTGCTCCTGGGCATAGTTTGCAGCCCATGGGGGACTACACCCAGCTCCAGCCCCAGCGCATTGCTACCAATCCTTCTCACATGCACCACGCTAGCCCAGGTGGTCAAAGCCCCGGAATGCTCAATGCCACAGCGAGTTGCAAGTATGCTGATTCAACTTCGTCTACTGGAGTAGCCTCTCCTCAAGACCTGAGCACTAATGGTCCTCCTACCAGGGCTACTCCTCCGCTATCCAGTGCCCAAGCGAGCAATAATGCCAACGCGACGATTACGTCTAAAAGCTCCGGACTAACTTCTCCCTTGTCAGTGAGTACTTCACCCTCTGGAAAACAAGTCTCAGGCTCCACAGTCTCACAGAACTTGTCCTCTCCAGCCTCAAGCACCAGCTCTACATCCAGCAACGAGAAACCCGGGGGGAACAACAACAACTCCAAAAGCGGATCTTCGTCGAATCCTCCCCAGATCTACCCCTGGATGAAAAGGGTGCACCTGGGCCAAAGTAAGTACTTACTGACTTATTAATGCGACTGTTTAATTTATAAAGCGAATGACATTGGCCATTTGTTGAAGACAAATCACTAGGTAAAGGTTACTGCTGGAAATGTTATTATAAAACCATTAATCAAAGTAATTGATACTTCGCTAGACGGTAATTGATACGTGCCTTGTTTTTCGTGCTATCGACTTGTAATTAAGTTTTTTTGTGAAGGGATTGAAGAGGAATATTTTAGCGTTATCGCTGTTTTATTCATGCTTAATGGAATTCTGTGGTTTTATTTGGTCTTTAGGGAGGACTGATATTTTTTTGTTTCCATTGATTATTTTTATTAAATACCTGAAAGAGAATGGAGAATGGAGAATGACTACAAACAACGACAGCGGATTCTACTATTTGTCCAGTATTTATGAAACAGTTTTTTTTCTTCAAGGTCAACCTGAATTAATGTATTAGAATTTCCATGATTTCCATCTGTATTATGGATAATTAGAAACACAATACTTTTATTGTTGTAGAAAGATATAAAAAGTAAACACTTAACTACTTTTTAATACCCTTTTATGGTATTTATATGGTATTTTTATGGTATTTCTCAAAATTTGTTTAATAGATATAAAAATCGAGTAAAAATCTCCTTTATTGCACGTATTCAATTCGAAATAAAAGCACGATATCAATTTTCTGTTTAAGATGATAACAATTAATTTATATTTGAAATGAAAAGTTTAAGAAGAATTAAAAAAATCTGTGATATGATCACCAATAAATAACTTCAAGTGGATCTTGATCAAATGAAAAAGTTGTATGAATCCTTAAGAAACAAATAACAGAAGTTGAATATGCAGTGGTTCAATATGTAGGTATACAGTAATAGGTACTTAGATGAACTGGAAATATTTTGTGAAATTTTTCTGAAACGAAAAAAGTTTTATACTTTTCAATTAGCATTTTTATTAATTTAAAAAAATTTCATGTATTGTTGAAGAAAACCGAAATCAAATGATCACTTCACTAAATCAAGCATATTGAAAATTCCATTATTTATTTTCTTCTATTTTTCGAAAGTATTCGAGTGGTATACAGGGTTTATTATCAATAGTATTCCGGCTTATTTAATTCATTCATAATTCATAACATCAACAAAATGTTTAGCTATTTTATTCGTAAATGAAAACATTCCTGAAATATATGGAAACTGATGAACTGAAACAAGATAATCAAAACTGAGAAGTTGGGAATATGTGAAATTAGAACTGCTACAAAAATATATTGGTCAAACTGAACAATACATTGAAACTCGTTCCAACATGCAGAAGCAGCTAGTGCCGCTCTTTATAATTTGGAGAACGGTAATTGAACATGAATTCACTACTCAATATACTGTTTGAGATTGTATATGACAATATATTTCTGGATCCAAGTTAGAAAGCTTGAAAATAGCGTAGTTTGGTATAAGAACTATAAACAGCGGTAAATGTCTCAAACAACTATTTTATCACACTTTTTGGCATATGGCTAAAAAAGTTCACAATTGAAAACGATATACTTTTTCATTTTCAAGTATGTCTCCATCTGAAGGTTCTACATTTTTCGTATTTGATCGTATACGATTTTGGAGACAAAAATCTGTAACTCGTTTTCCAACCAAATAATATGTATGTTATCACGCATACCTACTTATTTATTCCATTGTCATGGGTAGTTAAATTACAATAAGTTCATCTACTCTTTCTCTGTAATTATTTTTCAATGTTAATGAACTCAGAACCAAAGTCGAATACCATGCAAAACTTATATATTCGTTTTCTGTCATTCTATGATCCTTCTGAGGATCCTCCGCATAAACATGTTCGGTTAATGGACAAGAATTAACATTTCGTCTGCAGTCGCTTTTGTGCGAAGTAATACGACTCCTAAGAGATCTAGTTGTTTGCCCCATATATGTTTCAGAACAATCCATACAAAAAATTGTGTATACTGAATTTTTCTTCATTCAAAATTGGAGTTTTGTGCTTACTGTATAATTTATATATAATGGTTGAATGTCCTCTTAACACAATAATTAATTTTTGGATTGACTCGTGAACATATGGAAGCGGTTGATATAGAAAAGAAGGTATAAAGTTATCATGTCCAACTTTTTCAGTATTTTGAAGGATTATTTTCACAAATCAATGAGTAACTCATTGATTTTTTAGAGTGACTAGATTAATATTTCACAAAATATTAAAATATATTTGAATCAATACCAGTCTCTGAAACAATCTAAAACATATTAATAAAAAATAATCACCAATAATTCTCCATTGCTTAATTTAAGGTATTACTTACTGCTTTATCAAATTAATATAATTACAGGGATATATTTCATGTATTCCTGTTTTACTGAACCACAATTTTACAATAAGAAATGTATTGTTATAAAATTAACTTGTTACTTAATACCATTATCTACTATTACTGTAACTACCCATGTAATTTTCAACAAGTTTATTGTGTTTCCTTTCAAATGCAAATAATTCAATCTTCTATGCATCCATTTAGATCGAATACAAGTAGTAACAAATGCTTCCAATTACGTCGTGATATCTTCAACAATTGAAAACAATTCATAAATCACGCACAGTTTGTTTTGAGTGTACAGCTATAATAATTATCATAAGTCTGCAGATCCGACGTAAATCAAACGTATGTGTCATTAGGTTATAGGGCTGGTAGACTCGGTAGTAGGTAATAAATCAGGCGGTACATTCGACCTTTAGGGCCTTAGATCAAAGCGACCACTTCACTCCGTTTTCAGTTTATATATTAACGAAGGAGCATCGAATGAGTCACGTGGTTTTTCTCAGCGGAACGTGTGTTCATTTTTTGAAAATAATAAAAACAAAATATGAACATTTTGTCGACTACAAAAAGGACCACAATTTGAAGATATTCACTTGTTCATGGCTGCATTTATCATATTCTAACACTTAATTCAACTTGTTCCCTTAAAAAAAATGTACTCTTACTCTTGTGAAGAAAGTTATTACTATTATTATTATTTATTGTAACAACAATAGTTGAATCTATAACAGATGTTTCTCTATATGCCCGTCATCATGGTACTAGCCAAAAAAAAATTTTTTTGTAATTTTTGTATCACCAGAAAAAAATATTTCTCTTTTATAGTACTCATTAATAATTCACTTCATAAATAGCTATTAAATGAATAAATTGCTCTTGTTATCATGTTTCAATTGTATTTGACAGGTAGGTAGTGAGTCTTTAATATCAAGGTTGCGTCATCAGAGTCCTAAGCTCCGTCAAGAGTTCCCCAGGGCGCCATCCTGGCCCTACTTTTGTTTCTCTTACTGATAAATGATCTAATTGATTTTCGTAGATGTACAAGTTCAATGTATTAAAATTGTAAGTTTAACTAGTATTAGAAATATGAAACTTCTAAATTTGAACTTGTAACAATTAGTAGTTGGTATCCAGGGAAAGAGAGGATTAATCAACTTTTTTGTCAACAAGGGACTCTTAGCCAAGCCTCGAAGAGAGAAGCCACGCTTTTTGATGCTCCATAATTTATTGAATTAATTGTGATATTTATAGAAGATATTTTATGAAATTAGGTCTAGATATCAATAATTAATAGATAACCAGATACATATGAATAAATGTAGCTAAATACTGCACTTCCACTCACATAGACCTTGTTGAATCCAAGGAACTTGGGATTTATAATATAAATTTTTTTTTTTCAATATTCTTGCTTTTTGACTGCAGCTTAGTTAGGTTCAAACTCTCCTGTATATCTCCATTGTGATGTATGTATAAAAGAGTAAACATATTAGTACGCTGGAAAGCATCCAATGAATAAGTATGCCGTCTTCAGTAGATTTTCTTCATTTTTGTGTAAAGCCACTTGAGGTGTAGATTGAAATTACTCATTGCCACGATTATCCCATTTTTTCCATATTCCCGTTTGTCACACATTGAATTCAATTTATGAAACCTTTACAGATTCTGCTATATTTCAAATTACCAGAAATTTATTTCATTATTCAACATTATCTTCTCATTCATTACAGCGAACTTACGTTTTTAGACCTTTGAAAAAATTGTTTTTCTCTACAAATAGGCCTCCACAATTTTTATCACTTTTTAGTTAAAAAAATATGCAACATGCGATTTGTGACTAAATTATAGAAGTTTGAAATGAAGGAATGAAATCGTGTTTCGTTTGAAAGTTTAGCAATGCATTGGAATAAAAAAAACTAATATACAGGGTACTTAGTATGAACGTGCCGTATCACAGTTGTTTTTTTTCAAATAGAAGGACATATATCGTTTGCAAATTTTTTCTCATCTGTTTACTGTGAAGAAAAAGCATCATACAATGTAAACCTGAATGATTCTAGTATGACAAATGACTCATTTCAAATACATACAATAACTGAACTTGACTATAATGAAGCTGTCAAAAAACTTAAACCCAAAAAAGCTGCGGGAATTGATGGCATCCCTCCTTATATATTGAAGAGCTGTTATGAATGGTTAAGAGGTCCATTACTTCATATTTACAATTTAATAGCTGAGCCAAATATTTTTCCTGAATTTTGGAAAACATTTATTACCATACCTATATTCAAATCGGGGAATGAAATAGAAATTGAAAATTATAGAGGTGTCTCAATTATGTGTGCTCCGTCTAGGTTATTGGAGCAAATTATATATTCAAAACTATATAAATTCGCAAATAAATACATAGCACCTGAACAACATGGCTTTATGACTAATTTATTTATTTTTAGCAACCATGCTTTTGAAACTTCACAAAATAAATCTCAATTGGACATAGTATTCACAGACTTCCGTAAAGCCTTTGATCAAGTAAATCATGATGTGCTTTTGCTAAAAATTAGTAAATTTGGGTTGTCGAGGAATTTTCTTGAATTGATTAAAAATTACTTGAGAAATAGATATTTCATTGTTAAACTTAATGGGAACACTTCGGGAAAATTTTATGCTAATTCCGGTGTTCCTCAGGGATCAAATCTAGGACCTCTTCTATTCTTATTATTCATTAATGATTTACCCTCGGTCTTACATCATTCACATTGTCTGATGTTTGCAGATGATCTCAAAATTTTTAAAGGTATCCAGACTGTTAGAGACTGCGTATCATTGCAAAAAGACATCAACAACATTGTGAATTGGAGTTATACTAATAAGTTATTTTTCAATATAAAAAAATGTTATACGTTAACAATATCCCGTTTGAAAGATGTGATCAAATTTGAATATCATATGGATGGAGAGGTCCTGGGTGAAAAAACCGAGGTGAAAGACTTAGGCATTACTTATAATAGTAGGTACTTTTTCCTTCACAAAGCATATAATGGTATTAGTAAAATCTGCAAATCGTATGTTGGGATATTTAATGAGACAAACGCGTGAATTTAATAATATAAATACAATTAAATTACTCTTCTATACTATAGTTAGACCAAAACTGGAGTTTGCTCCAATAATTTGGACAGGAGAATACAAAACTACTTTAAAAGAAATTGAAAAGGTTCAAAACAAATTTCTTCGATATCTCTATTTTAAAAAATATCATAAACGGCCCGATTACAATTTAATACGAACATCACGGCTAAGGAGCGAATTCAAAATATTATCATTAGAACAAAGACGCAATTTGTCAGCCCAGATATTCATATATAAAATAATTAATAATCGAATTGATTCCCCCGAAATCCTACACTTGATTCCGTTTCATGTCCCTTCACGCCTTTCTCGACATACAATTATGTTCAATATTTCTGTGTCAATATCTAGCACTAGATCACCTCTCGCAACCATGTTGATATTAGCTAATGAATTCAATGAAATAACGGATATTGATTGGTCTTCACCATATTCCAAATTCCGTAACACAATACTGAATAATATACTGAATATATCTTCGTGATAATTAAATCTACCTAAATCTGTACCCCAACAGTTCTCATAGTAGGTACGTAATAAAAATATATTTCTTTTGTAAGTTGAATTTACATTGTATATATTGTTAATAATAGGAATCCATGTAATAAAACTTAACAAGTTTGTATGGATCAAATAAATAAATAAATATTGTTTTCCTTGTTCGGATTCTGTCAGAAAAGTACAAAAATCTAACAATGGATCTGTTCAACCGTCCCCATTTTCAATAAAAACTCATTTGGAAAGCTTTTTTCGTTATGTAAATATTTTGAGAACATATTTTTCTCATTATCGAATGTATTTCTCTTTTACGTCCGCTCTATATAATATGTCTGAATCCTGGAAATATATTTAGTGTTTATATTACTTATTGACGCTAATTTCTCTTGTATTTTATCTCTTTATCAACCGTAGTCTCACTGATCACCAATCCCAGAATTCACTTCTTGTGCAACCAGTACATACACTCCTTTACTCGTCTGTCAGAGGTAGAAAAATTGCATGAGTGATGATATTGCACCACTGCAATGTACACAGGCTACCTGATGATCAGTATTTGAAGAACAATCCAGTGAAAAAATTGCTGAGAATGGTGGTTATATGACTGGTTATATGTTGTTCGATAATCATTATCATTTCAGTAGAAATAAACACTATCTAAAAAAGATTATATTCTAGTTGCGTTTCAAATATGTGTCAAGTACTCCGTACGGAAAATGTAATGCATATGATAAATTCCTAGTCCTATAATTCTTTGGATGAACCTTGATTGGGATTGAACTAATTTGCCCATTTAGCGAACACACGTCAGTATCTATGATCTTTTACCTTCAGTTCCTGGGCCCAAGTCACGCAACATTCGCTAAGTTCTGGTCTGCGAAAGGCCGAGTTATTGTGAGTGACATTAAATCGAATGCTTCGGATTCTCCTGTACACTCTCACATACAGCGGCGATGTTTTAGGCAGATCTGGCGTCTCGTCGACCTATATAGGTGTTGATCGATAGTTTACTGAACCAGTGGACTCAAATTTATCCACCACATTGATAATAGTCCTCTCGGTTGTACTAGAACTACTTCTACTGCTATATGACTTGTCGATAATGCGCAAAGTATATTTGGAATCTGCCTTATAACTTTGCTAATATAACTACTATCCGGTTGAACCAACGGGCCTCAAGTGAATCGAAAAAAAATATGATTTCAGTCCACTCAGTCTTCCAGTTGCATTTCCAGTGTGGTGTCTACATTACACCCGATATTCCCCAACATCAAACAGTTTTGTATGAATTCTGGAATCCTGATTGCTTGTTTCTCTGATTTTAAGCCAAAAGGAAATGACAGTTTATTTTTCTTGTTATATTTTGACGAACAAATTTTTTAATTTGCTAGTTTTGCCACAACAATATATACTGAACTTGAGTTTACTCGGGTAACTCGGTTGGAAAAAGTATGTCCAGGGTTCGACCAGTACAAAGTCATGTCAGGTGGTATTAAATGAAATGTTATTCTTGATAACTATGTACAAATAAATAACGAAGATCATATGTACCTACAAAAATTTGTCAAATATATTTACAGGTATTGTCTCGGGTATTGTAGTAGGTATTCTTGAACCAATGTCGTCTTGATTTCAAACAGGTTGGAGCCTGGCTCCCTTACCCTTAGTACTTATGCTCGTTCAGAAGGACGAGCGGGTCATAACTGATCATGGGTGGCGGCATGAATGTCTTCAGACATCAGTACCGCCCTTCACTATGGACCCCTACCTGGCTGGGGTGTTTGGATGAAAATATTGTTCTTCTTTTAACGGGGGATATGAGGGTCTCATTCGACAGAATGTCTGGGCCTTCTATATCGGGAGGGGTCATCAACAGAATCTATAGCTTCCCTGACTAACGAATTATCGTCGGTTTTTGCGCAATCAAAGACTTGCCGATTCCTCGACTGAATGGACTGCTGAATGGAAGGCAGCTGCAAATCTCTGCGGATGGCTTCGTTCCGTACGAACCACGCAGCATTCACAATTATACTTATCAACTTATTTTGCAATCTCTCCAGAATGGAGGTATTAGATGGAGTCGCTTGTCCCCAGACGCCTGAAGCATGAAGCATACTTGAAGGTACGGTCTATTAGAAAACCGAGGTACTTTACCCGCGCTAGCCAGTCGATCTCCCTTTCAGAGATCGTCACTTTTCTGGCCGGAGAAGATGTCGTTCTTTCCATGGTTATCGTCTGAGTCTTGTCCGGGTTCATTTGGATCTTCCATTCGAGGTACCATCGCTCGAGGTCGTCCAATGCACGTTGCATGTAGACCGAGCTCTCGACCCATAGAAGATGAGAGGAGAGCCGTGTCATCGGCGTCTGGAGATATCTTCACACTCTCGGACCTTGGGCGGTCGCTGGTGTGAAGGGAGTACAGCGTGGGAGAGAGCACGGCCCTCTGTGGCTCTCCAGCGAGGATCTCCCTGTTGTCAGACAGAGAAAGAAACTAGAGAGTCGTATTTAACATATATCAGATCGGTGGTTGACCAGACGTATATTTGTCGGTCTTTACTTAGATAGCCAGGCCAGCCACAACAGGCGGTTCAGCTTTACCTCCACGGGCCTTGACCTCACCATGCTTCAAAGGTGCATGTATACGGAATTGCCAACCCATCAGACGGTTGCTGGCTCAGTCAAAGTCCACTTGGTGATAGAGCCACTAGGAGACGCTTCCACCGAGCTTTGCATGCTGAAGACGACATGCAACGGTATGAATCTACCCTTCGAGAGCATATTCAACTCTGCTGCATTCGGTAACAGTTGGTGTTCCTAGTGGCAGGCTTAACTTCCTTGAGACACGAGGCCCGTTCTCACTGTCGAGTGATATCGAGACTCTGATTATCCTAAAATGGCGAGTCTTTTAGTAACTCCATCGGTGGCTAATATCTAAACTATCAATGCGATATGGGAACGGAGAAAATCGTTCGCAACTCAGTACTCGTTTGGCTTATTAACGAGAGGATGTTTTTTGCTGATATTGCAACTTTGATCCGGTCACTGTACTGAGGTAAAATGCTCTGCAATCTGTGCAAAGTTTGCGTATTTGTAGATTGTTTTATATTTCTATATCCTGTCATCGTATCAATTTTGATGTCTATGAACTTAGAATATTGAAAGATGGAATTCTGAATACTACATGTATTTGTTTTACAATATTGAAGTTTAGGTTGGAACATCTTTCAATTCATGTATTCCCTTAAATGATTATTTGATTATTTTCCATATTTGACAGCTAAATATTCCATTACAAGTTGTTGTATGATAAATCGACATTTGCAGTTAAATTTTCACGACCGCAATATATTTTTTGCAGTTGGAAAAAATGCAATAGAATTTTTTACTGCATTTTGTAATAAATGATGGAATTCCAGATCAGCATGGGTTTCGTGATGTATCGGAGAAGTAGGAAATTGTGTTACATTCATAGTAAAATTGTCAGTCATCCTGCAAGAAGTTATATACTTTCACCCATGCTACGTAAGCTATGGGAGCAGAGGAAAGTTAGGTCTTTGAATTGAGCAATGCGAAGAGGATTTCAGATTCGTTAATTTTTTTCTTCGAATAGTATCCATTTTTTTATCGAAAAAAGTATTGTTTTTCTCTGCTCCCAGCAAATTTACATTGCAAATCTTATCTGACCGTATTCGAAAATCAACGAACCCAAGACAAAATATAAATTATTGAAAATAAAAATTATATAGGGTAAAAATAATATTTTTCTGAACAATTCATAGATTGTCGAAAAACTCACCAATTCAAGACACTCCCTGTATATGGAGCCTTTCTTGTCTGTTCAAACTGGTGAATAAGACAATCAACAGAGCCAATGGAGTCGTACAAGTAATTATAATGTTGCCAGGACAAGGGGCAATGCCTTTGATTTGTTTTGTTTTATCTTATATAGAAGGCTCGATGCAGGCTACAAGGTAGTGTCAGGATTCGCAGGGGCGTCGATCATTTTTTATACTGAAACATGCCTCGGGATCCCGCACTCTATTATTATCGCATTCGTTTAGCTCCGTCTTTAATTGTGTGTATACTTTTACATCTTAATCGTAGATAGTGTGAATCGGATAATTTTCCTGCAGAGGCTGTTACTGCGATGGTTTCCTACACTTTGATTAATATTGTTCTTAAGAAATCTTCTTTCTTTTGCTCTTATAGAGCAGGGATATTGAAAGAGAGGTTCCGTTTTGATTACAATTTTGCCGTAGACACCAAGTTGAAGCTGTCTAGAAACTTCTTTGATAGATCGTGAATTTCCATCATTTATTGAATGGTTCCGGGATCAGAATTTGATATTCACCAGTATCAACTTCTCTTTATATTGAAAGTTTAGTAACTTGGAATAAAAATGTACTAATGGATTGGATATGAAAATATAATTCCAAAGGAAATTCATGTCCTTCCTTTCTTCCTTCCTTCGAAAGACCAAATAAACGTAAACACCAGGCATACGTGAAATATTTCTCATCTTCCGAATAGGGATTAATAAAATAAAAGTGTTTTTCACTCATAAACTACCCAAGAAAAAATCATTCGTATCAGAGTAACTCGATGTCATCAAACTACTTCGTAAGTGTACATTAGTACATGTTTTCAATAATTTTATCAGAATGTGAACAAGGGTTTTTTTTTCTGAAAGATGGTGTTTTCATATATACATTTGACATTATATAAAAATCCCATGTTTCAGAAACAAAAATTATCGTAGTTCAAATGCTGCCAAAAATCATTTCTGCCAGCTCCTTTCTACGAATTACCTTCAGAAATCTTCGGGAGATATATGATGTGAGCTAAAGAAATGGGTCTCACCTTCTAATGTAAAATCCCAAGCAGGGATCAAAAGTCCATTGAAGCACTGGTTGGTCATTCAAACGATAACTGTTCACCACGATTGTTTTATTCAAATACAAAACAAGCTTATACTGATTCTTTCTTCTCTTCTCATGTATCAAATATCTTCAGGCAATTAACAATTTTAATACTGAAATCGAAATCAACATCTAGGAAATCTCTATCTGTAGATTAGGGAGGGTGAGTGTAGGCCAACAGCACTTAGGCCACGTGTGACCCATTGTACATCCTTCCGAAGAGTTGTCCTCTTAGGTCATCGTCGATTCTGTCCTTTTCAGGAAGGTGGACAGGTCACTGTCCACTCCTTTATATCGACAGGTGTAGGCCAAGACTCGCCGAACACACACTCTCTTATTGACGATAACTCCGGACACTCACACTCGCCTGACAGTTTCATCTTCCTGTTCACACATTCTGCAGAGTGGTGTGTCCACTAGCTCCATATTACGGAGGTGTTTCCTTAGATGACAGTGGCCAGTCAGAAATCCTACTCTAGATCCTACGTAGATTTTTACTGGTTATCGGCGCCAGCTTTCCAGGGTCGCCCAAGGTGATCCTGGCAAGACTGCATCCATTGATTCCATCCCATTTTTTTAGGGATTGAACATGGGTGTGACATTTGGCTAGTTCCACAATTGAAGTCATAAGGCCATTGGTATCACTGGATCCTAAAATCCTCAGTCCAGCCGCGGTCTTGGCTAAAGAATCGACAATGCGATTACCTTCACTCCTGTCGTGCCCTTTAACCCACTTCAGGATAATGTTATTATCTACCAAGGCTTTGGCTAAATCTTGATGGCACGTTGTCTGTTCAAGGCAATAGGGCTAGTCTACTGTCAGTGCAGATTGCTAAGTTTCTGACAGAAATTTCTTTTCTGGTTATTTCTTTCGTGGCAATTGAGATACCAGCCCGTTCTGTTTGAACCACGATGGGATTTTTTCCAATTCCCCACTTAATCCTTAGGCTTAATGGAGAACATTCTACATCCTTAGCCTTCTTTGGTTTTTAAGCCGTCTGTATATATGCGTATTGCATTTGTATCATCTGACTCCGTGTTCAGTTCTATTTGTATTTTGTAGGGTTTATTAAACATAAACCTGGGTTAAATTGCATCACTGGTTGCCTGCAGCAGATGTTGCGCAGTAAGCGCGTCTCGCCATAGGCTTAGCCTCAATTGATCCATTCCTACTTCGAAGTTTACACCAGTCATGCGCAATGGTAACAAGACCATTAACACAACCTCCTTAACGTACAGGTCCAGATCCAGGATATGCTTTTGAGGGAAAAGCTTCATAAGGGGTCTTCAATGAAGTTATAATTAGTGCTTGATGAAGCATTAAAAATTTCTCAGTTGTGTAAAAATGTTTAATTTGAAATAGTGTTCCTTGGTTTTTCATATGAGAAAAAACAGGTGAATAGCAATAAATTCTACTTGGTCAATGGTATACCGATTCGAAATTTTCTCCAGGCCTTCTTGTGCACTAGCAGCTGATGATCTGGAATGAATAAACGGAAAGAAATCTGCTGTTATCGACAAAGTAATGCAGTTATTGGAATTCTAGTCTCAAGCAATAGTTCTTTGATGGATGATAAAAAAATTGTCGGTATTAGTACGGGTTTTTTGAAGGGTTGCTGACTGGAGAGCCTCGAATAATACGAACAAAATCAATCTGACAAGCGATAACATTGAAGTTCAATTAGTACCTGCTGAAATCAGAAATGGAATCAAGCGCATTAGCCCGAAGCACTCAGGAAACCATATTAATGATGCTTGAGATGATAACAGATGTTTCGAAAGTGTTGAGGCGTCATCAGTGATTATTTCTATAATGGAGACCTTCTTGGTCATCTTCTTAAGAGATGTTCTATTGCTACCGATCGTCGTCTTGTTGGTAGATTTCCATTTCGTCAACAATAGATACAAGTTTGTTTTTCGAGAGAAAGCAGCTTCTACATTCAATTATATTATTTTATCTGGAGTATATTTCCTCACAGAGTCGTAGAACTTACATGACAATAATTCAGAAAATATATTTATCTAATGGTTGGTTTTCAAGGTGGTCTATTTTAGTATCATTTCGTTATGCAAAACTGCTCCATCATATTCAAATTTTATACATCTTTTGAATTCCTTATGAAATCTCTTTCAATTGTTTCATGGATGAGGTTCCAAATTTAGAAAGCCGGAAAATATAAGAATACAAAAATTTGATAGGAGGAATTCTATATACAATATGCAAGTATTTTTTAAGGTTAAACCAGATACAAGCAAAAAATTATTAGTGAATTTTTGTCTTTTTTTGGAATACAGCTCTAACTTATCAATACCAGATGCGCAACTTTTGCTTCCTCTAATTAGAAGACGCAAACGCACTGACTAGAATTTTACTCATCGGTTTCATTTCCAATTTTTATTGAAGAAAAGTATACCTACTTCTATTTGACACAATTCAAAGCTTTAAGAAACAATAGTGTTAGTTGAAAAAAAAATAGGAGAGATTAGTTTTTGTAGCTTTCCTATGAATGAAAGGTGTTTCAACTTCACAATGAATGTATATAGTACAAACTTAATGAGAAAAACCGATTTTTATGTAATTAAATAATAATAATGATAACTATATTCACAGTGAAAATATATGAATAATACAAATATATTATGTAGTTAACAAAGTCATTTGGGATAAAGGCAAAGCACTTCATATAATGTATTTATATATGTTTGTGAAAGTGATTGTTTCGAAAAGCTTTTTTTCTTCCTGTTTGTATCTGAAAGAAACATTTGTGTACACTCTACAAATGAAGGGGCTTCCAACGGGAACTTTGACAATTGATATAAACCATTATGTCGGCCATTAGTTGTCATTATATTTAGTCTATATTGCCAAATCGCTATTTTGGATATAGCATTCAACAGCACATGCAAATATTAAATTTTCTGATTGATTCGGCTGTTACTTGAAATTAGTATGGATGAAGATCCATAGTAATTTCATAAACGGTTTTTCTTACAAAATAAGTTCAATAATGGTGATCTATTCAAATCTGTCCAGTTGATCATTGATTAGAATGTTTGAATTTTTAATTTCATCAATATACATTGCTTCCAAATGATTCAGTTTCAAACCTTTATTTTCCATGTATAAAATTTGAACTTCTTCCTCAAAGATATGATTTCCATCTAAAAGATGATTTGAATATGCTGAACTTGTTTTCTTATTTACTTAGCTCCTGTTCCTGGATTCAATTCCTAAATTTTCTGCCAGTTTGACCAATATATACCTTAAGACACGTACTACACTTCAATTTATATACCCCTGATTTCGCTGATTTGGACGTTTTATCTTTATTATTTTTAACTAATTTTCCCAATGAATTACTTGTTCTATATGCAAGACATTTTGAAGGGTTTGTTTCTCAAATTTTTGCAATTATAAGCGCTTGAGATTTTCAGGAATATGCAAATGGGCATATTCACCTGTATTCTGGGAGTGCTAGTGAAACAAAAAACAGCCACACTTGAAATTAAACTTAATTTTTCAACGACAAATTCCACAACACCAACAAACTATGTATTTCAAGGCCCTTTGCTGTAATTTCAATGATTACAATCAGTCTGGTTCATGATAAAATGTATGAAAAATGATCGTTTCAAAAATTAGTGCTGACCGACATTATCTGCCCAGATAAAAAATAACAGGTATCCTGTCTGCGCAGTACAATTCCAGTCCAAGCTGAATTCTGATTCAAATTATGATATTAAAGATAATTTTCACGTCGCATGAATATTCCTGAGCGAACGTAGTTATCAGAGAAGAAGAGTTATAATCGCTGCCGCCTTCTGGTTGGTGTTGGTAAACAGTTGGGCGGTCAAGTTAGCAGACTTGAAAATCCACTCCATACTAATTAAGATGTTAAATGCAAATTTTCAATGTGTAGTCTGCGTGCAATCTCTCACAAAGTTCAGTTTTGTGACAGGAAAATTACCTTTGACTATAATTATGCTGAAATATCGCTTGCTGAATTTTATTCGATGTTGACGGGAGTATCTGCCTAAGGACATTGTTAAGAATTGGTGTAATACCATCATGAAAACAGTAATTCATGATTATAATGGGGACAATGACAAAGATGCAATTCACGAAAAAATTCTAAGAGCTGCAGAGATATTATTTTCTGAGAAAAATGGAAGTGGGAAGTTCACAAAGTTTCCGTTTTTCCATTAAATTATTTTTAAAATAGCTACTATTTTACTCGATCACACTGTATTTATTCTTCAAGCTACAGACTCATAATAGTTTCGACATTAGCAACAATTTTTATCCTGTTGAATTGAATCAGAAAGAGGAGGTTTTATCATTGTCGAAAAGATGATCTATATGTTTTCTCTCCTTCTTGGCTTTTTCTTGTGATTTTGTGGTGACGAACCTCAACTATATTTTCCAAGTTTGCTTCAAAGTTGACTCTTTAACTTGAATTTTTCTAAATGCGTTTCGCAATGCAAATGATGCCTGTCTTCACAAAATTCTCGATAAAATCTAAAAATAATTATCCAGCCTCCTTTGATGGTGCATTGATAAAGAAAATTCGAACTGAAACAAAATTTTGGTGTAGATACAAAAGAAACGGGGACATTCACGCTTTTCACGAATTCAAACGTCTTCGGGCGGAAATCAAAGCAGCCATTAGAATAGCTTGTAAAAAATTCATTCAGAAAACTGAGAGCGAGATTATCCATAACTCCAATAAGTTTTGGTCATTCATTAACAAGTCAAAATATACGAATGGAATCGGAGATGAAATGTTACATGAAGGCAAGCTACTCGATGATTCCTCAGATATTCTTGATCGTTTTGCAGATTTCTCAAGTGATTCTTATATACTGTCAATATCAAGTGACCATGCGAACAACAGTAGTGATATTCCCAGCTTAGCAGTCAAAAACATTAGTATTGAAGATGTTTATCAAACCCTACAAAAATTAAAGCCTAAATTTACTGCGTTTATTATTGAAGATTGTGCCTCAGCTCTGGTTGAACTACTAACAACTCTAATTAACATATGACTGAAAACATCAACTGTACTATCAATATGGAAAATGTCGAAAGTCTGTCGAATTTTCAAAAAAGGTGATAAAAGTGAGATAAAAAATTACAGACTAATCTCTATCATATGCAACGTTTGTAAAGTATTTGAGATGCTTATTGAGAAGACAATCTATTGTCATGTCAGTAACAGTATTGGCTCCAATCAAGACGGTTTCATGAAAAAACGTTCAACCACCACCAATCTTGTAGCAAACTCAATGTATTGCAGAGGGTATTGATTGTCAATCTCAGAATACACTGATTTTTCTAAAGCGTTCGACAGACTTGACCATAGTATCTTGCTCAACAAGCTTTCGACTTTTGGGTTATCCAAATAATTAATTACCCTTTTCAAATCGTATTTATACAACCGTAAGCAGTACGTGCAACTCAATGGCCTCAAGTCTATCAAATATATAGCCACATCTGGTGTACCACAAGGATCAAATATAGGACTCCTACTGTTCAATATGTTCATTAATGATATCGGAGCTGAGATTGATGTCAATTTCCTTTTATACGCAGATGACTTGAAAGTCTATCACAATATAACATGTTCGAATGATTGCGAACGTCTCGCCCTGAATTCAAATCGCATTGCCACATGGTGTCGAAAGAATAATCTATCTGTCAACATATCCAAATGTAATGTAATGTCCTACTCACTAAAAACAAACCTGAATTTTCACAACTACGTCATAAACAATCAAGTTCTGGAGCGTCCTGGCACACTCACTGATCTAGGTGTTACTTTTGATTCATCCCTCTTATTCAATAAACATATTGACACTACTCTAACAGCAGCTTATCGCAGGTATGGATTCTCAGTTAGAAATACAAAAGACTTCGAAAAAACTTCAATATTGAAATTACTTTATTTCACTTTTGTTCGATCTAGGCTGGAATATGTGTCTGTCGTGTGGAGTCCTCACTATCGGGTTCATATAAATAAACTAGAAGCCCTACAGAGGCGCTTCCTAAAATATATGTCTTTTAAATTTCAAGGCACGTATCCTTCTGTAGGAATACCCTATTATGAATTGCTTGTAACTAACAATTTTTGTAGTCTCATTTCTTTTTTCATTCAAGGTCATAAACAATATCATCACCTGGTCTCAACTGTTGAATTTTTGAGTTCCTAGACGGTCATCTAGGAATAGTGTCACATTTTGTCTCATCACTCCGCGTACAAATATAATGAAAAACTCTCCAATTTATACAATGTGTGATACCTCTAATTCTGTTCGTCATGTCCTATATATATATACAAATCAAAAGAAATTTCTTAGCTGACTGACAGCTCTGTTTTTAATTTTTTTTATATAGATTCACAAATTATATTATGTAAGTACATATTTGTAAATGCCACTGATACTCCCTATTCTGTAATTGGGTTCATCCTGTAGAATAGTGTATGAAATAAATAAATTATTATAAAATAACCATTTCCAAAATATTCACACTATTTTACCCATTATTTTCTTTCAAGTTGTCAGTAGTTTACTAATTTCATGTTACCTAATCTGTTTTTAATTATACTGATTTAATTTTTTTGACATCTTAGTCAGTTCTAGGAATTAGTAAGAGACCCATAGATTCGAGTACTTCTTTCTCAATTCGACAATGTAAAAGCAACAAATGGTTATAAATAACGATTCCACTTTTTACATATAATAGTAAGGCAAATTGTGACCATTACAATAATTTCACAGCCATAACGAGTAATAAACAAGACTTATGAATCATTATCTTCGAAAGATAAATATTAAGATTGTTAGAACAACATTGACGGTTCGTTGATAAAATTGTATAATTATAGAAAAACATATGAAGTACAGTTTGAGGTTACCAAAATATACCCAATGATAATAGCCCAACACGTGGAAAATAACATGTATAATAAACACACGTTGGATTTGATTCGGAAAATACCAATATATTCATAAGGATTCATCTAGTACCTGCAAGATGGGAGTATCTGAATGTATTCATTTTAGTAATGAGCTAAGAAAAAAATCTTCACTGCTTTCTACTCCTCCATCTTTGAACTATAAGTTTTTTTTTTTTTTAAACTAACTCTCCTAAAAATAACAACCCCCTGCGAATTCAAGTGATGAGAAATTTCAGTCACACATTCACCTACTGTTTTTTATAAAAAATAAAAATTAAATGACATTCAGTGGCCTACATGGCCTACATGTTGAAAGAAGACGTTTTGACGTTTCAACAATTTTGAAAAGTTACTCCATTTCACTAGTCTAGTTCCGAAACAATCTATGTTTTTACTGGGTAAATAATTCAATCATTTGAGAAATACTATGAATTTTGCACTGTTATAGTACCTGTGACAAATAAAAAGGAAGGGTTTCCTGAACTGTACTGAGAAGAAGTATAGAAGCCATAGAAATTTCATCAATTTTTTTTGTTAAAATATTGCAATTCTTCCGCTACGTCCGCTGTCAACAAGGTTAACGGTAAGAAAAAATTGACTCAATTATTTCTAAAAAATTGCAAAAGCAAACTCTGAACCTGGTCTATCCAGTTTCAGAGAATGATGGTAAACATTATGTGGCTCTAACTGACTTTGGTGATCCTACGTATAGTATTGCCCGTTTTCTTTGATAAACGAAGAAAAGAACGTAGCCTACAGGACAAAAAATAATTTGGGTGAATTTATTAAAAGCGACGAAGAATAAACTCCAGTTTCGGATAGATCGGGAGTATATAAGTTGACTTGACCTGAATTTTATATTGGTCAAACCGGAAGAACTTTCTCCAAAAGAGTAAAAGAACATATAAGTAGTTTTGCAAATCGCAAACCATCTGTTGACAGAGGGGCTGAAGTTCAATCACGATTATGACGTTTTGCATTTGGAAAAGAAATATTAGAAACTCCTCCTTTTTGAATGCTTAGAAATCAAATCGAATAGATTTGAATTTCATGCAATGATTGATTGCAATTGTTAATAAGTATAGATCCTAGTAGGTAGAATGGGATATCATGTAAAACTTGTATTCATTATTCTCCAGTTGTTGTTCCTAGGAAGGTAAATGTTTTAAAAATTTCTGATATGGAAATTGGCCAGGTAGTAGTTGTTATTAGGATCCAGATTCCTATAAAAGCATGACACAGAATTTGAACAGACCATATTGTGACGCCTGAAGATGATATTGTATAGCGAAACACATTTCTAGTGGAAATCTAACATTAATGTGTTTTTTAATATGATTTGATAAAACTATGTCAAAACTAATATTAAAGTAATATCAAAAACGATTTTCAATTCCTGCTATAATAAATAAAACGAGCGGTCATTTCATATTTCTCTAGGATCGGAACTCAACTGTGTTCGGGATGATTCTGGTTGATAAATGAGCTGTTACAGAACTGCGTAAAATGAGCTTCTTGTTCAATAGTAACATAATATAGAGCGATTCCTGTTCAGATGGTTTCAACATTTTTCAATAGATATTATTTAATTTTTCAAAAAGTGACTTATTATTTTTCAATCATAATGTGACTCAAAGTTTGCATTAATTGAAATGTTTTTTTAAAACTACGTGTATATTTTCCTTCCTGTCAGATCTATAATAATAATGATATCGTCCGAAAAGAGGGGGAAAAACGGATAAAATATCGAGATTTTCTCTTCGAACTCTGCAGACTCTATCCAGACCACTGTGTCGAGATGGAGTCCTTGGTGGAATTATGCCCTATTTACTCTCGAATCTCAAAATCATACCGGCTTGCCGCACTAAGGCAGAAATCTTTATCGGGCAGATGCAGAAGGCTGTCATTCTTGACTCAGACAGCTTGGTCAGGGCACATGATTATCCGACCCAATGATCACTTACTCCACGGTGTGTGGAGTGGTCGTTGGTTGATAATGCTGGCGCGCCCTCCGGAATATATGGGGGTTTTGGGGGATAGGGCCTACGGAAATATAATAATAATAATAATATTGATAATGTTCATTTTCGAATATATTGATGCAAATTACATAGAGGGAAACAAAAATAAACAAGGTAATCGCAGTATCCATAGTGATCTGTAGCTTATTCGACACAAAATATATTATAAATTATTTAGGGAATATGAAAAATAGAAAAACAAGAAGAATAGTAAGTACATAAGGGATTTTCATTGATAAATTGAGATTTTTGAATAATTTTTTTATTTTCATTTATCATTTCTATTATCGGATAAATCAGTAAATACCATGGTTGATTGTAAGATTTTTTTCCCTCTCTTTCTCTCGCCCCTACAGTAATATTCGAAACGTAACTCTCCCGTTCTATCTCCACTATCTTATACCTCCTCTTCAACTTCCGTTCGCCTCGTCCAATCACGCTTTTCGTAACGCTGTCGTCACGCATCCACCACCTTACTCCCCAGTCAAGCGCGCGTAAAGAAGTTTTACTTCAAAAAGATTTTGGATTGTTCCACAATCACTGTTAATATACTTCTAGAACTTTCCTCTTGAAAATTATTGGGTTTTTTGTAGAAATTTTTTAATATTGGCACAATTTGTTATTGGTACTATATTTGTAACGCTCCAGCTGTCAAACTGAAAATGACATTGTCTTTCTGTGAGTTCTGAATGAAAATTTAAATATCTCATCAAAAAGGTGGGTATTCTACAGCAATTCATTACGATGTCGTTATGTGTTCTTATTAAAGCGACACCCAGAAAACGATATTGTTTTTGAATAATTTGCTGTAGAAGACCCATGTTTTTGATATATACATTTTCATTCGGAAATCACAGAAGGTTAATATCTTTCAATTTAACAGCTGGAGCCTCACAAATATAGTTTAACAAATAGTGACAATATACAAAAATTTCTACAGAAAGAAAGTTATTACTTCCAATTTTCATATTTTTCAGATTATAGAAGGTAAAAGCCAAAAAGGGTAGATAAAAAAAATTGGATGGTTTTGAAACATTCAGTTTTCGATTTCAAACAATATTATTTCATACTGAAGCATATGCTTGCGATGGAAAAAATGCGTTTAATGAACTGTATCGAGGAGAACACTCGCCTTTAGAATCCTTTTTATCCAGCAGCGCTCCTTTTTCAATAAATCTTCTTCAAACTAAAGCACTCATTGTATTTCAAATTGAAATGGGGTGAAAATTTCATTGGCTCTTCACACGTCGTAAAGTTTAGAGACTGTATCGCCCCAGTTAAAATTACCCTCAAACAAAGGGATGCATCCACTCGGGGGTTATTTACAAACCGCAAGATCTGTGGTATCTTTTCAGGTAATAACGTGCTAGACGCCTCGTGATATCTATTAAAAAAAGGCTTTTGATTTACCGCTGTTGTATTTCCTGGTTGAATGACTGTTATATGAACGTCTCTAACCCACTTCAAATCAAAATAAAAACCCTCAATGGGATTGTGAAGAAAAGAATGAAATTTATGGCTTAATTGACATTTCTCGTATTGAGTTTCCAGAAGTCAACCAAGCGGATAGAACGAGGTAAAAGTACAGGGAATTCAGAAGCTATGTAAAGTCTTTGAATCATTATATTAGTTGTTCATTTCAATAGTACAAGTTAGGTTTTCCTGTAATAGATATTTTCACACAAATTACAAATTTATTGAGGCGAATGTCGAGTCACTTCTACTAATGTCTGCAAAAAGATAAAATTATCTTTCAATCATTCACTTCAATGAAGGTTTGGTTTCCTCATTCTGCGTGAGCAGATATAATTTGATGTTCAGTAAATATAACTCTTTTTCACTATCAGATCAATATTGAATCATAACTGAAGAATAATATGAAACCCTGAATGAATCTGTTTAATAATAGAGTAGTTCAATCATACTGGTTTTTTGTGAGCTTTTGAAAAAATCGATTTTTGAAAAAAGGATGTTCCAGAAAAATGAATATATTTTTGATGTAGTCAACAGGTTCCTAATTTCTGTTGTGCCTAATGTATTATTTCAGGCCCCTCCTACTCTAGTGTAATATGACAGTGAATAGTATAATATTGTAAATTTTCAGAGTAGGAGCTGTTGAAATTTACAATATTATATTATTCATTGTCACTAGTATGTTTTCAAACCGAAAATCGGCTTTCGTAATTTAAAAGAAATTTCATTACATTCTACTGGAGTAGAGATAAATAACGTGAAATAGTGCGTTAGATACAACAGGAACCAAGTAAAGAAAAATTAGTCTATACAAAAACAACGAACTCCTTATTGAATTAAATTCAATTTGATTTCGCTCAAGCAAGTGAATTTCTTACGCATCACTTTTTGAACCTAATGGTTAGATTAGGTTAGGCTAGGTTAGGTTAGGTTAGGTTGGTTGGGTTAGGTTAGGTTAAGTTGTTAGGTTAAGTTGTCTGGGGAGGCTAGTGCCTATGAAATGAATGAAATTATCAAGATGGAAATGACCACAGAGTAAAAAATTAAGAAAGATTCCAAACCAAGTTACATCACGACGTTTCGATTATTAGTATCTACAATCGTCTTCGGGTGGTGACTTCATCACCATCTTTTATCTTGATTATTTATTTTGTTTCATTGTATTTTCTTTTCACGTTTTATTGCTCAATCAAACTGATATTTCAGATATTCATTTTCATCTTATTGGTTTATATATTTCGAATCATATTAGAATCATATATTATATAACAAGTAAAATGGGTTAGTACTTCTCATACCTATATAGGGTATTCGAAACAAATACGTCCACATTCTTTTTTAAATAGAAAACTTTAAGAATTATCCGAATCACTCCCACTCGTTAAGAGACTTTTGTGGTTTCCAAAATATGTATTCAATGATGATTCTGTGAGAATTTTCACCTAAACTGACTTGAATATTTTTTAATTTTTTGTTGAAAGGAGTTTGCATCGCTATTGCTTTTGTTACTTGTTCCTTATGAATTTCATTCCGTAACATCGATGTGTACCATTGAGGACAGTTTTCCATGTGAAAGAAAATCTCTTTCAGTTACTTTATTGTGTAGCAATCCTCTGAATGATATCTGATTCAAATCCATAACGAATATTTTCAGTAAAAAGTGGTTAGGAAAAAGTTTTTTGTATAATTCTATGTTCATTATACAAGTAGATGTTTCTAAAGCATTGATTTTTTTGTAATTCAATGTTTACATGAAAGTTTTTGTTTCGTGAAGGCTTCTTTCCCCAGTTTGTGTTTAAAAGTTTCTTCTTCGCATGACATGAACATCTTTGTAAAGTGTTTATTTTGATATTAATTACTTTCTTTCTTTTTTTGAAAGATTCCCACATGTTTTGTATAAAGATGGAATAGTAGAAAGCCAAACCCTCTCTTTCCCAGACAATCTCTCCTAAAAATATTTCCGTTTCAATTTATATAAATAATAGTTATAATGCACGGAAACAATAAGAAAATGGTATTATCTAAAAATAATAATTAGCTATAAATATGTATGAACATATAAGAAAATGTCAGTTTTTTTTATCTATATGTAGGAAAATTGATATATGGTAATATGCTATTTAGATAGTTCGATCCAAAGTAGAAAAAACATTGCTTAAATTTAGTGGTTATAGATTTTTTGCTAATTTAGCTTCGACACAGTTGGAAATAATCACTAATCAAATAACCATTTCTTGTTTAATAATCACTGAACACTGAGATTTTTTTTCAATATTTTTGAACTATTGAGATTACTATCTACATTATTATCAACATGAAAATGAGTAGAGAAATTGTCCGTTGTCAGTTTTAGAAATTACACGAATATTTGAAAATAAAATTTATTGCCTTCTTTGAGGTCCATAGAAAATATTTTTTGTGTTGTTTTCAAAATTGATGTGGCCAATACATGGGTTTGGAAACATTATTGTTTTTGAAAAATGTTCTCATTATCGTTTTAAGTTCATTATAATATTTTAAAGTTGAAGATAGCGACACTTTACTGTAGCACATGGGAATTTGTAGAAGAGAACATTAAAAAAAATTTAAATAATTACTTCTTTCAATGGAATTTTAAAAAATCATCAGTTTGCTTCGGTTAGTGCATAATAATTTTACAAAATAATATATTTTCAGATATTCGAAATATAGAATAATGGCTCATGTTCATATGTATACAAAAACACTTTTCATGAAACTGACATCTTTTTTTTTCTGCCTGATTCTTGTACAGTCAAAAACTCTTCATTTGCAAATGAATTCACAATAAATTATCCTTCACAGTCCTTTTTCTCAAATCGAAAGGACAACCGAACAACTGGTCACTAAAATTGCACAATCCAATAACTCAATCCTGCAACAAAGAAACGGAAACAAATTTGACATTTCCAAAAGTGTACTTATTAAAATTAGTCACATAAAAATGCATCTGGAACACTAGAAACACATGTCCGACTGGAGCGTATAGAAGAGAACCTTCACGCGGTGTTGCCAGATGATATTTCCTGACTTCTTCAGACAATTTCATGAAAATTCTTTTTAATTAGGCGTTTATGGGGAAAGATTAAGGAAGAACAATTGATTCGGTGATGATGAAATGAAAATTACATTTGCAGTAGTTCGGACTCGCTCTATAAGTTAATCTGCAACAACATGAAAAAATTCTGTCACCATTCAGTCATTTTTCACGTCTTTCGTTTTTTATTCGACTTTTGGAGTTTGTCACAGAACTCAATCATCCCTAAATATTTATAAATTTTTTCGGTTTCCCATTTTTTCCATGCTTTTGACCTTTTGACCTTTGCCTTTAGTTCAGAGATCATTTAGACAGGAATTTTACATATAGAGTATTGGAAAAATTGGAAGAAGTCTATTCAAAATCATCAGTGAATGATCCTTGGTGTCTTTCTTCTATTACTCTTCAGATTTCTCATAACATGCATTGAAATTCCCTATTTCTTCACAAAGTTCTTCAAACCTAAAGAAAATTGTCTGCATCTGGCAACGCTGCTGTAGACAAGCACTCTCCCGATTCTGGCGGGCCTTTCCCGAAGGTTCTCGGCGATATTTATGGCCGTGGGGTCACAAGCCATTGCTCTTGCCCGCATTATTACCCGGCAGGGTTTATATTCGATTGTGCAGACGTTGGCAAAATATATACACCTGTTGGATCCAAGTTGTTGCTTCAGGGAGTCTCGTGTATAGAGACATCAAATACAGATAAATTTCTCGACGTTGTAATGGGTCTTTGGAGATGCTGTAAAGAGGAGCAGAAGTAGGCTGGGACAGACAAAATAAATGTTTCTTTGGACGGTCACTCGGAGTGCATAGACAGGTTTTCAATTTGTTTTAGAATGGAAGAGAGGGAACCCAGATCTAGGGAATTATTTGTCAAGATAAGTTGACAATTTATCGTTCACTTTTTTGTCGTTTCAGTTGTCATAAACGTACAGAAATAACAAATTTTTTGGGCATATACATGCAATGAAAATAATCAAAATAAAAAGCTGTCCCATTGAAGTTATTTGGCCAAGTTGTTGCCTATTGCTTTTTAATTTCTGTTGTTTGCATAACCTATATATGTAGAATGATAACAATTACACAACTTTCTCAAATATTTTCATTTTTATTTTTAATATTATCATGGATTATCATGATTCAACCATATATTTAGAACCTACAAAAAAATGAAATCATTATTCAGATATCTAAACTGAAAAATAATTGTTCTTCAGGTCCAGACAAACTCTCAGTTAAAACCATAAAATACATTCATGAATTTATCCTATCCCCACTAGTACACATAATTAATCTATGCTTATCAACTGGAAAAATTCCACAGAAATGGAAAGAGTCTCTCATCACTCCAATTTTCAAATCAGGTGACCGTCGTGAACCAAGTAATTATAGACCAATATCTGTTATAATTAGCAAAAATATTTGAACAGGTGGTAAAAAAAAGACTGTTGGATTTTTTTCACAAACATAATGTCATCACTGATAGGCAATATGGTTTTGTGCAGAACTCAAACACGGAGAATGCTGTAGTGGATTTCCTGGAGGAGACAGTCGGGGCCTTGGACAAATCGATAAAATGCGTTGCAGTATTCCTCGACCTTGCCAAGACCTTCGACACAGTTTCTCACGAAATTTCACTCAATAAGCTGCACCATTACGGTATACGTGGTCTGTCGGCTGACCTTATGAGTGATTACCTAACAAGTAGAGTACAACAGGTAAAAATTGGACAAGAAATAAGTAACGTTTCAAAAGTAAAAATCGGTGTACCACAGGGGATAGTATTAGGACCGATACTGTTCCTTGTGTACATGAATGATATTACAAGAATTAATGGATTCAAAGGACACTATTTTTGTTATGCAGATGATACAGCTCTGATCTTCACAGGAGAAACTTGGGTAAAAGAAACTACTGAGACTGACTTGCAAAAAATACACGACTGGCTAAACTTAAACAAACTCACCCTGAATATTGAAAAAACAAAATTTCTCACATTTACGCCAACAGTCACTACCCAACCAAAAAATATTCTGATACAATTACACATCACAAACTGTCATAAGATCGATTGCACATGTTCCATAGTAAAAAAAGTGGAAAAAATCAAATATTTAGGAGTAGTCTTAGATCAATGCACGCGCTGGTCAGATCACATCACAAATGTTAATAACCGTTTAAGAGTCTTGATGCATAGTTTTTATATCCTGAGAGACGTACTTACCAGAAGAAATCTCCTTTTACTTTACAATTCCCTAGCTGAATCTGTAATGACCTACTGTATTACAGCATGGGGTGGGGCCTTCAATACTACACTTGATTCTCTACAAAAAACACAAAATATTCTTCTAAGAATTATTCTGAAAAAAAATAAACGCTATTCCACTGACATGCTATACCAAGAATCACAGGTCTTGAATATAAAACTGTTATTTACTCACCAGTGTTTAAAAAGAATGTACATCAGACACGAAACATCTAACCAGAGAAAAACTGGAATAACCAGATCCACTAGTAATTTCAATCTCAGAATACAACTTTTCAGAAAATCTTTAACGCAAAGATCTTTCTTTTTCTTCGGCCCTAAATTCTTCAACTGCATTCCGATTGAATTAAAATGTATTCGAAAACTAGAACAATTCAAAAAAGAAACAAAGAAACATATTCTACAATTTTCAAACAAATTTTATAATATAATGAATAATAATTTAAGATGAACCTTACCTTTAAAAACTATCTGTTCTCCTCTGTAACTGACCCTGCTTGAAACGGTTTGGAATCCTCACCATTTGAAACATATTATATAATTATTTGTTATTTTTTAAAAAAAGAAAAAAATTCATTGAATCTATCATGTTAATTTTTCTACTAAATTTTTTCTCTACTCACTGCTTAGTCATAATCATAAAATGTACACTTTTTTAGAAAGTCTATAGATCTAGTACATGGCAGAACAGATAAACATATCTAGGCCAAGTTACTGGATCTGAGACTTTTGAAAAACACAATATGTTACATGTAAAAATGTTACATGTAAATAGTAGTATTGATTTTCATCAAGTAATGGGCCAGTCCATTCATAATATATGTAGAACAGAATTTTTCATACAATACTCATTGGAAAATCGAAAAAGTATTATGAGAAAGAAGTTTTTTCAATAGATTCATTTCAAGTTTCTATAATATTCTGAAGAAAGTTTTTCCTTTTCCTCAACAGCGTAAAAGTTGTATTGAAGTCACTGACTGCATGCAAAATTAAAATGTAACACTGCCCTTCCCTTCATCGGATCAGAACCTGTCATTGGCATCGCTTTAAGCTTTGGCAAACAAAGAATGAACACCTGGATGGCAAAAAGATTTAAAGACTTCTGGCAAAACTTCTAGGATTGGCTCACTCCAAAGCGTTTCTTTACTCTTCGCAGCTTAGAACCAAAAAGTTGTTGGACTACAGTAGGGATGATCTACGATGTCTAACAGGTCTTCTAACAGGTCCCTGTCGTCTGAATCATCATATGTAGGAACTCAGCCTGTCGTAAGGACAGTATGTGTCGCCAGAGCATATACTTTGTGCCTGCCCCTCTGCGGACCGAATCAGGTTTTCAGATATGGGTTTATTTGGTCGAGTTTGAATAGCTATGAACCACAATGAACTCTTGCAGGTTGTGGTGGAAGGGCGAATAGATCCACCTAATCACCTTTTGACCTAACCTAACCCTAACCCTTCCCAACTATTTAAAAGAAAATCTTGTTGACGTCGCGTCGGTAGATCAACACACCTTTATAGGTTTTGTTGTTAACTCACTTCTTGTATTTTCTAGACCTTCACCAAGGTTCTCCATTATATTTTTAATATTTTCAAGTTGTGGATGGTAGAAAAGTCGTAGTGAATTTTGACCCCCCAGTCTCCTATAGTTGCTTTATTTCGAACGTTTGTTTTCAATTTCGTGCTATATAAAACAGATGGCGCTCAACAAATGCTGTGTAAGTTCAAAGAAACTCTTATGCAGCTCTGTGACATAACGAGTTTCCATGGTATTTTGCCTTTCAAACAATTTATTTGTCCATTGCCTTTCAAACAATTTGCCTATTGCTTGAATTGAAAGGGGTATATTTTCAGAATCATACATTTATGGGAAAGGAAGGTTTTAGAAGCAAATTGTTTAAAATGCAATAGCGCATAGCGACACTTCATGTCAGAGAGCTGTAATAGAGTATAGCAACTCTTCATGTCAGAAAGTTGCATAAGAGTTGCTGTAAACTTGTAGAATTGGGTGTTTTTTCGTACAATGTTATCCAGATTTGGTATTGGAGAGCTGATAAGACAAGTGTCTTACGGCGAAACATGGATGTTTACCAGTGAGGATGATAGTGTTCCTTGGAAGTGAAATTGTACCTTTTTTATTTACTATATTGTACAGCAATCCTGTGAATGATATCTGATTCAATTCCATAACGAACGATCGAAATACGAAATGAATAGAAACAAGTTTTTTTTTGTATAATTGAGAGTCCATAAAAAAGTATTTGTTTCGAAAGTTTTTTTTTCGTGTAATTCGGTTTAAACTCTGTTTAAAATCTGTTTTTCCGTTAATCAGCTCCAATGTTTATATTATGAAAGTAGTAGATGTTTCGAAAAGGCTTTCTTTTCCAGTGTGTGTCTGAAAGCAACTTATTCACAGGATCTACACATCTTTGTATAGAGTTAGTATTTTGACATTGATTGCTTCCTTCCTTTCTTTGAAATATTCCCACATTTTTTATATAAACATGTAGAAGAAGAAAGGCAAAACCTTTCTTGTCTATTGCCTTCCAAATAATCTCTGTTTAATTATATTGAACGATTCCTTTGTTTGATTGGTTATATTGTCCTCTACAAGTTTATAGAGACACTTCTGACATAATAAGTTACTATACTCTATTGCAGCTCTCCGACATAACGAGTGTGTATTGCCTTTCAGATGATGCCTTTGCCCATTGCTTTCAAACATTTTTCCTGTTCAATTGGATATATGATGCTCTACATGTTCAGAAAGATTCTTCTACAGCTCTCTGACATGAAGAGTTGCTATGCTCTATCGCTCTTTGAACAATTTGCCTTTTAATCAAACTCTCTGTGCATTGCCCTTCGAACAGTGTTTCTCATTTCAATTGGTTATATCGTACTCTACAAGTTTATAGGAACTCTTCTACCGCTCTATCGCCTTTAAAGTTGCTATGCTTTATTGCCTTTTGAACAATTTCTCTGTTCAATTGGTTATATTGTCTCAAAAGCTTGGAACACTGCTTCGAACCAGAAAACTGTAGGTACACACCTCAGCAACTTCTGATGCTTTATACAGCTCAGATCAGATCTTCTTTGAAGTATTGTTCTCATGTATAGAGCTCCGCCTCCAAACATACCCTGAAGCTGCTGGGTTCCATCCAGAATAGAGCAATCCGCGCCTGATTGGAGACATGAACATCACCTGCAGCTTCGATAGTATGGAACAATGAAGAAATATTGGAGATATAGATACATTCACGGGAAGTGTTCAAGTGACTTGGCCCATGTAATTCCACCAAGAGCGGTACATATGATAAATACGCGACGGGCTGTGGCTGCTCATCGTTTCGAGGTTCAACTCAGTACACCTCAAACTTCACAGTTTGAGACCTCTTTCATTTGAAGAACTGCGTTTATGTGGAATAAACTCCCTGAGAACGTTTTTCCTGATGGATTTAATCTCCAGCGATTCAAATCAAGTGTGAATTGCTTCTCCAGCAGAGGCACCGCGCCTTGAAGATTTTCCTGTAGTACTTGTGTTTTGTCCTTGAAAAAAGGTTTACGTTTTGAAAACTAGCATCCTGTTTTCCTTCAACGTGATATTTCCAACGCGTGAGAATTAGTTTGGACAGATATTTTAACGAGGCAATTAATAAGCTCTTATATTTGGGTACCTGACGATGATTTATACAGGTCGAGATCAAGAGTAATGCGCTCTAGTTTATGTAATAAAATAGTTTACATGTATAAATCACTCAGCAATCACAGTTTCATTTATATAAATTTCTTTCCTGCTTTATAACAACTTTCAAAACGTAAAAATAATTTGTTTAAATCGGAGCGTTGCATAGCTTTCAAACACACTTGAAAGATATATGGAGGGATTGTGTCTACGAGACAAGACTAGAAGTGCGGTTCGCTTTCTAAAATTGTATCATAACGTTGCTGAAAATGTATAAATATTTGTTGGAGCTTTTTCATAATCATATGGTGTCTGTCTGTCAGCTGATGAAACATGCTGCCTTGCTGAGAACACTTGCTTCGCTAATGGTATTATGATTGCTGGTTAGTGGGTTATCAAATCGGAGAAATTGAATATAGGGTGGGCGATGACGATTCCAGTTAATTCGTGTCTGGCAGATTTTTATTAATCGAAGTCAGGTTTATCATCATATTTACGCAGAGACATTTACATTTACAGGATATTCTTAACGAGACAAGTGTTCTCTTATAAAACAATGCTTTCCAATTCTGTTTGAAAAAAAACTGTTTTAAATTATGTTTTTCCGTTAACCAGCTGTCGCACCCCTACGAGCGACCACCTTCAGAAGTTGAAACTTGTGTGAGCTAAGGATTACCGAGGTCTTAGCTTTTAACGTGTGACTCCAATTGTTTGATAACATTTCATTATCAACATCAGAGAGAAGCTGCAAAATTATTATTTACGATAATTACAAAATATATGTGGACGATATTGTTACTTCTATTCCAAAAAATAAAGAAACTGAAATATTAGACACTTTTCATAGTTTTCATCCAAAACTAAAATTTACTCTAGAAATGGAAGAAAACAATTCGTTAGCCTTTTTAGATATTAAAATAATCAAAGTTCCAAACCGAATTTTAAAGATAGACTGGTATCATATACCAACTTCTTCTGAGAGATTTTTAAATTAATTTTCAAAAAATAATTTTCAAAGTGAAATCAACATTATAAAGAGTTTGAAATCAAGAGCAATTGCCATTTCCAATTCTGAATTCCATAACAGAAATCTCCAATTAATTGAGAATTACCTAGTAAAAATTAATTTTCCGTGAGGCCTTATTAGAAAAAAAATTAAAGAAAGAAGGTTCTCCCCCAAAATACACGGGTGAAAGCTAAAAATCACAAAATCCTATTTGTATGGAAGTACCGAATAAATGAAAGTAGCTTTTTCAAATGAAAATACAGCTGGAAAGCATTTTTTCTCGAAACGAAAACCTTGAACACCACAGAAAATACAATCCAATATTGTAAACGAATTGAACTGTGATAGGTGTCACTAATGATATGTTGGTCAAATCAGAAAGTATCTTAAAACACGATTTTCAGAACACTAAGAAACTGAATATGAAAAACCCCACAACTCTCGTTGAACATGAAAAAGAATATGGACACATTTTTTATTTTGATCATACAACTATTCTAGATGTTCAATCATATTTATCAAAGAGACTTTTCGGTGAGTAATTTAATTAAGAATTCATTATTTCTTGTGAGATTGAAACGATAATAATCGTATAAGTTTTGTGGAAGATATATTTATGAAAATTCATTGTTATAGAGCCCTGAAGAAGAAGTAAATTAAATTCGAAACGCCGGCAAGAATACAATTGTTTTTTTTAACAAAACATTGATACTGTTACCCAACCAACCCCTTTTTCAGAAAAACTATTAGCTCACTGAACTAGTTAACTGATAATTACAAAGTTATCATATGGTTATCTCTTCAACGCCGATCGAGATTTTATCAATTATCTAACAAGTAAAAATGCTTCGAAAGTTGATCCTAATAAAACAATGATAATGCATTTTGGAACGCAGAAGAACCATAAATTTGCAGAAAACAACTATCACCTAGAACTATGTCATACTAACTTGACTCCTGTCAATTCAACTAAAAACTTAGGGGTAATGATTGGCACTGAGATGATATTCACTGACCATATTGAAAATTCAATGAAAAAACCTATATGTCATAGAAACTCTCATACTGCAATCGTTTCTATTATGAGTCAATCTTTAAAAAATGCTACGTGATAGTTTGGTGCTGAGCTACTTCAATTACTGTGACTTCATATATGGGACATACTTATAAAATATAAAAGGTTCAAAATTCTTGTTGCCATCTAATTTATAGAATTCCTAAGTATGATTCCATTCCAGAAACCAATTTGAAAAACCGTATGATTCATCATTTGGGTTGTTTTGTTCATAAAGTGATTACTCTTCCCCACCCCCGCTTTTTCAATACAAAAACTAACTATGCCACAACATCGCACTGCACAGTTTCAGAGATAATTTATTTTCTGTGCTTTGGAACTCTACAATTCATTGCCGGAACAATTGAAGAGATTCAATATCAGGAAATTGGAATACAAACATAAAAATTATGTCTATGACAGTCAGTAATCACAGTGTTTGCTTATTGATTAAATCAATGGCGAATAAAGCAATCAATTTGATTCACCAAATGATACTTTTATTTTGTCTGTCTCTTGCCATGGTACCATATTATGTATGTTCGCGTTCGTTATAAAGTGGTGCTTGTTGGTTGATTTTGAGTAGTTCTGATGAGCTAGACCACGACAATCAGTACCAAAATCTTCTGTAATTTTCTTATTTCTCATTTCTCCCTGTATTTTTTTTGTATTTTTGATAAAGACACTTTATTATTATCTATTATTAGCAAAACATTGACATTTGATCGAACTTGGGGAGCTTTTTTGTCCATTGGGATGATTGGACTTTGGTTTCGATGTAACCAGTAGTGACCCTTTTGAGCAAATCTAGATCGCCGTTGATATCATTCAAGAATTCCTGAGCAATGCTCATTCGATGGTTCTTTGGTCAAAATTCAGAAATTTTTGAACGAATTTTGCTGCCACACGCTTGTTGCGTGTGGAAACTGAAATTGTGAACATATGCTCGAGATGAGAGTACCAACATGAAAAAATGAAATAATCACTAACTGATTGTGCGTATTCCGCAAAATTTGAACATTTACCTAATTTTTGAAACAGCCCACGTGTACAGTTTGGAATCGGTGAAAATTTAGAGGTTCTTGACCCTTCCATGAATCAAATCAACCGTAATAGTATGTCATTTCCCACATTTCATGTGCTGATGATACTAAAGATTTTACTGAATATCTTTCAGTTCTATAAAATGTGTGAAAAATGTTTCATTTATTTTTTTGACGTCAATTCTTAAATGAAAATCTCAAAAATCATGTGAGTTCAGTAAGACTGAATAATCCCCTTCCTATCACCCTATCATTTTGGAAGGAAAATGAAACTTGCCACGCTTTAATGGTTTTAAAATAATGTTTAAATGGTTTCGAAAGCATCTGTTAAACTCCCTCTCCCCTACACGTTCAAACCCCATTGACTTGTAAACCATGCCGTTGATCGTTTGTGGAATTATGCAATTCTTGTGATATCGATCAATACCATGTTTTTTCCGCAAGATTTTCCAGTTATTGATTGAAAAAAGTGAATATATTTTTTTCTAACTACCTACCTTTGAACGGTATCTATAATATATTATACCAGTGTATAGGTGAATGTGCAGGAAACTATTCTTTATGAGTCCTTACATCGTTGTGATATTACTTTTTCAAATATTAGAGCCAAACAATGCAATGCAGGCAACCCCACTTTGATAATGATAATAATGTTACCGAACAAAAAAAAACACTTTATGAAAATTGAATCCCCTCCTAGAAAAGACATACGAGCTCACATAGTTTATTCAACATCTTGAATACCAAATAATATAGAATACATAATTACAAAGTAAAATCTTCAAGGTAACATACACGTTCCATTTGAAAACAATGAGCAAAAATTGTTGTCAATCTCTAAATCCTCTAGTCTATGTCGAATTACAATTTGACAATATAAAAACTTCATTATAAAACTTCTCCCCAGAAGTTTTCGTATAAATTTATGTTGGCAATAATGCAATTAGTTTTCATGTTATTCATGACATAACTATTTAAATGTGTTTCATTTGAAACAATTCAAAAAATTGTTGTCGACTTCTGATTCACACAGTAAGTCAGATATGTAATGTAATTGGCCGAAAATTGATGAAAATACATAAGGTATTCAAGTAACTGTATGAAAGGTATTTTTCGGGTTTTCTGGTCCTGGTCTGCAGGTTTTTATGCCTAGGCATAGAAACCTACAGACCACGGTTAGAAAACCCGAAAAATAGCTTTCCTGCAGTTATCTCCGGCCGTGAAAGTTTATATTTAATCAACAAACAATTGTGCGATTTTCACTCAATAGTTCACAGTAAAGACAAAGCAGTGTCGGATAGATCAGGATTATATAAGTTGACTTGTGATTATTGCTGAAAACTTAACATTGGCCAAACAGGAAGAATATTTTTACAAAGAACAAAATAACATAAGAAAAACTTTTGAATAGATCGGCTTTTTAACAATACTTCTGGCGTATTACCGTTTGCTGAATACCCATACAATCCCATATGTTTCCGATCTTATTTCAAAAAGGCAAGCAATATATGAAATTTCATTGAAAAAAACTAACTTTAATCCGTGGCGGTTCTGGGCACCATGTTCATTTTTCAATACTTTCAAAACACACAACCCTTAGATATCTAAAACGTGCAGGCGAAATATTTTTTGATAACTTCACTTCATCACATCAAACATCTAATTGAAACTCAACAAAATCTGTGAAAGAATCATAATCTGTATTCGATAATAATGTTAATAAAGTGCAAATATGTTCTTGCCCTGTTAGGTCACTTTTAAGCAAATATCGGACAATAACAAAAAAAAACTATCAATTGAGGATGCTGTAGCAAGTGCTATATCAATAATAGATAAGGATATAGACGAAAATGCGGACGAAAATTAAGTATGTTCATGCTTTCTGCTTGACCTGGCAGGGCAAACTTGAACCCAGGGGGCACGGTTTATGATTCATTTAAAGGCTTTGTGAGGGGCCCAAGTCAGAAAGTTGAGGTAAAGAGTGAGTTGAGTAATGAAAAACGGTCACTTGAAGAGTACTGGGGATAATCCTTTTTCTAATCTATATCAACTGAGTGATAGGCTTTTATTGAGACATGTTTGTCGATTTTTTCATTTAGCACTAGTTGTAAATTTCATATAATTTCTGTTTGTGAAAGTTTCATTTCTACCTCATCATTTCATTACGAACCTATATGAGAAGATGATGATGTGAATGACGAATTTTCATATGTATTGAAAACAGTGTGTTTAGATGATTTTCATTGTCAAAAAATTTATTATCGATGTTGCTACAAAAATGTTGAAAAAATGAGTGCCAACCTATTGATAATATACTATTTTCGCATCAACAAAAACTACTTTATCGTGATCTCTGAACGCCAGGTATCAACAAGTTAGAATATAATTTTAGAACTTGTTTTTTATTCCATTTGTCTAGTTGATAGACAGAGTAAGCGTTATACCATACAAAATTAAGGTTGACGTATATGATGAACGAGAAGAAGTTTCAGTTTCGCTAACTAAACCAGTATATATGGTTACAATATGGAAATGATGTTTCTTTTCAGAAACACTATCAGCTTCTCCATCGCATGTTATCTCTATTCCTTTCCAAGAGTTGCTTCATGACTATGCCTATGAGATTAACTTGGGGAAGTTCAAGCTGACTAAGAATTTTTCCTTATGGATCAAGAAAGTAACACTGGATAACCTATGCTGCAATGAGTTGATATGCTGTGATCTGTTGAATTTGTCATCGATTACAACACCCAGCCAAGTACCATTATCACCCTTAGAGATATTGAAGTAGTAAAATGAATAATTGTTGATTTCTAAGTTTAGCCTAAGTCTGTTTACCGTGAACCAGTATACTGCCTTGAAGATGATTACTTGTTGATCGTTTTGGTGTTGATGTTAATTATCAACTGCCAAACTTTCCTTAAGGCTGTGTTTTTTCGGGACTCAATTTCAAATGTGATTTCTGAGGCAGGGCAGTGTTCACAGTAAAGCTTCCCAATAGTTTCTACTCTTGGTTTTGTGTTTCAGAAAACTTCTATCCATGAAGTTTTATTTTGACCGAATAGTTCTGGTTGTATTTTCCTTCGTGTTTGTACTTTTTATGAACCACCTTTATTAATACATATTACTCAGCAACACAGAAACATCTCAGCGTAAACACCGAATTCTTGTTGTTACCTGAATATTTCACAAAAACAAAACTCGTGAACTCACCTGCTATAAATCAGAGTGGTACGTTAGCTATTTATTTCAACTAATTTATTACTCTTACCGTTAGAGACGTGGGAGGAGAATGTACTTCGATAATTTAAATTTTCATTAAAATAGACCAGAGTACTAATTCTGAATTAGAAAAAAAAATTGCAGGAATGGTTACACGACAAGTTTAACTAATTGAAATCATATTTCTTGCTGACTGAAAGGAAGCCTTTAATGTTATTAAAAATCAGGGCAGAGCGATAAAATTGACGTGAAGTGATATTCCGTACTTTTGACGAACGTTTTCATTTCAAACAGCTTGATGGAAAATTAAAGTGTGAACCTATCGGTATCTCTTTCAAAGAACTGTTATAATAGTTATTAAATAGTATTTTCCTTTTTTTTAACTCTGTTTCATTCCATTTCTCAATATTTCCTTCTTCATTTTTCCTCTTTTCAATCTGTTTTCGTCTACTCCCCCCTCCTTTTCTTCCTATGTTGTTCTTCTTTATGTTTTTCTAATTTCACTACTATTTTTTTTCCAGTTTTTTTCACCTATTCCTCTTTCTTTGGAACTCTACCTACGAATTCAGGTCATTCATATAATACTAACATTTAGTATCGATGGAAACTTATCCGTTTCTGGAGAAAATTAGTTATTCTATAGTAAATTTTTGTTCAACTGCCTTATTTTTCCAAAATTGTACCAATAATATGCAAGAAAGAAAGAAAACCACTTTCTTTCTGATGTAATCACCGAGTTCTGATATCACCTAGAAACTTGGCTCATTTTGAAGGCTTCTCACTGAATGCGCCTATCTACTCCATTGAACTATCGCTATAAAAGCCAGTCATACTCAACAATATCTTGAGTCATCTTAGTATTAATTGTTGGCGTGATTAATTCTTACACAAAATCTAGTGCAAATCAACTGAGTTTAACCAAGGAGTTTCACTCTACAATTATCACCACCAGCACCTACAAAAAAACATATTGCGGCTTGTTGTTCACTTCTATCTGAGTTTTTTGAGCTCTACGAACTTATAGTTACAGTTCAAAAGGGTGGAATCATCTGTTGATAAGGTACACATATGGGGCGGATATTATATATACAGACTAAGGTGAGAATAGGCCCCAAGACTGACCCTTGAGGCAATACAGTTTGTACAACAGCAATCTCTAATGTTCCTTCATTATTTGGGGTAGTCATCTTATGATGTATTGGAAGACACAATCGAAGGCGTTAGATTGACTGTTGAGGAAGTAAGTCATGATATGGGAATGAGACTTATTTGATAATGACAGTGTTTTATTTTTTTTCATAACTCATTCTATGTTGGAGTCTCTACAATTTCATACTTATATTCGGTTTTGAATACTGATGAAAAACAAATTATTACTTTGTTATTATCTTTATTTTGAGGTGTTTTTCAAATTTTTTGGTAACAAGTAAAAATAAAAGTCTAGAGATTTTAATATCTGATGCATCATTGAGCTTTGAAAGTATGACACATTTGGTTATGAAATATCTTCAATATGTACATGGTGGTTGGTAAGTGACTGTCAGAATTTAATAATTCCGCCATTTTACTTTTCTCCTATTTGACCCGTCAATTTTTTCATGTCGAAAATATTGACAATATACTATAATCCATATCCTATTATGAAATTACCTATCTCAATAATCTGCTAATATCCAAAATGAAAGGTCCTTCATTAAGGGCTTACTACTGTTAAATTTAAATAAAACAAAGTGTTCGAAAGACCTATTGATTCCATTATGTGTGAAATCTTTAAATTTTTCATAACTCTGGCGTAGGATTCAGGCTGAATTTGACCGATGACACGGGTTATGTTGGCTTTGACGACCGCTGTAGTTAGTGGCTCATTCGCATACATCAGCGACTTGAGAAAACCCCACAAAAGAAAGTCTAACAGGATCAAATCGCGACATCTTGGTGGCCAATTCACACCACTTCCACGTGAGATGACAATGCCCTCAAATCGGTCGGGCAGAATATCCAATTTGGCATGAGCTGTGTGACACGTAGCGCCGTCCTGTTGAAGCCACATGTCGTTGGTATCCAGATCATCCAATTCAGGCAAAAAAAAATTGATTATTCATCCACCTATATTGCTCGCCGTTAACAGTGGTGGTCTGGCCAACGTCGTTCTCAAAGAAATATGGACCGGTGACGCCGTCAGCTCCAAATCCACATCAAACAGTGACTTTTTCGGAATGCATTGGACGTTCTTGGATCTCATGTGATTTGATATCGTCCCGAATTTGAAAATTTTGTTTGTTCTCGTACCCATTCATCCAGCCATGGGGCTGATCGCTGACGATGATTTTTCGATAGGAATTAGGGTCAGTTGCCAACTGCTCCAATTCCCTTTCAGTTGAGTTTTGTATGGGTGCAGGCCCAAGTCGCGATGCTAAATTCGGCAAGTTATGGTATGTGAAAGGCCGAGTACTTGTGAACTACGCGAAGTCATCTGCACACTCTCACAGATATCCTTCTGCACACTCTCACAGACAGCGGCGATGTTTTTGGCGGATCTTGCGTTCCGTCGACGTAGTAGTGCTGGTCGATCGTTTACTGAATCAGTGGACTCAAATTCATCCACCACATTTCGAATAGACATCTCAGTAGGACGATTAAGGCGTAAAATGGGCGAGGCGAGCGGTACGTTGTCCGAACATAACACCCATTTTGATAGACAATTTTATCGTTTGCATGTGTTGTTGAATGCTATATCCGTCCATGACAAATGACAACTAATTTGACAGATGTGGCTTCAAGAAGATGGCGTAAAAGTCTATGAGAAATTTTTGGTTACGTTTGTTAACCTACATATTTGAATGATCGGTTTCTATCATTATCTGAACAAATGAGCATTTCATATATGAAATATTAATTATTCAAGAGTGGAATTTCGGAAGCTCGAAAAAACAAATTCGAATAGAATTTTTGTAAATATTCCTACCGCAGAACCATGCCTTTTGGAATACCCTGTATATTAGACCTTCTGTTTCACTGTTTCACTCCTACTAGCTTCATTTTCAAAACATATAAACAGCGTCTTGAACAATTAACTCTTACGCAATCATATGAAAAATTTATACCACCGTTGAAATCAACTGCAGATCCCCTTTCAATCCCCAAATTTTCTCGTCGATTATCGCAATCAATCCTCGACGAGTTCAGTCTTCGGGCGAGATCAAGAACCTTAATTGAACACGGATAAAGCCGCTCAAAAATGTCCATCGACCGATAGACGGCCCAGACCTACCGGGCAGACAACACAAAATAAATCATCAATCACCCGTGCCTCGGAACAGTTGAAACAAAGCCCCGTATAAAAGCAGCGGGAAATACAAACTAAGATTCTAACGAGACTATACTTAGCGAAAGACGCATTGTATCGGGCTTTTTATTTCGTATAAAAACTATAACTACAGATTTCATAAGCGAATGATGGATTGATCGTTGTTGCAGATGTTTAGTCGGTATTGTTTCGTTCAATAAAAGTGATTTTAAGTTGGAATTAATGAATATAAATTGAAAAGCGACCTTGGGAGATGCTCGTTTTCTCTATAGAATTCACAAGCACGGCAAGATGGAGGCAGCGGTCGGTAGCTGATGAATCAACAATGATGAAGTATTCAACACTGACAAGGATCTCATCAAGTCGAATAATCTTTCGGTAATTTTTTTTCGGTTGTCCTAAACGCCTGATATTCTCTTTTGAGCGGATTCGGCCACCCATATAGAATTTCTACTGAGTCATGTTTGTACAATTTGTACGGGTTACTATTGTTCAATACACTTTCTAACTACTGGATTTCCCGTATCTGTTTCTCAAATGAACTCAATCAATCATCAGCCAGAACTGTGTATTTTTCCTTGATAGGGTCCCACTTGAGATATGGAATTGCCTTTTGCAGCTTTTGTAGTTGGCAACTACTAAATTCAGTATTCGTTCTGCAAAAAAGGGCTGTCAGATACATATGTAGGGCAAAATCAGAAGACCACTGCAAATCACTTTTCAACAGTCAGGAAATTCTCACTGTACCTTGTTTATTCCTTTTAGAAACTGTTTGCCTAATTCACAAAGGATACTCCAACTTAGCAGCAAATAATGACAGACGATACCACACGAGAGGAAGTTGGAATTTACCCTTGCCAATCCCAAAATCAGAAATTACAAAATTTTGTTTGATATATGAGAGCTAGCAGCGGCGGCCCATCAGAGGAGGCAAGGGAGGCTTAGCCTCCTCATAAAATTTGAGGCTATTCATCGCATATTCATTACTGAACCAAAGGTTCCAAACAGTGCATCATAAGCTATTCATCGCAATGAATTAATAGATATTGACAAATAATTATGATTATTTTTCTCTAAAAATGCTTGAGTATCATTACTTTTCCATTAATTTTCAATATAAATACATAATATGCCCGAAAAAACACCATCACTCACTACGTAGTACGTACCTCACTGTATCCTGCATCAACAAAACTCAAACGCACCGCCCATGAACGAATAACGAATAAACTATCAACCCGAAATAATAAATGCCATACGATGCAAGGGAGCCAAGCCTCCGACCGCTTTAAAAATCACAGGCTCCACGAGACCGATCCAACCAACGACATACGTCCCGATTTGTAATTTCAGTTGCAAAAATTATAGCGTCAGAGAAGGCTAGCCTCCAGTTGGTCTCCGTTAGTGTTTGACTGCGTTTGTTTTTTCTTTAATTATTCGGACGGTATACCGTGACGGACCGGGACTAAAAAATATTCCGGTAAATCCTTTTAGTGTTTCTTGATAATATTTGTTATTTGTGTATAAAACAGGCAGTATTATATTATAGCAGTGCTTTTTGGTAATATTTTTTATGTGTTTTCAAACTGTTTTATTTCAATTTCAAGGGTTTTCAGGTTTTCACTTTTCGGTAAGTTTTTTTTTTTTTTTATTTATTATGGATAAGTTGGACGAAATATAGTCGATTGGTTGCTGACAAATAATTTCAAGTCTTTATCTTATGATAAAGAATTTTACGTTATTAAAACCCTGGGAAGGCCTCAATCAAATATGATGGGTTCCGAGTTCTTTGAAATTATGTGGAAAAAACTTGAGGACTGCAATGTTGATTCTTATATGATCAGAAATGATTATTGAATAACGAAATTAGTTAGCTCCCTAACCATATTATCAAAGGAAAGCTGTTGAAAGATAGGTTGCACTATATCATTTACTTGAACTATAATCATCGACCTATAGTGCTCACCGTTGACAGTGATGGCCTGGGTACCGTCGTTCTCAAAGATATATGGACCAATGACGCCGCCAGCCCAAAATTCACACCAAACAATTACTTTTTCGCGATGCATTGAATGTTCTTGGATCTCATCTTCCTCCAAGTATATGGGTCATCTTTATTTTAAGTTCTTTTAGTAGTCGTTGAATGAAGTTTATAAACATAAAACTTCCGTTTTTTTTTCTATCAATGAGACAGATCCACACTTCAAGAGATCAGGACCCACGGAAGATATTTGGAAAGGTTAATCATCTCTATTCAAACTGAAACTAACAAACCCTACTGGCCCGTTGCCAGGACAAATGGGCCGTTTAACGCGGTTTGTATCGAGTCGAATTCAGATATCTTTCTAAATCTCAGAGTTGTTCTTGACATATGTGTGATTAACCCCACCTTGGAAAATAGTAATCTTATAATTCCAGATTGCTTCGAGTTCAGTCAAAAACTAGCTTAACGTTGATAGACCGTGTTTCGAAAAAAAAATAGTTTCCATCTAATAACTGATTTGTTTCTTCAAAAAATGACTTGTTTGCTGTACTAGTTTCTTAATGTTTTTAATTTAATAAAAACTAAGTTCTTTGAGTTGGACTGTGCTTAGGAGAAGTCAGAAATACAGTCTGAAGACTGTATCAAGGAGAGATACATTAATTTTACCAAAATATGTTTTTTTGATTAATTTCAGAAAATTTTCTCGTCAACTTGCTCGAACATGTTACCAATATTAATAAATTACAACTTTCCTCATTTGGAACTTCAAAAATGGCTTCATCATTATCGCTTTATGATTATTATTTTTGTTTCACTAGTTTATTGTGCTTGCTTAGGCTGCCTTGATTTAACTATGACAAAACTAATCCCCGACACACTCGGCAAACTCTGGTTGAGTTTTTACTTTTTTGTCAATTTTTTCATCTCTACTATATCTTTAGCTCTGTCTGTTGAACTTGAGGTAACTCATCGAATTTTGATAATTCATCTGTCAGTCGGTAAGCCCTTATATTCATTCATCGCTGATTCGTATGTAATCGAGTGTGTTCATGCAGGTTATGGCGATATTTTTGACATTGAAAGAAGTTGTTGATCAGTAGGCGTATTTCAATTTTCTGCAATTTCATAACAAATGTTTGCATAATTTTTTTTACTCCTGTTTGAAATCCAATGATTTGAGATTATCCACTCAAACGTTTCAATAAATAATTTCATATTCAAATGAATCTTCTAAACAATTGAAACAACCTTTGTAAGAGGCAAATGAATCGCTACGATTGATGTGAGGAAATTTGAAGAAAAATATATGAAAAGTGCATTTTTGATAATATGAAAACGTTTTTTTTACATCACATAATAAACTCCATCCTGATTCATTTATGAAGTCTAGTATTAGTTACCAGGTATGACAGTGTTGCCTACAATAAGTAACAAACTTGATTGGTTCGTTTTCTTTTTCCAACTAATCAAAAATCCACTCAAATGGAACGGAAAAAGGTCGATGAAAATTGATCGAGTTTATTTCAAGTTGCAGAAACATTTTAAAAAAACTCTGGATATTGTTTTCAGGATATTTTGAATTTTTCAAGAATTTATTGTCAATTTTCCTGAGAATATGTAAAACCTGAAGGTGAGTTCAGTTTAGCTGATGAAGATGTCTTTTCTGTCGTTGTTGTTAGCTTGTAACACAGTTGTTAGGTGTTTCATTTCGTCGTCGACGTACCTTTCTTCACACGGCAAAACCCGGAAATCAACCAAAACATTGACGCCAGCCATTAGGGCATAAATTCCTACATTTATGATTCATTTCCTTCTTTCAACTCACCAGTACTTCTGACCCATATTTCGAACTTTGGTGGTTTTCATTTCATTCTTGCTCTCTTTAGTATTGTGTATTCGAACGCCTGAAGATGCTATTGAATGGCGAAACACGTGTCGCGGTTTTGTGAACTTACAAGTGGAAATTTCACATCAAAGAATGTTTTTTAGACACCCTATTATTAGATTCATCGAACAACCAAGTTATCGGTTTCTTGGTGATTTGTTTCCTTCCTCCATTTGCTGGTTATTGTCGATTTTGAAACCCCTAATTCATTTTCTGTTGAAACAATCTTAGCGTCAACATCGGAGAAAACGTTTTGTCCTGCTTTCGTCCACGAAAAAACAAGAAACGTTCTTTTATTTATCGCCAGGCGCATTAAAGCCGGACCGCGACATGATAACAAATAGGACTCAACACAACCAAAACATGCAATACTGCTTTGGAACTAAATATTTTATATATGCGCCACGGCCGTTTTCACAGAGATCATATTTTATGCTTGTTTGTCAAGATGTTTAGCAGTTCTTGTAGAAAATTAATTTGGTTCTTTATGGCATGCCGACCGTACGGAATAACAATGGAGAGAAGGATTTCAACACAAAACGGTATTTAGCACCTGAGTTGTACGGGAAATGTGTTCAACAATAGTCTCGAGGAGTTTGCGACAATTAATTTCAACAACAAAAATTGTACATTTTTTTTATAATGACGATGAAGTATATTTAGAGATATACCGAAATGATGTTTTTGCTAGAGATTGTAACCACAACATGCTAAAGAATGCAGTGAAAGTCAAATGTTATAAATGTCGGTTTCACTATACAATAGCTTTCTCAAGCCTCTTCATTAAAACGCCCTAACATCACCCAGATCTTACACTTAGAAGTAGAACACAGGTTCTACATCCAGACAATGGATCTGGAGATAACCTCGGAAATTAGAGCCCAAATAAATCCACTGGATAAGAGTGATGTTGTATATATAACCAGTGGCCAAATAATTATCTATTACCTAGTAACTAACAGCTGCATACTAATCAGCTTAGACCAAACTTTCTAGTGTACATAGACAGGCTTGCCTAGCTATCTTCTGTGCCATCAGCTCCACACCATCCGCGACCATGAAGATCCTTCCAGATCTACCTCCTCTCCACATCTTTCTGAAGAGAGAGGCATATTTCCAATTGCATAATAAACAGGAATATTTGTGTAACAGACTACTGGGCAGTACTGAAAGTCCAGCTACAATCTGCCTTACATGGTGCCAATTCCGCAGGACAAGAATCTCCGAAAAGAGGAACAACTAAGCAAATATCTATTCACAGATCAATAAAATCTAGTTCTGGAGCCTGTGTAATCAGTTGCTTGGAAATTACGACTTTGAATCTCGAAATTTCAACTTGAAACTCGAAATTTCGACTTTAAACTCAAAATTTCGACTTCAATCTTGTAATTTCAAAATTACGACTTCAAACTCGAAATTTCGACTTTAATCTCGAAATTTCGACTTTGAACTCGAAATTTCGACTTCAATCTCGTAATTTCGACTTCAATCTCGTAATTTCAAAATTACGACTTGAAACTCGAAATTTCGACTTTAATCTCATAATTTCGAAATTACGACTTCAAACTCGAAATTTCGACTTTAATCTCGTAATTTCGAAATTACGACTTCAAATTCGAAATTACGAGTTCAAAGTCGAAATTTCGAGATTAAAGTCGAAATTTCGAGATTAAAGTCGAAATTTCGAGTTTGAAGTCGTGATTTTGAAATTACGAGATTGAAGTCGAAATTTAGAGTTCAAAGTCGAAATTTCGAGATTAAAATCAAAATTTCGAGATCAAAGTCGAAATTTCGAGATTCAAAGTCGTAATTTCCAAGAAACAAAAAATAAAAATATGTGACCCTTCTGCGCTTCCGTACTAAACAAACACTGAATACCTGGATTGTAAGTAGGTTTTTGGCAAACGAATGATGGACTACAATATGGAGGATCTCCGTTGTCTAGAAGTCCTTCTTACTTTTATCTGAATCATCATGTGGAGAGACTTGGACAGTCCGTAAATTGTACCTACTTGGCGAATTAGGTTTTCAATGTTTGTCAATTGTTTTCCCTGGTTATCTGACTTCAAAGATCATATACCGAGTAAACTTATCGACTTCAGTTTGAATTGGTGTCAGACACAATGATACCCCATGAAATTGCAGCGTGAGATCGAATAGACCTATTCACTTTGGAACTGATCCTCCTAGTGGTGTTTATAATTTCTTGTATTTACCAAAAATTATACCAAGTGGAACATCTAGTGGAGAGTTCGTTTGGGAGGAAGAAAAGCAACTTCTGAATTGAAAACATCGCCCACAGAATGACTAAATGGTGGCAAAGTTAATGACCAAAATGTATGAAAACTATCAAGAGAACTATCTCGACCTTTTGTGAAAAAATTTTACCACTTTTAAACATTTTTCAGACTCAGAGTTGTAACGTTATAATTACTGCAGATTTACCAGTCTAGTGAAGTGGAGATTGGAGTGGTGTTCTTTGGACTGACTTGCCAGTTTCAGATTGTATTAGGTGTCAAGCAAGGTTCTTGAAATTGAATTCCTTCCATTTTGTACAAAGCAATAAAACACTATTCAAATGTATATGGAGTATAATTAAAATTAATATGCAATTCTGTGACAATTGATTGTATATATACACAATTGAATTTATACAGAGATACCTGTTAGGGTAGTTCTTACAATGGTTGACTGCACCCTGGTTTGGTGTAGGTTGTCTCAGGTATCTGTCAGAGTTCAATGAGTAGGGCTTCTATATTCACCCTTGTATTCCTTGGAAACGGAGCGTGGATTTGGGGACTAGTCGATTGGTTGGGGATCACAGTAGGGCTTCTATATTAACCGTTGTATGCCTTGGTAACTACACCTTGAAGGTCAACAATTCAGGTATGGTTCACCATGGTAGTGGTATCATGAAAACGATATGAACCAATGACACATTGAACCAGATAGATGTACACTACACTTGAATCTTGGATGTCTAACGTACTAATTAGTCTTTCGGCAAATATACAATTGATGAATATATACAAATGAATTCTAACATCAAAATTCTTGAACAACAGTTCTACAACAATGTTGTAGAGGTGTAGATTTGTTTGATGGTTCGGCTATCTTCCGCAAGATGCTCTGGTATGTACGAAATCAATATTATTGATTTATTGAATTTTTATTAATTAATAAATTTATTAATTAACATTAATATGAGCCCACTAGATAGTGGGCTCATACTAATGTTAAATTAATAACCACCGTATGGCACTGTCAACATTTCAAGTGTTTTTGAGAACTTAATTTTTATGTTACACAAAATTTGAATCAAATTTTTTGATCAATTTTTTTCGATAGCTGAAAACACTTATATATTTCTAACTTTTATGCCTCTCACCTACAAACTAAACATGCTCAACAGTTGAAACTGTCAACAAATGTTCAAGACGAGTGTATCAACATAAAAAAATGGTATTCGATTGTATGTAGCCTGCAAAGTTTAAACATTCACCTTATTTTTTGAACAGTCCACACGTATAATTGTGAGAATAGGTTGAAGCTATGAACAACAATGAGTGGGTAAGTAGAAAACATAGTTTCAACGAACTAGGTTGACAAAGTAGTTCGCAGACTAGACAAATCCAAACCTATAAATATAATTGACAAATAACGCATAAAAATAAACCCGAAAAAAATTAATGTGGGACTGGTAGGAAGCTATTAAAACGTTCCTCGTCACTCGTGATGCAATAAATAATTTTATGCAACCTTAAATTTATTTTTGGCTTTAACAAGCTACTCAGAATACCTCAGATTCTTTTAGGAATACTTCTGCGGCAATAATTCCCACACGTCAAGTCTGCCTTCCTAGATTTATATACCGACGTCGCATAATTAGATATTGATTAATTTTTATAAACGCTTTACGAACACCATGTTAAAGTCGGCGTCGAATACAATCGGACACGACGACATGCTCCCCGCACCATCGGGTATTAGGAAAAGCTTTTTATAAGCCACTTTTCAAGAGTGTATAGGTTAGCTTGCCTATCGTACATTCAGTTATTTATAATCTGGAATATTTAACTACAACTGTTTGTAATTTACGAGGTCGCGCCAAGATTTATGGCTCGGGATTCTTATACGATTCGGATTAAAACAGTCTCGAATTTTTATATAACCAAACAACAGGTATGTGAATAAATTATTGCCTCTGGTAGCGTTTGCTTTTTGAAGAAATTTATGCATATTTATACTTTATTAGGAGAAGCGACAGAGATGGTTATCTCTTGATTTATTATTTGTCACTCGAGAAAAATACATCACTTAAAATGTTACGAAATTTTCAGATATTTCTGGAGATCCGTGGAATTGGAATTCATTGAACGGTTTTATAAGTATGGCGGCGTATTGCCTTGAATGCGAACATTTCAAATACCTGGAGGTTGGAGTCATTACAAAATGGCTACCGTTGTCTCATTAATTAACAGGGCCAAACAGCAATGTTTTGAACAGTTAGCTTTTTACTTCAAATTACTGCAAAAAAAAGACACCTGCCAAGAAATGGTTCAGAACCCAAATGAAATCAACAAGTGAGGCAAAGAAAACTCACTTAGATGAAATGGGAGAAGCTGAAGCAAAAACAAATGAGCACCGTGAGGTTATTTTTTATCACATATATGACAAAAGTCATGTAAGAAAGAATAAAAGAGTACATTAAGATTTCATAGGCTTGGAAAAGGTTTTTGATTGAAAAAGACATTCTCCAACAATACTAAGAGTAGATTCATACAGGTCGTATAACAAGACACAAACCTTGGTAGGAGAAACTCAGGGTAATTTTGGGAGTAGGACAGGGATCCAAATTAATAGATCCTTACATTTTATGATTCCCAATTGAAGTGGGAAAGGGGTCGAAGACAAAAATATAAGGTGCATAATGTTTTAGGACCCAAATTAAATCAACAAGTTAGGCAATTGAGGGCTGAAAGACTTATATGAAATGAAAGTAGCTAAAACAAAGACAAATGAGCACCTTTGAAAGAATTTATGAAAAATGGTAGTCAATAAATCAAAAAGAATAAACCTAATTAAGAAAAGAGAAATTTTCTATGTTTTTTACCACTTTTATTTGAAACTGACCTTACTACAGTTTTGTCCTGTACGGGCATTTTCAAACTAATACTGTTTATTGTTTGAAAATGTCCGTATAGGACGATACTGCAGTAACGTTAGTTATAAATAAAAGTGGTAAAAAACATAGAAATTTTCATTTCTCTTTTCTTCATTATGATTTTCTACCACGCAGTATAACGGCTACATCCATCAATTTATAAACCTGATTATTACACTGGCAAAATTTCCTGAAAGGATTTTGAAAAAAATACAGAAGAGTTATCAAAATCATTGGATAGATCTTGATTTGGTTTCAAACTTAACAAAGGCAATTTTGATCACATATATAAAAAAGCATTTAAGAAAGAATTGAAGAGTACATTTTTTATCAGAAAAGACATCCTCCAACAACAAACACTAAGAGTAGATTCAAACCTTCGTAAGAGAAACTCAGGTAATTTGGGAGTAGGACAGGCATGAAAACTAATAGATCCTTACATTTTATGATTCCTAGACGAAGTGGGAAAGGGGTCCAAGAAAGTATTATAAAGTGGCATTATGTTTATTTTAAGACACAAATGAAATCAACAAGTGAGGCAATCAAGAGCTAAAAGAAAACTTACTTAGATGAAATGGAAGCAGCTGTAGCAAAGACAAATGAGTACCGTAAAAAAAATTTATAAGATTTTGTAGTCACTAATTCCAAAAGAATTTACCCATCATTATACTGGCGGAATTTCTTGAAATAATCTTGAAGAAAATACAGAAGAGTTAACAAAATCATTGGATGGATCTTGATTTGGTTTCAAACTGAACAGAGCCGATTTTGATCACTTATAAAGAAAAAGCTTGTGAGAAAGAATCGAAGAGTACATTAAGGTTTTGTAGGTTTGGAAACGACTATTTGTCAAAAAAGACATCGTCCAACAACATTAAGAGTAGATTTAAACATACGTAAGAGAAACTCAGATAATTTTGGAATAGGAAAGAGATGCAAACTAATAGATCCTTACATGGAGTGGGAAAGGGGTCCAAGAAAGAAATATAAGGTGGCATAATAGACATGGCACGATAGAAATTTCGGCACTCTGCTATGCTGACAACTTAATGGAAACTGGACATGGAGCAACCTCAAATGAAAACCTGAAAGAATGTGGAACAGCTCTGAAATAATCAAATATGAATGTTGGAAAAAAACAGAGGAAGGGGAACAAGTATCAGATAAAATTAAACAATGAAAAATTTCATACATTGTAAACATTCAAACAACTATATGTGGCCTCCATACCGGAAGATAAATTGAGATGAAGAGAAACGACAGTAGTAAGTTATAAAGAGTTTGTGTGAATTGAAAATAAATCACCCTCCTTCTACAAGGATATTTTTCGATATGATAACAGAGACTCAATACTTGATGATAATGAAAATCGCCGAAGTATTATTCTTATATTCAAATACTATTGAGAGAATAATATTTCTGAATGGAAATAAAATAAGGATTGAGCATGTTGATGCAATAATATTCCTTGGCATGACGAACAAATGAAACAGAGTTTGAAGTGGGCGAGCAAAATATATATCAGAGAATTAGAAGAGATTTATTACCTTCCAAATAAGTCGTTAACCCTGCAGGCCATTAACACGCAACAAGCTATTGATGAAATCTCAGTAAAGACATCAGATTGTCTAGAAGCAAGGGATCTTATACAAACCTGGAAAGTAGAATATACATTTTCAAATTTGAACTATACATGTTTTATATTGAAAGACGCATTTTATATGTTGATATGATACATTTATTTTCCAAATGGATTCGTTCTCCAGCGATTCAAATCCAATTTGGTGAACTTGGAAGTTTTTATACCTGAATGAAGTTCCCTATGATTGTTTCAGAGTATGGAAGGTGATAATTCATTGAAAAATCCATAGAAAATTAACTGGTTTTCTCCATAACAATTGAGTTTCGTTCTCTTAATGCAGATTTCCCTATTGTAGTTTTTTCTAACTATTGAAATTCCAGTTACTTCCAAACATAAAAATAAATAAATGCATAAAAAAGGCTGTCAATGATTTTGGGGAAAAATAATCCGTTTCAATAATTCCTTTTCTCAATTCGATGACAAAAACGATTCGATTTTCACTGTTACAAATAACACCCTACAATATTATATTAACTTTCCAGAGCCTCAAGATTTGATGGAAGCACTATTTCTACACCACTATTTTTTGAGGCGTGTGTCGCCACCGAAGTAACACAATCAGGTGATGACTAAAACTAAACAATTTGAGAATTTGAAAAATTTCGCACAGAATACATAAACGTGCCAACTGTTTTCTCATCGTGGCCAACTGATATATTATTCAAAGTATTTGTAAATGAAGAAGCAACGCTGAATAGTTTGGTGAGTCAGTCATGGTTCGCCTTGTTTTCACGTGTATATATCTGGCAAAAATTGTTCCACTCAAACAGTCCAAATAAATAGGGTAACAAGGAAAATGTTACTGTTATTTTGAGAATACATGATAAGAGCGTTTGGCATATCATAAAATTTTCAAAATATATTTGACATGCCACTGAAGGTTGAATATAGCAATACTGTATTTGGATTTAGGTTCTACTCACCCTCTGCTTCAAAGTTGATCTAGTACCGGGGGTTGCTCTCACCCTGGGTCCACCTCTTTGCGGAGGTGAAAAACAGATATGAGATTGGATAAATTGACTATTTCCAAGCAACTTTGTTTCGTAACATTCATTCTGCGAGTGAATATCTACGTTTCAGACGGTTTTTCGAGAATTATTTAAAATGAGTCTATGTTGTCGGTAGACCAAATGAAAGGAGAGTAATAGTTTCTTAATAGTTAGTTCTTATTCGTCAAACGTCATCATTGGAATAAAATTCTATTCAATAATTTCAAAGCACGGTCTTCTAGAACAAATTCACATTTTAGGTTCTTCGCTGATCAATCAATCAATCAATCAAACATTTATTGAATCAGTTTTCATTTACAATCACATTAGGCAAACATCATCATAAAATACTGGCTGATACAACAGGTCAAGCTATTATTATAAAAAATTCAAATACAAAGCATAACTTAAATAAAAATAAAATTACTAAGCTACAATTAAATTATGATTCAAGGAAAAACTCATCCACAGAGTAGTATGCTTTCTGCAATAGAAACACCTTGAGCTGCCTTTTAAAGACATTGATGTTTGAGGACTTAATGTCCTCACTAAGCTTATTATATAGTTTGATCCCACAGCACATAGAGTGATTATTCGATACTGTCAATCTACTATAAAGCTGATAAAGTGGAGGGTTATATCTGGTGAAATGTTCATGGATTTGATCATTTCTAGGAATAATTGTTTGGAATAGGAATAATCAAGTTTGCACTTGAAGATGCCCCAGCCAGAATTCTGATTACCTTTTTCTGAATAACAAACACTTCATCAACTTTAGCTGATAAGCTTCACTGTTCAGGACCATAGGAAATCACTGACTGAATTAAACTGTGGTATAAAAGTATGAGAACATCAAAGGAGACTGTTTGTTTCAACCTACGAAGTAAATATATATCTATAGGAACAATAATTTCATATTTGTGGTATGGTAAATACTAAACGGTAATTAATTTTCTCTAGTTATTTGATTTTTTCTTGGACGATAATGAATTAACCCAATTGTGATTATCACTAGCCCACAAATAAGAAAAAAAATTACGACTAATATTATAATAGCTATACATGAGATTTTAAAGCAACCTGACGGCGACTTCAACATCAAAAATTTTCCATCACCTAAATATTTTGAGTTGTAGTTATTTTTATTTTAAACAAAAATGTTTACATATTATAGGGAAATATAAGATCAAAATAAGAAAAAAACAATATATTTGGAGGATAGCAGACTTTATTTACAATACACATGAAAAAACATTCAAATGAAGTCTTTTGTGCATAACCTTTTTGAAAATGTTGACTTTCGTTTATATGTTTCATCGTTTCCCTCATAAGGAACCAACAATAATCTCCCATCATTGCTGCATCCCATCTGCCTTGGTAAGGTTGCTCCATTTTCAGTATGTCTTGATGGAAACTTTCCCCTTGTTCGTCGCTGACAGCATCCAAATTTTCTGAGAAAAAATACAAATGGGAGTGCAAGAAATGTATTTTGAGAGACATGTGACATCTCATTCTGCAGTAGTTTTCAAGTAGTTCTTCTACAAGTGTTTCGTAATTTTCTACTTTCTTGTTCCCTAAAAACTCCGAAACAATTATTTTGAAAGAACTCCACGCAGCTAATTCAACATTACTTGATTTTTGATCAAACTGTTTATTGGCTCTGTGTTGCCCTACTGTTCCAAAGGCAAAGAAAACATCAAAACTTCGTAAATCCGCCCGGAACAACTAGTAATAGTCCTATGGCTTTTACGTCACCACATATTTTCCTTTATACTTATTTCATTCAGAATAAGTGACATACTTTCGGTGTTTCCTTCATGGCAACTCTATGTGCAAGAGGAATAGAGAGTCTTTTGTTATCATTGTGGAGCAGGACGGACTTTAAACTTGTTTTAGGCGCCATTCGTCCGGGTTATGTACAAATCCTAATTTTTTCATCACACAATTTGGATTTACACAAACACACATTTATCCTGCATAGTGAAAAACGAGGATAGCTCATGGTTACGGTTCCTAAATATTGTAACTTTGGTTTTAGGGGTTAGTAAATTCCATTGTTGTAATCTAGACCCATTTAGGGACCAAAAATTAACAAAAATTAATGCCACTGGCATTACAGTCGTAAATTGGCTGTAAACTAGTGTAATGTTTCATGTCTCACTCTGAAATCCACCAGCGATCATTATTTATCAACAAGGAGTCATTTAAATTACGATTTTTCCAAATCAATTACGAAGTTATGTGAGAAATGAAATAGTAAATTTATTAAAAAAAAACAATAGGTACTTCTTCGCTAGAGTAGATATGTATGAAAATAACTCTCAACTGATGTGGAAAACATTAAAAAAGCTTATAAACATGAATTGCCAAAACTTTCGGAGCTGTATGGAATTTAACTTTACAAACCAGATGTATATTGTTAATAATGAAACTGAAATAGTAAATGAATTCAACTACTACTTCATTACTAGTATTCAGCAAATTTTTCATAGTATAGATAATGTTCAAGATTGAAAATTCAATAATTATAATCTATATCCTAATTTTTCCAAGTTTTACATATTAACAATGAATGAATTACGCCTAATTGTTAACTCCTCAGACAACAAAAACAATGCTCATCAGATCTTAAATTCCAAAATGCTCAAAGTCATTTTTGAAACATGTGGACATAAAATTTTAAAACTTGTAAATACTTCTCTTCAAACTTCTGAAATTCCAAATCTTTTAAGAGTTATTACTATAGTTCCCATTCAAAAGGTAAACGATACAATCAAGGCCAGTGAATATATACCTATAAATACATTACCACCAATAGAAAAATTCTTGAACTAGCTGTTTATAAGCAGGTACTCGATCCTGTTGAAAAAAATGAAATTTTAATAAATAATCAATCTGGATTTCGTAAAAAGTATTCATGTGAATCCCCATTACAGCTTACTTTATCTAAATTCAAAAAAGAAGTTGACCACGATAAATTTGTAGTAGCTGTTTTTCTTGATCTGAAGAGGGCGTTTGAAACAATTGATTGTAATATTTTTCTAATAAAATTAAGAGGTTATGGCATTGATGGTGATGTTCACCAATTGTTATCTGACTAATTATCCCATAGAAAGCAAAAAGTCAAAGTTCAAGATAATATCTCACAGGAATTGGATATAGGTGTGCCTCAGGGTAGCGGTTTAGGACCTTTGCTTTTCATCTTATACTTAGATGACATAAACTTGTTTATAAATGTTGATTTTATAACTTTATTTGCAGATGATACACTATTGGCATGCTACGATACAAGCTTAGATAAAGCTATTGATGAAATGAATGCCGCATTAAAGGATGTAAATGAGTAGGTACCTACCTCATGGCAAATAAATTAAAACTGAATGAGATGAAAACTAAAGGAATGATTAAAACAACAAAATATAAATGGAACAACCTTGATTTAAATTAAATAAATCTACAAATCGATAATGAAAACATCGAAATTGTGTCATGTATCGAATATCTTGTATTCCAGTTAGATAATTTATTACTTTTTGCAAGAATTTCTAGTAATTTATCCACTCAGTTTAAAATTACTGTGTACAAGGCGATTATCCAACCACATTTTGATCACTGTGTTTAATGTAAATCAAACATCTCAATTACAAATTCGCGGTGGTATGCGAAATAGATTCACTGAAATCGGAATTATGTTACAAACTTTGTGGTGGCTACCAGTTTCTGTACGGTTGTATTACTTAACTATGACATTTATATATAAAATTCTGAATAACTTATCACCTTCATATTTTTGTGAATTTGTTAGTTTAAATTCAGAAGTGGGAGAAGTGCCATGAATTCTTTATTTTTCAAAGGATTTGATGCATACAATAAATTAGCAAATGAAATTAAATCTAGTCCATCATTAAGTAGTTTTGAAAAACTGTTATTGAAATCCATCAATAATGCTAGAAAGAATAATACTTGGTAAGATAATATCAATAAATATAGTATTTTTATGTTGTTTTCTGCTTTTTATCATTGTATTGTAGCTGCACCTATACTGCAATGTATTTTTGATAGCATGTGTCGCTATTTTTCAAACTAAAAATTTTTATTTTCAATTTTGAATTATATCTACATTTGAAGTTTTTTTTATATAATTATTTTCAATTCCTATGTTAGTAATATGTTTTATATAATATTGTGTATTAGGAATACCTATTTTAATAAATATATACTTCTATTCTAACTATGGCGAAAGGGATCAATTCAGAGTAAGATCCAAATGTCAAATATTGCTCAAAGCCTGCCTCGTCTTTCCGGTTATCATTTCGGAGACTCCCCGGGGAACAACCGAAGTCGGGAATAAATACAATATTATTAAAGAGATTCAAATGATTTTTTGATGCATTACTAGTCGCCCATTATAAAATCCGCCTGGGGTGAATGACAATTCCGCGAAGAATTTCATCCTGAAGGTTGGCACGAGCTAATGTAATGTTTGTATAGTGTTGGGATCGAATAAGAAATGCTCCGATAATTTTTCTATCCATTTATATCTGTCTGTCTATTTCCTTTCTGATGGGTCCTCCCTCACCCCTGAGTTGGGAACGATCATCGCTCTCGGAGGGTGAATTGTTAAAAGCTCGGTAATTTTTAGTATTTGAATGTCGTTAATCAAAATCCTTTGGCAATTCTGTTTTCGTTGGCTGTTATTGTACGAGCAACGTGCGTCGGTGAATTGAGGTCGGAGATGGTTTTTAGGGTTGTGATAGTCCGGATAAATTATTCAACTTCGGAGAATATACTCCCCATCTAAAGATTCTTAGCCGTTCGAAAGTTTGAAAATTTCCACTCTGCATTTTCTTCTTAACATGAATTCAAGGTTCAAAAAGGATTCAACACAGGAATACTTGAAATAAACAGGATTTCACGGTGTCCTTTGCAAGATTACAGGCGTCTTTCAATTGAAATTCATTAGTTCCGACTGCCATTGTCTAATATTTAGTGCCCGACTGAAAGTTCAGATTAGGTCGAGATTCGGCAAAAAACGGGTTTCGGTTTAGTTTCGGTTTCGGCGGTAAACCTGCCGAAACTACGACCAAACCGATAATACATTCGGGAGTTCTCGCGCTGTGATCGGTCATGTTCGACGCGTTGAATTTCTGTTGAAAAAATGATCTGTTTTTCCGTTAACCAGCACCCCTATGAACGACAACCCTCAAAAGTCGAAACTGTCGCATCCCCACGAATGACAAGAAACACGAGCTAAGGACTAACGAGGTCTTACCTTTTAACGTGTGATTCCTAACACGAGTTGGACGATAGCTTTGTGATTTACTTTGTTTATTACATAAATATTAAGTATCTATTGTGATATTAGATAACAACTTTAATAAGTAATTTTTTTGAAAAACCATTAATGATATTCAAAAGAAGAATATTCACCTACTCAAATAACCTCACCGTTACGTTAGTCCTTAGCTCGCACAAGTTTCTCAACTTCTGAGAGTTGTCGTTCGTATGGGGGCGACAGCTGATTAACGGAAAAACAGATTTTAAACAGATTTCAAGTACATATTTTCAAGCTGCAATTAATATTTTTTGTTGTTGTTATGTTGATTATCAATAAGTAGAAATGTCGAAGACAGCATAACGTTGTGTTTTAAAGATAAAAAAATAAAGACTGACTGATTATAATAACGTTTTCCTTATTCTTCTTCGAACATAATCCTTGTAGGGAAGTTTCGGTTTTGGCCGAAACTGAGACCGTTTCCGAAATCCGGTTTCGGTCATAAAACAGTTTCGGTCGGACACATCGATATTATTTAAAATGATTTTAAATCCCTGAGAGAACAAATAAAAAAAGAAGTTAAAAAAATAGCTGAATATAACAATTATATTGACCAAAAAAAAATCTGAAATGAAATAACAGTGAAATGAAATACAAGTAGAAATAGAACAATTGAATAAAAATTAAAAATAAAAATGAAAAAAGATTCAAAGTCAAGTTACTTCACGACGTTTCGATTGTTAGTATCCACAATTGTCTTCGGGACTGGACTAATTCCTCCGAGAGATGACTATTTATGGGTCATTCGAGTGAGTATGATCTCAGCTTGGGACCACTCGATGTTGTGTTGATGAGTCCAAACATGCTATGCTTTTCCTGATTTCACCGATATATTTTTTTCTGCACTCAGAGGGTATTCAGTAAATGCAATTCTTGGAATCGCAGTCCGCGTTTGGTGGCCTGGTTTTCGTGAGGCTGTTACGAATAGTATATTCGGATCTGAAGCAGGTTCTGATGTTGTACTTGGACCCAATTCTTCGTATTCTTTCTGATAATCCTGTGTTGTAGGGAAGTGCAAGCACTGGTTGTGACGGTTGCTCTTCCTTGCGAGGCTCCTTCTGTCTTTTAGCCAAAGTCTGTTCCACCATCGCGTTGGAGTAGCCATTCCGTTGAAGATCATTGTTGATGATGTCTAGTTCCCTTTCGAGACCTTCCTTCGTATTACAGAGCCCGAAAGTACGGTCTAATAGAGTCTTGATGATTCCTCTTTTCGTCGATTGATAGTGGTTGGATTCGTGGTTCAGATACTGTCCCGTGAGTGGGTTTTTGGTATACAGATATTTCCCACTTAGTGTCACTTCATTGTGAAAGTGATGGAAAGTCTCACCATGTTGATGTGTTTCAGGAAGGTGTCTAGTTCAGTATTTTCATGGTTCCATACTAGGAAGATGTCGTCAATGTATCTCAACCAGACGCGAGGTTTCTTGTGGGCTTCTTCAATGGCCAGAGTTTCAAACCACTCCAAATATATGACTGCTGAAAGTGGTTATCCCATTGGCAATCCCTAATCTTGTGTAAAGAATTCGTCCCTCAGTTGGAAATAACAGTTTCGTACATATCATCCTATTAATTCGTTCTATCTTCCAGATTCCCGTCTTCGGATAGCTTCCTCTGTATGATTTGGGGTGCTTCTTCGACCAGAACGTTGGTGTAAAGGCTTTCCACGTTGAAACTGATTAGTTGATCATACTGTGTTCAATTGTTTTATTTTTACTTGTATTTTTTGCTTAATATGATTGTTATTTTCAGCTATTACTTTTTTATTCTTTTTTTTTTATTTTAGTTCTTTCTCTCAGGGATTTCAAATCAAACAATGGAAGTCCGAACAAATGAATTATGTGCACTTATTTCCATTTTCAATACAAAATTCTCTGATAAATTTTTTTCGCTAGCAGAAAATCGCCGAACACGCAAAACACTTTCAACTTTGTGAACTTATGTTCGAGACATGTGTACCAACACAAAAAAATAATAAAAAACACTAATCGAAAGTACGCATCCCGTGAAATTTTAACATTCACCTCATTTTTTAACAGATTTCGTATTAACCTTTCAAGGATAGTTTACATATATTGCAGAAATTCAAAGCTATTCAGATGGATGCAATATCAGTCTTCATCAAATCATTACGTTAATTACCTCAATGCACATTATAATTGACATGTCACCATAAAACTCAAATTAATATCTCGGGAGTTATCATGGCATAATTGAAACTAACGCTAGAAAATACATTTAAGTGGCCTCACAAACTGATGCGGAACAAGTAATGGAGAATCGATGTAATTGCCTTTATTTTGTATTGTATTATCTTTAGATAGATAGGTACTTACTTTTTTCAATGAATTTTATCAAAGAAACAAAATACGACAGAAAAAAGTAGTATATGCGTTCTGCTTCCCGTGCGAAGCCGGGTATAATTGGTACCTTGTTCGCTGCTAACTAATAATATTTTTCTGTTTTTCATTCAAATTATACCCCGATGAGGAAATCGTGCTTGCATCCTCATTTCTCATACATTTGCATCATTCAACAATGTATCACCCCATAAATAGAAGCGAAAAAATCGTTGCGGACATTAATTAATGACTTCTATAGTAATAAAGCAAGGTAAGATACCACATTAATCATATTCCAACATTTCTCTAGCACACAATTTGCCTATTTGCCTATTAAACGGCAGTTGGACTGAATGGTTTTTTATAAATACAGGTTTCCTGACTATATGTGGCCGATATCATTATATAACCCATTTTATGTAGTTTTTCGTTTTGTTTGGAACTTCATATCTAATGGTTATTAAATCATATTTAATTATAGAAATTAACACTTGTAAATAACTGAAATTAAAAATGTCGTAATTGATATGGTGTTGCAAAATAGTTATTCAAAGAATACCGCGTGCAGTTGTTTTTCATTCATTTCAATGAATGATCTCATTGAATAACTCTTTTTGAATATATTACATGCACCAGGCTGAAATGAATCATTATATCATTGAAGAACTGCTTTCTTGTCTTGGACACCGACGGATAAAAACTGTAATGAAATTACAGAAAAAATCAGTTTACCTGCAAAAAAATAGTAAATTAGTCTTTACCACACTGTATAGGTGATATTTTTGTTTACATTCTGTTATAGATAATGTTACTGTTTTATAAAAGCTTCATCAGTTAGTGTTACATCAAACTATCCTACAATGTCTTTTATACAACAGTCAGTAACGTTATAGGTAATGTAACTATTATATAAAATTTTCATTAATTACTGGTACATCAAACTATTCTAAAATGTCTTTTATATAACAGTAAGTAACGTTATATGTAATGTAACTATTACATAAAAGCTTCATCAGTTACTGGTACATTAAACTATTCTAAAATGACTTTTAAATAACAGTGGGTAACGTTATAGGTACTCTTACTGTTCTATAAAAGCTTCATCAGTTAATGGTACATCAAACTATTCTACAATGTCTTTTATATAACAATAAGAAACGTTATAGGTAATAAAACTATTATATAAAAGCTTCATCAGTTACTGTTACATCAAACTATCCTATAATGACTTTTAAATAACACTGGGTAACGTTAAAGGTAATGTTACTGTTCTATAAAAGCTTCATCAGTAACTGGTACATCAAACTATTCTACAATGTCTGTCATATAACAGTAGGTAACTTTATAGTTGATTGTGTGAAATCTATTTTCCGGGTTTTTTGGCCGTGAAAGTTTATATTCTGTTATAAGTAAAGTAACTGTAATTTAAGAGTTTCAACAGTTACTGGTACATCAAATCACGCTACAATATTTTTATATAACAGTAGGTAATTTTATAGTTGATTGTGTGCAAGCAATTTTACGGATTCTTTGATCGTGAAAGTTCACATTCTGTTATAGGTAATGTTATTGTTATTTGAAAGCTTCTTCAGTTACTGTTACATCAAACTATCCGAGAATGTCTTTTATATAACAGAAAGTAACGGTATAGGTGATGTTACTGTTATATAAAAAACATTGTAGAATAGTTTGATGTACCTACCAGTAACTGATGAAGCTGCCGTGTAGCGAAACGCCATTTGAATTAAATTTATTGTGAAAATTCTTTATTTATTATCATGGACCCACTCAATTGGTCATAAATGATAACTTTATGTGTTCTTTGTGGGTACTTTTTCTTTAATAGATATAGATTTTGATTATAGATTGGGCCACAATGTAAATAACTAAAATAGAAAAAGCAATTTCAATTCATAAAGTCGACACTATATCTGTTCATGATTGGCAAGCCAGTCCAATTTTTTCCAAAGGTAACCATTATCCGGCCAAACCGTCGAAAATCAACAATGCGTCCCACATCAATTTATCAAAGCATGACAATTCAATTGCGGGTATTCCACCCGCTTACATATTTTCGTTATCACCACTTTTTTTCACGTTTAGATGAATACACGGCCGGCTCATTGATATGAAGTTGTTTGTTCCCGCGCCTGTCTTTCACTTGTCACTCCGTCTTGACATCAGCCCTGATGACCTTTCGAAAGAACCACAATAATGAGGTCGCCTTCAAGCAGTCACAAACACTCTCATGCATCATGGTTAATTCTGGCTGACTAGGGATTGGTCCCGAGATATTTTGTTTGTTTTTGTATGTTGTTATCAAATAAGTTCGTTGAATATTCTGGTTCATTTGACTTTATTTGTATAGAGTCGGTGTCCTGGGATTTTTAATGTCATAATGTGTATTTCTTTTCCGAATTTATCGATGATGAAATATATATTGTTTTGACAAACAAAAAATATCCACTGCGGTCATAGAAACAGAACAGGCGTTGATAGAAGTCTTTATCAAACAATTGATCAATATGTTAGAAAAATGTCATCAGTTGTTGCTTCAGGAACCTTCCAGAAGATTTTTTTTTGTTTGTCTGATGAGCCAAAGCTTATATTGTTTATTAGCTTTATTAGGGTGATTTTCACGTTCAACATGAAAATTGTAATGGAAAACGTTATACACGTGTAGAAATTATTGGTCACAAAGATAAGTTACTGCGTAAATTCAAAGCATTTTTCACAAAGAGAAACGGTGTATTTATTTATTTATTTGTTTACGACATTGCCTATTTTTACAAATTCACACATATGTACTATAACTATCAGCTGAATGTAAGAAATAAATATAAAAAAGGGACGCAAAAATACGCCATTCAATTACAATATTTTCAAAGTTTTTTGAGTGATACCTGACAAAGAATTAGAAAGTTTTAAATCCAAGTCTCAAAATTCTATCTATAGTCATTCTGGCCCTTGTTGGTATGATAAAAAGATACAGTTAAAGTAAACGATATAGTGCAACCTACCTTCCAACAGCTTCCCTTTGATAATATAGTTAGGGGGCTAACTAATTTCGTTATTTAGTAATCATTTCTAATTATATAAGAATCACAATAACTATTTGTTATATTTATATAATGATATATATATATATATATATATATATATATATATATATATATATATATATAAATATATAAATATTTATTTATATATATATATATATATATATATATATATATATTGATATATATAATATTTTGTTTATATAGGTGAGTGGGTGAGTCTTCTTCGGTAATTAGCTCTATTACCTTCCTATCAAATTTTGGAAAATTATTTTACGCCTAATGCTTTGTTTCAATTATCCCCAAATCAACTCGATGTGATTGAAAACACAAAAATAGGGGGGAAGTTTCAGTATGGTGTGTCCATACTTTTCAGCAATACTCTCAAGGGCATACACTTTTTCAAATTCAAATGTTTTTCTCTGTAAAACTTCAGGTAATTGGTTTTTGGTATAGTTATTAATCTACAAAATACAAATTGTTATCCATTAAAAAACTTTGTATTTCATCTTTCCTCGAATTTTTATTCGGTACTTTGATGAGCTCTCGAAAATGATAGGAAGCGTTGTCAAGAAATATTTAACTTGTCGCATCCAAATTTGGGATCAATCTGTTTTCAAACCATTTCTCGAAAAAATTAGCTTTCATATTCTTATGGTAGTCAACATTGCAGTCCTCAAGTTTGTTTCCACATAATTTCAAAGAATTCGGAACCCGTCTTTTACTTCCTCCGTAATGCACAATGATTAGTCGCGATCCTTCGTTTACAGTCATGTTAGGCCTACACATTCTCGAACCATCAGTCCACTCTTTCGTAACTGTCTCGTGTGTGTTATACCAAGTTTCGTCCAAATAGAAAATTTGCCGTTGTTCTTGTCTATATTCAGTTACGAAATTTCAATATTCTTCTGCTTTTGATAACTGCTTGACGTTTGTTTCTATAGTTTCTTCATCCAATTCTGGAGAGTTTTGCCACAGCAGCTCACGTCATGGCCGGAAGTATTCAATTTCTTCCTTATAATTTCAGTTGTAGGATTCTCATTGCTTTTGTAAAAGACGTATATTGTTTTCTTCAATGATTTTATTAGATGAACAGCTGAAGGTTTTGGTTATCCTATATCACATCGCGTCTTGGGTTCATAAGGTTTGTTTTTGACTATTTTACGTACAGTTGAGAAATGAATTTCGGTCAAATCTGAGGTTGCTTGTAATAGTTTGTTTCCCTCGAAACCAAAGTTGAGATGTAGAATCTTATATACAATGAAACATACTTTCTGGGTTTCAATATTCAAATGCATCCGAATCTTATCTACTGGTATCTCTTTTTCGCATTGTTCATCATCGTTATTGGAATCACTACACTGGAAAAAGTCTGCGTTGTTATCACATTCTCTATTACTAATAGTACTTGTCCAAGGACGCCACATTTTAAACAGATAACAAACATTTTAGTGGTGCACATTAAGTGCACCAATATCGAATTTCAACACTCAAATTGCGATCAGTTCCTGAACTGAACATTGATGACACGACAGCGATAACCATCTCCGCATTCCCAGATTTCAATTCGTCACCGTTACATGACTTCAAATTAAATTTTATGACTCTTCAGCCAATTATAAAACTCGGTTAGTAAAAATTATCCAATACGAACCGCCAATTCTACAGTCCACGTGGACTAGCTCGCAGCCGGTTCATTTCTATGTATTGGTTTCTTTGGCCTTTGAAAGTGCCGTCAAGTTCGACTGTGCACATCGTTTACTTCAACTATACTTCCTCTTCTTTTCTTCTTCTCTTAGGATTCACATTTGTAGTTATAAATTTAACTAGTCTCGGGGAATATATCTGTTAAAATCTGTTTTTCCATTAACCAGCTGTCGCCCCCGTATGAACGATAGCTCGGAAAAGTCGAAACTTGGGCGAGCTAAGGTTCAACGAGGTCTTATCTTCTAACGATTGATTCCTAAAACATGTTGAACGTTAGGAAGTGAAATACGATCGTCCGACCTTGCGGTTCGAACCACCGATTCACATAGCGGTGGATTGAGTGAGTGAAACAAATCACCCATGTCAACCCATCAGTCTACCGTCCCATCATTGATTATTTTGTGAACTAGTGTAATATCTGATTCTGATTTTCTATGAGCCAGAGTTTTCAAGATGAGAATGTCCAATATAATTTTATAATTATATTTATTCACAATATGATATCCCAGTTTTTATGCAGAGTACCTCAAAAACTTGTTTTCAATACTTTCAGGCATACCAATATCCACATTATATGAAGCGCACCAAATTGTGGAGTTGAATTCGATTATTGATCTAACAATTGAGCAATATATCATTTTCAGGGAAGAGAGTGGTATCTGATAAATTGTTTAAGGCTTTCGTAGCCAATATTTTCAGTGTCTCTATTTTCATTCGGGTTTGAAGGCCGTTGTAGTTTGGATGCAGTTTCAAAGTACGACGGCCTTCAAACGCGAAAGAAAATAGTAACACTGAAGAGAGGGGTAATTCCTCCGCAGGTCTAAGGGTTAACTCAACATTTTTCAGAAACATTGGCAAACGTTTCTCTGGAAATGGATCGACATTCTTGAATTATATTTTGCTTTGGTTGCTCTATTGAGTCAGATTGCGTCTTAAAAACAACAGATTTCAGGTGGCCTCACAAGAAAAAATTTAATAGGACCTCTTCTTCCAATCCATTAGCATAATTATCATTCAACCATTATGTAACTGGAAATACTGAAACTATTGAAAATGTAATACATTTTCTTCTGAAGATAAATTGCCGTGTGTGTCTCTCTGATTCTCTAATTCATGAACTATCCGAGGTTCGACAGATCTTTCTAGCATATAAGCATACATTTGGCCCATTTATATTTCCTTCTATAAATGATGGACCAATAATTGCATCTCCCAATATAACAGCCCAAACAATAACTTTTTCGGGCTATTGCGTATACTAAATAGTCATGGGTTATCGTCGCTCCAGTAACGATAGTTTTGTTTGCGTGTCCATTCAAATGAAAAGTGCACTAGTCTCTAAAGCAAATATTTTTGATGAGCCGAGGTTCTGCGATATTTCTAGCTGTCATGATTTCACAAATTTCAATTCTTCTGTCAGGGTCACCGTCACCAAGTTCTTGAAGAATTCACATTTCATATAGATGAAATACATGTAACTTAAGAGTTTTTCTAACAGATTCGCGGGATAACTCGGTAGCTGTAGGTGCCTGACGAGTCGATAAAGCTTGATTAATTCCAAACTATCCGAGTACTTCAATTTACGTTGTTTCATCCAGTAATCTTGGTTGATCCCTTCTTTTATTTGTGACGATACCAAATTCTTGAAATTTTGCTCACGTTTCTCTCCGGATGCCTCTGGTTGAATATTTTAGTTGTTCTTTACAGTTATCTTGTACACCAATGTTGCAGATAAAAATTCTGTTTCTCGTGTACAATTTATCGAAATAAATATCAAATCAAATCAAATTGAACATCGTTTCCCGTCTCAAAGTAAAAAATGCAATACAAAAATACCTCTCAAAAATGAATATTCATTTCAATCACCCCTTTTTTCTAACTTTTACTTATCAACTGCGTCCAATTTTCCAAGGTACAAATAAACAAAATAAGTATAGGCGTAATATTTTGAAGAGTTTTGATATCAATGCTACCATTGTAACGAGAAAGTTTTTAAACATTTCTTAAATTATTATGAAAAAATTTAAATTTTATTTTGAATAAATAGTCTTTTATTTAATAAACCAAAACTTATAAGGGCGGACGTAGCTTTGTAGGGTACCACTGAAGAGCATTTTTCGAGAACTTTCGGATTAGGTATCACAAATAGGGGGTTGCAATTTAAGACTATACAGTTGGGATGGCTGGGGGCCAAGTTAGCATTTTGTTTCCTCCTTTCTATTTTGAAAGTGGTTTTTAGCAAATCCTCATACAGGGTGTTTATTAAACATGTGGCAAAAATTCAAGAGACTATTCCTTGGACTATTTTAAGGATATTTTATCCTTTGCTGACGTTTGATAGGGCACTTTGTTTCGAAGATACGGAGGTTTATGATTTAAAAGAATACTACGAAGATGTATTTTAATTCTTAGTATTTCAGGTATCTATAATGGTTTATATATTGTTCTATGTATTCGTATATCTACATTTTTTAACCCTGTGATGATTGTTAACTGTATATCATGATTTTCATATTTTTTTTAAAAAACTTCAACATTGTTGACTTCATAAAGTTTCACTAGCTTTGTCAATAAGGATTTCTTGGACAATAAAGCATGATTGATTGATTGATTGACTTGTGTCTGACTCTCAATACAGTTCATGTAATCAATATTGGAAATTTTTAAAATACATTATTACTGGTTATTTTCCTAAAGTGTCGTATTGTGCAAAGTAAATACAAACTGTTTCTGTGATCTTTTTGTGTCCTATTTTGTTACATAATTACATATACATATATTCAGTATCTACTTGAAATAGTATATCATTTTATAGTTTATAGTTTTATATGACTAAGTAAAGATAGCTATTATGTGTAATTTTGTTTTTTTGTTTTTTTTATTTAATTATTTTAACCAAGCTTTATGAATAACATATGAATCTTCAGACAATAAAGCATATTTTGACTTTGACTTTGTACCAACGGAATTGTTAGATTTTTTATTACTTGGTGGGTCCAGTGTAGTACGCTATACTTCTATTTCGGCTATGTTAATAATTTTAAAATAACCAAAATTGTTATTGTCGAAATTCTTTTCCGCTCCGTATCTTCGAAACAAAGCGCCCTATCAAAAATTATCAAAGGACAAAACATTCATAGAATAAATAGTCCGAGGAATAGTCCCTTAATTTTCTGCCCTGTATTTTGTTTGGTTGCTCAGATATAGCCACTGTTAAGTTTTCAAATTGTCACCTTATATGTGGAAAAATTGCAATTTCAACGATATTACATAGTTACGTATCGAATTATTCTTCTCATTTTGTAGTCTATAAATGATGAAAATATAAAAGATATTCGCACAGTCCGGTGTCTTCTAAAGGAAAGCAAAAAGAACATCTTGCCAATCACACCGTCAGATATATGATATGTGAGTTCTGGGATCGAGATGAGTCGCGACAGCGTCTGGAGTTATCCTGGAATGGGAAACATGGGGAATCTGTCAGATGTTGTTATTTTACGGAGAATGCTAGAAGTGACAGTCAAACGGTGAATGCTTCGAACCCAGGGGAGGGACAATGGCACTCTTGTTCGAATTATTTTCAGATCAGGGTCGTGCTTAGTGCCGCTGCATTCGTTATATAAACGTGGGAATGACGCCATGTTGCTCTTCGTGTGTTTTTTATGGTCTCGAATGCTTGATGTGTATTTACTCAAAAATATCTCAGACGAATGTTGTTCTTGACGTCAATTCACTGACAACACAGTTTTGTTACAGTTTCTGCTAGCTTAACGTTGAGATAGATATCTCCGATGAAAAAAGAGCATAAAATTCTGGAAGAGGACCATATTACCCTAAAATTATGGCCTAGGAATAAATATAAATATATTTTAAAATACCAAAAAACACGCTTTTGAAGAACATCGAACTAAAACTATCAAAAATTATCAAAGGACAAAATATTCATAGAATAAATAGTCCGAGGAATAGTCCCTTAATTTTCTGCCCTGTATTTTGTTTGGTTGCTCAGATATAGCCAGTGTTGAGTTTTCAAATTGTCACCCTATAAATTAAGCGACAGGCGCTTGATATACAAAAAATATGGCACAAAGCGCCCACGCATTTTTCACGATAATACTAGTATTTTTCGTTCGTTATTGTTTAAAGCTTATTAAAAAAAATTTTTACTTTTCAGTTCGATGTTCGTCAAAAGCGTGTTTTTTAATTTTCTTCAACTACATTTATTTTTAATTTTTCAGTTTCGTATGCTATAAAAGCGTGTTTTTTAGTATTTTTAAACTATATTTATTTCATCTAAACTTTGGGATCAATCAGTCGTATATTGTTTAGAAAATTGACCATTGATATTTTCCGATTCCGGAGAGGAAGCCTGTAAATCAGATACCAAGCCCAATACCAAAATGATTTTTTCAAATAAAGAAATACATGTAATGTGAGTTCATCTGCCCGCGAGTAGATCAAGCAATAATGTCGATAATTCTGTCAAATACAGATCCCGAGCATTCAAACGGGAATACATATAAATGAAAAGGAGAGTTACAAACAAACATACATACACCCTGGTGAAGCTAATAAAAGCGTGTTAAAATTAAAAATGCAAAGTGGTTCTGCTAGCGAGGATACATTTATTTTCAGAATGATCCCAAATAAACTCAAAGTTGCTTCCATTGATTGACGAGTATACTAAAAAAGGCATTTGTGACAAAGCCGTATTGATTTGGAAGTTGCAAGTGAACATGTCATTGTATATAGCGGAAAAATCAAGCACACATGACTCTTCTGACAACACATTTCAAAAATCAATAAGATGTGCTCTTTGACAATCGAATGAATGAAAACTGATAGCTGTGTCTGAGGGTCAAAGTTTATAATAAACTTGATGGTGAAAACCGCATATCGATATCTATAATCGTTTCCGAGTTACGTCATGTTTTTCAAAAATGTACTGTAATTTTTTTGTTTCTACGAAAACATTTCCAAAGCACTTTTTTACGTAGATTTCAATGGTATAAAAAAATTATATTTTCAAATGAGATAACTATAGTTATTGATGGGAAAAAAATTAATGAGACCCTGTACCTTCCTACATATTTCAATAGAGCTTGGAATTAGCTTTCCAAAAATATAGTACACTTGCTTGATGTTTGCTTGAGTCATCTTTGAAATACAGAGCTCTTAAGTTTTTTTCGTGTAGACTGAAACACACACTTTGATCATCAAGTAGGCTTTGGACAATGCGGCGATAAAATAGAAAGAAATTTCATCAGTTCGGACTTCCATTGTCTAATATAATATAAAATGATTTTAAATTCCTGAAAGAATCTGTGAAAAATTAAAAAGAATAACCGAAAAATAAAAATTTTAATAAACAAATAACTGAAATTGCAAAGAAATAACATACAAGCAACAACCAAAAAAAAATGAAAAAAATTTAGATATTAATAAAAGCTGAAAATTAAAAAATATTATCAACAAAAAATTAAAAATAAAAATTGAAAGATTCCAATCCAAGTTACGTCACGACGTTTCGATTGTTAGTATGCACAATCGTCTTCGGGAGATAACTGGACTTATCTGTTCGAGATCTGACTATTTATAGGTCATTCGAGTGCTTTCACCTATCCCCTCTTTCCTCTCTCCGCTTCATTGGTTTTAGCGGTAGATGACCGTTTGGCTGGAGTTGGTCTCTTAGTCGATTGATGGTAGTTGGATTTCTGGTTCAGATACTGTCCTGTGTGAGCGGGTTTTCGATATACAGATGTTTCCCATTTAGTGTCGGTCCTCTTCACCAATACGTCTAAGAAAGGCAATTCGTTGAAAAGGAAAGTGTGTAGTTCTGCATTTCCATAGTTCCATATTATGAAGGTGTCGTCTATGTATCTCAACCAGACTCGGGGCTTCTTGTGGGCTTCTTCAATGGCTAGAGTTTCAAACCACTCCATATATATATATTAGCTATAACCGGTGAAAGATATCAAAAGTTGAGAATGCTTTTGAGAGCAGTAATTGAAACACATAGTTTCAATAAAACATATAATAATTCATACTATATTTACTACTGATGAATGAAACTCCAACATTATAATAATAATGACAAAGCAAAACTTTGCACCACTGCCGTTTCCAAGTCGTATCTAGAATTGGTCGGCAATCAAAAATAAGATCTTTCAACGTTCCCCAGAGTGAAAGTCCGTAGGCGATAAGTCCAGTGACCTGGCTGGACAATGGTTCAGTCCTTGGTTGACTGTCTAATTATTACAAAAATTCACAGCCATACAATTGATGACATTAACAGTGTTGTGAGGAGAAACCCCGTTTTGTTGAAAATATATTTTCATTCGTTGCAATTCATCAACAAATATATTTAAAATATGTTTTTCCGTTAACCAACTGTCGTACCTCTACGAACGACAACCCTCAGAAGTCGAAACTTGTGCGAGGTCTTACGTATTAACGAGGTCTTACGTATTAACGAGTGATTCTCAACACGGGTTGGACGATTGCAAATGAAATTCGTTCGTTTAGCCTGCGACTTGAACCACGACTCACACATCGGTCTATCAAGTGAGTGAAAAAAGCACCCAAGTTGAACCGCTCGGATACCGACCGACAAGAGGTTGAATATTTTGCCTTGAAATTTTTGAAAACTTCTGAGATGTTAGAGTGCCATTATAAATGAACAGGCCGACAATTCAACCCCTATAAACACCTGTCCACACACTAAATCCAAATTTTCCTTGACTTCTCTGCTCCACAATAGAATGAGGATTTTGTTGTACCCAAGTATAAAAATTCTGTAACTCAGAAAAGATGATAGATATTGATATGCGGTTTTCACCATTAAATCTGTCATAAAATTTGGCCCTCAGACACAGGCATAAGTTTTCATTTATCCAGTTCGAAAACAGGAGTTTCCTTTCAAAAGTGTCCAATTTGGCCCACTCTGTACAGTACATTGTACATATTATCCCTATTAAATTAATTACCTTGAATACAGTTTTCAAGTGATAAGTTTAATGAAAATCACATAGAAGATAATCTGAGAATGGTGAACAAGTTGACATTGGAAATGTGATTTTGAGCCCTTCAGCACAAGGGATGATTGAGAGATTGGACCCTTTTCCTACGAAAGGTTTCACTCAGCGAATGAAGCATACCCTTATGAAGGGTTAAAAAGTGAGGAATGAGAAAATTCGAGAACTCTCTTCCTCTCGAATTCAAAATCGACGTGTTCCAGCATTGTTTCATTGAATTTCATTAAAATTGTAGTTGTATACTTTTCGTTGGGCCACTCTTTATTTCCACCGACGCGACGCCCATCTTTAGTTATAGTAAATTGCGTGATTCACTATTATATATCACCCTTCAGTTGAAAGAAATGGGAAATGAATAATGAAACAACTTCTGACTAGGATAATTGTCAAAGTTTTGTGCGTAAGCCCTGATTTATTGTGAAAAATAACAAAGACATACTATTCCACGTGGATCTTGAACACGACAAATTTAATACAAATCAAGGATCAAGCTATTCCGTGAAATTGGGTTGACATATCGTAGGTGCAACTGAGTAAAGATTGAAAGATTTTGGGAATAATTGAAATACGACCAATTTAACATTATATTTCCACTTGAACTTTTGCTAATAGACATTCTGTCGATCATTTCGTTTTTTGAATATCTCACCACAATAAACATAAACATTATAAGCATCATTTGATAGACATTTGATAGTGAAGATTGGAAAACATTCTTTTACTGTGTCACTTGTAAAAAAGTATTAAAGAAAAATCACATGTCCTTATTTCTGTTCATCCTGTAATTTTTGTAACCTCGTATTGATACTTCATTGTGAGAATCTATAAATGCGAAAGTCACTAACTTAACACTCACTCATTCTTTTCAGTTTCTCCGTATTGGTTAGTCTTAGGAAGCTAAAATTTGGTGTATTGGTGCTTCTTAGGTATCAGATGTGCTTTTAGAAAGTATTTTCAAATATTTTCCACTGGAGCGCCCCTCATGGGGGGGGGATAATGGAGGGGCGTTTACATATGAAAATTACCATTTCATCACTGTTCCTCCGTAGAGAGCCTGAAATATTGTATGTTGTAGTAGTGTAATAAAAATGGATTTCTAAATATTCCAACTGGGGCACCAGCCGCGGGGAAGAGGGCACGTCAATAAAACAAAATGATCTTTTTATAACTATTTTTCCATGCCCTAAAATTTACGGTGGTTGAATTTATATTTAGTATCAGCATTGCTCCCGTGCGGAGCCGGGGCGGATTGCTAGGTTCATATAAAAGATTGGCTAACAAATTATTTAATGTTTCCATGAACAGAAGCAGACAAACTATATAGTGCTTTGAATATAAAGATCAATAGAATTATAATCCACTTTAACTGGTAGATAAACTCTGAATAGGTTAATCATCAATAATTAAGCGTACTATAACAAATTCTCATACGAAACGTACATGTAATCAATTCTCCCTAGAACCAGTGCCAACATGAATTAAACTTTTCCGATTAATCACCAACTTCATCATCAGGAAACAACATTAACTGAGGTGAATTATTTAATCACAACTAATTATTGGACGTTACTGAAATTTACACTGAATTAATTTCTAGACATTATTAAAGAAGTTTTAAATCTGTTTTTCACAGTCTCACAAACGTTTTGATAGTTCCAAATTTTTCGAAGTTGGTAAAATAATTTCCTATATTCGGTTAAATTCTTGGTGCAATCAGATATATATCAATATAAGACAAGATCAAACAAAATATTTATACTTTCGAAAAGAGTATGATGAAGAGCATAATGTTTATCATCAGAGAAACTTCTCAATTCCTTTTTTTGATGAAATCTACATCAAAATACACCTACCGGCAAAGTTTGCAAACTTTTCAGTTCACGTTGATAAATTTCTGCAAACATTCATTTTTCACAAAGAAAAATACTCTATCTATCAGTAACTTGACGTATTTAATAATGTTACCTATCGAAATAAGTGCTTTGACATGTCGAGGAAGTTCAGAAATAAAGTATAGTTTTCTGTCTCACTGAAATAAAATAGTGGGATCAGCTAAAAAACGCCTGTTTATATAAGAGTATGTACTTAATTATCAATTAATCCAAAACATTTTTATCGAATTTGTGACAAAAGTGATTGAATCATTTTGTTGGTGAAAGACTTCCTGACTTACATTGGTTAAAATCACATTTGAAATCTCTCATATCTCGAATCAGTTAATTCCAACATTCACTAAAAAAAACATATTTGGAACCCCAGTTTTATCAGTCAAAAGCAATCCCTCACTCGTAAGCAGCAAGTTTTACTTTAACGCCTGAGAATTGGACGACCCATCAACATCTCCTAAAACAAGAAGAGCCGCCCATTTGCGATATATGTAGTTCTCCAGTGAGTGTTAAACATGTCGTGTCTGTCTGTCCATGCTACCAAGAAGCGAGAAAATCGTCTGGTCTGCCAAGTGAAATCAGGAATGTATTATACTTTATATTTCTTGGTTTGATGAATGAACAAATTGAATTAAATAACTCCCCATCATTGAATATTTTTGAAATGTGGAAACAGGTACATAAGTTCAGGTCATTACAAACTTAAGTACACAATTAACATTGATTGGCTAGGTAAAACCCGGGTACTTGAAATTCAGGTATACTCCCGAAGAAGACATCGTATGGCGAAACGTGTTGCGTTTCTGTAAAACTATTTAATGAAAATCTCACAATGAAGTGTTTTTTGAATGCTGGCATTATAAATAAAATTCAATGTACCTTTTTGACGATAATAACCTTGTCTGTTGATGCGGTTGAAAAAATCATTTGCACAGATGTTTTGTGAAATGTTTTGATTTGAAACCAAACATTTGTTATTTTTCAAACTATCTTTATTGCATTATAATGAACTATCTATGTTTCATTTTCAATTAGCACAACATATTCTGATATTTCGAAAGAAAAAGTCCCGTTACGTCGAATGGGGGTTAATGAAACACTCGGTGCGGGTAATTTCATAGTTTCCCATTTGAATAAACTGATATAAAATGAAAAACAATATCTAATAACCTCCTCATGCATGTCCTTTTCTGTGAACGTAATTAATTAATGGATCCGTCACTGGAAATGAACACGAAACCCCTCTGCCCGTACATCGGGCAAGGTGAAGAAACTTAGCAAACATGAGTTTATCAACATGAAAATCAAGTTTTGCTATATGGAGGAAGTATGATCAGAATAGAAATGTAATTATTGCGGATCGACGGAAGTAGCAGGTGCTACTTCGATACGTCTTAATTATCAATAGCGAATAGACAAGAACTAATAATACCTAATAATAACTCTTGGGAAAACAATGTTTTGCCCTGCAAGGAAAACAAACTCGAAACAAAACGAATCTTTCTGGATAATTCACAATTTTTTACAATAGATACTTGAATTCATGTTAAATCATTTTGTAATATGTAATAAGTAAGAGACTATCCAGTCTCTTATTTTTGCTTAGACAGCTCAGGTACTGCCTCAATTCGAGCATGTTAAAAAATGTTTATTTTGGATTATTTCATTCTGTGATCAGCTATGGTGCGATTCTGTGGGGTAATGCTGTTGATTCCTCTAAAATATTCAGGTTACAAAAACGCGCAATAAGACTATTAGCTGGGGCCAGGTATAGAGACCACTGTCAACCACTGTTTAAAACAATGAGGATTCTACCACTCCCTTGTGTGTATATATACCAAAATTTACTAGAAATCCATTCAGAAAGGCAGAATATACAAAAAGTTTCTGGCCTGCATCATTACACTACCCAGGCTGCTACGGCTGATGATTTAGTATTGCCACGTTACAGGTTGTCCAAATCTGAGAAAAATTCATTAGATTTTAAACTATATAATAAATTGCCCTGCGAATTTAGATCCATGAACGAGAAATTGTTCAAAATTAATGTAAAAAATTATCTTCTCGAACATTGTTTTTATTCTAGAGACGAGTTTATTCAGACAAAAATTCAATTTTGACGTGTATTACCCAATTTATGTGATTGTGATATATTTTATATTGTATACCTGAAGGCTTTTAGATAATGTTATTATATATTCATTCAATATGATATATTAATTGTGATTGACTTGCTACAAACCATATCATGTATGAGTTACATAGTTAAATAAATATCCATCTATCTATGGCTCCAACATACTATAATCGTCAACGTGTTACCTCAGGCCTAGTACTAGAGTGCCACCAAGATTTATCCAAAGCCTCGGTAGATAATAACATTATCCTGAGGTCGGTTAAAAGGCACGATAAGAGTAAAGGTAATCGAATTGCCGATCCTTTAGCCAAGGAAGCGGCTGGACTAAGAATTTTAAGACCCATTGCTACTTACGGCATGATTACTTCGACAATTGCGGAACTAGCCAAACGTCACACCCATGCTGAATCCCTAAAGAGGCGGGATGGGAACAAAGGATGCAATCTTGCAACGATCACCCTGGACGACCCTGGGAAGCTGGCGCCGAAGAAATATCTGGCGATGACCAGAAAAAATCTACGCTTAACAGTAGGATTTCTGACTGGTCACTGTCAACAGGATGTATAAACAGGAAGATGAGACTGCCAGACATGTCCTATGCGAATGTCTGCAGTTATCGTCAATAAGAGAGTGTGTGTTCGGCGAGTCTTGGCCTACACCTGCCAATATAAAGGAAGTGTCTCCTAATCCTGGAAAGGACAGGAAGGGCGATGACCTAGGAGGACAACTCCTTGGGAGGATGTACAATGGGTCACATGTGGCCTAAGTACTGTAGGCCTACACCCACCCTATCTACTCTACAGATACTGTAATCGTCTCATATCTAGGGCGATTTTAAACCCAGCGGGTGGTAATGTTCATAGTATAGGTTGTTTGTGTTTGGTGTGAGAGTACGAACTTTTTGTGTTTGTTGAATAGGCCAAAATATTGTTGAGCAATTCTTGCCAGAACGTTGTCAAAGTTTGGAATCGTTTTGAAGATTTTTGGCTATTTTACTGATGGAAAGAGTTTCCAGATCATCAACGCAAATTCACCAGCAGATACGTGAAAATACTGAAGTGGGTGAAGATAGTGAAAGATAGATTCAGTCCAAACTCTGCAGAAACCAAATCTGATTGGAATTCTAAACAACTAGCTATTCCGAGCAGTATCCTGAATATTACGAATGAAGTAAAGTATGAAAAAAAATAGACTTTGATAAAACAAGCGTGTACAAGTTGTTGAGATATAGGATTTGAATACAATAAGAAAAATAACAGAAACATATATGACAATGTGAAAAAAGTGCTATTTCACATAAAAGTTTGAAGTTCGAAAAATATAATCAGTTTACATGAATCAGTTTTTCCTTTATAAATACATGGATGAATCTTTTTGAAAGGTAGCCTAAAAAGACCTTAGCTGGTGATTTTAGATTATAAACTAAGGTTTCATGAACATGTAACCTACAAATTCAAAATTGCTTATTCATCATTGAAACTCATATGTTCCCATAGACAATATTTGGATGTGGATGTCAAGGAAATGTTATACGAGTCATTAGTTTTATTTCATTTCAACCACTCTGACGCTGTTTATCATTCATGTTTAGACAAGAACGACAGGTGTCGCATACAAAAAGTCCAAAACTCATACGTCAGGTTAATATTTGGCATCAGAAGAAGGTCAAGAGTTTCACACAAATTACCAGATTTGAAGTGGTTGAATATGTTTAATCGCAGACGTTTTCATGCAACATGCATATTCTTTGAAATAATCAAATATAGGAATCCTTCCTTATTGAACAGATGTCCATAACCTGAATTTGTGTAAAAACATAGTATTAAATATTACTGTACATAAAAGTGAAATATTGAAACGATCTTTTTCCTATAATATCTCCTCCACAATAAATCATCTCCATAAATGGAAAAACAATTTTTAACATGTCAGAAATTGTTTTTAAAAGTATGATATACAGCATTAACGTAAACAGACTAACGGAAAATCAGATTTTAAACAGAAACAGAAACAGAATCCTGAAAAAGGTTTTAGCTATTCATATATCTTTATATCTATATATTACTTTCTCTCTTCTTTTTTTCCTTTTTTTTCCTTTCTTCTTTCATTCTCTTCAAGCATTAATGGTATATTTTATTTTAATACATTTTCGGCATTGGTGCAACAGCAGATGCGAATGCAAATTCGCTATCTGAACCAAAAGCCATTTGTACATCAAATACAAAGTGTTTTTATTTTTCTCTCTCTTGCATTTTTTTGTAATCTTGCTGTAATCTTGTTATTTTGATGGGCAATAAATTTATTATTATTACTATTATTAAACGCTAGCATACTACATATCTGATTGATCGAAGGGGTTTTCTGGCCGTCGTCTGCAGGTTTTTAGGGATAAAAACCACAAAATAGTCATCATACATATATCTGATTGTTTATTACGTCCTGAAAATCCATTATATGAAAATTAAGTTTAACTGAACGTGCATGATTTACTTAAATCTTAAACGGGAACTAATTATTCATTATGCAACAGAATGAGGAACATTAATGGCGATAACTGAAAAATAAATAATACACAGAGAAAACTTCAAAACAAACTTTTATCAATCTAAGATTCAATCAAACGCATCAAGTTATTATATTACACAATTTATATGAAAAATACTGAAGATAAAGAAAAATACAATATGTATTTTAATCTTAACACAAGCAGTTGAAAAAATAATGTTTTTTATAAGCGATAAGCTTTTATACTATATAAATTGTGTAATGTAATGAATTGATTTGTTTGATCCATTGATAAATTTTAGATCAAGCTTTTTTTCAAAATGTTGTTTTACCATTGAACATGAACAGCAAGAGCCAAATTACCATCTAGAGAAAATCAAACTTGGTCATCAACAGCCAACAGCAGTGACTTCAGTTCACTCTTCAGAAAGAGCAGTCGACCTTTACAGTCACGTGTATCCTGATTCAGGAGACAATTGGAATACATTGTGATCAGTTCGATTTCGGAACAAATGAAATTTACATTTTTATGTACATTTCCGTTTATTCAAAATTGCCCCATCGGTGGGTGTCCTTGGAACGAACCAAATGAATAACTATTCAATGAAACAACTTAAATATCGGATCACTTTGGCAGTATTTGAATAAAAGAGTTGTAAATCTAAGCTTGAGTTGAAGTAATTTGCATGCACGAAGCAAGGTCGAACTCTTGCAAATATTTCTGACAGACAAAGAGTTACCTTTAATTTACGGTATATAATTGTTTCTTTAATGATGCATGAAGAATCGTGTGAAAAAGTAAAATTGTTTATGTTTACATTGTAACAGGCGCCTTCATTGAGACTATGATATGCGTTTAATAGTAATAATAATAATCAACGTCTTTATTATTTGCACTCATTAGACACTCATTAGACACTAAATATAATTCAATATAAATGAAAATGAAAGGCGGAGTTCACTTTTTGTAGAGAAGGATCTCAAAAAAAACTATTCCTCCACTCAACCTTCATAAAGACTCTGTAATGATTTTACATCAATTGCCTCAATGCCTCATCATTTTACTCAATTGCCTCTAACCCCAAATTGAATAATATATCACTCATTATAATGCTCTCTTCAGCTCTTTTTATGTTCTCATTTTTTTTTTGAATTTTTAACTTATCCTTATGCAGGATTTCATGTCCGGACTTTGTCCTAATAGTTGTCTCCATTATTTGTTCATATGTTTCCAAGTAAACATTTAGTTAAAATTACGTCAATGTGATCTTGAATTTATATAGATTAGCGACCTTTCCAAAAGACCTTTTGAACGGGACGTTAAAGAATTGAGGACTACCACATTTGAATCATAAGTTTGCGGACAACTCATAAATTAATTGTCAGAAATTCTTGAAAATCAAATGATTATTCACCTTTCTAGGACTATTATACAGGCTGATTCACGGTGGATGGCACATTAGACGTTTCTGGTGAACCAGACAACGGATCACTTTGAAAATTTAATGGAGGGCATATTCGGACATTCTCTAGCCAACTAAAATATTTTCGACAATGCGGTGTTGCCGCTTCTATTAGAAAGCAGTAGCAACTTTGATTTTTCAAATGGAACACTCTGTATATAATATTATTTTTGGAATTTCCAACAATTGCCCGACAACTTTTCTTGACATTTCCCTATACCTATCTGTTACCGTTTTCGAAATAAAAATTAATTTCAATTTTTTTCTTCGAAAATCATGACTTCTGAAAATGCCGATATCTTTTAGTTAAGAAGTACTATGATATCGAAATTTGGTTTGGAGTTAGGTGATACTTGGACACTTCCCACTCGTCAGCCTAATCCCCGTTACTTCAATACAGGGTGGTAAAAAAATACAGTTTTTTCGTTTGCTTGAAAAAGTTGCTGAAATTTGATTATTTCAAATGGAACACCCTGTATATTATTAAAAATTCGGAAAGCTGCTGAAATTTGCTTTCTTTCTATATGACAAAATTATCAGCAGAACATGTAGAAAGTTCAATGAAATGTATCCGAATCTACCGCCAATGAATCTCAAGAAATTTATACGAATTCAGAACAATTTCAATGCATTTGGATCAACTTTGAAAGCACCAAGAAACTTGCCTCGACCCGTAACTTTCGAAGACAACCAGATTAATGTCTTAGCATATTTTCACGCATTTCCCGAGTCATCGATAAGAAGTGCTGAAGAAGATTTGGGTATAAAATATTCATCGGTTCAAAGAATCTTGCGAAGACATAAAATGCATGATTATAAATTCACCAAAATTCAAGCAATGAAGCCTCAAGATCCTCAACAGAGAGGAGAATTTTGTGAAATGTTGTTGACACGCATTCAAGAAGATCCACTTTTTTTAAATAAAATTATTTGGACTGATGAATCGAAATTTTCGAGAGAAGGGATTTTCAATAGAAAAAATCGTCATTATTGGTCCAGTGAAAATCCTCACGTCACAAAAGAAGCCGGATTTCAAGAAAAATTTAGTTTTAATGTCTTCTGCATGTTGATGGACAACAAATTGATGTGATATACGAGGAGTCATTAACATCCAGAAGCTACCTGAATATTTTGGAGAATACTGTAGACAGTTTCGTGGATAATCTGCCACTCGAAGATTATCGAAACTGTTGGTACCAACTAAACGGAGCTCCTGCACATTGCACAAGAGAAGTGAGCGCAGAACTGGATAGACTATTTGACGATCGGTGGATGAGGCGCTTGGGACCATGGAATTGGCCAGCGAGATCACCCGATCTTAATCCATTAGATTTTTATTTGTGGGGAATGTTTAAAGAAAAAGTTTACAAAATACCCGTGCGTTCGAGAGATGAATTGTTAGAAAGGATTGCCCAAACATTTGAAGATTTGGATCCCAATGAAATCAGATCTGCCACCACGAAAGCAGTCAACACCCGCATTTTAAAGTGCTTGGAAGTGAACGGCCAGCGATTCGAACATATTTTGAAATATTCCACATGATTGTTTCACTTTTTTATAATTATTCATATCAATATTTCCAATTTCAAGTTTCTTGGTGCTTTTTTAAAGTTTATCCAAACATATTGAAATTGTTCTGAATTCGTATAAATTTCTTGAGGTTCATTGGCGGTAGATTCGGATACATTTCATTGAACTTTCTACATGTTCTGCTGATAATTTTGTCACACTGTCCAAAAATAATAAACAAATTCATAAGAACTTCGTTTGAATAGTTTTGTTCCATCGTTTTGAAGGTATTTGAAACTTCTGAAGTGACGAAAATGTCGATATTATTAGGAGAATGTCACAACGCTACTGTCAAATAGTAATCATGGCCTGCTTACCAAATACCGAATGGAAATACCATTCTCAAGGGACATTTTCACAAATAAATGTTCATAAGTCCGAAACTTGACTAGTTAGGTATAGGTATGATATACATAGAAAGAAAGCAAATTTCAGCAGCTTTTCGAATTTTCAATAATATACAGGGTGTTCCATTCAAAATAATCAAATTTCAGCAACTTTTTCAAGCAAACGAAAAATCTGTATTTTTTTTACCACCCTGTATTGAAGTAACGGAGATTAGGCTGACGTGTGGGAAGTGTCCAAGTATCACCTAACTCCAAACCAAATTTCGATATCATAGTACTTCTTAACTAAAAGATATCGGCATTTTTAGAAGTCATGATTTTTGAAGAAAAAAATTGAAATTAATTTTTATTTCGAAAACGGTAACAGATAGGTATAGGGAAATATCAAGAAAAGTTGTCGGACAATTGTTGGAGATTCCAAAATTAATATTATATACAGAGTGTTCCATTTGAAAAATCAAAGTTGCTACTGCTTTCTAATAGAAGCGGCAACACCGCATTGTCGAAAATATTTTAGTTGGCTAGAGAATGTCCGAATATGCCCTCCATTAAATTTTCAAAGTGATCCGTTGTCTGGTTCACCAGAAACGTCTAATGTGCCATCCACCGTGAATCAGCCTGCATACGTGTATATTCTTCATATAAATAATGTCTCTCAATCTCTCACAATTTCATTAACTGCTCCAACCTAATCAAAATAGAATAACTTCTATCAGTTCTTCAGCAATTCAGCAATCCCCTATAATGATTACATGTATATTGATATTACATTTTATTGTATTACATTGTTTTTGCGGAAAAAATCCCAAAAAGGATTTCAAATTGTTTTACTTTTCATTCAATTCGATAATTTATTGCATTCAATAACCATTGAAAAAATATTCTATTTGAAACATAATTGAAACATAAACATAATGTTATATTGTATTCATTTACAATGTCTCCAAAATAACGAGAAGATATATCCAAATTTATTTTGTGTGCAAAATTGAAACATATCAAGAATTTTCTCAAATCCACCCCTATTTGAAATACCAGCGTGGTTATTTGCTAAACAGTTACAAAAGTTAGTCACTTTTGTACTCTTAAATCTCGGCAAAAATATAAATCATAATATGATGAATGAGTTGAAATTCGGAAATGACCCAAAATTTTCCATTGGGGCTCAAATAATGACACGGAAAATGTTTGTTCATGGTCTTCCTCCAACGAAGTTTTTCTTGCGTCGTTTACTGATGGTTGAAGCAAATATCTAATGAATAATTCACATACCGAATAACCTAGTACTTGGTATTGTCTTCATGATAAATCAGAAGCTATCAGTTGGACTGGTACAATGTCGTTTATATGCCCTAATTAGATAAATGATTAATATTACTGGAGTTTTTTTCCCAACCTCAAACCGTTATATTAACACCGCGACACGTATTTTGATCACCAGATCATCTTCAAGAGGAAGATTCTTCCTTTTGAAGATGATCACTTGAAGATCAAGAGGAAGATCGGATCTTCCTCTTGAAGATGATCACTTGGTGATCGAATGACGTGTCGAGGTGTTAAAATAACGGGTTGGTGTTAGGAAAAACCCCAGTAATATTTATTACTACACCAAAAGTTTCAAACAATGCATCACAAGTACATATATAAATGATTGTTTCTGGTGAAACTGGTAGTTTTAGAAAAAACAATAACAATGGGAAAACAGGTCATTTATAAATATGTTGATTCTTGGCATGTCGTAGCCCATGTCTTCAAAAGGTTGCAAGCATAGGTGGAATTGGTTGCCTTTTTTAATGTCCTTCGTATACAAAGCCATCCTATACAAACTTTCGGGTATGAACCACATGTTAGTTTGTAAATCCGTAATTTGCTAACTTTGTGCATCTGTATCTGTAGAGTAGAGAGGGTGCGTGTAGGCCCACAACACTTAGGCTACATGTGACATATTGTACATCCTCCCGAGGAGTTGTCGTCCTAGGCCATCGTCCATCCTGTCCTTTCCAAGTAGGTGGACAAGTCACTAGGAGACATCACCTTTATATGGGAGGTGTAGGCCAAGACTCGTCGAACACACACTCCTTTATTGACGATAATTCCAGGCACTCGCATAAGACATGCCTGACAATTTCATCTTCCTGTTCACACCATCTGTATAGAGGTGTGTCCACTACCACCATAATATGGAGGTGTTTTCTCAGTTGACAATGGCCAGTCAGAATCTGGCCACTGCCAGATATTTCTTCGGCGCCAGCTTTCCAGGGTCGCCCAGGGTAATCCTGGCAAGACTGCATCCTTTGATTCCATCTCATTTCTTTAGGGATTGAGCATGGCTGTGACGTTTGGCTAGTGACGTTTGGCTAATCGAAGTCATCAGGCCGTAGATGTCACTGGATCCTAAAATTCTTAGTCCAGTCGTTTCCTTGGCTGAAGTGTCGGCAATGCGATCACCTTCACTCCTGTCGTGGCCTTTAACCCATCTCAGGATAATGTTATTATCTACCGATGCTTTGGCTAAATCTTGTTGGCACTCTAGTGCCACACGTTGTCTGTTCAAGGCTAATAGGGCTTGTCGACTATCAGTGCAGATTGTTATATGTAACTATGTCTGTGTTTGACATGTCATTCTTTATATATCTACCCAAAAAGTTACCTGTTGTCTTATATATTTTGTTGATTTTTTCTTTTCTTAGTAGTCTGATGATTTTCCGGTATATGCGTGTGTCTTTTCAAGCGTTACTGTTATTTTTGATATGACTTGTTTGAAAAGTTTTCTGTAGGGGATGTACTGAATCGTGTTTGGTTTGTTGTTGTTTACTACACTTTATGTTACCAAATCAAATTCCTTTTTGAAATTCCCTGTGGATATCGTGTTACTGATGAGCCTAAGGATCATACTGCTAATGTATGTTGATGAGGGAGATTAGAATAGTTATTGATAGTTGCGTGTGTATGGGTTGGTTTGTGGTAAATTGCGCAATAATGTTTGTTATCAAGTTTTGGAATCCTGAGGTCTGAAAGGTTCATCAGTTATTGGATCCTAGTTCTATTGTCAATGTTATGCTTTTGTGTATGGAGTTGATTTATTCAAAAAAATAACTGTATATCAGACTTCCATATTAACATATGTAATGCTGCCTATCATTTCATTGGTTTGAATCCTTCATTTAGTATAAAACCAAATTATGCTTTCCTTGGTATTTCTTTCAGTTTATCATGTGATCTCTTCATCAAATATCTCCTTCCTGAATCTGTATGAAGGCAATCAGGTTAATTTATCATTTTCGTCCAGGAACTTTCCCAAAATGCTTCCGATATGCCCACGTATTACCTCCTTCGTTTCAAAATCTTCACTTCCCGTTAGCTTCATATATAACAATTTTTGATCTTATCAAAAATATAAACTAACTAGCAAGTTGGTTTACATTGTATTGCTTATCAATACTGAATAAAACTGTGTCACAAGCTGGAAACGATAATCAAAAATTGTTCTATATTTTCCAGCGCCTTCTGCATGTAAGAGGATTTCATTTGAAAATACTTCATCTCCAAGAACAATGATGCATTTGAGAACAACAAATTCCTCTCACTTCCTCTTTTATTATTCTGTTGCATAAGATTATCAACAGTACGGCGGAACAATTACGCAAAAACGCGATACTTAGACCATTAATATAGCACACCTACGCGACAAAAAGAGTCAGATCGCCGTTTGCGATGACCCTCGGTCGGCAAACTGTTCTCTGTTTCAGCGGAGGCTGCGTCCGCTCCTGGAGCGACGTCTTTGCCGGATAATTTATCGGATCCGTTCCGAATTTATACATACGCTAGAGCCCGTGTCGTTATTCATAGTTAACAGGTGAAGTCAGCGAATTTGGGTCGCTTCAAAAAACTAATCATGTTCGTTATTTATATTAAATATATGTCAAACCGGGATTGGACGGCTTGCTTGGAGGATGTCTATTTTGATTACATTCAATCAATCTTTTTTTCGGATTCATTCCGATTTTTTTAATATATGACTTTCTAAAAATATAGGATACAAATATAGTGGTCACTGTTGGAAATGTTGTCTTTACGAAGATAATAAATCGTCGGACGAACTTTTCTGTCATAAAGATGCAAGAATCAAGTTGTCCTTGAAAATTGGATTAGATAATTTTGAAAACACTTGCTACATGAATAGCATTTAACAAGTGTTGTTCATGACGAAGAATTTCCAGAACGAGGTTTTAACGATAAAGGAGAAGGAGAATGTTTCCTACTTATTCATCAAACTCAAACAATTGTTCATGCAGTTGCAGTTTCGTGAGAATGTATCATCTTTCCCACCAACCGATTACCTGGAGTCTTTGAAGTCCACTAGATACTCGTTAGGACAACAAGAGGATTGTTCTGAATTCTTGGGGTTCTTGTTGAATAGTCTTCGTGAGCAAACACATAGCAGAATCAATACTTCTGACCGCTCTGGATTGAATGATATCGTCTTGTGTTTATGGATCTTTGGCTGGAAAAATCCTCACTTGTTTACTTTGTAGTAAACGTTCAAGAGGTAGCAAAAACGTATGTGATTTTCTCGAACTCCAACTAGCGTTTCCTAAAATGACTGAAAAGCAGTCCTTGCAGAGTTTATTGTCGAATCATCTGGAAATAGAACTTTTAACGGGTGATGATCAACTTCATTGCCAAACATGCGCCAAACTGACTGACTATTATAAGAAAACAAGTATATCTGAGGCACCAGTCAATCTAATAATGACACTGATAATCTTCAAACATGACTCAACCTCTGACGGATGAACCAAACATCTTACGAAAGTTCGAAATAGATGAACACTTCAATCTAGCAGACCACTCTTTCAAACTTCATCCAGTCATTGTTCACTGTAGTTCTTGTAGTTCTGGCGGTGAATCGGGTCATTATTACACATTGGTCAAAGACGAAACGGACTGGTTTAAGTTTGCCGATAGTCGTTCTGGCGATGTTTTGAATTTATTGGAGCCTCTGGAGACACCCTACATTTTGTTTTATTAAAGAGAGGACATTGACAGATCAAACTCTTCAGATGATGTGGCGCTACAGGTTTTTCCGGGTTTTCCTGCAGCTGAAAAAGCAAATGCGCCACTGGAATCAATGAAGTCGCTCCGGAGCGCCAATTAATTTTTGTTGTTTCATAATTTGATGATTTATATTACTTTCTTTGAATACTAGGAAATGTTTCAGAAACAGAAAATAAAAATGAGTAACTCGATTGTTTGAGTTGAATGCATTGTTTTTTCTGAAAAAAAAAAACGTATATGTACCATTTTCTCTGAAAGCACTAGCGACTGTCCCGGCGCACACACCAAAAGATTGATTCATACTACCTGGGCTGAAAAGTCTCGGGCCCGACACATAGATGGCACTAGTATCATTGCATTCACCGCTTTTTCAGTCAGTAGTAACCTTCAAAAGAAAGCTGTTGAAATTTCATGATATTTCACTCGTTAGTTTGTCAGTTGTTGTGCTAAGAGTAACACTACTTTTGTTATTTTCAAAACAATGGATCAAAAACAATTTCATGTTTTAATTTTACACTGTTATAAAGACTGCGCTTCATCAGAAATAACAATTAAACGTTGGTTTGCTGACTTCAAACGTGGTCGTAGAGACACCGATGATGAAGACCGCAGTGGACGTCCAAATGAAGCAGAGACACTAGAAAACACAAAATAATCCACAAAATCGTTTCGAATGATCGACACTTGAAGTTGCATGAGTTATCTGATATTGTAAAGATACCAAAATAACACGTTGGCTTTAAATTGCATGAGCATTTGACCATGAGAAAGCTCAGTTCAAAGTGGATATCGTCTATCAGATCAGTAATACGAAAAATTGAAATTGAAAAGGTTATATTTTCAGGAGTGACAAATAACTTTGTATTACTTCATCCTAATACAAAGAAATGTGAGATTCTGCCAAAGAAAGGAAGCAAGCAATCAATTAAAAAAATCTTCTGTATAATACCTCATGACACTGATAATTCAATCAATTACATCAAATTCATGTGAGATTCTGCTAATCTTTCATGAACAATAATTTTGTGATTTTCAACAAAGTATGCTTGACACAGATTAGTTTATTTATTATAGAACATAATTTGCTCACAAAATATTTTGGGTGAAGATAAGGTAACATCTAAGATAACTGTCCAAAACATTACCATGCAAGATATTTTTTTTTGTAGATATACCTGCGGCTACGAGTATATCTGATATTTTTATTTCATACTCTGGCAATAAAATAACAAACTTATAAAAAAGAAAATCGTAGGACGAAACTGCAGTAACGTCAGTTACAAATACAAGTGGTATAAAACCAGCTTTGATTCTCATTTTTCAATCAACATTCAAACAAAACAACACTCTGATATTTCTAAAATGGGTCTCTTATTGAAAAAAAATGGCTCGAATAAGTTTAGTCCCAGTAATGCCTCTACGAGTAGGAGCACATCACACAATACGGTTTGTTCTCTACCAAGTTTCTGAGATAACTTTGGTTCAAAAAACTTGATTTCTGCTTTTAAATTCATGTTCAATTGTGCGACTCCCTCAAAAAATCCAGCAATCCTCGTCATCGAGAAAAGCTCGGGTAAAAAGCGCGCTTCATTAGTCACGGCAGGTGATATCTATCTCCCGCATTATTTTCTTCCTGCAAATTCTTCAGATAGACTTGTCAGTCATATAAATATATGTGCATCAACTGCACAATGGAATAAACTAATACGCTCAGGTTAAGATATGGTATCTGATGGTCTCGAATGATGGATGTACGAGGATCACGAGAGCCTGAAACCCACCCACGTGGGAGATATTTCAGTCGAAGTGAAAACCTTATTGTGATTGAAATATTTGCTTGAAAGCTTTGCGATGCAGTGATTGGTTTTATTTACTTTGAAGTACGGAAAATATGCATGAGGAATCAATATTTGAAAAACACTAGACAATTACAGGTTGAGAGAATTGATGCGGGTGATCACCTCCAAACCTTGAAGTTTATATACCAAAATAATGTCTCCTATTTGCGCTTTAATGTTTTTTAAACGTGTGTCCTACCCAGGAAAGAGATATCAACCTGCATAAGAACCCATGCAACTGTATTACAGTACGCTATTGAATTGTGTGCGGAGAGACTGGAAGAATCCAACCTCGTTCACAAGTCATTAAACATATTTTCGAAAGTCAAGCGGCATTGGAAGCTCTTGGTTCCTACCGAGCAAAGTCTAAATTGGTAGCAAATTGCCAAAAACGATAGGAAGACTTAACCGATTGTCTCTGATCTGGATTCCTGGCCATATTGCCTGGAAGGCAATGAGGCTTATGACTCCCTTGCAAAGGAGGGTGCTGTAAGCAGCTTCATGGAACCAGAACCTGTCATTGGCACCGCTTCAGGCTTTTCTAAACGAAGATTGATCACCTGGATTGCAAGAGGATTTATGGACTGGCAGAATCTTCCAGGATTGGTTCACTCCAAGGAGTATATTCACCCTTCGAAGCTTGATACCAAACAGTTGTTGGACTACAGTAGGGATGAACTACGATGTCTAACAGGCCTTCTTTCAGGTCACATTTGAATCATCATATGCAGAGACTCAGACTGTCAGAAGACAGTATGTGTCGCCTCTGTTTGGAAAATGATGAAACAGCAGAGCATATACTTTTTGCGTGCCCCGCTGGGAATTTAATCAGGTTTTCAGGGTTCGGCAGAGCTGTACTCTTATCATCTGACCTGAAAGACCACTCACCATACAAACTAATCGGCTTCGTTGAGAAGCTGTGTTCATTTGGTGGAGTGTGAATAGGTGTGAGCCACAATAAACCCTTGCGTGTTGCGGTGGAGGGTCGAATAGACCCACTCACTTAGTCACGCCTCCTTGTTATTGAATGAATATTTTTTCAAATAATTCTTAAATTTCCTACAAGAAAAACAAATATTTTTTACTGGAGACGTAGTGCCAATTAGGCTCTATCTCCTGAGCTCCGATACAATAGAATGCGCATTGACAGCAATATACAGTCATCACTGGATGCGATAATATGCCGCATTTGAACAAACCGGTATGATCCTGGCAACTATTCTAACAGAGTGGTCGCAACTTACCTACACTGTAGGTATATGAACTGACACCCATCAGAAAACAACTACTCCCCTGGCCAATGTCACGAAGGGTGTTGGATTATATGCGACAGGTGTGGGTGCAGGATCCTTCACTTCAAGTTATTCCTGCATATGTTGGCGATACAACTGTCGGAATCAATTTTCAATTATTGGAACACATTTGCAGACGGGTTTCGGGCCGTTTGGCTACTCGTCAGTGGAAGGTTGTGTCTGTGTCTATCATCAACATGATTTCCCATAATTGAAAATCGAATTCTTTCAGAGTTTCATTTCACGAAAGAGGCTGAAGCGAACGACAAACAACATGTTTGTCATCGCCACATCTGCCCTTGAACGAGGTAACCAACCACACGATTCCTCGAATTGTTTTTTTAGATAATATGACCTATCATTTACATTATGGATGCCTGTATAAGAGTAATTTTCCTTAAAAGTTATGAAGGTGTTATGGCTATGATAATCTGCAGCTATTTGCAGCTTGAACCAGCATTCTTTTCTCCATATTCAGCAAACTGATATTCTAATGGGACTTTGACTTCCTTTCATGTTGTTGTGTACCACGTATTCAAATGGGGACCACAAACAGTGTTCATATAATTGAAATGAGATGAAACAAGAGACTCGTATTGTGTTATTTTTAATTTCTTTCAAAGATGTAGCTCCAGTGGAGAGTATTATCAATGTATCATTGTATTCACTGGCATCTCAAATCTCAAAAATTGATCTAGAATTACTCCAAGATGTTTAGCCTTCTCCTCAAACTCAAGCGATCCACCATAGATCCTGATATTAACATCTTTGAATACGGCAAGTCGATTCATCAATAATTTTTTATTTCTGTACGTTAAACTCCAAACAGTAATCTGTTGCAATCTCCACAAAACGGATCCTCTAATTTCGAAACGCAAAAACTATACTGAGTTGACCTCATCCTCAATAATTTTCAACTTGGGATATTTAATTTTTACCATTGACGTCCAGACTTAATCATCAGCACCAACTTTGATAGTGGCAGCTTGTGATAGTTTTTACTGTGAAGAAGTCATATCCTAACGAACGGTTATACTTGAGCTTCAATAATTTGTATTTTCGTTAACTATACTTTTGTAGTACTTATCAAGAATAAGAATCAGTTTGCTTTTGTTCATTCTGACCTTGCTAATTTTATAGCTCTTTTCACTTGATCCTGAATGTCAAGTTTCTTGATGTTTTTAAAAATACTTTTTACTATCGCAGTAGACTCATCGATCTCATTTCCGTTCACACCAACAATCTTTCTCACCAATGACATAATTTTTTTTTCGCTGTGTTTAGTACTTATTACTTTACTTCGGCAATTTCCTTCCAATCTGAGATACCAAATTAGAGAGTTTTGAAAGGAGTTTCTGAGTTGTAAACAAAGATTCTAATGTTTTACTAGTGAGTGAAACTCATCCTCGACTTTCTCATCATCAAGACTTTTTAGACGCTTTATTCAAAACAAGTACAACATTATCTGCTCTCGTCGGCATTTCCCTTCTGTTATTCTCCACTTTCATCGGTATTTCTTTGAAGAAATTGGCCTAATACTGGTGGTGCAATCCAAAAACACACATCAAAATTATATACAAACGTTTCGCAATCCATGGACACGGTCAAATGACAGCGCAGGCCGTATTTCACCTCGGGGCATAGGTGTTTTGTAGCGCGTCTTCCTTCAAGATCTCCCGACTGCCACGGAATAAATCAAATGTTGGCGTGGGGCCAGTGACGAACTCCTACAAAGATCCCATTTGTTTTACCCGATTCCTTGAATAAATATTGCCAAGTCTGCGACGCAAACATTAGGAAAAGGTAGTTGAAAAGAAGAAAAAGTTTGAGGTGAACAAGTGGGATTCTGAGCTAGAAGGTATTGCGTGTAGATCTTATCTACAGTAAACTACACCACTACTGAGAGATCTAATTGTATTTCTTTTGAAGTTATTTTTGAGGGAAAAATACAGATACTAAAGGAATATCTTTGAGGCGATGCAAGAGCGGTGCCTGTGCGGAAGTAGCGATTCACGTTAGATTTGAATCGCTGGAGATTGAACTCATCCAGAAAAACGTTCTCAGGAAGTTTATTCAACATATGCACCGCTTATTGTGGAATCAAAAGTGCCAAGTCACTTGAACATATCTGGTGCAAGTATCTATAAAAGTGAGACAAATCTCCAATCTTTCTTCGATGTTCCAGACTATCAAGGTGTCTCCAATCAGGCGGATGGCTCTCTTCTGGATAGAATCCAGCAGCTTCAGGGTATGCTTAAGGGTCGGAGTTCCATACATGTGAACGATACTCCAAAGAAAGTCTGATCTGAGCTTCACAAAGCATCAAAATTTGCTGGTTCGGAAGAGTGTTCCAAGTTTTCGAAAAGCAACCTTGGCAATTCTAGAGACATGATTGTCCATTTTAACCTCTAACAACAAGCCTTGGAGGAAAACCGCATCAGCCTGTCCTCTTCGATCGAATGATTCACATAAGTATTGTCTGAAAATGGGTGAATTATTAATTGCTGTTCTTGAATTCATGTAACCATGTTGAAATTTAGAAATGACATCTTGAGTTGCTAGACAAATGCGATTATACAATATGATCTCCAAGATCTTACCTACAGAGCATATATGGCTCATAAGCATATGTGGCTTATGATCAATGTCGAAGGACAGTTGTACGCGCATGGGGTCTTTCACCCTGTTTAATCACCTGGATCTACACTGCAATAATAAGACCGAAAGTTCTGCAAGCAACGGCTATCCAAAAATTATATCAAATACAGCGATTGGCTTGTTTGAATATCATAGGAGCTATGAGAACAATACCAACCGCGGCAATGGAATCAATTACTGGTCTGACCCCTCTGGATCTGTACGTTAAGGAGGTTGCGTTAATGGCCCTGTTACTATTGGGCATGGCTGGTGTAAACCTTGAAGTAGGAATGGGTCATCAACATCTGCAACATCTGCTGCAGGCAACCAGTAATGTAATTGAACCCAGGTTTGTGTTTAATAAACCCTACAAAATACAAGTAAAACAGAACAGAGTCAGATGCTATAAATGCAATACGCATATAAACTGACGACTCAAAAAACAAAAAAGGCTCAGGATGTGGAGTGTACTCCAGATCACTAAGCCTAAGGATCAAGCGGAAAATGGATAAAAATTCCAGCGTGGTTCAAACAGAACTGGCTGGTATCTCAATCGCCACAAAGAAATAACCAGGAAAGGCATTTCCGGCAAAAACATAACAATCTGCACTGATATCAGACAAGCCCTATTAGCCTTGAACAGACAACATGTTACCTCAGAGTTAGTACTAGAGTGCCACCAAGATTCAGCCAAAGCCTTAGTAGATAATAACATTATCCTGAGGTGGATTAAAGGGCATGACAGGAGTAGAGAAATCGCAGTGCCGACTCTTCAGTCAAGGAAGCGGCTAGACTAACAATTTCAGAACCCAGTGGCATCTACAGCCTGATGACTTTGACAATCGCGGAACTAGCCAAACGTCACACCCATGGTGTCATGAAATCAAAGGATGCAATTTTGCCAGGATCACCCTGGGCGACTCTGGGAAGCTGGCCCCGAAGAAATATCTGGAGATGACCAGGAAAAATCTACGCTTAACAATAGGATTTCTGACTGGCCACTGTCAACTAAGTAACACTCTAGTGGACACACCTGTATGCAGGATGTGCGAACAGGAAGATGAAACTGTCAGGCATGTCCTATGTGAGTGTCCAGAGTTATCGTCAATAAAAGAGTGTGTGTTAGGCAAGTCTTGCCTACACCTGCCGATATAAAGGAGATGTCTCCCAGGGACCTGACCACCTTCCTAGTAAGAACAAGATGGACGATGACCTAGAAGGACAACTCTTCGGGAGGATGTACAATGGGTTAAGGGCCTACACTCTACTCCACAGATACAGAGATACAGACGATCTTGAGATTTGTAAACAGGGCAAATTTTTCAAATTTTCCAGATATCAGGAAAGAACAATGTTCTGAGATTTAAATTGAAGATTATATGCAATGAACAATACTCTCAGACAATCTTTCATTATGAAGGAACCTGAAGTGAATTTATTTTCGAGTTTATAACCCGCATCTAAAATTCATTTTTCGGTTATTGGATCAAAGCTGATATCTACCGTGTTATAATTGATATTGAATTGAATGTTTTCCAACTCAGGTTCCATCGCTGTATAGACACTTTCAAAGTATTTCCCAAAGGTATTTACTAATTCCTGAGGGTGTTCAAATGATTCGTCACCGTAAAACATTTTTGCAGGAATTCCAGAGGTGGTTTTATTTTTGTTATGTGTAAAGGACCAGAATGACTTAGGTTCATTCTTCAACTGAAGATAATGGGCGCGGGCCTCTTTAATTTTTTCTTTAACGGTTTTTTTAATCCTTACAAACTGTTGGCAATAAGCAATATTTTCTGTATTTCTATATTTTTATGCAGTTTTGTTTTTTGTTTAATTAGTGTGATAATTTCACTTGGTTAGTACGTTCATACTATCTAATATATTCCAATTTGTGTTTAAGAATTCATTGTATAATGTCTGAGAGTTTTCTTTTTTGAATTTTAAAGTCTTTTTGCTACCGGTTCCAAAATTAGTGTATTTTATACATATTCTAATTAGAACAATGGATAGTGATGAATGATGTAGGTCTTCTTTTACAAGAGGTACATGATAACGACTTACAGTACACGTCATATTAGTCTTCAGCAAGTCCACGGAAGTCAAAGACTTAGGTGTGACTTTCGATCACAGGCTCACGTGGAACCTCCACATCCACAAAACAGCACATAAGGCCAGAATGGCCCTAGAAATCTGCACAAGAATGTGCGGGAAAAACTGGGGGTCAACCCAAAAATGACACTCTGAATAAATACAATGGTAGTGAGACCCATGATAACATACGGTGTGGTGACTTGGTGGACAAGAATAAAGCAATCGGGTTCGGCTAGGCTATTAGGCGGTATACAAAGGCTGGCGTGCCTAAGTGTCACGGGAGCCATGAGAACGACCCCAACTGCAGCACTTGAGGTCCTACTCGGACTTCCACCATTGCCCGTGGATAACACAGTTCCGCAGTACAAATTTCAAGAAGATTTCAAAATCATCATATCAAGAAGACAGTACTGGCAAAAACGGCCCACCGGTAAAAGCGGAAGAATACAGATGGCTCAAAGATCCAAGACGGAGTGGGAGCCGGTATATACAGAGGCAGAGCAAATACGAGAATCGCACTCAGCAACTTTGTTCCAGGCAGAAGTAGCGGCCATCGAACACTGTATAGGGGAAATAAATAGGCAGAAGGTCACAAATTAAACCATTGCCATTTTCTCCGACAGCCAGGTGGCGATTAGGACGCTCAGCTCCTTTCGAATCTTCTCAAGGTTGGTGGAAATGGGTCTGAGCACACTCAAGGAGCTAAGTACCCAAAATAGGGTCACTCTAGCTTGAGTACCCGGACATGAGGGTCATAAAGGCAATGAGAAGGCCGATATTCTAGCCCGTGAAGGCGAATCCAAGCTATGATCGGCCAAGAACCCTTCTGCGGGGTAGCGAAAGCATATATACAGATATCCATAAACTCATAGATGCTGAGTCGATAGATTGGTGGAATAAGCTCCCAGGAATGAGGCAAGTGGAAGAGTTCATAAAGAAACAATCGCCTAGATTCACGGAAGACCTGCAAACCACAACCGTGAGATTGTAAGGGTAGTGGTGGGTCTACTAACGGGACAAAGCCGACTCAGGAAACATTTGAGCAACATGGGTCTGACAGAAAAAACCCAATGCAGGTTCTGTCAAAAATAGGAAGAAACCGCACTGCATGTGTTTTGTGCATGCTGAGACATGCAAGGTACGGGAAAGAGAAACCAGAGGCTGCCAGCTATATGTAGGGGTCATTGTCAAGGCTATGGAGTCTCATCAAAGAGATCAAGCTAGACAATGAGCTCTAACAACCAAGAAGCATCACAATATATCTGAAAAGGTCGCAGTGAATCAGGGCAGAAGTCAGCTCCCCGAGAATCTAATCTACCAAGTCTAACGTTCTTTTGTAGTTATTGGGAATATTATTAAGTTCTCGTAGATCCAAAAGAATTAGAAAGCTAGTAATAGTGTAGGTTTGTCTATCTTCTAAATTGTTATCAATGAAATTGGCACCTAAGATTATGACCCTTTTTGACTGCACACTTCATGTGTTTCAAAAGATTCAACAAAATTATTGAATTCATCAAATGTTGAAGATGGAGGAATGTAAATAACTACAACATAGAAAAAACATAATGAGATGAATAGTAGTGACAGAGTAAGAGGTCGATGCCGGGAAAATTTTAATCAAGTTGAGGAGTGTTGAGAACCTCAGACCACCACCAGTTGAGAAATTTAAGCTTACGATCTTTTCTGTATTCATCATAATAGGTCGGGAATAGTTTGCTTTAATTCACATCAGGTTTCAGCGAATAATAAAGGATCTTAGGCCAACAAGACTTCAGTTAACGTTCAACTCACATTCCAAAAATCAAAAATGCAATGACCAACTGAAATTTATGAAGCCGTTTCACGATTCACTATTCGGAAGATTAATTTATATAAATATATTTCATTCTTGGCAAAGCTCGCAAGGAAGAAAAAATAATTGTCACACATGTTTTATTTTATCCAGCATATGCGTATAAAACTGTATTTTTGGCATGTTGTCACTTTTGAAATGAACTAACATTTGTGAGCGCTGTAAATCTTGGTATTCAAAAAAGTTAAAGGCTATTCTATATTTACGATCCGATTCGAAGGAGGTGTTGAGAATCGGTTCGGTTTTGAATTTGTATAAACAAACCTTCGGGCAATATTCGATGCATTATCAAAATGTACAGGGAATATCCAGAGATAGTTCTTGAAGGGAAGGAACTGGTGCATTTTTTTTTTCTATGGTATGGTAGAAATGGTTAGGTGAGAGCCACTCTGGAAACTCTTGGAAAAAAGTTCATCGACAGGTCTGTTTCATGGTATTCTTTCGAGTCTTCGTTCAACAAATGGTAACTACTGATCGAAGATGACAATGATAAAGGTGGTAAAAGTGTCTTTATTTTCTCACATACCTTTCTTCAACTCAAAATATTTCATGGGATAACTGATTATGAAGGAGTTTTCATCAATTAATCAATGTTGATATTTTAGTTTTGGGACTAGCATTTATTGATCATGCAGTTATTAAAAAGGGGGTCCAACACGAAAAGGAGTTGGATCCGTTACTTATATTATTGATGAGACTGATCAGAATTTTAAAAGAGTTTATAACCTACCTTGGTATTTATGTAATTACCAAAAGGTAGTTCGGCCCAGGCTACTCGATTATTGTCGGGGCTGGACGTGGGTAAGGAATATATGTTTTTTGTACAGTAGAAATAGATGGGAAAAAAAGTAAGCCCTGGGGTGCCAGTTGAACGGATTCAACAGGAAAGGGGTTAGAGAAATAACCAAACAGTCAAGCTTGAAATTTATATTAAATTGATATATAGAAAGAAATATTTACAAACTTCACTACCAACTATGTAATAACTCATAAATTGATTTTCATATGTTATTTGCAACGAACAAATGTAAAAAAATATCGAATCAAAAGATTCGAGTGTTGAACTGACAGAGATAGACCTTAACGTAAATTGAAAATGAGAGAACAAATGAGCAGTTAAAAGTAACTGCCTGAATCTCAATTTTTCCAGAATCTACTTTTCGATTAACTTCAATCAAACTCGATAATTATTACCCCCTTCAACAGCTGTCTTAGGTGCACAGATAAAAGGAAAATGCTTTGAACTATCCTCTAATTTTAGGAATGACCTGTAGATCTCAGTACTCAGACCGCTCCAAAATATATCAACAATACTAGGGCTTCTACTCACGTGTTATCATTTTTGATATTTTTCTTATATACTTGCTACGCCTCTCCGTTGGTACTTTCTAGAGTGTCTCCTTATACTTCAAAGAATGATATGTATGATGCAACTATACCTTTTCCGAAGAATTTATCCCATTACTAGATAAATATGCCTTGACAGCTTTTTTTTATCACCAAAAAAATGAATAAAAGGTCTGACAGTGCTCGACGTGAATCTTTCATAGGTGATCTTATTATTCTTGTCCAAAAAACCTGAAAACATGTGTTATGGAATTCTCTACCGATATTTCAAGAATAGGAAATGAAAATATTGAATTGATTAATTTGACTGACCTTAGATGTTTTAAGGTTTCGGACAGTCTCTAGCTAGAATTTTGATTTCGTGTTGGCTTTACGATAGACACTAATCTGAATCGTTTTCAAATCCTGACCGTGAAAATCTTATCGGTTTTATTTACTCCTGCTTACTAGATAACCCACTATCCCAGCAATATGGTGATAAAATAACAAACCTACAGGGCGGCTCTCTGATTCTTCTGAATTCAGAAATTTAAACCGTTACAAGTTTCGCTGACATGTCTCATTAGAAAACTATTGTGACGAATCGACAACCGTCGGTTGAACTCTAGTTCAGTACCGAAACGACTATAGAATTCTAGAACAATAGTTACCGATATATAAGGCCGGCTTCTCGTCCCAAAAGGACAGTGGAGTTCTATGCTCGATCGTAAAACTCACGTAATTGATAACCTACTAGTATTAAATCCATATAACTTTCAGTCAACCTCAACCTCCAAAAAACACTTGTTCAACTTTCATAACTCTCGTACAACTATTTTGTGGGATAGGACAGTTTGAGGGCAGGAACGTGTTGGATATCGTGCAAGACCGTTGTATCGCGTTATATCGCCCTTTAAGGCAACTATATTAAGAAATGAAATAAAATTTTATGAAAAAATTGGTTTTTTATGTTAGCTCACGAATCTTCCAGTCCAGCTGTTACTTATTGCTAATCGAGACTCTCTGCAACTTCAACATTTCGTCCCCTTCTCCAGAGATAATATTATTTACATGTGGCTGTATGACGTCAGCATATTTCCTATAGCTCACGAAAATTCGATATGAACAATTAGCAGCAGCTAATCAAACTACGTTGGTTATATTGGTTTAAAAAATGAATATTTTCTCATTTGGCTACGTGTAGGTCACACCCTGTATACATACTTACAATACGCAGTATGAACCAGGCCTGTTCCTGGCTTCCTCATTGCGCACGAATTTTCTAACGTTTAGAACTAGGGTTGCCACTTTTTTTTGCAATTCAAGTACATTGGTTATTAAACGTAATAAAAAAAGTACAAAGTAGTAAAGTTGCTAGTAATTCATTTTTATCAGTTCAGGTACAGGTGGCAACCCTGACGTTTAGAATACTTGATAGCCTCAGTCCTGCCTAAAGTGCAACTTTCATAACAAAATTGCATTTTTTCTGAATACTTTCTGTCTAACAAAGATCCTTGACTTGCGCAGCGTGTTGACCTCGCACAGATCATGTCTCATCCTTTGTAGTGTACATCTCATCAAATTGAAATACCTAAGTTATGCCTCCACTGAAATGTAGCATCATTGTTGATCATTTCATCATGAAATGCCCAATAAATCCATTAGTGTCGTAGATATGAAGGTCATAGACTATTAATTGGGTGTTTGAAATATATTCTTGTAATGTAACCCTCCTGCTTGATGGAATATAATTGGAAATTAAAAAAATTAAATTTTCTCATACTGACCGATATTTCATTTACAGGTACAGTCAATGCAAACGGAGAGACAAAACGACAAAGAACCTCCTACACCCGCTACCAAACCCTGGAGCTAGAGAAAGAGTTTCACTTCAACCGCTACTTGACGAGAAGAAGAAGAATCGAGATCGCCCACGCCCTCTGTCTGACGGAGCGGCAGATCAAAATCTGGTTCCAGAACAGGAGGATGAAGTGGAAAAAGGAACACAAGATGGCCAGTATGAATATCGTTCCGTATCACATGTCTCCCTATGGTCATCCTTATCAGTTTGACCTGCATCCTAGTCAGTTCGCTCATCTCGCAACTTAGGATGTTTTATTGAATGTGATTCGTTTGTTATATAGGTATTTTTGTTTTATTTTTTTGATTTTTGCTTGACGAAGGCGACAAGGGTGTGGTACAAATTTTTTCTTGTAGATTATATGTCTGCAATGGATTGGGCTATGAATATGGGTTTATCTTAGAGAAAGAAAGCCAAAAACTTTCTCTCCAAAAATATATATCTCCTAAAATATGCCTCTTTCAATTTAAAGTTTATCTTGTTATTGAAAATGATAAATTGAAATCTGAATCTTGCTAAGACTCATTGCACGTAGGCGTACAATTCTACATGTCGCAAATTTTTTGCGTCAAAACTATGTCTGTCTCAACATATACATTGTGGCGCTTTGAATGGATCTTTCCGCTTTTATTGGTATAACACATAGATGAAAACTACATGTATGATAGTACCTCGTTTTAATTTTTCCACATTTTTATTGTCAGTAGTTTTTTCAGAATCGAATAAAAACGTTGGTCATTCGACATGAACTTGGCAACAGCGTAAAACTTAATTATATTACCTAATCTAATTTTCCTCTTCTTCTTCCTGTATTTTTGGTCTTCTGACTGTGCGTGTGACATGGCCAACTTGTTTTTGGGGTCAATTGGATTAGTTTCGATATTGAGAAGCATTTCATATTACGAAAAAGACTTTATTTCGGAATTTTGTTAAAGAGGTATTTCATTGTATAGTACTAATTGAATAGATATAACGTTTTTTCATTCATATACTCGTTTCTGCGTTACAAAAGTCATACATTTTGTAACAGGGAGTGAAAAGGGAGGAGTAAGCCTTGATGGTAGTGACATCAATTTTTATTGTTGTTTTTATTTTTATCGTTGTTTTAATGAATTGATAAAATATACACTAATGCAATTTTCAAAAAAATGGCTGGAGATCAAAAGTATCTGAAGCAGCCCAGAAAACTTTTTCCAATAATTTTTTTCAATATTTTGGAATTTCTTTTAAAAAAAATGAAATTTCATCACAATAGAAGCGGAAATTGATCCCGACAACAAATTTCGAATAGCTTCATCCAAATAATTGATAAAATAAATAAAAAAATTACAAACTATACAGATCACATAAATCATTTGGGGAAATAACTGGGTTTTTGAAATTGAATAATTTCTGGAAATTATTATTCTGATATCGAATTCGATATATCATCATATAACAATCAGAAAAAAAAATTCAATAACATTTCAAAACAGAATGATTTTTGTAGTTGATTTTGAAATATCTGGAATGCAAAAAACACTTTTGAGTCCAAATAGGAACCAACTACTTTTTTATATAATTATTTTCATTTATATTTTTTTCTTTTGGTCGAACATATATAAAGAAAGTATCAAAAGTATCAGTTGAGAGAACAAAATATCAAATTTTTTCGTAGGATGATAAAAAGAGAATATTACACATATTAATATAAATCATATCCATTCCAAGTCTAGAGATTGTTTTCTTATATGGAGCATTATTTTGTAATGAAGAGAATCTACACAATCCTTACGTCAGTCATATACATTTCACTCTTTCAGTTAGATATTTTGTGTCATTTGGGGCTATAACTGAATTTTCAAAAATTTTCACTGGATCATGTCTCCGCAGCTGATTAAAAAAACTCTATACCACATCCTGTCTAGCATTCGTTTTCCGAAAATTTTATTCAGCATGAAATTTGAACAAATTCGGATGTATACAGGGAATTATACTTATGTCGCTGTTCAACTGTCTGTAAATAAGCTGCATCTGTCTATTTTCAGCTGTCCGCTATATTCACCATCTGAGTGTAAAAGCTGTAGTTCACTTCTTATTTTTTATTCATCGCTTGCTATGTTTCGGGAAGAAAATTGGTCAAGTTGTTTTCACGTTCTTAGTTTTCATTTGGAAACGCTTTGCTAAAATAGAAAGTCAAGTCAAATAACTGCATTGCCACCACTATGAAATGTATCTATGTAAATAAGCACCAAATGACATATGTTTGACATGCAGGACATTTTGCCATATCCATGGTTTCGACATAAAAGTTCCACCATCAATGGCAATGATGAAAGGCCCTTCAAAGAGTCCAAACTTTCATATCGACCAACATTCGCCTCCTGCCTCTCTCTACAGGCAATTTGATGATCCCAGAAAGTCGAAAATTCGTTCGGTGGCTAATGTCGCAGCTTGGCTATGCAACGGTCCTCCTTTGGGAGTCCAATTTATCATTGAGGTTTGGTACTATCCTGTATTATTGCTGATCTTTCATAACGATCATCTATGACTAACAGTAAGCCAGAGTAAATATTTTGCAGCAAGGCAAATCATCTCTTGATAAACTTTACTGTATTGAAATCTATTTTTGTCGTTTCTCGACCATGTAGCTTTTATAGGTTTTGAATCTCAAGCACCAAGACAAGACCTGGAAATCGTTATGGGTTGCTGAATATTAGAAATAACATTGATTATCTTGATATCATAATCAAAGTGTCTAAAAATGTTATTGAAATCAGATTCAGCAGCTCAAAAATCGCAATTTCATTGAAATTAACTTACTATCAATCGAGTCTTCTGTATGGTTCTCTCCACAAAAAATGTTTTACTGTTCTGTTTCGAAATTGCAATGCCCTTGGGTCAGTTGACTCAAATCTCAGTAATAGTTAATCATGTGACTCAAGGCCATGTATTGACGTCATATGAAGTGCACATAGCCCATAGTGAAGTGTAGTCATTCAAAGTCAAAAGTGTTGCGACGAAGGGTTCGAAACATGAAAGGCCCGATAACGTAATTCAAGGTCATCCAAGGCCGAAAACTTTCTTAAAGAAACCTAGTCAAGGTCTTTTGGCATGGTCCAAGGTCATTTCAAGGTCAAGTGGTGGGGGTAGGACTTCGGATCGGTATAAATCAATTACTGTTATGGTTCACATACACTCTAGAGGCAAATTAATACTCATGGGCAAATAGGAAAAACCTATTTGCCCATGCCCAAAACCTATTTGGAAATAGAAAGAAAATATGCAATGAGACCCTGAGATACCAATATTTACCGGAGCATTGAAAGAAGTGACGTCAGAAGGTTCTGATGTAGAAATAGGGAACTATATACCATTATGCTAAACGAAGAATCCGGAGAAAAGGTCTCAGTGTACAGTTTTGAAGAAAGTTATAGAACTGAAATTCGAAATATCACGCTCATATTCTCTAGATTCATCCCCATTAGATTTTTTCAAATATCCACACTCAAAACAATGGCTTGAGAGGCAACGCCTCAACTGGGAGATCATCTCCAGAACTTTCTCAAATCATACTCCTCCATTTATTCGAAACAGTTCGAAAAACGCTTCGAAAATTGTGGAGCTACCTTAATTTATTAGTTTTTCTATGTCCCCAACATTTTGATTGAACCATGTATGTTTCATTATCATCATAATTGAGGTATCATCATAGATTTTTGCAAAATGGAACCGTGAAACCAACATGCACCAATTTTCAATAACACAAACTACAAAAACCTTCCTTCCCATCCCTATGAATGCGCCCTGATTGCAGACTCTCACGCTGCTTTCGTGTTCCAGATTTCCACCTGGCGTCCCTCCAGGACGAAGGATATGCATTCCACCAGGCCATGGGGATGGGAGGTATGGGAGGCATGCAACGTAGCCTCTACGCTTGCGGAAGTCCCTACAGCTAGCCCTGGGCCACCTACAACGGAGACTGCGGCCCTTCCTAGGCCCGAATCGGATAATGCAGCAGTCTTCGGGTCATGGTAACACGATGGTTCATCTTGTGAGTCCGGGTGGCAGTTAAGAAATGAGGAATTCACTTAAGAGATAGAGGAAGGAATATTTTCTGGTCGGAACGTAATGATGAATTCATGTGTTGAAAATGTTTGTGTCATTAATGATTAAATCTGATATCGTTTGATGACAAAGTTAGTTTCACTTTGATTTGAAACTACTGAGGCATAGTATTTTTTCAGTGAACACTAAAATAGTGTCAATTATCTATAACTGACAGTTGACAGACCAAGCTTTCGACAGACTGAAGTGTTGAATACCTATAAAAGTCACTTCAAACTATAGGTTATCTATAGTCGTTAGTTCAAACCGTCGATTAGCTATATTCAACAGTACGAACTGCCAATCACACGTAGTCGACAGTTTAATCTGTCTATAATCAACTGTTCAAACTATAAATTATCTATAGTCGACAGTTCAAATTATCTATTGGCATTATTCAACAGTTTAAACTGTCAATCACCTATAATCAATGGTTGAAATTGTCGAATAGCCATATTCGATAGATTAAACTGTCGATTATAAGTAATCTTCAGATTATCTGTAGTCGACAGCTCATACTATAGAAGAGCGATTTTCGACAGATTGAAGTATTGATTACTTATGATCTGAATAGATTGATCTATCCATTGAAACTGTCGAATAGCCTTATTCAATTACTTATATCACACAGTTGAAACTGTGGTTTGATATTTCAAACCATAAATTATTGCCTGTCGACTTTGTTGAAACTGTCAACTTTGGCTAATAGATAATTTGAATAGTAGATTAAAGATAATCGACGGTTTGAACTTTCAATTGTGGGTAAATTTCAGACTATAGAATAAAAATAAAAATACTGTATAGCCGCTCTGAGTTTATATAAAACTTAACGTCTTGTGTGTGGATTTTGAAAAAACTGGTCAGTTCGATGGTCCTGCCTTTTACTATCAATATTCTTTTTTTAACTAGCAATATGATCATCACAAAAGGATATCTACTTGTTAATGCCTCAGGACCTATTAGAAATTATTGCTGAACTTGGAATTTATTTAACAGGGGATAATAGTTATAACATCCTTCTTTTCATAGACCAAAAATACGGGGAGAGTAATTTCTTTCATGTATAATTTTTCGAGTATCTCTATTATTTGAAATGAATCATGTATCATTACTCAGCTAAATACAAATAGAGCACATGGATTAAGACTATGATTTTTTTCATATTCGTAATTGTTTTAGAAATATTATATAAAAAATATCAGAACAAATTTTTAATATTGATCGTGATCCCAAAGGTAATGAAAAGTGGGATAGACTATCTCTCGAAATTTTCAAAACCATTAGATATGTAACTCCTCAGCTAGAGAATTGTTGTGTATTTTTTGTTATTCAAGTAAAATGCGGTTGTTTCTTCAATTATAACTTTTTCTTTTGCATCATTATATGGTTGCAACAAATTTCCTTGTTGAAGTAGAATTATTTGCTATCCACACTGAATAATACAATTTTCTGTAAGATTTTTGGAATTTCATGGATGAATTTCCAGATTATACCGAAAACTGTTATTTTTGTTTGTTTGGTTGCTCTCAAAGTATTACTCATAAAAATACTTGCTGATACTATTCAAAACTATCGCCGAAATTATCGGATTTTCATTTATAATAGACATTCATTCAATTTTTGAATAATATCACCTATCAATCGTCTCAACATTTTTTATTTTAAAAATTTAAACTCATGAATTTTTCTCAAGAAATATCATTTTGTTAGGAAACTTTGAACTACAAAGATGATTGTGATGTATTATGTAAATTAGATATTATTTTCACTGGAATTGGAATTTGTAATTCTGAGGTCAACAGTTATAAAATATACATATAACTTTCAATATGTTTGATACATGGTACTACCATGAGCTCATTGTATTTATTTGCTTTACATTACGGTTATTTTTCCGTATATAAATGAAGATTTCTGTTCTAACAATTTTGTAATAAACGTTGAACATATAAAGGTTAACTTTGAGAATGATACACAAGTAAACTTCCATTAATTTATTAATAAAACACAGTTATTTCAAATAATCTACTGATACCGAAAATTTCCAGCTGGTACATATTACAAGCGGATATCCAGCAAACATTTTTATTTGTCAAATTCAGATATCCTACTACCAGTCTGCATTTCTAATGACCCCACTGAAGTGGTTGAAATACTATAATTTACCTACCAATTTCTTATAACTAACGGGTTAGAAAAGACAGTTGGTCAGTTCTTAATTCTTTGGCAAATTCTCATCAAACGATTCAGTCTCTTCAACTTTTTACTCTGCTCGAATGCATCATTACTGAGATGTTTTACAAAAACCCTTGGGGATGTTCCCTAACAACTGCCACTAAGTTTCACGAAATGAAAGATGAAACATCGTGAAGTACCATGATTGAATAAAGTATATTGGTTTTGTGCCAATGAACATTGAAAAAGTTTTCTGAACTGCGTCAAATAGTGCGCAACAATTATGCAAGTTCGTTAAATTCACTGTGTATACGAAATAATGTCAATACAATAAAAATATTTGTTATTTTTCATAACTGATTCTGGTAAAAACTGCTGATTCTGATAGAGTATTAAGTAGCCTACGTCTAACGAAAAATATGTTTTTTCAAATTGTCCGTCAAAACAGGTCATTTCTCCAATGAAACTCTGATTGTTCAAGTTTTTGAAATGAAATACTTTACTGTAATGCACTGTTTGGAACCTTTTTTGTAGTAATGAATATTACTGGAGTTTAATCCCAATCACCAAATTGTTATTTTTTACACCTTAGTCTTCCTCTTGAAAATGATCACTTGGTGATTGAAACAGTGTCGAGGTGTTAAAAATGACGGTTTTGTCTTGGGACTAAACTCCAGTAATATTAGTCGTATATTGATACTCTATCTCATTCAAAATTCTGGGTTCACAATTTCCACTTCCAGAGTGTTGAATTCCAGTAATCTTTATCTGAGGTTATGAAATATATAATGAATCGTGCATCTGATCTTGGTGACTTGGTACATTAACTGTACACTGTACATAAACTGTACACTGTAATGCAGAACACTTTACTTTATTAATTGGTGCAATATATTGTTGAAATTTGTTTTCCCAAAAAGTTGTTTTGAACTACTTTGTTGTATATTTTTCTTTTGTGAAAAGACATCGTGCTCACTTTATTTAATAATGGTTTGAGAAAAACAAGTGTGATTATACAGTTAAGGCATAAGTGTACATAAATAGATCCTTCACTTTTCTGTAAATATTTTCATCAATTGTGGATAAATTATTAAATTAGTTATATACTGAGTGAATGCTGATTATATAAGTACATGTACATACAATTAAATATAGTATAGCCTTGACTCGTGATGTACAGAGTGTGTCAAACATACTGGGTCATGTTCATTGGTATGAAAATGTTGATCAATAATACTTGGCTCGCTCTGTATTTCATCATCTAGATATGGACCTATGTCCAATCAGAAAAAAAAGAAATTACCTCCTATCTTTAGAGAAGCCTCTATAATGTTTCAAATCAGTATTTGAAAATGATGAAATGCCGTACTGAGGATAATTTGTAAAATTGTACTATAGTGTTTATATCGTTAGTTGAATATTGTTTTAAATTTTGTTCCATTTATTTATGTACTTGAAATAACATGTGTGTGTGTGGAACAAGCAATTAGATTGTACATCTTGATATTAGTTACTGTTGTAATTGTCCATTCTGAATAAAACTATTAATAAAATATGTTTATTTTTTCACCTTGGTAGAAGTTATGATTCTGTTGAAAAACAGGAGATTCCATTTTCTGTACTGAAGTGAAACAGGAAATGCAATGTTTCTTAGTGCATTTCATTAGTTCCGACTTCCATTGTCTAATGTGATATAAATTGATTTGAAATCCCTGAAAGAATCTATAACAATGAAAAAGATCAGCTAAAAAATAACAATTATAGTAAGCAAAAAAACTGAAATAGCAATTAAATAAAATGCAGGCAACAATTAAAAATAGGACTGATAACAAGAAATGAAAATTAAAATATATTAACAGAAAATTTTAATTAAAAGATTCCAAGCCAAAATTCGATCGTTAGTATCCACAATTGTCTGCAGGAGAAGACTGAACGAAAGTTCAGATGAAAGTATTGAGCACCAACTATATTGCATAGAGAAACACAAAATGTTTGTAGAAGAAAGTGTATTATATTGAAGAAGTACAAAACAAGATTCTTGAGCTTGATGTGCTTTGTCGAAAATTAGAAGAAAAACAAATCTCTGACACATGAGCTGAGTTTCAAATACCTTTGAATAAAAGAATGCAAATTTTTATAGTGTTATTGCTGAGTTTACTACGAACGTTTCAACAGTAACGTAAATCATACTAAACGTGAAAGTTTTCTGAATATCTACAGTAACAGGATAATTACGAAATAAATCAGGCATGCCATGAAATAGTGTTAAGTAGCAAATTATCTGATGTCATTCTTCAATATAGACTATAGAAAATGCAGGAATTGAGGAAGTTCTTGTTTCTAGTTTTCTCACAGAAATCAAATAGTTAGGTTATAACTGAAAATCCTGGGCACCGAAATCTACTTTGACAAATCAATCTCTGATTTATGAAATAAAAAAAAAATATAACCACGTACCCTCCGAGCAAGAAGCGCTTACTGCACAACCTCTGCTGCAGGCAACCGGTGATGCAATTGATCCCAGGTTCATGTTTAATAAACCCTACAAAATAAAAATAAAACAGAACACAGCGTCAGATGCTAAAAATGCAATACGCATATATACAGACGGCTCAAAAATCAAAGAAAGCTCAGGATGTGGAGTCTACTCCAGATCACCAAGCCTATGGATCACGTGGAGAATGGGAAAGAATACCAACGTGGTCCAAACAGAACTGGCTGGTATCTCATTCGCCACAAAAGAAATAACCAGAAAAGGAACTTCTGGCAAAAACATAATAACCTGCACTGACAGCAGACAAGCACTATTAGCCTTGAACAGACAGCGTGTTACCTCAGGGCTAGTACTAGAGTACCACCAAGATTTAGCCAAAGCCTCGGTAGATAATAACATTATCCTGAGGTGGGTTAAAGGGCACGACAAGAGTAAAGGTAATCGCATTGCCGACTCTTCAGCCAAGGAAGCGGCTGGACTAAAAATTTTAGGACTCAGTGGCACCCACGGCCTGATGACTTCGACAATTGCGGAACTAGTCAAATGTTACACCCATGTTCCATCCTCAAAGAGATGGGATGAAATCAAAGGATGTAATCTTGCCAGGATCACCTTGGGCGACCCTGGGAAGCTGGCGCCGAAGAAATATCTGGCGATGACCAGGAAAAATCTATGCCTTACAGTAGGATTTCTGACTGGCCACTGTCAACCAAGAAAACACCTTCATAATATGGGGCTAGTGGACACAACTCTATGCAGGATGTGTGAACAGGAAGATGAGACTGTTAGGCATGTCCTGTGCGAGTGCCCGGAGTTATCGTCAATAACAGAGTGTGTGTTCGGCGAGTCTTGGCCTACACCTGCCGATATGAAGGAGATGTCTCCCAGCGACCTGTCCACCTTCCTGGAAAGGACAGGATGGACGATGACCTAGGAGGACAACTCCTCGGGAGGATGTACAATGGGTCACATGTCGCCTAAGTGCGTGAGCTTACACTCACCCTCCCTACTCTACAGATACAGATACTCCTGATTTGTTCTGTGTTATGGGACAATATTCTCAGGAACACATTTCTATTTCTAGATTTTTAGCTTCTTGTATTTATATATTATTTGAACGTATTTCATTGTTAGAAGAATTTTTATACTATTTTAATATTTTTTATATACCATTTTTACCTTTTTGGACTTGTATTTATATTAGGATTTCTTATTTTCAAATAAATAAATGAAAATAAAAAAAACATGAAATAAAAATAACAAATGATATCAACACAAGAACACTGGTAAAAGTTATAACAATTCGAAAAGGGAGATCAGTTAGGTACCAAGACATAACCTAAACAATAAATTATTTCAAGGACAGAATAACGAGGGTCACAATCATTCTTGAAAAAACAATGACAAGATTCTGCCCAACATGTGCAACGTAATTCACAGTTGGGAATTGGTAAAATACAATCGTACTAGAGATTTTTGGAATAAAAAGGTTTTGGCTTTCTACTTCCCCATCTTTCTACAAATAAATGTGAGAATCTGACGAAAAGAGAACAGAAGCTATCGATTCCAATCTATCAACTCTTTACAACGATGTGTAGATGATTTGTGTGGGGAAACTACTGATCATTGTCGAGCAGGGTGAGAACCAAATGACGTTAGTTTTTTGTACAGTGAATCGAAAGTTTTACAGTAGTCAACGAGCAGAATTTGAGGAAGACATGTTATATTATTCTGCAGAGCAGTAGGAGAGCTATGGTTGGAGTAATCGGTATTAGATCAGATAATTCTGACTTATCTAGGAATCTATGCGATGGTATTTCAAGCAAAAATTCACGCTATTGAATTGTGTGTGGAGAGAATGGAAGGAGCCAACCTCATATACAAGTCAATGAAAATATTCTCGGACAGATAAGCGGCGTTGGAAGCTCTTGGCTCCTACCGAGCAACGTCTAAATTGGTAGCAAACTGCCAAAAACGACTCTCCTCGATAGGAAGACTTAACAGATTGTCTCTGGTCTGAATTTCTGGCCATACTGGACTGGAAGGCAATGAGGCTGCTGACTCCCTTGCAAGGGAGAGTGCTTCAAGCAGCTTCATCGGACTAGAACCTGTCATTGGCATCTTTTCAGGCTTTGCCAAACAAAGATTGAACACCTGGATGGCAAAAAAAAGGTATGGACTTCTGGCAGAATCTTCCAGGATTGGCTCACTCCAAGGCATTAATTCACCCTTCGAAACTTGATACCAAACAGTTGTTGGACTACAGTAGGGATGAACTACGATGTCTAACAGGGCTTCTTACAGGTCACTGTCATTTGAATCATCATATGCAGAGACACGGCCTGTCGGAAGACAGTGAGTCTCGACTCTGTTTGGAAAATTATGAAACAGCAAACATACTTTATGCCTGCCCAGCTGGGGACCCTATCAGGTTTTTAGAGTTCCGCAGAGGTGTACTCTTACCATCTGACCCGAAAGACCACCCACCATACAAACAAATTGTCTTCCTTAAAAAGCTGGGTATATTTGTCGAGTGTGAGTAGGTGTAAGCCACAATATACCCTTGCAGGTTGCAGTGGAGGGTTGATAGACCCACTCACTTTGGACCTTACCTAAACTATATCATGCAGAGTAGTAGAAGTACTATGGTTGGTGAATTCTGTATTGGATCAGAGAATTCTGACCTATAAACCTGTCTAGGATTCTATGCGACTGTATTTCAAGCGAAAATTTACGCTACTGACTTGTGTTTGGAGAGAAGAATACAACGTTATGCACAAGTCAATAAAAATATTCCAGGACAGTCAAGCGGCGTTGGAAGCTCGTGGCCCCTACCAAGAAAGTTGCCAAAAACGACTCCCCTCGATAGGAAGACTAAACAGATTGTCTCTGGCCTGGAAGGCAATGAGACTGCTGACTTCCTCGTAAAGGAGGGTGCTGCAAGCAGCTTTATCGGACCAGAACCTGTCATTGGCATCGTTCAAGGCTTTGCCAAACAAATATTGAACATCTGGATGCCAAGAAGATTTATGGACTTCTATCAGAATCTAGGATTGGTTCACTCCAAGGCCTTTATTCACCCTTCGCAGCTTGATACCAAACAGTTGTTGGACTACAGTAGGGATGAACTACGATGTCCAACAGGCCTTCTTACAGGTCACTGTCATTTGAATAATCATGAGCAGAAACTCGGACTGCCGGAAGACTGTGTGTCGCCTTTGTTTGGAAAATGATGAAACACCAGAGCCCATACTTTGTGCTTGCCCCGCTGGGGACCGAATCAGGTTTTTAGAGTTCGGCAGAGCCGTACTCTTACCATCTGACCTGAAACACAACGCACCATACAAAGGAATCGACTTCGTTAAGAAACTGTGTTTATTTAGTCGAGTGTAAATAGGTGGGAGCCACAATGAACCCTTGCTGGTTGTGGTGGAGGGTCGAACAGACCCACTCACTTTGTACGTAACCTAACCTACATTCTGAAGAGCAGTAGGAGTGTTATGGTTGGAGTAATGGGTATTGGATCAGATAATTTTGACCTCAGTGTATTCCAGTTTTTTTTCAAGGTGAAATTTCAGATAGAAATACTTTTCTCTTCTGAGAGGCAGATCTCTATTATAATTCCAATTCATAAAATTTTTAGTTTTTCATATTTTTGGGAAACTTTATCTCAGAGTTTGCACAACTCGTGAATGTTGTATGCCCTCCATACTGTCAAGAGAAAGACCCAAAATCACATAAAAAACGTTGGCAATTAGTTGCCAACGTTTATTTCGCTGTATAATAATAATCAACTGCCTCGGTTTCCGAAAAAAGTTACTTTGTCAAACTCATTTTTATTTTTTTATTCGTCAGTTTTCAATATTCTGGTATTAACTTTATTCACTTGTGTTGAGAACAAGTAAACTCATGCATGCACTTCCAGTCGCGGTTTCTCAACAAAGTCAGAAGAATAAACAACAATATAGGGTACAGAATTAAAAATTGAAGTCTACACACAAAAGGACATAAATTGTATTCACTATTCCACATATTTCGTACTACAAATGTAAATTTAGTGCATTTCATGCTACATCGCATCAAACGGCCGGTGGTCAAACATCAAAATAAAGTCTTCTGTGTCATTCTTCGCTCGTCCAGAAAGACATTTATGTAGCAACGATGCCCACTGAGAAATTTACATAAACTCTTTTTGCATACAAACAGAGGATATATTCAGAAGAGTCTGCCGTTTTTTAAGTTCATTGTACAGGAAACTGAGTAGGTTCTTCGGATGTTTATTATACAGCGGAAAATAATAAAAATAGCAACGTCATAGTTCAGTTTTCAACTTGGAAGTGATTGTTTTGGTTCGATTGACATGGAGCTCAGACTACCATATTGGGATACTCAATATCCCTTTCCCCCATTGCCTCACAAGAAAAAGTCTAACGGGGTCAAATCGCACGATCTCGATGGCTAGTTCACGTCATCTACACGTGATATGACCATGCCCTCAAATCGCTCATGCAGAATATCCAATATGGCATGAGCTATGTAGCACGTAGCGCCGTCTTGTTCGAACCACATGTCGTTGGTGTCCAGATCGTCCAATTCAGGCCAAAAGAAATAGACCCATAGTGTTCGCCCTTGACAGTGATGGCCTGGCCAACGTCGTTTCAAAGAAATATGGACCGATGACGCCGCCAGCCCAAAATCCACAACAAACAGGGACTGTTTCGAGATGCATTGGACGCTCTTGGGTCTTATGTCGATTGAAATCGTACTAAATTCAATAAATTTGTTTGTTCACATACCCATTCATTCAGAAATGGGCCTCACTGCTAAAGATGGTTTATCGACGAAAATTAGGGTCAGTTGCCAACTGCTCCAGATACATTCAGCGAACATACATCGTTGTCTATGGTCGTTTACCTACTGTTCCTGGGCCAGTTGGGTTCTGTACGGGTGCAGGCCCAAGTCACGATGCAAAGTTCGCCGAATTGTAGTGGTCTGCAAAAGGCCGTTGAGAAGGATATCGTGCTGTTGTAATGTAATTTCTCATTATTATCATTATTATTTCCTTGTTTCATTACTAAGAATCTAGTTCACGATTTATTTATGTTCATCTTGTAATTACTTGGTTGAGTTTAGAAATGTATGAATTATATTTTTGCTGACAATACTTTATGAAGTTCGTTGTCGTTAACACCTCATTCAACTTGTTTAATTTTTATTGGCTAGAATATGAAACGTAAAACAGTAATTAGCGTCTATGATCACGTGACAAGGAACTTCATAAAAAGCGAGCGTTTTATTGTTTTGGGGACACTTGCACGAACATTTTAGAACAGACAACATGTAAATTGTTTATCAAAACCTGTACTCTATTTTATCAATTCCGGCGACTTGTTGTGTTTTTATGGTTAATAGAAACGTTTTTTTGCATTGAAGTTTTTCATTCTAATCATCTCCAACAGTGCCACTTAGCTGAAGATGTAATTTTATATTCCAACTTGAATTTTCATGGTTTCATTCGAAATTCTCAACTAGAATCCACATTATATTGTTTTTCGACAACCGTCCGGAAGTACCCATTTTCCGGATCCTTTTTTTTTTCGAAAAGTTTTCCGGCCTAGTCCTGGAAGTACCTACTACTTACATCGTTGTTGGCATCGTTAATATGAAAATCTTGGTAGGTATGGTTTCAATCAGCGAAATAATGACTATCAGTTATTCGACATAAAATTGGTTGAAAATTCGATTTTTGAAAGTTTGTGTAGTTTTTTCGCAATTATTTCAATAAACTATGGAAAGCAGCAGCGATAGTGAGTTTTAAATTTTCAATGCAGCAATTGCTACTATAGCATAATTATTGCCCGAAAAGTCAGAATCCAAATACGAAAACGTTCATGATTTGTTCTCGAAATGAATGGATATGAAGAAATGCAAAACTACTACGGACATAATTTTTTGTTCGATTCATTTTGTAGAATTCCATATTGAATACAGGGTAAAGAAAATAACTTTTGTATAATTTCTACCGTTTTTTTTATAACGTCCAGTTTCGTTTTGTAAACTGGTCGTAACAAGTTGAAAACTCAGTAGAAATCAGACAAAAGTTATTTTCTTCATCCTATATTATTACAAACGATATAATTTTGGCTTAGTAGGCGCTAAAATCTAGAATTGTCGAATCCCCTACCTTGTGACGCTTGTACTCTTTGTTGAAAAAGAAAAACGTAAACATAATCTCTTTCCCAAAGGTTATCGCATGTTGGTAGAGTAAAGAAATGGAAAGTCTTCATCAGCGAGCAGATCAACAAATTCATTAGGAAAGCAAATAATAAAACATATCTAATACTGTAGGTAATTTTGAACATTATATTATGATTGCAGGATATGAAAGTATTAACTTATTTTGCTTTATTTTCAGGTAGCAACAGTTATTGGGCTAGTCGGTTCGTGTAGACGGAAAGAACAAAAATGTCAATTCATCTGATGAATGAAAAGACAGACAAGTTGCTTTTTCACCAGATTCCAGAACACAGACTGAGATAACTTTTGCTGTAATTGGACAAGAAAACCTGCTGTTGTATAGGTAATATTTACCTTAACAGCCATCCCATACTGAACATAATTGATTATATGTATAATTGTGAATTATAGAAAAAAAATCGATGCAGTCTGTTTGTATCCACAGTTTTGGGAATCTCGGATTAAGAATCGCAGAATTTTCAAAGTAACCCAATCCTAGAAATTAGCGACGTTATTTGCTGATAATAGTGAAAACATCATAAATTTGAAGAGACACGGTGGCTGGAAGTCTACTAATGTCGCTGAAGGTTATATAGATAATTCACCTACAAAAAAAATTCAAATTGCCCGGACCATTCAAAAGATATCAGATGAAAAAAATCTGTGTGAATCGAAAAATTCACCTTCTTGTTCTGACTTCAACAAGAGGCATTTATATATACACCAAACGTTTCAAACAAATCGTGAAATGCGTCTCATTGATTTGTTATTCTCCACGGTTGCTGAAAAATAGTTTGTTGGACTCGCGTATAGCTCGTCCTAGAATGTTGTCTACTCGTCCTGAAAGTGCAGTATTTTCCTAACTTTTTGGGGAAGAAAGTTTTTGGCTTCTTACTACTCCATCTTGATACAAAAAAAATGAGAGAATCTTCCAAAGAAAGGAAGGAAGTAATCCATATAAAAATAAGTAACTCTATACATGGATGTGTAGATGATGCAAAAAAGTAACTTTCAGACACAAACTGAAAGAAAGTCCTCCTGATACAGCTACTTTCATATAAACATTGAATTACACGAAAGAAAAAAAAATCTTTCGAAACAGATACTTCTATATGAACACTGAATTATACAGAAGATACTTTTCTCTACTCAGTTTGTATTTCAAACATTCGTTGTGGAATAAAATCAGATATCATTCACATAAGTTCTACTTTGGTAACAATTGCACTCACATGGAACATTGTCATCCTCACTGGTATATATCAATGTTTCGCCATAAGACACTTGCCCAAAGGCTCTTCCATACCAACTTGGATAACATTATAGAAAATACACACTTGTTACATAAACTACTATTTATTGTTGCAAATCAAATAGGTATGCTTTCAAATTCCAAACTTACAAACAAAAGAAAAGTGTCATCTACTGTTATCCATATGTGACCAGGTTTAGGCTTACAGATAATTGAATTCATGGGAATAAAAAACTAGAGTTTATCAAACTCAATATGAAATGATTATCTACTAAATACAAGCTGAAAAGGAGCATACATTTTAACAACAGACACAAAATGATGCACAATAACATAAATTTTGAAGTTTCATAATACCGATTCTATTACAGCTGCACACTTCTCTGCCATCTACATGTCACTTCTCAAACTTGAATATAGTCGTCGGTACCTTTTATGTGAGTGTAGATTTCTTGAAATAGTTCAGCGTCATGTCGTTGGCGCTGTCAGTCGATGGTTATCCTTGCTGTTTCGTCAGGAAAATATGAGAGGGACAACTGTAGCGCCCCATATTTCAATAAAGAACCCTTCTCGATGTAAAAAAATGGTCGTTCCAGATGCGCTGATGATATATTTGTTATTATTTTAAATAGATGTCTTTGTTAGCGGACTTGAACAGTGAGAGCTATTTTTATTCATAATAATAGTATATCATTCAACAAGCGTATAATTATTATGACTATTGTTTACGAGAGTAAATTACTGCTGTTTCAAAAACGTAGCAATATCTTCTAATAACATATAAACAGAAAATTAATTGTTACATGAGTGAGGCATTTCTTGATTTTTTAGTTAGTTTTTTCTTGGTTTATTGTATGTATCTCACAATAGAGAAGTGTAACAAATGGGAAACGAAGTTTTTGGCTTTCTACTATTCCATCTTGAAACAAAAAAATGTGGGAATCATCCAAAGAAAGAATTTTTCTTTCGTGTAATTCAATGTTTATAAGAAAGTAACTGTTTCAGGAGGGCTCTTCCAGTTTGTGTTTGAAAGTTACTTCTTTGCATGATCTACACATCTATGTATAGAGTTTCTTCTTTAAAATTAGGCTTTCTTCCTTTATTTGAAAGATCCCACATTTTTAGTTTCAAGATTCAATTTATTAAATTCAAATTTAGTAACGAATGTACAATATAAAATGAATGTCTATAAATATTAAAATAATTGTTAGTACACGCATAATGTTTTAACACAGTCTGTTAAGTGTTTGACTTTAGCCAAAACTTCCTTCTAAAAATATAACCCTTTCAATTTAAAGTGTAACTTACTTTTAAAATAATGTCTTTCACGTAACATTGACCTTTTCGTGTATGTGCAGAATAATAAAAATAACATTGCAGGTGTAGAAAAGAAATGTTTCAAATTTACTCTCAAAAATCACTGCATCAACATGAAAATCTTTTTCAAAAAAAGTGTATCTATACTTGATTAAGTGAACTTGATTAAGTTATATTTTTAGGAGTGATTAATTTTTGGGAAAGAAAGTTTTTGGCTTTGTGAATGATATCTGATTCTTATTCCTCAACAAATGTTTGATATACAAACTGAATAGAGAAAAGTATCTTCTGTATAATTCAGTGTTCATATAGAAGTATTTGTTTCGAAAGAATTTTTTTTCTTTCGTGTAATTCAATGTTTATATGAAAGTAGCTGTTTCAGGAGGACTTTCTTTTAGTTTGTGTCTGAAAGTTACTTCTTTGCATGATCTACACATCCATGTATAGCGTTACTTATTTTCAAATTGATTACTTCCTTCCTTTCTTTGGAAGATTCTCTCATCCATTTTTTTGTATCAGATGGAGTAGTAGAAAGCCAAAAACGTTCTTTCCCAAAAATTAATCACTTCTAAAAATATAACCCCTTTCAATTCAAATAAGATTCCTCATGGCTGGGATTAAATCAAATAGGTGAATGAATGTCATTACGATGTCATCGATGACATAAGCAGATCAAGCTTATTCCGTGACATTTAAAATCGTAATTCATGAATGAAGTGTGTGTATTGTCTATAATGTTATCTAATTTGGTACTGAAGAGCCTTAGGGCAAGTGTCTTAAGGCGAAACACCGGTGTATATCAGTTAGGGTGACAGTGTTCCATGTGAGTACAATTTATTACCATTTATTCAAAGTAGAACTCATGTGAATGATATCTGATTCTTATTCCTCAACAAATGTTTGATATACAAACTGAATAGAGAAAAGTATCTTCTGTATAATTCAGTGTTCATATAGAAGTATTTGTTTCGAAAGAATGTTTTTCTTTTGTGTAATTCAATGTTTACATGAAAGTAGCTGTTTCAGGAGGACTTTCTTTCAGTTTGTGTCTGAAAGTTACTTCTTTGCATGATCTACACATCCATGTATAGCGTTACTTATTTTCAAATTGATTACTTCCTTCCTTTCTTTGGAAGATTTTCTCATCCATTTTTTTTGTATCAGATGGAGTAGTAGAAAGCCAAAAACTTTCTTTCCCAAAAACTTGATTGAGTATTGTGGTGAACCAGAACTTTTTCTATGTTTTTATAAAGTTCACGATCATGATAAAGATTTTGTCTGTCTGTGGAAGGTAAAGATATTCAAAGAAGTCATAAAATCTATATCTCCTGAAAAAATATTTCTGTTATAACTTATTTCCTTCATTTTAATAATGAAATATTTGCACAGAGCAGAATTCAATGATATATTCACTATTTTTCCATCGAATTTCCTGACGATTTTCACTTTTCACAGTATGCAATTTAGACATATAGTCAGTGGGCATACTTGAAGACTGGCTTCACATTAGGTTAATGGACTGACACCCATCAGAAAACAACTACTCCCCTGGTTAATACCAGGAAGGGCGTTGAATTATATCCGACAGGTGTCAGTGCAGGATTCTTCACAGAAGTTATTCCTGCATATGCTGTTGGCGATACAACTCCCGCAATAGATTTTCAATTATTGGAACACACTTGCAGACCGGTTTCGGGCTGTTTGCCACTCGTCAGTGCAAGGTAGTGTCTATCATCAACATGAAGTCGATGATTTCCAATAATTGAAAATCAAATTCCTTCAGAGTATCATTCTGTGTAGGGAGTTGAGACTAGCCTGAACGAATTGTTCTTTTAGATGATTTGGTATACATTTTACGTTTGATTTTCACAATCCTGAAGATTGAAGCAGATTTAGCCTCTGAAACGTTGAGATAAGGGTAAACGCACAAAATAAATCATTTACAAAGAGAGGACATAAATCTGTTAAAATCTGTTGTTATTTCAATCAGCTGTCACCTCTACACGAACGATAATCCTCAGAAGTCGAATCTAGGTATGCAGGAAAAATCCCAAATAACATATTGGAACTCAAATCAACTTTCACATAGCGGTTGATTGAATGTGTAGAATAAAAACGCTCTTGCTGATCAACCGGCTATCGACCGACAATCTGCTCAGAATAACCGTACTTCTAGATATATTGATCTACATAATAATTTAACAATTTTCAAGAAATGCAATAATGTTATCAGTTAAATATTCTAGTAATTCGAATGACTGATATTTAGAAAGGTTTGTTGAGCAACAGGATCAAACTATTTCAGAAAAACAATTGTTTTCTTTCCAACGTTTCGAATTTTATTCAAATTATTCTTCAGTGATCGAAAAGGAGTTTTTCCATGTTGAAACTATTCATATTTCGAAAACGGTGACAGATAGGTATAGGAAAATATCAGGTAAAGTCGAGTAATTATTGTAGATTCCAAAAATAATATAATACACAGGGTAAACTATCTGAAAAATCAAAGTTGCTGCTACTACTTTCTAATAGAAGTAGCAACACCGCAGGGTCGAAAATATTTCAGTTAGGTAAAGAATGTCCAAAAATGCTCTGCGTTGGATTTCAAATGTAACCCGTTTTCTGGTTCACCAGAAACGTCTAATGTCCAATCCACCGTGAATCAGCCTGTACATGATTAATTAAAAACACTGTAGCGAACAAATATTTAAAACCAACACAACATAATGACATGAAGCCAACAAACCTTTCTAAATTTATTAACATAACATTCATATGTTTTCTTTGAAAGTTTAAGAAAAACTGAAAGTACTGAAATTGGTAGACCGTTGTTATGTCACCTTTCTTACTATCTTCATGAGTTGGTGAATTCTCTCCCACATTCAACATTTCATAGAAAACATTCTGAATCAAATGACACATACAATCAATATGCGATTCAAAATTTGAATAGTTTGAGTCTTTTCTCTTTGTCTTCTCTATACGTTTAGATGGCCAGATATTCAGATCCATATAACCCAATATTTATATTCAAATGAAAGGTTACTTAGCTATAGCTTCACAGAATGTCAAACCACACATTTCAGAGAATTTGAAAATTGATGATGAAAACATGAACTACATTAGTAACAGTTATCAATTAGCAGATATAACGTCTAAGGCTCTCTATTCCAGTGAATTTCAAAACTTTTTCGAAAGGTTATTTATAGTATTTATATTTATGAGGAAGAGAAAAAATAACCAGAATGAAAACTAATTGTCCACCAGTAAATTAAAAGTTTCTTTCAGATACAAACTCAATTTCGAAAGACAGAGTAGAGAAAATGAGATCCCGCGCAGGGACGAAGTAAAAGAAATCGAAAACCAGGTCGAAGAGAAGTACGCAGAGGGTACGAATGATAAGACGACAACGAAGGAACAACGCGCAACCCCTGGCACCAACATCTCACAAGGAAGTGAAAGGCTTCGTAAGAGGCCTAGCCACTCGGAAAATCCCAGGCCTGGACAATATTCCAAACCGTCTCCAAGGCGTTCAACAGAGTTTGGCACGACGGACTACTAGCAAAAATGATCAATTTTGACTACTCGAAACAAATGGTGAGACTAATCGAATGCCGCTGCAAAGTAGGACAATAAATCTCCATCATGCGACTTCTGGAAGCAGGGGTCCCACAAGGTGCAGTCCTTTCTTCACACCTATTTTCGGTATATACAGCAGACGTGCCTAGGCCAGAGAACAATTTTAACAAGTTGGCACTCTACGCGGATGACACAGCTCTACTGGCGAGATCAAATAGCCACGCGCAAGTTACTAGATACTTGCAACAGCAAGATTAGAGAAATGGGCCAACCTTTGGGAAATCAGTATGAACCCTGTTCATCCGGATGCTGGTACACCTGTAAGGAAACGTCATCTTCAACGGACAAGAGATTCCGTGGCGAAGCGAAATACCTGGGGGTCACCCTCGATAGGAGACTGACGCTTAGGACCCACATACGGCAGAGACTAGGGCTGGCGAGAGCCGCCCGACAAAACGGATCGGATCATAGATCGCATAAGTAACATAGGACTCCACGTAAAATTGCTACTAATCAAGATTGTTACACTGTCAATCATTCTGTATGCTCGCACTGCCTGGGGCCAGTGCGCAGCGACATACAGACGCAATATCCTGACGTTTATGAACGCTTGCGTGAGAGCTGCCTAACAGATTCAGCTACCGGGACCTGGACCTTAACATCCACTACGTAGACGCATACATGAGAGAGTACGCCGAAAACTTATTCGAAAGAAGGTGAACACACGCCAGTCCAGCGCTGCGTCATCTAAATGAAACGCTCAACAAGGAGGACCCCAGATTTCGCGGAAGGGACAAATAACACATGACGCCCACAAAACAGAACCAACGACAACATCCGAGATTCGTTGTCAGGCGGCTCCGATAAGTATAAAAACTTTATAAAGAGATTACTAACATACACTTTTTTCAGATACACAAACAACAAATAATTTGCGATCAAAAGACACTTGTCTCCAGTTAGTTTTAGGGAGCCCCATGCAAAAATTAGTTACACTAAAGTGACGATAAATAAAAACAACAGAAGCCGAAACTTCCGACCGCAGTAGGTCAGATGTCAATCTTGCTGAAGTGCCCATCAGTAGGTTTAGGTCCATTCAGAAATGAGTGGGGGTGGATGGATGAGTAACCGTGTGGATTCTATCTCAGGGCACTCAACCCAGGGGGCATGGGGGGGTCAGATGCAAAATGAAAGATATAACCTTCTGAAACAACTACTTTCACATGAACATTTATGCACACAAAAGAAAAAGTACTTTCATACGAACTTTTTCCATTCAGTTTGTACTACAAACATCCGTAATCAAATAGAAATGAAAATAATTTATGTGAACGCTAAACTATGTAATTTATTCAAAAGAGTATTTATATGAAATGTCATTCAGAGGAAACACTACCAATCTCAGCGGGCAACTTCGAAGTTTAGGGACTCAGTAACGTTTTGGATAATATCACAAGAGCAATTCATCTCTCTTGAAATTTCCTTATTCAATTCATATATATGTATGTTCTGTATCTTTTTGTCATTTTCATGTACTTGTGCAATGATCTTATTTTTTTGAGTTCAAACGTTGTTGAAAAAAAACTATGGCAGAACAGGGGGATTATCTATAACAGCGTGTCCTATCTTTCTGACTTTCCAAAATGAACATCGTTGTTTATCATTTTTATGATATACGTAGAAAAGAACGATCCAGGAATAAAATCGATAGTAATAACATTTTTAGGTCTTCATAACCCAAACACAAATTATCCCAAGTCTTTACCGACAGTAAAATCTCTCCTTTTTATGAAGCCGTTAGAAATGTTTTATGAACCCACATTTTTATGGTTTCATTCCCTACATAGGAACCGTGTTGAATACCAAAACAAAATAGGTGCTATTCAAAATAAGCTTATTAGGATTTCTGAATCAACAATTTGAAAATTTTCTGTGTACGTGCGTTTTGGCACGTATATGTGATCATATTTACAATTCCTTCTTGAATGGATCATTAATTTGTAATTTGCAACGTTTCAGATCCAAGCTGTCCAACTGAAGTATTTTGAAGGAAAGCAAAAAATTGGAATTTTTCAGTTCTCGGTATTTTTCTTGGGTTCTACGTATTCTACGTATTTGTTTCTTTTATGCGAATCATTCAAGGGGTTGTTTTTCAATATCTGTTGAATGAAGTTATATGTGATAACTAATGAAAAAAATGTATTCGAAATTTTTATGAAAAGTTATTTGAGAAACCTTATATTTTTTTTGCAAATCGATTAATAACTTTAAGAAACACAGATCTTTTTTGAGCCGTAGAAATACCGGTAAATAACACAAACCTGGATGTGTTCAAATGATTTCTATGTATTTAGGTTTTCTGAAGACTGAAAAGTACTCCGAAAATTTCAGAACGTTGGGTTATTTTTGGGGCTAACTTGAAGTCATAAATGAGTAGGTACAATTTCATGTCTATTACTGTTTTCCAATGTAGACAGGCTATAACTATCATTACTTTCCTAATAAAGAACGCCCTCTGCCCTACTTTGCCCAAGAGGACGAATTGGTTTATTCTATCAATATTGAAGGTTAGATGGATAAATTTAATATCTCATATGACCCAGCTCAGTGACATCCCAACTAGCAATTTCGTATTTTATAATAGCTGCGGAAACGTTTCGGAGAAAAAAATTACAAAACTATATTTCTCCCAGAAATGTTTTCAATGTGTTCATAAAACTGCTATAAATAGGAAATTGGCTAAATTGGCACCATTTTATAAAACATTATAGTTATTATCAATATTTTGTAAGGCCTTTTACAAACACTACAAAACAGTTTTATAAACATTTTGGCAGTTACTATAAAATTTGTCTAACACTCTTAAAAAGTAGTTTTGTAAAGACTTCCCTCACTGCACTTTTGCAACATATTTAAGCGATACCTATAAAATAATCAGAAGACAGTTTTATAAGAGTTTTTTAGTAGTTCCAAGTAGGCGTTATAAAATATAATACAGCCGAAAACGATAACAATAAAATAAAAAAGTGTTAAAAATGTTTTCTTGAAGACGCAAGAAGTAATTTTGTATTGGACACTAGGAAAATATGATTGATATGTCACCAGCTGAAAACTAAGAAACAGAAAGGTTGAAGTCATTTTAAAATTTCACTTCTGCACTCATAAAACTGTTAAAAACATTGTTTGTGTTTCGAAGATTGATATTTTTACTGCAAATGAAATTTTATTGACAAATATATAGCCTATTATTAGCAAAATTTAGGCGCGCCACGCATTTATGAATGTTTTCGGTAAAATTATTAATTATACAAAACTTCACTGAGTCGACGTATTAATTTTCTAGTCACAAACTTAACTCCCTTTAATCTAAATAATATGTTATAATATTCATGTACTTTTCAGCTGTAAATATCACTATATGTGCGGTATTTCATATTTTCAACTCATCTAATTTCAGTATCCCGGATCGTTATCATTTAAAATGGCGTCGTTCTATAAAATAAATTGGTATCAGTAACAAGCAATTCAACGCAGCTACTATGTTACCCCTATAAAACTGTTAAGAAACACTTAGTTCTGGGAGTGATGGTATTGCGGCAGAGTCGGACTACTTTTGAAGCTGTAGGTTTCTACAAAAGTGCTTGTATGAATGAAAAATTTCTCACATACAGTTTGGATAAATATTATCTGTCGGGGTGTTTGGCTAAAAAGTTTCTTTCATCGATTATAAAGGCAAAACGACGGGTTTTAACCATTATAATAACCTTTTCCTGTTTTTCGCAAAAAAAAATTGAAGCACTAGGTTAGGTGGGACAGTTTCAAGTGTTTTTTTAGTATTTCCAATGTACAGAGAGACTCAAAGCTTCCAGAAAGTTTTTTTATGGAACACCAAGTCATTTCTTCGTCTATTTGAAGCACTTCGAACTGAATCTAAAACTATTATATACCCATCAATAAATGTTCAAAATGGCCGCCATTGAGTTATTATTTATTTTTATTTATATATTCGGGATATAAACAGAAAAATTCACTACAGTATCCACTCAATGGAATTATTATCAAATTGAGAGTATAACATATATATACACACACATATATGCATATCATAGTGTCTAAAATCAAGGATGAATTAAAAATATTGAATTTACTTATGGGGTGCTTATACTCAATAAAAATCAAATATTTAGAAGTGGCTGAAGAACTAATTTCCACCACAATATCGATGGTGTCCCAGTTGAATAACTAAACAAAAATATTCTTACTAAACATAACTAAAATTCTGAAGAATTTTTCAAAGCTGTGATTAGGAATCGATGTCAGCTGGTTGTTCTCAAATGCTGCATTTTATTCTTGGTGACAGCAAATATATATTAGCAAAAGCAATTTGATTTTATAACAGTTATATTAGTGTATCATTGAAGTGACAATATGGTAATGAAAATAAAATAGTATCTGAAAGCATTCCAATAAAATAATTTCATTAAAGCTACAGGAAAGAGTTATAAAATAAGCTTAAAATAGTTTTATAACTATCATAAAATATCGCAGAAAATTGTTATAAAACTGCTACATAACAATTTACTTTTATAGGAAAATAAGTTTTATAAGTTAGTTGCAAAAACGTTTCTGTGATAATTTCCTGACTATTTTATAATGTTTTTTTAATTTTATTTCATAAACGTTTCTATGACAAATTCATATAACACTTTTATTGCCTACAATTGTATTGTGTTCCCAATCATCTAATATAATCAATTAGCATTTTGGAAGTAATTATAAAATACTAATGAAATAAAACTGTTGCAACACCATGAAACTATAAAACAACTTTGCTGGTTGGGATATTTTCATTGATGCTTAAAAATAAGCCTCATAACAGTTCTGCTTCTAAATGGTGGTTTCTCCATTTCTATCGGTCACTCCGCATACCTCAAGAAAACTTACAAGAACCTAGGATTAGGTTTTTGTATAGAAAAGTATATCCTGCATGAAACTTCAGTGGTACCTCATGAAATTCTTCTACCACTGCTTCACATGTAGCTAGAATCAACGGATCAATTTGTGAAGTCGCTTCCAAGAAATGGAAATGGCTTCAATACTCAATATCAAAGTTTCCTGGCCTCTCAGAGGCAAAGTTGAAGGAAGGTGTTTTCGTTGGACCAGATATTAGATGGCTTATGACTGATCCAATTCATCTCAACCGTGACGGATCTTCGAAAAGAAAGGTGGATTGCCTCTAAAGAAACAACAAAGAAATTTTTAAGCAACAAAAAAAATCTAACTACAAACAAGTCGTCAAAAGGAACAAGATATTTGAACAAATCATTCACAAATTTCACAGCGTTTCACCAAACAGCTTCATAACGACCCTATGGAAGATATTGAACCTATCACTATCTAATTTGAATGTTTCACAACAAAGATACAAGCAAGAAAAATCTATAGTACCACCTGAATTTATTTTGGAACAAAACTGCACAATTTCTTACCAGAGGACAAGAAAACTTTCGGCATGCTATTACAACTTACTGAAAATTCTTATCCTTTATTTTGCAGAACAGAATAAAATAATTTTATGAAATATTTTTTTTACACATAAAGGATGTCCCAAAATCGAGAGTGTCCATTGGGATCTTGGAAACCATGTGAGAAACAGGACTGGTTGAATCAAGGCAAAGTTGTGTAATTGGGTACTCTTCAAAGTCACGTTTTGAAATGTAAAATTTCGAAAACCTTCGGAGATACCTTGAAAAAACTGAAAGTCTGCGATTCCGTTCGTTTTGTTCTACAGCTTGCAGTGAGCCCCTCCTCATTGGTCACAGCTGAGTTGAATTAAAGGTTCCCAAAAAAGTGGATTGAATAGGAATCTGCGAAATGGCCTGCTAGAAGTCCAGACCTGAAACCTCCGGATTATTATCTATGGGTTTACCAAAAATATTGTCTATACTATGAGATACTAGATGATATCAATCAATTAAGGCACAAATCAGGTCAACTTCCGTCAGGTTAATTCAATTTTCTATATTAAAATTAGCTCGGCTGAGTGCAAAATGTATCGAAGCAGTAGGTTTATAGTTTGAGATATTTCACAAATAAGTGTTGATGATTTGTTATTACAAATTGTAATGGAGAACTTCATACACGTGTAGGAAGGGCAAACTTTTTAGCCTACACCGATAAGTTTCTGCGAAAACTCAAAGTATTTTTCACAAAAAGAAATGTGCTGTTTATGAGTCCTAACATGTATTTAATAATTCTGCCTACCAAAAAAAAGAGCTAAGAAATGATACAATCCCTATCTAAACGCTTCGGAGGCTAAAATCTGCTTCCGTCTTCAGAAATGGACTAAGTCTATACGCAGCTCTTCCTTTGCTGATTATTTTCATTTCTCAACTTCTTCCACAGATGTCAAAAAACTTTTGAAACGCGAATAATGTCAGTGTCGCTGATTCAATGTAGAAAATTTGTTCTCTGAGATCACTTTGTTTCTAATTTGCCACTATCCATATTTTTCTTCAAGACGGGTACCAAGTACGATCCATTTCCAAGGAGGTGTTCGAAATACACTTCTCTCGAGATATGAGAATATACGCTGATTCTTTTAGTATACGTTTCTTAGAGTGAGGTTCATTAGCAATCACTTTCGCCTTGTTCCATTCAATTTGATGGTCACCAATGTTCAAAATGTGTTCTGACAATTTTGATCTTGTAAATTGTCTATTTATAATGTGAACTCGATGTTCAATCTCACGCAATTTCAATGGTCTTAAAGTTTCACCAATATAACTTGTACCACAAGAACCAGGTATCTCATTAATGCAATTTTTTGATTCCTTTTCTGTTTTGTTGGGTTTTGTATATATGAGTACAGATCTCATTGTATTTTTTGTTCTAACATCATATCGCCAAGTAAATGAATATAGAAATTTGAGAAAATTCATTTCCAGCAGTCTATATTTCTATTTTCTATCAAAACGATCCGAACAATTCCAACGGTCCTCATTATGTAAGTCTGAATACGTTTTTTATATGACAACGTCGTTTTTTCAACATAAAAATATGTAAATTCCCGTAATATCGTAATCAAATGTATATCGATTTCAAACTTGTATTGTCTCTACCGAACAGGCAGAACTTTCTGGAACTCTAACCCATAATAGTAATACGGCCATTATAAAAAAGGCGGCGTTAAATTTGATCCCTTGACAGGTCAGGATCTGGACCGGGATCACTTTTGACAGCTGCTTGAAAGATCATGTAGTGACGTCATCGTAAAACTGTTCACTGAATTGTTTGTTAGGGGAGGATAGTTTGTACATCAAAGCGTTCTAAACTGAAGAGACGTATGAAGGGGTGATCAAATATAGCGAAAAAATTAGGGTTGTTTATAAACTAAAGTCTAACTGCATATGAAGCTACAACTTCAACTATTCTGCTGTCATGAATAAATTTCAGGCCAAAGGAACTTAAGTTCGAAGAATTTAACCTTAACCCTAATTTGTACGGCGAAAATGATCTACGTTATGGTGAAAAATCGTGATGGGATTTAGTGTTTTCAACAAAATTGTTAATATGCAGTGTCATCCCCAAAGTATGCACCATATGGAAAACTTATTTATTAAGTGATTTTCGACAAAAAGTTATTCTTGATAAAAGTTTGTGTGTCAACTACAAAAACCAAGATAAATACATCTCCTTTTCATACCACCAATATACGAAGAACTTTGGAAAGATTTTCAAGGAACTAGGTATGAAGGTGGTTTTTAAAACAAGTCATACACTGCAGAGCCTTTGGGGAAGTCCAAAAGACAAAGTCGAGAATTCGGAAAAGTCTGGAATTTATGAAATCGAAAGTAAGGACTGCGATGCAAAATATTATGGACAGACAAAAAGATCTATTAAAGTGAGATATAAGGAACACATAGCACACTTAAAATATGGAAGACCTGAAAATTCATCAGTCGCCCCATAAACTTCAGTTCTTTAAGATTAGTTAGACAAGTTAACAACAGCAGGCAACTAGATGCCTATGAGAGTGTAGAAATAAGTAAACATAATAATATTATGAATAACGATAACGGACCAATACCAAATAGCATACTATATAGCTTGTTGGAATAATATTGTTGGGTTTATTGGTTACTACAAAAAGACAATATAAATATATTTAGATAGGCAATATTGTGAAACTAATTTTGTATAGCTGAAAATTGTTCTATATATAGCTGTAACATTTAAACATACATAAGGACATATTGTAAAATAATAGAAAGGCCAATTGTAAAATTAATTTAGGGTGGTACACTTGTATGGGTGGTATTACTGATTACCTACCTGTATGATGTACCTCAATAACATAAATAGCTTTAGTTTTGAGTAGTTTCTAGTTTTATCTTCCTCTTGAAGATGATCACTTGGTGATCGAAACACGTGTCGTGGTGTAAAAATAACGATTTGGTGTTGGGAAAAAACTCCAGTAATATTGTCCCCTAAAACTAAACATGCACTTACAAAATACAGTAAAACACACGTAATATACGAGGAGCCTTCAAATATTTTATTTTGAGACAAACGAATAAAGTACTTCTATTTTGAAAAATCTCCGGAGATGTAATTCAGAAACGTTGTTCAGCTATTAAAAAATACATTTAGATTTAAAGTCATGTCCGTCTAAGTGGAGTTTTATTTTTTTACCCATTTTTTTTTAAATGGGGACTACGAAAACAAAATTTGCTAAGACGAATGATAGACAGCAATATTATAAATTACTCAACTATGGTGTTACCCACGGTAAATTTTTTTGAAAAGTAAAATAATTTTTGAAATTTTTGGTGCAAAGTTATTATTTTTTGTGAACATCAAAAATTACTCAAAATTATACTGTATTGTAACAAGAAATTAATATTCAATAATATCAAATCACAAAACATCACAAAATCAAAGAGTCACTTTGCTGTTTTCATCTTCCATGAATCCTCGAAGAGCTCTATTACTGCTTCTCTTTCAAAAATATGTCTTTTCGAAGATATGGAGCAATGAAATTTCCAACATAGACTTTCAGAAAAATGCGAAAATAGCCGCGGCAGGAAAAGTGGCTTCATTTTTTTTATTAAACTAGGTGTTGAAATTGCATATAGAATAGATGATACATTGGAAAAGTTAGTTAAAAATAATAAAGACAAACCATCAAAATTCAAGAAATCAAATTGTGGAACTTGTCCAAAGGTATACAGTGGTCAAACCGGCAGAAAATTTAGGAATCGTATCCAGGAACATTATATGAGCTATATGAATAAGAAAACAAATCCAACTTGTTAAAATCATCATTTAACGGAGATTTTGAAATTTCATACAGAGAAAGTAATAGTTTGAAGCAATGGAAATAATTAAACTCAAAAATTCAAACAGATCACTGAATGACCAACTGTATTTTGAATAGATCACCATCACTGAACTTGTTTTCTTAGAAACCGATATCATCCTTAGTCTTGGTAGACATATTATCCATAAATCCAAATCCAAATGATATCGTCCAAAGATTCCCACATTTTTTTCTGTATCAAGATGGAGTAGTAAAAATCTAAAAACTCACTTTCCCAAAAATTAGTCACTCCTGAAAATGAAACCCTTTCAAATTGAACAAGATTTCTTTTGGTTGGAATTTAATCAAAAAGGTGAATGAACGTCATTACAATGTCATCGAAGACATAACTAGATCAAACTTATTCCGTGACATAGAAGTCGTAATTTATGACCGAAATGTGTGTTTTTCTTTTAACATTATCTAAATTGGTACTGAAGAGCCCTAAAGCAAATGTCTTACGGCGAAACATCGATGTCTACCAGGGAGCAAGACATGTAAGTAAAATTTTTATTTTCATTTAGCACATTGTGTAGAAACCCTATGAATGATATCTGATTTCATTTCATAAGGAATGTTTGGAATATAAACTGAGTAGGAAAGAGTATACTCTATGGGAAAGAAAGTTTTTGGCTTTCTACTACTCCATCTTGATACCATAAAAGGGATGAGGGAATCTTCCAAAGAAAGGAAGAAAATAACCAATTTGAAAATAAGTAACTCTATACATGGATGTGTAGATCATGCAAAGAAGTAACTTTCAGACACAAACTGAAAGAAAGTATATTCTATTTCGAAAGAATGTTTCTTTCGTGTAATTCAATGTTTATATGAAAGTAGCTGTTTTAGGTAGGCTTTTCTTCCAGAGTTTTGCCTGAAAGTTACTTCTTTGCATGATCTATACTGTTACTTCTTTTAAAATTGATTACTTCCTTCATTTCTTTGGAAGATTCCCACATTTTTCTGTATCAGATGGAGTAGTAGAAAGCCAAAAACTTTCTTTCCCAAAAGTTAGTTACTCCTAAAAATAAAACCCTTCCAAATTATGTCGTAATATTTTCGAAAATAAAGTTTGTGAAGATTAGATTACCACTTCTAGGAAACTATTTGAGATAATCTAACACAATGTGATTTTCTGAAAGAATCATTGACCATTGAATTCACAGAATCTCAAATTAGCAACGTGAACATAAAAAAACAATGTGAATTTGTCAACAGAAAAAAAGTTTGGGGAGGATAATGACGATATTTTTTTGAAAAATTTTTAGATTCAGTAAATCAAATAAATCTAAATTGACCTGAAAATATATTTGTTCTGCAGTTTGATTTCAGTTTACTCAATGTTGTATTTTGTAATGTAATGCTTGATTTTTCATCAATATGTTTCAATAAATTGATACTACGTGGTAGGAAATCATAACGAAGAAAAGAGAAATTATACTTTTTATGTTTTTTACCACTTTTATTTGTTACTAACGTTACTGCAGTTTTATCCTATACGGACATTTTCAAACTTATACAATTATTTCTTGCATTATTGCTTTTCACTCCCCTGAAATACAAAAAATTCGAAATTTTACAATTGATTACAATTTTCAGAGCTTTCTTCAGAGCTTTAAAAAATGAAACTGAAGTATTTGGTTTCCTTAAGCCATTCATAGCTTTTTCATATTTCTGGTTTGAAATGTATATGCAAACTTTATAATAGAAAGTGTTACTATTGAGTGAATTCCAGTTTTTGTTCTCCAACTATGGTTTATTTCAATTAGTTTTCATTTCAAGGTTTACGATAACAACTTTCAATCTTCAATCCGAATTAGACATTGTCCATACTTAAAAATTCGATATTCGATTTACCGAAGAAATAAATATCTGAATGCAACGCTACTGAATATTAGTCCAAAACTAACTCGAAATTTTCACAAACCGATTCTCCAGGTAAAATAATCGTTTTTTGTATAACATTCCCAAATATTTCTGCAGAAAATAGCACAGAGACCCGTCGAAAAGACCCTAGATTTCAAAGCCCCGGAAGGTTTATGACCCAATATTCACTGTCTCCTAATAATTTATGTTAATGGCTTTCGAACCAGCTTGCTCTCAACTCAGAGTAGGGAACTGAGAACGAACAGTTGGTAATGAAACACTGTGAAATGTAGTGGTGCCGCGCATAGGTATAACAGCGGACCGTTGAATTCTCTAAAAATCGAGCAATTTTCAAGAAGCGAATTTGAAACGATCCTGAAACGCCATCTTTGAGGTTAGTTCTTCCATTAGTTGATTTCTTTGTTTTATTTTGAAAGAAATATCTTGAATTTTGTTATTCAGAGGAAGTATTACATACATTTTTGGGTAACAGAATTAAAATTGATTAGAAATAAACGAAAATTTCTGAACTTGGTTCAACTTTTTTATTCGTTGGTTCATCCATTGCTTTCGTTATCAATTACTTATTCTACAATCTCTAATTTTGTTTATTATCTAGAAGAGGGGTTGATTTTGGAGAAATATCATCGATTGGCGCCATAATGGCCCATTGTTTACAGTTTTTGACGCGCGCAAATTTCATAAAACGCATGTGCTGTGATTTCCGGTAATCAATACTGTGGATTTGCATCTGCATTTTTTATACATGCATTTAGCCTTGCGATTGGGAGAGCATTATTCAGTTCTCCTCTGAAATACCGGCATATGAACATTATTTTTTAACGTTAATTTTGTTGATTCGTTAGTTTTAGAAATGTTTTTTCATGTTGTACTTTAGTTTCGAAAGGAACGGAAAATTAAAAAATTCTGGATTTCAAGGAGCATTTGGAATACGATCACAATGGACCATTATTTATGGTGAAAACCAAATTTTGCTTAACAGATCAGCACTTGATATAAAGTATGTAAGTGTCCAGCATATTTGGCCAATCCCTTTCATCATTCAGTAAAACCAAATATTAAATTAATTTAGCCTCTCTACTTTACTATCACGGCTAATTTAGCTTTGGCCAGTCCCATTCATTATTTAGTAGAACAAAATCTAAAGTTAAATCAGCCTCTCTATTTTACTATCACGGCTAATCTAGCTTTGGCCAGTTCCTTTCATCATTCAATAGAACCAAATAGTAAGTCGAATCAGCCTCTCTACTTTACTATCATGACTACAACATTTGGTAGGACCAAAAATTGAGTTAAATTAGCCTCTTTACTTTACTATCACTAATCTAGCTTTGACCAGTCTCTTTCATCATTCAATAGAACCAAATATTAATTTGAATCGGCCTCTCTACTTTACTATCACGGCTAATCTAGCTTTGACCAGTCTCTTTCATCATTTAGTAGAACCAAATATTCAGTTAAATTATTCTCTCTACTTTACCATCACGTCTAATCTAGCTTTGTCCCTTTCACCATTTAATAGAACCAGATATTAAGTTGCCAGTCCGTTTCATCATTTAGTAGAACCAAATATCAAGTTAGGTAAATCAGACTCTTTACTTTACTATTACGGCTAATCTAGCTTTGGCCAGTCCCATGCATTATTTAGTAGAACCAAATATTAAGTTAAATCAGTCTTTCTACTTCACTATGACGGCTAATCTAGAAAATATTAAGGTGCCAGTTTGTTTCATCATTTAGTAGAACCAAATATTAAGTTAAATCAGCCTCTCTACTTTACCATCACGACTAATCTAACTTTAGCCAGTCTCATTCATTATTTATTAGAACCAAATATTAAGTTGCCAGTCTGTTTCATCATTTAGTAGAACCAAATACTAAGTTAAATCAGCCTCTCTACTTAACTATCACGACTAATCTATCTATGGCCAATCCCTTTCATAATTTAGTAGAACCAAATATTAAGATAAATCAGCCTCTCTACAATCACGGCTGATCTAGCTTTGGCCAGTTCCTTTCATCATTTAATAGAACCAAATATTAAGTTAAATCAGCCCCTCTACTTTCCTATCACGGCTAATCTAGCTTTGGCCAGTCTCTTTAATAATTTAATAGAACCAAATATCAAGTTACCAGTCCGTTTCATCATTAAGTAGAACCAAATATTAAGTTAAATCAGCCTCTCTACTTTACTGTCACGGCCAGTCTAGCTTTTAGTATCCTATGTCTTACCTTCCATTTTATAATTTTATTTGATCACTACATCACTGATATCACTGTCGCGTCTGTGTGTCTGTAGCAATTCATTGGAACTACTTAACTGATTTTCAAACGGTTTTTGCCAAAAGGCAAAGTGATTCAAAAAGAAGGTTTATGTGTTTGAATTATTAATATTTTGGGTTAATTGGTTGAGAAAAGATGATGGTATCCATTGGAAGTTGAGTAGTGGTGCTACCCGGGAAGCTTTCCCGAAAAATGCTACGTAATTCTAAAATAATTCTCTTTTTATAGGTCTACAAAAACGTCCATGATGGCATATGTCTCTGTTCTTAGAGTAGCTCACTTAACTCATTTCAATGTTTGAAATCTTGGTTACAAATATCTAAGGAGTTATACCTAAATTAGTGAAATAAACTGTTGCACAAGAAAATAAATTCAAGTGGCCTCAAAAACACGGCTCGCGTTATAAAAAAGGGTTGCATTTGGGTTGATTTTCTTAAGTAGTGAATCACTCTGAAGGTTGAGGTCGGATCTTTTTATTGTGTTGTCTGCAAGTAGATAGTTACGAGTATCTAAAGTGTCCATTACCAAAATAAACTCATGAAGTCGGCTTCAGACTGTTGATACAGTTCCAAGATAAGTGTATTTGTGTCATAATAGAGCAAAACAGATTTGAATAATAAAATTTTCAGTGGATGCTAGACCAAAGATATGGAAGTTAATAGACTGATACTGAAATGATATGAAAAATGATCTGCATGAAATCAGTTTTTCCATGAAAAATTTTGAATCGACTAGGCAAATTCTAAAAAGTACCAAGCAATTTTCCGTATTGAGTGAGTTCATTAATGAAATTCAAAACTGTAACCTCTGGCGTAGAAAAGATTTAAAACAAGCCCCTTTTCCAATCGCCAGAAATGCAATACTCTTCTCGCAGGCGTTTCGTCAACCAAGTTAGCTTCTCATCTCCAGTTGAGGTGTTTGGGAAAACTGCTTGTTTTGGAAGTGGTTCGTTGATTAAACCACTTAAATTTATTGACACAACCACCAGCACATTTCATGAAGGCTGAATTTTTTTTATAAAATTGCGGCAGGGTGGATTATACTCAAATAAGTCTGATGACTATATCGTAAAAAAAACAAATGTATTGAAAAAGTTAATATGTAACTATCTACAATAATTTGTAGCTTTCTTCCATTCAATAGTTTATTCAGAAGAGAAATCGGATTTCAGTAGTTATTGGAGCTGTCGATTACAAAAATAGACAACGCCTCAGGCATCAGAAAGTCCTGCTTCTCAGTAGAGTGAGGCCAGGTTACAAGTAAATTGGAGGAAATAAGGAAGCTGATATACTCGTGAAGGTGGGAGAAATTACCCATTTCACTTGAAACTCCCTATTGAATAGCCACATAAAATCCTTCAATGGTAGATAGGTACGTAGATCCAAAATGGGTGGGGCTCCACCCCACTTAATATGGCTCACACTTATTCGAACTAGATCAAATGCATCCAGATTTTCAACGAAGCCAATTATTTCATTTTGTCAGGTCACCTGATTATAGTAAGATACTACTTGATCAGGTCTGCAGCAGGCGTAGAGCGGCCCTGCTATCAGGGTCTGAATTTTCTTGGATATCATAGGTAGAAAAATAGACCCCAAGTTTGATCATGGTACATTTTTCTCAGTCTAATGAAAACCTCATCGGCGATAAGTCTGCGATTACATTTGTCAGGAAAGTAAACAACACAACTTCTTGCCTTGGGTAGTAGATCTTCTATTACACATTTCGGGGAGACACCTTCTTATGGCTGCAGTGTACTAACTACACTCACCAGCTAGAAGACGCTCTTCTGATCCTCTCAGGCAATCTGTAGCCACCCAATCCGGTATGTGCTGTTCTGGAATCGTACCTGGACCTTTTCGAATATTCTCCAGCCATAATGTCGAACTGGAGAGATTCTAGTTTTGTGTTTGATATTGAGGTTGTTGAATAATAACGGTGCAAGGCTCCGGTCTAAAGGACCGCTGAAACCTTCCTATGAAAGCATTTGTGAGGTTTGGGAGAATCATCGTTTGAGTGTGGTTGCTGCTCTGCTCAGGGGGAGTTCGTTTTTCTTCCGATGCAGAGTCTGCTTCTGCTGATCGAGAATTTGGTGCAGATATTCTGCTGTAGAGCAGGGGAACTGAGAAACTACTCTTGATCCGCTGTTTAAGGGTAGGTAGGTCAAAGAAGCCCAGTTTCTTAACGAAGCCGATTAGTTTGTATGGTGAGTGGTCTTTCAGGTCAGATGATGAGAGTACGGATCTGCCGAACTCAAAGAACCTGATTCAGTCCCCAGCGGGGCAGGCACAAAGTATATGCTCTGCAGTTTCATAATTTTCCAGACAGAGGCGACACACACTGTCTTCCGACAGTCCAAGTCTCTGGATGTGATGATTCAAATGACAGTGACAGTAAGAAGGCCTGTTAGACATCGTAGTTCGTCCCTACTGTAGTCCAACAACTGTTTGGAATCAAGCTTCGGAGGGTGAATAAATGCCTTGGAGTGAGTCAATCCTGGAAGATTCTGCCAGAAGTCCATAACTCTTCTTGCCATTCAGGTGTTCAGTGTTTGTTTGGCGTTGCCAATGACAGGTTCTGGTCCGATGAAGCCGCTTGCAGCACCCTCCATTGCAAGAGAGTCAGTAGCTTCATTGCCTTCCAGGCCAGTATGGCCAGGAATCCAGACCAGAGACAATCTGTTTAGTCTTCCTATCGAGGAGAGTCTTTTATAGCGGTTTGCTACCAATTTAGACGTTGCTCAGTAGGACCCACGAGCTTCCAACGCCGCTTGACTGTCTGAGAATATTTTTATTGACTTGTGAGTGAGGTTGGATTTATCCAATCTCTCCGCACACAATTCAATAGCGTAAATTTCCGCTTGAAATACAGTCGCATAAGTTCCTAGGCAGGTAGATAACTCTGTCCTGGGTCTGCGACTGAAAACACCTGCACCAGAACCGGAATGTGTTTTTGATCCATCTGTGAACCAACAACTATCTGCTCTTAATATTTCCTTCTCCCGCAGGATCCAGTCCTCTCTACTCGGGAATAGTACTTTATAAGGCAGTTCGTAGCTGACAGTTGGAGGCATAAAGTCACAGGTCATTTCCAGAATGCTGTGACTTCCAATGTCAACCAACAGTCTGTTGCACTCTGCATTGAATTGATTTGTTCAATTGGCAATGTGCACAACTCTGTATGCAGTCCATCTATCCTCTCTTTCCAGAAAAATGTGGAGAGGAGTTAGATCTGGAAGGATCTCCATGGCCGCTGACGGTATGGTACTGATGGCATCACTGATAGCCAGACAAGCCTGTCTCTGTAAGCCAGAGAGCTTCGCTTGGGCCGTTTTCTGTAAAGCCTTCGGCCACCAAGCAATTGCACCATAAGTGATCATTGGTCTGACAATCATCACATAAATCCAATGGATTTGTTCGGGACCTAAACCACAAGTTTTACCACAAATCCTTCGACATGTCCATAGAGACAGTCTGGCTTTGTGTAAAACTTTTTCCAAGTGAGCGTTCCAGGACAATGCCAAGATATTTCACCTCCGTTCCAAATGGAATGACCACACCACTGAGGGAAAGTGACGTTAGATCGTCCAATTTCCTTCTCTTGGTGAAGGGAATCACCACAGTTTTGCTAAGGTTCACAGACATCTGCTCTCTCAGGCACCAACTGTGAACAACGTCCAACGCGCTTTGGAGGATATTACAAGACGTGGACCTTGCCGGGATGGCAAGGTCATCTGCATAAGCTTGCAGATCAACTTTTCTACTCTAGAGGGCATCAAGCAGACTATCCACCAAGAGCGACCACAGAAGGGGAAATAGTACCCCGGGTGACCCTGAACCTGATAGCCTCGCCTTGAAAAGTCGTAGTTGCAGTTCTGTTTACTAGCATGGCATAGATTCAGCCAGTTATGGTCGATTCTATACCCTTTCTAGCCAGAGACAATCCTATAGATTTAGGTAGTGCATTGTCAAATGCTCCTTCAATATCAGCAACCGCAATCTCCTTGTTGTCAAGGAATTGGGACATTTCCTCAACGAGGTTGTTTAATGCTGAATCTGTCGATTTGCCGGTTTGATGAGCATACTGGTGGTTATTCAGGGGGGATGCATATAATGCTACCCTCCTGATATGTTTGTCCAGTATCCTCTCAAGTCCTTTCAGCAGGAAGGATGTAAGGCTGATTGGTCGTACCGATTTGGGGTGTGGGTTTCTCCGGCCCACTTTGGGCATATATACCACCCTTGCTGCCAACCAACTGGGTGGTATATAGTTCCACGCCAGACTAGCTCTTTATAATTTTGTGAGAATAGGTAAAATTATTTCCACTCCGTTTTGAAGAAGAGCTGGAAATATACCATCCTCTCCGGGAGATTCGAAGGGCTGGAAAGACTTGATAGCCAATTCAACTGCAGGTGCTGTGATAACATTTTTGCGACATCCCAGTCGAAGGTGGGCGGTTTGTTGTTATCAAGAGTCAGATTTCAAGGAAAGTGGTTTTCTATCAAAAGCTCTGACGTTTCTTTACTAGAGGTCGTAAATGTTCCATCGGGTCGTTTAAGCGACCCAATTTCAGTAGTCGGGTCTCCAGAGAGAATCTTGTGAATTCTTGCACTGCGAGGTAAATCAGAACTTCCTCTAAGACTCCCGGATGTTTAAGGGACACCTGAGAGAGTTCAAATAAATTAGTACCAAGTACCAAAGATCTTATAGGGCGCAGTACAGGACCTTGCAATCCATCACAGTGGTGTAGAATCCAAAATACTATTGTTGATATCGTTGAATTTATTAGCTTCAAATAAAACACTCTGTACACTTGCTTGTCTATTATGACCTAATTCACTTTATTATTTTCGTTTAACTGAAGTTGAAATCAAGCGACAATGATTTTTGTAGGTGGTGACATATTTTATACGATTTAAATTGTTATTTATCTTCTTGCCAAATACTTAGACTATGATGTCAGTTTTATTTTTGTGGGTGTGCTCTGGAATACATTCGTCGCGGCAAGTGTCAACTTCATTGTTTTAAATAAGACTGGCGACGGCACAGTTTTACTGAAAAAAATTGACGGAGAACCCGGCTAGTTGGAAGTATTTTAATTCGCGAATATAGCGAGAGTTATTTATAGAGAAGGTTACTTAACCTAATTGTAATATTATCACAGTTTCCATTTCATTTCGAGTACCTACAGCATAAGTCAATTAGGAAAACACATTATTCTGTGCTAGCATGTTAAATAGAAATTTACAGAAAAAAATCGATAAGGTTTCGTGGTAATGTGCAAATTGGCATGTTGGTTTTTCATTTGAGTGGCTTGGCAAAACGAAGCCACACCTGGTGAATATTTTATTTGCAAAATATCAGTAATTTGATGGTGATTAAAATATCTGATTTAGGGTCTTCCAACAGAAACTTCCGAAATTTGACAATTACAAAGACCATCTTTTTGAAGCTACATCTGTCAAATTAGTTGTCATTCAATCAGTTTGTTTTGCCAAATCACCATGGGCGGAAATATCATTCAACAACACGTGCAACTAATAAAATTGTTTTATCAAAATGGGTGTTCTGTTCGAGCAACTTACCGCGCGCTTCGCCCATTTAAAGGTAACCTTAATCGTCCTACCGAGAGAAATGTGGTGGATACATTTAGGTCCACTGGTTCAGTAAACGATCGACTAACCTCCGTACGTCGACGAAACGCAAGATCTGCCTAAAACATAACCGCTGTCTCCCGACAATTGGGAGGCCGCAGACTTTTGAGTTTGGAGTGTCTACATGACAGAATGGTACTGGATACAGCCTGTAAAGTCGTCAGGAGTTCGGATCTCCTTCTCTGCTTGGTCCGTGACCATGAGAGAGCAGGAATTGGAGCATTTCTCTTCAGGGCAGCTGCCCGAGCAGCTGATGAACTCGGTGTAGTTTTCGACACTGAACGAGGTGACCACAACTCTGTCACCGAGTTGGAACCCGTTCAGCAAAAAGCTCATATAAAAGCCGCAGAGGTCACCTCACTTCTGCGGAAACACAAGGATAAGACAATGCATGGGGTCTTCTTCAATAACATTGAAGACCTTGGCTTATCAAAGCGCCTGACATTCGCTTTCCGCAGGTCGAGTGGGCTGAAGTCGGAAACTGAGGGGTTCATTATGGCTAGCCAGAATGGTGTCCTGGCTTGGCGCGGCAAGCCGGTATGATTATGAGATTCGAGAGTAGAGATTGCATCATTCCACCAAGGACTCCAATAATCAGAACAACCATCTTGACAAAGTGGTCTGGATAGATTATGTGGAGTTTGTTTTTCCTCCTCTTTTTGGACGATATTCGCCAGGAACTGAAAACTCACCGACAAATATCGTCTTGCTCTGGTGGTCGAGAAGTACTACATCATACTTATTAGCTTGTATAAGAATGGGGGTGGGGAACGAATAGTTCTAATAAATTCGGCACTTCTCGTTCCCCACAACGGATTCAATATCCCCCGGAGCGTAGGGCAACACCGGTATCTCGTCAATACCGTAAGAGTGCCGTAGATGGTAATTTAGCATTCTCAGGGCCGCGTTATGTCGATGGATATAGTCCTAGACCGCATATGCTGGACATGCTGATAGCAAGTGCATTAGGGTCCCGGGCGCCTTGCGGCAGGCACTGCACCTTGTGTCTGGAACCTCTTTACCCACCACGCGAATGCGGTAGACTGAATATCATTATTATTATTTTTTTTCCGAAGTACGCGCTGGTCAGGCCCTATCTCTCGAAGCCCCGATACCTTCAGGAGGGCGCGCCAGCATTATCAACTAACGACTACTCCTCACACCGTGGGGTAAGTGATCATTGGGTCTGATAAACATGTGCCTTGAGCACATTATTATTATTATCAGAAAAATTGGACGTTTAGGCTGCGCTCCACCCAGAGTAGCCGTGGCGGACATTTAAAGGATATTCCACACATTATGGCGTCAATAAGTCTTTCAAACGATTAAAAAAATTCAATGATATCTCAGACATACTCTGTTTTATTTCAATTTATATATAGGAATTGCTTAATGAAAGATTCTATATATGAAACAAAGTCACAAATTTGTGTTAGTTACATCACTCATAATTCGAGAATGGCTGGAACAAGTTTTATTGATTTTTGACGTCTTGGATTTGTCTCTGTCCGTAAGAGCAGAATAACTATTGAAGTATTTGATAAATTTTGAAAAACAATTCAAGTTCGAATATATTGACGACGTTCGGTTTGTAAGGTTATGACAGTTCTCATAGTGCGCACAAATATAATTGAGGTTATGACATTTTTGAGTGTCATAATCGAAACAAAGCCTGTAATATTGATGACAGTGTTATCTACAATGCCATGAGCGAGAAGTTTGAATTCCTTACATAGAAGCCGTAATGTACTCAGACTGCGAAATCAATCCACTGCAGATGAAAAAGAAGTAGCACAAAAGGAGCGCTCTGTTCAGTGTTGTCAGTTTTACTGATTTCGACTACAAACTCAAACTTACGAGATTAAGGTCGAAATTCAGAGTTCAGAGTGGATTTTTCAAGATTGAAGTCGAGTTTAAAAATAGTAATTTTAAACAAACAAATAATAAAAACATATCGTGGTTCTGCGCTCCTGTAATAACATGGATTGAAATTGAAATATTTCTGTACTGAAAATATCGCGAAAGCCAACGAAAATATTTTTTGTGGGCCAAACTAATCATGAACATTTTTATAATGCCATTTGAGAATTCTATTATCGCGACTGCATATGAAAATGTGTTGTCGTTTCTTAAAAAAAGTTGCTCGTGTTTTTAGCAACGAGCACGAGCAACTCGTTAATGCTTTATGTGAGCCAATTTTAATTTTACACCCCCATTAAAGTTTCATACCCTTCATCAACGGTGTCGCGATGCTTTTAACACACAATATGTTATGATAAACAGCTGTGGAAATAATTTGTCGCAACACCATGTATCAACGTATAACCAGGATGAATTTCACATGCCGAAAGAAGTGTGAATAATTCTTTCAACGTTTTGTTTGTAATTCTTTATATTTCGACGGTTTGGTGCCCATACAAATGAAGTGACATCATAATACTGTTATCGTTAATCCGTAATTCCGGTCCACGTCTTGAATATATTATAGAAATTAATTGGATAAACAGCTGTTACTTTTGTACTAGTTGACGCTTTGTAGGACATTAATGCTAACAGTGTAAATTATCCGTCTAGTCTAGTCTATCGGTGTATGTGTAACCAAATTGTGTTGTTCAGTAAAATGACTAAAATCAGGGTAGAAAAGAAGATCATCTTTATAAGGCTTTATTTACTTTTTCATTAATATTCTAGCCCAGTTGAATTAGCTCAGAAAAATGGCCAGCAGCACAAACAATTTTACTGGCCATTTTTTTTTCATTTGGAATCCTTTGGGGGGTTAGGTTGTGTTAGGTGAAAAGTGAGTGGGTCTATTCGACCCTCTGCCGCAACCCGCAAGAGTTTATTATGGCTCACACCTATTCACAATCGATCAAATAAACCCAGCTTCTTAACGAAACTGATTAGTTTGTATGGTGAGTGGTCTTTCAGTTCAGATTCTAAGAGTACGACAGAGCCAACACACACTGTCTTCCGAAAGTCCAAGTATTTGCATATGATGACTCAAATGGCAGTGACCTGTGAGAAGGCCTGTTAGAGATCGTAGTTCATCCCTACTGTAGCCAAACAACTGTTTGGTATCAAGCTTCGAAGAGTGACTAAATGCCTTGGAGTGAGCCAATCCTGGAAGATTCTACCAGAATCATATAATTCTTCTTGTCATTCAGGTGTTTGATGTTAGTGTTTGGCAAAGCTCAAAGCGATGGCAATGACAGGTTCTGGTCTAATGAAGCTGCTTGCAAGACCCTCCTTTGCAAGGGAGTCAGCAGCCTCATTACCTTCCAGGCCAGTATGGCCAGAAATCCAGACCAGAGATAACCTGTTTAGTCTTCCTATCAATGAGAGTGGGTTTGTGGCTATATGTTACCGATTTAGACGTTGCTCGGTAGGAGCCAAGAGCTTCCAACGTCACTTGACTGTTCGAGAATCATTTTATTGACTTGTGTATGAGGTTACATTCTTTCAATCTTTCCGCACATAATTCAATAGCGTATATTTCCGCATGAAATACGGTCGCATAGGTTCCTAGGTTCCTGGATTTGCAACTGAAAACACCTGCACCAGAACCTTGAGGTGTTTTTGGTCCATCTGTGAACCAACAACTATCTGCTCTTAATATTTTCAGTTCTCTCTACTCGGGAACAGTACTTTATAAGCAGTTCATAGTCGACAGTTGGAGGCATGAAGTCGGAGGTCATTTTCAGAATGCTGTGACTTTAAGTGTCAAACAGCAGCCTATTGCAGCCTGCATTAAATTTATTTGTGCAACTGGCAATGTGCACAAGTCTATATGCAGTCTACAAAGCCGCTCCAAAAGAGGAACTGTATTTATTATGTCAGATCAAAAACTCTGCAAATGATAAATTACTTTTCAAAATCACCTGAGCTGACCATCTTGTATTGCTGTCAATCTCGCTGAACTTTCTCGAGATATCGATAGTATCCAATCCCATCGAGGCACCTTGACGTAGCCAAAAGTAAAAGTCTTCTAATATCAGATTAAAACCTCTGCAAAAATAAATTACTTTTCAAAATTACCTAAGCCAGTCATCCTGTACTTGCATCAATCACGCTGAACTTAGTCATAGAAACTTAGTCATAGAGAGTATTTCCTTGACACACTTTGACCTACCCAAAAGTTGAATTCTTCTGCACAAAATGAATTACTTTGTAACGTGTTTTAATGAATTATAAAAGGTTTTAAAATACTAGGGTACCGCCGCGAAACAACACTCGGTATGTATAGTGAATTTCCTCACACATGCGAATTCATTTATTTCGTTCGCCGGTCAAAATGAGCGATTTCAATTGGGAATGCGAATTTTATGGGAAAAAAAAGTAGGTACGGAAAAAAAAAACCGTATCGGATGTTTCGGTCGACCGAACAGTGACTGTGTGTATTTTGGATAGATTGGATGAATAGTGCATATTATGTATCGTTATTAACGGATTTTTCACTATTGCATTCCAAATTGGCGAAGTTCGTTTTGGATTATAGTATTTTCTGGATATCGCCGAATTTTCTTTAGTAATAGAGGATAAGTCTATAGAATATTAATATTCAACGTCTCAGGGTTGCGTCGGGTTTTTGCACATGAGGCGTTTTATGATACTGTTTCAACTTGTATTTCCAATTCTCCCGAGGAATAGGATTTTGTGGTAGTCTTCGAGGTGATAAAAGGATTGGATAATTTTTCCTTTGTCTGGGATCAAACATAAGACAGCTGATACGGGAACGGAGGAAGTCTCACCCTATCTCGTGGAACGTCCCGATAGAATTCGCTTGAGGATCCATTGATAAGTACCACCCAGTGGATGTTTCTTTATTTTTTGTCTATTCGCGCACATAAGGAAAACACTTGCTGTGTGGGAACAAGCCGAGTATTTTTTCTTAAAGCCTCCTAGAATTTATATATATATATGTATATATACCTATATTTGGTTACCTTGATTTAGTTTTACGAATAAGTAGTTGCGTTCTGAAATAAAGGTTGATTTTTATCGACTTTATTCTGGAACCTTTCTCTCGAGAGTTTTTTTTGGCCTTTAACCTCTAAATTTTGTATAATTTGTGTTACAAAATATTTACTGTGCTATTATAGAGACATATTTATACCATTCACCTATTTTTATTTCAACTAACATATAGGTTGGCAAGTAAGCCAATTGGATTTAGTGATTTCAACTCTAAGAGAGGTGTATGTTATATTTTTTCAAATCACTTGGCGCCCTCTCATACCATTTTTTGTGTCTAATACTAATAATAAGACCCACACCCGACTCCACTGAGATATTAGTCGGTGCATACACCTAAACTGTTTTATCGCTTACTAAGAAAAGCCAAAAATCACGTAACAGTTTTATTGGCGCTCAACTTTGGGGGCCCGATTTTTGAGTTCTGTATTGAATTAATTTCTAGTGAATTTTATGTTAGTTGAATTTTTGGAATATTTCATGAATTGTATTTGAAATCATTTTTTTATTTTTTTCGAAACTGTATATGATATATCGACTGTATTTTGTAGGTTGGGAAAAAAAAACTTGGCACATTTTCAATTTTTTTCCGAGTTTCTATCAGCCTTCAGCTTGTTTTTGTCCACAAAGCATTTTTATTTATCGAGAATCGGGATAATAGTAATAATATTTAGTAAAATTTAAGGACACTCACATTTTATATTGTTTTACGGTTATAGTTATAGTCATTTTGTTCAATATTTAGTTCACATAATGGATCCTTATCGTTTGGCTAGGGATGAGTTGATTTACGAACTCAAGGTTAGGGGTTTGGTGAATACTCAGGCTCTCACGGTTGAGGTTATGAGGAAAAAACTAAAAGAGAACCTGAACAATGAAACTTGGGGAGACTTGGTCACTGATGAGAATTTGACTTTAGATCCTGTTTCTGAAGTAGATTGTTGTAATAGAAAGGTTGTCAATTTATTGGAATATTTTGAGGAAAAAAATATTTCAGTTGGGAGCACAGAACAGAAATATGTCAATACTAAGTTACTTCACTTGTACGGCAGGTTAACGAGATTAACTAATGTAGGAGGAACCAATGATACAATTAGAAGTTCTATTACTAATTTGTTCGAACAATTAAATGAGTTGGAAACAAAATTAGATGATAAAATTTTTATTAGCAAACCTCAGGGTGATAGTACTAGTAGACAGAATAATGATAATAACTTAGTGATTACGCCATCTTCATCCACTAGTTTAAGTAATAATCAAACTACTCACAGAGCATATGTTCCGGTACACAAATGGGGGATTCAGTTTAGTGGAAATTCAAAAGATAAATTAGGTTTGGGAGTGAATGCTTTTCTTGAGAGGGTGGAAGAATACAAGATATCACGAGGAGTGTCGGAGGAGGAACTGAAATACTCTATTACAGATTTACTCTTTGGGGATGCATTAATTTGGTATCGTTTAGTGAAAGATAATGTTAATTCTTGGTCTGATTTTGTTAAACTTTTGAAAGAAGAATTTTTGCCATTTTCATTCGAAGGAGATCTCAAAGAGGAGATTCGTACTAGTGTACAGGGAGCTATCGAAGGGGTTGGTACTTATTTTGCTCGAATGATGAATTTATTCAAGAGACTGCCACATTCTCCAACTGAATCGGAAAAATTGGAAATTTTGCGTCAAAATATAGATTTTTATTATATTCACGGTTTAGGTTCACGTCTACACGATATCAATTCGGTTGATTCTTTATTACAAGAATGTAAAAAATTAGAGAAAACTAAACACTTAGCCGAAAGTCGTCCTGTACCCAATCGAAGGTTATGTGTCCTTGAAACCGATTTGGCCGGTCCTAGTTCAAGACCATTGCTTTCAATAAATAATATTTCCAGTACTAATGTTGCCAACTTGACGTGTTGGAATTGCAAAGAGGTAGGACATAGTTTTTCTAAATGTTCAAAATCTCGTTCGCGAAAATTTTGCTTTCGCTGCGGAAAACCGAATGTAACTAAGTTTCAATGTACTTGTAATCCTCGGGGAAACGGCTCAGGAGGTCATTAAGTATCCGGTCTTCTAGGACCTCCTCATTGAATAAACCGGAAAACGATTCTTGGGGGGCATGGTTAAATTTTATAAGTGTTCAATATCGGAAAAGTAAAATAGATGCAATATTTTGTACATCTAAAGATGATCCCCGTCCATATATTAATGTGAAGATCCATGGAATCAATTTTTATGGACTTTTAGATACAGGGGCAGCGCAAACGATTATAGGTAATAAAGGCTGGCCTAAATTATTGAAGTTAGGCAATCTTGTTAGGTTAGAAAAAAATAATTTTAAAGTCAGGGTTGCGAATGGAGACGAATGTAAAGTTTTGGGGTCTATCCTACTTCCAATAGACTTAGAAGGTAAAGTAAGAATTATTAGAGCTTTAGTCGTAGAAGATATTGAGGTTGATATCATTTTAGGAATAGATTTTTGTAAACAGATGGACATTGTCGGTTCTTTTTCAAATAATTCGTGGGAATTTGGGGATAATGGAAATCTGTTAGGTTTATGTCTGGTTGGAGTGGAGGACAGGTCGAAGTTAAATGAGCTAGTTACCGATTTTTTCAGTAAAATGAAAAGCGATTTAGGTTGTGCCAAGGGAGTTTGTCATGTGATCGATACAGGGGATGCTCTACCTATAAAGCAGCGATATTATCCAGTTTCTCCGTATATTCAGGAATTGATAAATAAGGAGGTTGATAAATTGTTACAGCTTGGGGTTATTGAGCCTTCAAAGTCTGCTTGGTCCAGTCCAGTGGTGATGGTGAAAAAACCGAACAATGAATATCGTTTTTGTATAGATTTCAGGAAGGTCAATCAGGTATCAAAAAAAGATGCTTATCCACTTCCGTACATCAATAGTATACTCGATAAATTACGAGATGCTAGGGTTTTGAGTTCAATTGATCTGAACAGTGCATATCATCAAATTTTGTTGGATCCTTCCAGTAAAGAAAAAACCGCGTTCACAGTTCCAGGAAAGGGTTTATTTCATTTCAATAGAATGCCTTTCGGGCTTCATAATGCTCCTGCAACTATGCAACGTTTTGTAGATACTATTTTTGGGGCCGAATTGGAAAACTCAGTTTTTGTTTATATGGATGATATCATTGTAGCTACCAAGGATTTCTCTTCACATCTTGAAGTTTTACGAAAAGTTTTTGATAAACTTTTACAAGCGGGGTTGACAGTTAACAGAAACAAATGTGAGTTTGTGAAGAGTCAGTTGAGATTTTTGGGATATCTTGTCGACGAACATGGTCTCCGAACAGATCCGCAGAAAGTTGAGTCGATGCTGAACTATCCAACTCCGAAGACAGTCAAAGAGGTTCGTCGTTTTATTGGAATGGTCAGTTGGTACAGGCGGTTTATTCCAAATTTCGCTTCTCTAGTTTCGCCCATCAGTCAACTAACTCGCAAACACCAAAAATTTGTCTGGTCTGAGGAAGCCGATTCTGCTTTCTTGAGAATTAAGGAGTTGCTGATTTCTACGCCCATACTCAGTTGTCCGGATTTTTCGAAGGAATTCATTTTGCAGTGTGACGCTTCACAGGTGGGAATAGGTTGCGTGTTGACACAGAATTTGGAGGACGGTGAACACGTGATTGCTTATGCCAGCAGAGCCTTGACTTCTCAGGAATCCAAATTTTCAACCACGGAACTGGAATGTTTAGCAGTCTTATGGGGAATTCAGAAGCACCGTTGTTACGTTGAAGGAGTTAAATTCAAGGTCATTACGGATCACTTTTCACTTCTATGGCTTCATAAACTTCAAAATCCTTCAGGTCGCTTAGCTAGGTGGTCTCTCCAATTACAGAATTTTGATTTTGAAATAATTCATCGTAAGGGTAAATTGAACGTGGTACCCGATGCCTTATCAAGAGCGGTAGCGTATATTGACGTTACTCAAGATGATTATGATCCATGGTATGAAAAACTTCTATACAAAATCCGTTCCGTGCCAGAAAAATATGTTAAGTGGTGTGAACGGGAGGGAAAACTTTACAAGCTGGTGAAGTCGACTTCATCTTCTGATCCTGACCATGATTGGAAATTACTGGTACCCAAATCTCTTCGGAAGAAAGTTTTCATGGAATGTCATGATGCTCCAACTTCAGGACACCTAGGGTATTTCAAAACAAAAAATCGAGTTGCATCATTATATTACTGGCCTAAACTGAACGTTGATATAGCAAAATATATAAAGAATTGTCAAGTCTGCAAGTCTCAGAAGCCTGAGCAAAAACTACCATTTGGTCAAATGAGTGCCCGAGTAGTATCTCGTCCATGGGAAGTAATCTGCTCTGATCTTATAGGTCCACTTCCACTCAGTAAGAAGAAAAATCGTTTCATTTTTGTTGTGGCAGATTTATTTACCAAATATGTTTTACTTTTTCCTATCAAGTCCGCTACTAGTCAAGCCATAGTAAATCATATGGAAAAAGATATTTTCATGATATATGGTGTACCTGAGCGAATAATTTGCGATAACGGTCGCCAATACGTAAGTAATCATTTTAAAAAGCTAGTTTCCTCTTACGACTCTCACATACAGTTCAATGCTCATTACCATCCGCAAGCAAATCCAACTGAAAGAGTTAACCGTGTTGTGAAAACCATGATCAGGTCATTTATAAAGGATAATCATCGCACTTGGGATGAAGATCTTCACAAATTCGGATTTGCTTTACGAACCGCAGTGCACGAAGTCACGAAATATAGTCCTGCTTACTTAAATTTTGGACGTGAGTTATATCTTTCGGGAAAAGTTCATAATAAATTGGGTCCAAATATCGAAAATACCGAATTTGAATTTGCAGATAGGCAATGTTTAGCTGACCATGTCAAAGGTTTAAGGGAAATTAATGATTTAGTCAAGTCCCGGTTAACTAGTGCCTACGAAAAGAGTGCGAATCGTTATAATTTCAGGAGACGACCACTCAATTTGGAAATTGGTCAAATAGTTTGGAAGAAAAACTATCAATTGTCCGATAAGGCGGCTTATTTTGCGTCAAAATTAGCGCCTAAGTTTATAAAGTGCAAGGTAGCCCGGAAAGTTTCTCCTAATGTATATTCACTGACTGATTTTGTATCGGGTGCTTTTTTAGGTAATTGGCATATTAAAGATATCAAGTTAGATTAAAAAAAAAAAAAAAAAAAAAAAAAAAAAAAAAAAAAAAAGAAAAAGAGTATATATGTAAATATATTTTTTTTTTTTTTTGGGGAAGTAAAAGGGGAGTTTGTAACGTGTTTTAATGAATTATAAAAGGTTTTAAAATACTAGGGTACCGCCGCGAAACAACACTCGGTATGTATAGTGAATTTCCTCACACATGCGAATTCATTTATTTCGTTCGCCGGTCAAAATGAGCGATTTCAATTGGGAATGCGAATTTTATGGGAAAAAAAAGTAGGTACGGAAAAAAAAAACCGTATCGGATGTTTCGGTCGACCGAACAGTGACTGTGTGTATTTTGGATAGATTGGATGAATAGTGCATATTATGTATCGTTATTAACGGATTTTTCACTATTGCATTCCAAATTGGCGAAGTTCGTTTTGGATTATAGTATTTTCTGGATATCGCCGAATTTTCTTTAGTAATAGAGGATAAGTCTATAGAATATTAATATTCAACGTCTCAGGGTTGCGTCGGGTTTTTGCACATGAGGCGTTTTATGATACTGTTTCAACTTGTATTTCCAATTCTCCCGAGGAATAGGATTTTGTGGTAGTCTTCGAGGTGATAAAAGGATTGGATAATTTTTCCTTTGTCTGGGATCAAACATAAGACAGCTGATACGGGAACGGAGGAAGTCTCACCCTATCTCGTGGAACGTCCCGATAGAATTCGCTTAAGGATCCATTGATAAGTACCACCCAGTGGATGTTTCTTTATTTTTTGTCTATTCGCGCACATAAGGAAAACACTTGCTGTGTGGGAACAAGCCGAGTATTTTTTCTTAAAGCCTCCTAGAATTTATATATATATATATGTATATATACCTATATTTGGTTACCTTGATTTAGTTTTACGAATAAGTAGTTGCGTTCTGAAATAAAGGTTGATTTTTATCGACTTTATTCTGGAACCTTTCTCTCGAGAGTTTTTTTTGGCCTTTAACCTCTAAATTTTGTATAATTTGTGTTACAAAATATTTACTGTGCTATTATAGAGACATATTTATACCATTCACCTATTTTTATTTCAACTAACATATAGGTTGGCAAGTAAGCCAATTGGATTTAGTGATTTCAACTCTAAGAGAGGTGTATGTTATATTTTTTCAAATCACTTGGCGCCCTCTCATACCATTTTTTGTGTCTAATACTAATAATAAGACCCACACCCGACTCCACTGAGATATTAGTCGGTGCATACACCTAAACTGTTTTATCGCTTACTAAGAAAAGCCAAAAATCACGTAACAACTTTTTGAAAATATCTGAGTCGATCATCCAAAGAATCTCATTGAGATACTTCGACTTAGTCAAAAGAGGAACTGTCTTTCTAATGTCAGATCAAAACCTCTTCAAAAAGTAAATTACTTTTTAAAATTACCTGAGCCATTCAATCACGCAGAACTTTCTCGAGACATCGAAAGTGTCCCCTCGAGACACCTTGACCTATCCAAAAGTGGAATTGTGCCTGTAATAGAACACAGATAGTGCATGTCATGACACAGCGCAATTCCAATCTTGACCTACCTTACCAACCCGCTAAGATTAATGACATTGCGTTTCCTAAACACAAATATACTTCACACCGTAGCTCCGTAGTGTCTTCATGTAAATCGTAAACACCGTTGAAATCGATTAAATCTTTCAGTCAATGTACTCCTTGTTGTTGTAGCCATTCACGTTCATCTCAAACGGCTTTCTATATTTTTATTACTCAATCTGGGTCAGTCTGGTTTATGACTTGCTGAGTTGAGGAGGAAGTTTGGTTCATTTTGAATTTCATTGTCACTCAATTTTTAAATTGGTATTGTCCTGCAAGAAGAGTTTGGTGGCGAATTTTCAATTCAAGTTTTCATATGGCGAAAGTATATGATATGAGATTCTTCTATGTTGAGTCTGAACTATAGTAGTAAATATAATACATGAAAGCTCTGAAATGGCGACGTGTCATTTTTGAAGCCTAATGGTATGCGATAAAAGTTCTTGTCAATTTTTGTGAATTTCTGACAAGAAAATCAAGCGCGCTGTCTTGGAATTTCCAAGTCAAAAATGATGAAACTAATACTTTCAGGAATAGCTAGTAGATGAAAAAAATAGTAATCCATGTATAACACGGCAGTATTTGAGCATATATGGTATACGTAATATATTTTAGTCGATCACGGGACGAGATTACGTCTAATTCCCAAGTGATCTATTATGTCCTTACGGCATAACTCAAATGTTTATTAATTTTTATGGTGAACATTTTTATCGAATCAATTAGGGATTTTACCTTTTCAAGAAGGTTCCTCAGCCCCTAAATTTCTGAAGCTACGTCCAAACATCGATCATAACCTGAAATAAGTTTTCCCAACAGTGTGTATTTTAATATTTTTCTAAACTATGATTTGAAATTGATATGTCCGAACCTAAATAGTATAGCACAATATTTCAAAAGTTATATTCAGAGATCAATGTGAGCACCTTCTTGAATTCTGAACATATTTATGCCAAATCATCGATTTACAGGTTGAATTAGGCTGAAACAATTTTACCGTTTCTGTCGATGAAAAATTCTTATAATAGAAAGCATGTTCTTAAAAATCGCTTTCACCGGTATATCCTATTTTATTGAAGTTTTGTACCGCTTCTTTAATTTGCATAAGTTACGACTTTCAGCCATCAGAATCTTCCTTGAATACTCAAGATTGTTAACCTTCAAACAATGCAAAACAAGAAATGTCAACGTACCATTTATTAACAATTCTGCCATAGCGCTGCACAATTCTATCTGTATGAAGACAGTGGATGAGATATTTTGAAATGAAAGAGATAGCGAAGGTTGACTACTTTTTTGTGATTTGAGAAGTGAAAAAATCAGTTCAGACTTTTGAGAAATACATTTGATTTTTGAGAATGTCAAAGAGGAATAGAAATGATGATTAAAAAAAAACGTTCTTTAATATTCACATTTAGTAGCAAAACAAAATTGTTAATCAACAAATGCATTTTTGAGCAAAAACATTTTTTTTAGAAATCATAATATTCATTACTGATAAAAATTCCCTCAAAAAAATTACAAATATATTTATAACAATTTTTCAAACAGATAGAGCTGAAAATTATAAAAAATCATTTTTATGTATCTTCAAATAATAAGAATACGAATAAATTTGAATATTAGGAAAAAAAAATTTTTATTGCTTCAATTGAAGTTTTAATTCTGAAACGTTTTTGATTAATAATAACAGAGTAGAAAATAATTTTTTTTTATTTTTTCAACGGAAATCTTTTTTGAAGGCTTTCAAAAAAGCTCCAAGAAGTGAACAAAATTTGAGGTATTCAGTTTAAAAATTTTCAGGGTTTTTATGTAAATATAAAAGTTGTAAAAATTAGTTAATTGACTAAAGTATATCTACTTAAATAATCACGGGAAAAATGTTTTTCCATGGATTTCCGTTTATTAAAGTATCTTGAAGGTATGAGAATTTTTTTTCTCAATAATGATATTTTATGGGTTAAAATATAATAATTTTAATAATTTCAATTGTTCAAAGGTCCGTATCAGTCAGCGATTGCAGGACGCGCATCGCCCGCTTTTAGCCCTATTTTCGCCTCTAAATTAAAATTATAAATATTGGTGATAGAGTTCCGGAAGGTGGGACTTTTTTTTTTTAAATTTCCTCGTCTTTGAGGATCTCTTTTCAAATTTCCGATATTTTCAATATATTTCGAGATATTTGCAAAAAAACCACACCCTCATTTTTTTTACTAAATTTTTTCATAACTTTTGTAATTTTCTCGAGCCCCTCTTGAAATTTTTCAAAATGTTGCTAGAGGTCATTCCGAATCGAATGAGCGCTAGATAATAATTTTCAGTGCCTTTGGGCAGAAGTTTCAAAACCAAACAGTTGACGTAATATAGAAATTTATGCTTACACTTCTGGCGTCAATATTTTGATCGGTTCCAGGGTTATGCCATGGTCTTCTTTAGTAATAATCTCCAAATGTTTCAACTGCAACTGCAGCGGTTATCTTCAGTGGCGTGCTCAAAGTACTCTTCTTACGTTACAGTTGACACGTCCTCACCACCTGTGAGGTAGAGTCTGGAGGCGCGTTTTTTGCGTGGTACCCCCCTTAATCTACGAACAATTTCTAGGCGAGATAATATTGAGCATAATTATATTCTTAAAATGTTGTTTTCCAGCCATTAAATTAATATTACTGGAGTTTTTTTCCAACACCAAACCGTTATTTCAACACCTCGACACGTTTTTCGATCACCAAGTGATCATCTTCAAGAGGAAGATGAAACTAAACATACTTACAAAGTTATCCTGATTCATACCACAGACACCTCTTCTGAGTACCTGCGTCTGAAGTGTCTTGAAATAATTTCACAATATTGCCTTATTAATTAGTCTCCAATTAATTTTACAGCCATTGCTTTTTCATTTTTTTTTTTGATGGTCCAGGCTGCGGTGCAGGATCTAATTCAGTATCGAAGGTGAATGTTTGCGGAATTACGGGAGTTATAATTGTCATCATTATGGGTAATTTATCTTCGATTTAATTTTCTTCTTCGATTATTTTGATATTTTCAAAATTACTGCAGGTTTCACCAGAACAATTGAGGCACACAACAGAACATTTGAGATCTGCTTTCCGGCAACCACACATACTTCCACAGTTTCCCTCGCATCTGCAGAAAATAATTTCAGAAGATCGGGTGGTGCTGGAGGCCTGGAAGTTTGGATTAGTATCCGAATTTTTCAATGCATTTGCAGGCCCAATCTTCAAGATCATAGTGTTAACCGAGCCACGACTGAACCTGAAGATGCACTCAGAGACTGTGGAAACGGGCTGCATCTTCTGTTGGAGGGAGCGATGATAAGTTGAATATATTTTTGTTTACTGTCTTGGCTAATCGTTTGTATTTCATGCTGTCCAGAAAATATCTTTATTTCCAACATATAAAGAGACAAGGAAACATCGTTCTCCACCGATAGTGAGCAACCCGGCTTTCTCACTGAGGAATAATACTTACTCAGAAAGTTTCTGCAAAATTTTGATCAATTTAAAATTGCCTGTATTATAAGCTGGTGATGTTGTGTCGCATCCTGAAAAAGTATGGAGAAACAGCAAATTCTCTGCAATGACGTTCCAGTAAATAAAATCTGGATATTGGGACTGAAAAAAGCATGGAAAAACTTGGATTTCAATCCAAACTTCCAAGCCTCCAGCACCCCCCAAACTTCTAGAATTAACTTTCTGCAGATGCAAGGGAAACTGTGGAAGTATGTGTGGTTTCCAAAAAGCACCCCTTTTTCCAAGATGGCAGTCAGGGGACAAGAGTTGCAACCCCACACACTTGAACTTGAGCCTTATTAATCCCCCCACACATAAAAAATAATGAGTCCTCCAAAAAACGGAACCCTAAATGTAACTATTCAATGAACTGATTGTAAGACACAGCTGTCAATATTTATCTCACTCTTCTCGAACAAATATGTTTGTTAGACATGTAAGTCTCATACACATGTGTTCTTTATGAGACAGTCATCTTCTAGTTAGAATCTAATCTAAGTTGTGAGTAAAAGAGAATACAAATGATCAACATTGAATAATTGCCATTCTGCTTAGATCTCCCAAACGAAAGTATATTTCTCATGACCTTTTCGTTGATATGACTCCGAGAATTTTTGCAATTTGATATTGAATTTTGTCACTATTATATCATTTGAGATCTCGAAACCTCACCACTTTCGAATTTTAAGAGTATCTGCTACTTTGGTCACCTCAAACTCTGCTTACCTACTAACTATTTTGATTAATTTCGACGCTGTTTTTTCTGTAGCATATGAACCAATTTTGTTTTTTCATATTTCATGTTTACTCCACTCCAGGTATTGAACTAGCTATACCTCTAACCTCTGTTTTATTTACAGCCGAATTTCACACCGATCATTGCGGCCAACCTTGATGTCATGATCGGGCCGATATCGGACAGAGGACCAGACGGTGCCAAACTGGTTTCAGATTCAATTTGACTTGACCGAAGAAGAATCCAACACATCCGGCCAATGTATGCTGTCCACCTAATCCAAATAAGGTTTGGCGAATTCATTCAATATACTAGCGTATGAAATCTAATGCAGAAATTTTAAATATGTAGGGTGATTCACGTGAGCTGTTCTGGCACTCCTATAAGTTTTTTATTTTCTAGAAGGAGTGGTTTCAATAATTTCTTGTGAAATCAACTACTGCAATGTGTATACCATTCAAAGGCGTTTGAAATCTTTTAAATGTGTCGCCCCCGGTGAAATTCTGCATTGCCAATGCAGCTATATGAAGTGATACAAGATGCTTGCTATTTTGCTATATATAATTACTAGTTGAGCCTGCAAACGTTGTTCTGTTATCTACATTATTTCTATGCGATATCAAATTTGATGCCAGATAAAAAAAAACTAAAAAGAAAATCTGAATAGGGACACTCTAATCACCTAGCGGTGATCAATGCTCATGCCTTCAAAATAAAAACAAAATATTTCATAAAAATCGTTTTGGAGTGCGACCACAAACATCGCAATACGAGATTTTTTATATATTATGTATTAGATTTATATGATGGTGCTGGGAAATGTATATGACTTTGGGTTTCAAATGAATGAAAATTGTTCAATTGTTATAAAATTCGAGTCAACCTTCTTCAGGAAAATGTCGTAATGAAGAAATTGACATTATTTCCTTAGTTTTGTCGGGACTGGTGATGGGTGAATTATTAATCAGACGGACACAGCATTTATAAATAATAAAATTTGTTAATAACACCAACAAAACGACAAACAGAAAAATAACAGTGTAACTTCGTGGCGAGGAGATTGAGAATTCGAATTAGTTCCCGGCCGAACTCTCAGAACAGAATGAATGCCTGCATCAGCTAAATAAAATATCTTCCCAGTAACTCTTGAAAAATCACCACTGGTCGGGGTCATAAATAGTCAAAAGGGCCAACCACTTGTGCCCGAATTCTTTGTCTAACTTGATAAGAGTGTTAACGTTTAGTACCTACTCAAAAAATCGGAAATGTTTTGGTTCTAAATATTCATCTGTTTTTCGGCAATAAGCTATCGTCTGGTGAGAAAAAAACATTCCAATGATATGTGATGAAAAAAAATACGAAACTGATAAGTGAAAATGAAAATAAAAGAATTAACATAAAAACCCTAGCAGATGGATATTTTGTACGACTGCTCGATAATTCAAGTATAGAAAGTTAATTTTCTAACAAAAAATTATAATACAGAATTAAAAATCATTAACGAAATAAAATGTTTCGAAAGTAAATAGTTGTAGAAAAAATCCTACATTTTTTTGAGTTTGTAATGAAGGAAAAGAAAAACTATTACATTATAGTTGATTTGTTTTACTCGTAGTTGTTCAGAAACTACACCTACAGTAAGTGGGTATACTTGAAGACTGGATGTGAATCGAATCAACTAAAAAAAATTCGAGAGGCCAAATAGCCCGAAACCGGTCTGCAAGTGTGCCCGTTCCAATAATTGATAATCGATTCCGGCAGTCGTATCGCCAGAAACATAAAGTGCATAAATCCTGCACTGACACCTGTCGGATATAATCCAACGCCCTTCGTGGTATTAGCCAGGGAAGTAGTTGCTTTCTGATAGGTGTCAGTCCATGAACCTACTGTGTAGGAAATGAAAGACTGGCCTGAACGAATTGTTCCTTTAGGTGATTCAGATCAGAAATTAGTAAATAATCAGTAGTTATTATTAATGTAATTCAAGGATAGCAAAAGCGGACAAAGGAACCTTCTGGGATAGATGCTTGGCTAATGAATGAGAACCTGACTTATGGAAACGTTAATATGAGAAACCAAATAAATGCCGATGGATAAACCGAACTGAAAATTAGTGAGAACGTTTTTATATACTTTTTGGGCTTTAAGGACTTCCATTTTTTCAGTCTTTGTTACGATAAAATTTTGCTTTGTTATAAATTAAACAATTTATTCATACTTTTAATAATCGGTTAGTTTATTCATTTCCACATGCGAATTTATGTATATTTAAACCTTTCTAACCCGCCTATGACACCGACTAGGTCGGTAAATAGGTTGTGTTCCTTTTTTTCTCACACCCAAGGACATAAAGATAAGGACGGAAATTTTGGCGAAAAGATATTTTTCGATTGTGAATTGCTGAATGAACTGATTGCCTGGTTAAATTATTTCGCTCGTTAACTACCTAGAAGGGATTTTCGAATTTTCAGCCAACTGTGGTTCCTTTTTGATATTGTGAAGTTTGGAGTATTTTGGGACAGTATCGGAAACCACCGCTGCAAAAGCAGGATTTTTATAAAAAGGGCAAATAGTCAGTATTTTCTCTCAATTCTCAGAGGACGATCTTTGTCTGTTTTGTGTTGGAAACACCCTCGATTATTAGGAGGTTAGTACAGTATTTTCAAACAACCTTGTTCAACTCAGCTATGGAACTCATAATAAATTTTGTCCTTATTTTTCTTACCTTTTGATTACGATGTTGTCATGAGAATATTTTTCTTCAGGGTGTTAGAATATTCCTAAGAAAGGCTTATTTGCATCAGCTTGAATTTGGGAAATTGAAATCGATTGCCAGATCAGTCTTTTGAAGAAGTTTCCTGATCGTTACCTTTACTAATAATTACCACTGGGAATATTAACAGATTCCTACTACATCCGTATCCACCGATACTGCCGGATCAGTATTCATTCCCTGGCAGCTTACGAAAAAGGAGCACCCAAAAAGCAGCTAAGTTTAGACTAAGTTGTTTGAATAAAGAACCCGGTGTTTATTTATTTCCTATAATAAAATGTACAAGTTACCTCATTGAGATGAGTGGTGTAAGCTTTTACGTGACATCACATATTAGCACATATTAGCGAATGTATTATGATAGTAGTAATCTAGCAATTGAAGTGAGGAATTGGCAAACAGAGGGGTCACTGTATTTCTTTTTTTTATTATTGTAATAAACTTCCTTAGTAATTGCAAATAGAATTATTACTTTCATGAGAAGTTAAATATTTCAATAGTGTGCTTCCCTAATAACTGGGCAGTTTTCCGGTTTTTAACTGGCCAACAAAAATTGGTGGCGCTTCCCCATTTAGTTAAAAATCATTGTTTTTTTTAATTAGTTGCACCCACGACTTTGTGCAAACCACTGACCTAGTCGGGCATGTTAGTGGTGTTTTTGATTTTCGGCAACCCTATTGTAAATTTAATTATCTTGTTCAAAAACATCGCGTAGCATCTTGTTCTGTGTACTAGTTTGAACAGGATCTTTGTTGAATATTTGGATACAGATTGTTCATAAATTGCTAACCACCTGTGATCTAGTACCTCACATTCACCTAAGATAGATTAGATTGAATAAATACTTCATTATATTGACAAGTTTTGGTGATCAATCTGCCCTACTCAAATAGTTTGGAAAGAAGAGGCAGTTAACTAATAGGCATTAGGTGTGATAATTCTGATACTTTGTCATATTTTAGCATTGTTAGAACAATTCGGATAGTTTATATTCATGAAATGAGAATCTATGGAATTAATGGTACATAATGGTGCTGGAAGGATTGAATTTAGTTTGGAATTCGTAGTTTCATCCCACAGTTGCCGAATTTCTAAGGAATAATTATTCCAGATAATCTGAAATTTTGATAGAGCCAATAGAAACGAAGCAGTATTACCACTTTGTGATGTTAACCTCTTGACTTATTAGTCAGTTACAGAGATGAGTTGGAAAGCTTGTTAACTCAGCAATAATGAGTGCCATTCAACTAACCACTTCACCAAAATGCTGTTTTAAAATTTCCATACTACACCTCAATGTGAGACAAGAGATGTACTTTCAGCTAGACGGAGCTTCCGTTCAAAGTTTTCGGATGGTTCGAGAGTGGTTGAACGAACATTTTTCATTACGTTGGATTGGTAGACATAGCCCAAATGAACAATGGCCCCCTCACTCTCCTGAAGTAACTCCGATGGAATTTTACTTCTGGGGAACTGTCAATAATATGATTCACAAGTCTAGGCCACGAAATTGACAGGAACTTTCTGAGAGAATACGGCAAGCCTGTCATGAAATAAGTATTCCAAAACATGGGAGAGTGGCCAATAATAATAGAAAAAGAATAGAAAAATGCATTAGAATTGAAAGCGGGTCAGTTGAGACAGGAAATATTTGAAACTGACTTTCGATGTTAATGTTTATTTCATTTCCTTTTGAATTGGCTTCAATAATTTCGGCCGATGTCTGTGTGGCTTTTTAGTAGCTAGTAATCAAAATTTAAATTTTTTGAAATGAATATAAGGTTTTTTATTCCCAATCTTACACAACCAATTAATTATAGCTTTCATCTGGTCTGGACTCCTGGCCACACTGGCCTGGAAAGCATTGAGGCTGCTGACTCCCTTGCAAAGGAGGGTGCTGCAAGCAGCTTCATTGGACCAGAACTTGTCATTGCTATCGCTTTAGGTTTGGCCAAACAAAAATTGAACACCTGGATGGCAAGAAGATTTAAGGACTGATGGCAAGAAAATTTAATGACTGCTGGCAAAATCTTCCAGGACTGGCTCACTTCAAGACGTCCATTCCCCCTTCGGAGCTTGAAACCAAACAGTTGTTGGACAACAGAAGGGATGAACTACGGTATCTAACAGGCCTACTCTCAGGTCACTGTCGTCTGAATCATCATATGCAGTCTCGTACTATCGGAAGACAGTGTGTGTCGCCTCTGTTTGGAACATGATGGAACAGCAGAGCATATACTTTGTGCCTGCTCCGCTGCAAACCGTATCAGGTTTTCAGAGTCTGGCAGAACCACACTCTTACCTGTGGCCCGAGCCACAATAAATCCTAGTGTTTATTTTATTTCCTGTTGAATTCGCTTCAATAAATGTTATTTAATTTCGACCGATGATCTGTGGCGAATTGATTATTTTCGTAGTTCCTTATTCAGAACCATTAATTGAAAATCGGACTTGAATATTGCGTTAAAATTTGGTATGAAGGGTCAAAATCGATTTCTAAGCAACTTTTTCGAAAGACTTGTTTCGGTGTCATCTATACGAAGCAAAATATCGAGAATTTGGACTTTATACAGGAACGCAGTAGGCTGGGTTTGAGAACATCACTCGAGCTAAGTATTGCCAAAAGTGCGGCCCATGCCTGTACCAAAAATCAGAAATCTGCCTTCACAAATTACTAAAATACAGGGTTGTCTTCATTTCAAGTGTTTTAACACTATATATTTTCTATATCTATTTTGCTTGTGTTTTTTTTCTGATATATTTTGTATCAAGTCTTATTTGAGAAATATTCAGAAATCATTGAGTATACAGTCATTTTGCCTAACATTCCGTTCACTCTAGCTCTCCTCAATTTCCACAAGATATACGGCCAATTTGAATATATCAAGTTCAGCTCATCAGTTTCAGTTTTCATTTCCATAACTTCCATTTCTCGCTTCAACCACTTCCGAACTCATAAAGTCGGTGCTATCGTCACCCCTGTTTCGTTCCTATGCGACGCAGGAATTGAGGAAGAACACTCTCAAGGGACGCAGAATAAGGAACTCTCAGAGGACGGTTCGTATTCTCCAGAATCCAGGGTTTCAGGAAATTCAGAATAGAGGAGAATGAGCTCCTATTAAAATTAACTTTGAATTACGAAATATTCGGTATGCATGTGTGATTGTCCTTCAATGTACGGGGTACCCAATATAAAGGTATCTTTTCATGGTATGAGTTTTACCATTTTGTAACTCCAGAACGGCTGCATCCATTTTCATGTCTTTTGAGCTGTTGGGAATAGCAGAATAACTAACAAAACATTGAAACATAATTATTTACATTGCCGCTAGCAGGAAGATCTAATCTTTCACAACAAAGCCGTGATGCAAGTAGACTGCGAAATATTGCGAATCAACCAACTGCTGACGAAGAATAAATTTATACTGCAGGAGCGCCGTTTTCAGTGTCAACTGTCTTTGCAGTAGTTTGGGAGGTAAATCCATTGATAATTCAGTTTACTTCATATGATGATTATTTAATGAATGTAAATAGTGAAAAATATCAAGTTTTGATAACAATTCAATGAAGTGAATTATGTATCATTGTAAATCCAAAATGGCCGCAGCTACAAAATGGCAGATTACATATTGTTTTACAACTACATCAAAATGGGTTCCAATAGCTTGACTAGTAGAATAGTAGTATAGTTGAAGAAAGATGTAAATTCAAGATGGCAGCAGCTACAAAATGGCAGATTACATATTGTTTTACAACTACATCAAAATGGGTTCCATTGGCTTGACTAGTAGAATAGTAGTATAGTTGAAGAAAGATGTAAATTCAAGATGGTAGCAGCTACAAAATGGCAGATTACATATTGTTTTACAACTACATCAAAATGGGTTCCAATGGCTTGACTAGTAGAATAGTAGTATAGTTGAAGAAAGATGTAAATTCAAGATGGCAGCAGCTACAAAATGGCGGATTACATATTTCCTGTGATATCGAGGCACTTAATGAAACGAACAGAATTAGAAGAATTGTGTAACAAAATCAGAAACTGAATACTTAAAAACAAAATGGGTAGAAAATTATATTAAACGTTTTTATTGAAAAAAAAAGATAATAATGATATAGATACTGTACTTAAAATTGAAAAATAATTCGGAAGGTTGTAGGTAGCAGTTTTCTCACCACTCTTCTCAGCAATCTATGGTATTGATCAGATGAAAAAATGATAAAATTGTTGAGCATAGTATTTACATATTAACCAAGGTTAGAATTACTGAAAATTGTATTTATTTATGTTTTAATAATCCAACGGGTATGATCTACTTACATGAGGAAATCACTATACAAATATCATATATTTATAGCTTGAATACAAAAAAGTTACACCAGTGTAATAAGAGAATTCGGACATTAATAATGTATTATTTGAGACGTTCAACATCATTACTACTGGGGTACCTTAAGTCGTGGTAACTGATAGAATGAAAAAAAAGGGCTGTAATTTTATTTAGGTTTCTTCTTGTTATCAAACTTCGTAAATGGGAACTGTTGAGATGATTATTGTATATTTTATAACACATTGTTATTTCAACGTCCTATTCCCTGAGATTATGAGTTTTCACATGAAATTATAATCTGGGTAGACTCCACATTTCTAAGAATATTATAAAAGCCATTGTATTCCATTTTGATTTTTTTCAAGTTATTTTTATATATAACAGTGGCAGATCCAGCCAGGGATCATGGAGGCGCTTCTTCGTTGGACACAGAAAATTTTTAATTATGAGGAAATAGTGTTGTTGTTGAATTACAGAAAAATCACTTTTTCCATTCAGTTTGTACTCCAAAACATTCATTATTGAACTGAAACAGATATCATTCTTTCCGAAAAAACTAATATCTGTTAAAAATATTCCATTTTCGAATTGAATGAAATTCCCATAGCCGATATTGAATCATCTAACCATATGATTGAGGGCTTTGTTTTGTAATGTCATCCATAACGATGCTAGTGAGGTGATTATACAAGTGTCTTGTCCCGAAACTTCGTAGTACACCATTGCGTACATGTTACTTTGTTTAAGTCAATGTTCATGTGGAAGTAGTTGTTTCTGAGGGACTTTTTTTGTTACTATTCAATGTCAGTGTGAAAGTAGATGTTTACAGATTGTGTCTGAAAGAAACTGTTGTGTATGATCTACAAATTTTTATAAACAGTTTATTGTAGTTATTTTTTTTTCCTTTTTTGGAAGTTTCCCACGTTTGTTGTGTGCAGATAGAGAAGTAGAAAGCCAAAGAACTTTTTCCCAAACTTAGTATCTTTCCTAAAAACATTCCCCTTTCAATTTGTATGATGAACTAATAGTATTTGACAACGCCTATCAGTTTGTCAACTTAACAAAAAAAAAAGTGATTTATTTCCAACAGGAGTACCCAGTTACAGGAAATGCTATTATTACCGAATATATATGGAAAAATTTAAAAAATAATGGAATATAGAAATGTATAGAAGTAAATGGTGAAACAAAGTATACAGGGTGTCCCTGGACTTCCTCTTTTCCTCTCGGGAATGTATAGATGGGGTCAAAATATCACCAGTACTTCATATAACTTTTTTTCCTAAAATCCTTCGTTACCAAGTAACGGGCCCTCGAAGTTACAAAATGAAAAATGTTTTTCTTTGATAACTTTTCAAGTGAATATTCAAAATCATCCAAATTTTGGTAATTGACTGAACAAATGAATTCCTTCGATGAGCTTTCATGCAGGAGTCAGTTGTTTTGCTACAAAGTCAGGAACGGACTACCCCCGATGGTCCACACCCCAAAACTTTGAAATGACAGATATTTTTCAATATTTTTCAACAAATTAAGGTTACTTGGAACATTTTAATGAATAAAAGTACTCGTGTGGAAAGTCGATCGGAGCAACGAGTCTTGATAAAAATGTAGTTTCACTCGACGACATCAAACCCGCTCGTCCACCATTATTTGAAATGAATAATTATCAAAGAAGAAATAATAATGATAACGTTAATTCAACAACATTTATCCTGAGATGTCTACCATTACTCGAAAATATTAGTTTTTAAGGAAAATGGAAATGATAGGTAAAATGTTCATAACGAATTTTTATAATGCAAACACGTTTAACTAACGAAACTCAAGAGCCTCAAAAGCAAACAGAAATGAAAAATCCGCTACATAAACTGCTCGATATGACCACCTTCTCTCTCTATACATTTTCTTAGTCTGCGAAGACACCCTCTCTGTACTTGAAGTAGCATTCCAGGGTCGTTTCGTATGGCTTCACAATGTAATGTTATTCTATTCAACAATGCATCTCTTGTGTGAATAGGTGTAGCGTAAACAAGGCTTTTTAGATGCCCCCACAGAAAGAAATCCAATGGATTTAAATCCGGAGACCGCGATGGCCATGAATATGGCCCACTTCTACCAATCCATCTATTGTGGAAAATATGGTTCAGATGGTCACGCACAATCAAACTAAAATGAGGAGGAGCGCCATCATGCATAAACCACATATCTCTTCGGGTTTGCAATGGAACATGTTCCAAAAGTCCATTCAAATCGTTCTGAATGAACTCCAAATAACGTTCTCCATTCAATCGGTCCTGTAGAACGAATGGTCCTATAAGATGGTTTCCTATGATACCAGCCCAAACATTCACGTTGAATTTCCGTTGGTGTTTGTTTTGCAATATCCCATGGGGATTTTCTTCGGCCCATATATGGAGATTATGAGAGTTGATAACTCCATCTCTACTGAAACCTGCTTCATCAGTGAATAAAACTCGATTAATAAAAGTCATATCCTCTCTTTGCCTATCCATGAACCAATTGGCATATTCCAGTCGTGCTGGAAAATCTTGAGGTGTCATGGCGTGTACCTTCTGGATGTGAAATGGGTGGAGCAGTTGTTCCCTAATTATTCTATGAATAGTGGACTTGGATGTATGGAACTGTTCTGATAGATTTCTGATGCTCATTGAAGGATCATCAGCGACGGCTTCCAAAATATTTTCCTCCAATACAACGGTACGTACAGTCCTAGGAGCGCCCTCACCACCTCGTTTTGGCAAAACTGTACCTACAATAATATCGAAATAAAACAACGTGCTCAAATTAATTATCAATTATTACATACCTGTCTCCCTCAAGCTGCGATCGACACGCTCGAATGTTTCTGTTGACGGTACCGTTCGATTGGGAAAATGCTCGGAATACAGACGACGAGATTCTGCAGCATTACAAAATGCTCGTCCATAAAATACATGCATATCTGCATATTCATTGAATGTAAACTGTTCGGCCATATCAAAAAAATTCAAAATATCCTATAGAATATTGACAATACAATGATAGTCATATGACAACGCACCACTCAACAAAACAAAATCGCATTCAAGTTTCTCATTTTTTATCAAAACTTTCTAAAAGGTTTTTTTGTCAACATCTGTGAAAGAAATGGAACATAATTATTCCCTGGATATTTTTCACCTGATCATGTGCAGCCGTTTTTGTAGTTCATTCGTTTGCTTTTTATTAGTATAGTAAATATATTTTCCGATGTGCGTTTTTTCAGCTAAATTTAGATTCGTGTTAAAGAATTTCTCCCATAAAATTATAATTATCAGTGAAACTCCTCAACAGTTTAGCTGTGAAGAAGAATTTGAAACATTCGAATGTTGAGTTTCATGAGATTCAGATAACTGATCAACACGAAACGTGATTATTCCACACGTATTATGTACATACAAAATATGGAATGAATTCGATATTTCATAGTAGAGTAGCTTGTTAGTTTAAAAACACCACGAATCTACAGAACTTGATATTTCTTTTGAAAAAATATCTGCTATCACAATTGTGACTTAAACTTCCATATAGGTACTGTACTTTTTGTTTACGACTTCATTTTAGCATACTTTGTATTATTCCTGTTATAAAATGTTGTTGAATTAACGTTATCATTATTATTTCTGCTTTGATAATTATTCATTTCAAATAATGGTGGACGAGCGGGTTTGATGTCGTCGAGTAGAACTACATTTTTATCAAGACTCGTTGCTTCGATCGACTTTCCACACGAGTACTTTTATTCATAAAATTGTCCAAGTAACCTTATTTTGTTGAAAAATATTGAAAAATATCCATCGGGGGTAGTCCGTTCCTGACTTTGTAGCAAAACAACTGACTCCTGCATGAAAGCTCATCGACGGAATTCATTTGTTTATTCAATTACCAAAATTTGGATGATTTTGAATATTCACTTGAAAAGTTATCAAAGAAAAACATTTTTCATTTTGTAACTTCGAGGGCCCGTAACTTGGTTACGAAGACTTTTAGGAAAAAAAGTTATATGAAGTACTGGTGATATTTTGACCCCATCTATACATTCCCGAGAGGAAAAGAGGAAGTCCAGGGACACCCTGTATATAAAATATTCATATACGTAGAATTTCAAAAGAGGAATGAAAAATTGAGTACATAACACAAGTTACAAATCATGCAATGTAGCAGTACTGACACGAATGTTATTTATAGTATTATTAAAAGTGATTGTGGATACATGATACCAACAGAGATTCGAAATGAATATCACAATGTTGACAGATTTTATTGAAGCTACTGCACATAAAATTCAATGGTGATCGTAGCATAACATTTATGCGTGATGCTTCGCAATAAAATTTCAAATTGTGTCGACCTTCACTTCTTGGTACTAAGAAATTGATCTCGGGTAATAGAACTGTACTATCAATATTGTTGTTAAGTAATTTATGCAAGAATTTTATATCAAGGATAACTCTCCTATTTTCCAAAGATGTCATATCAAATCGTGTCAACAAAATGTTAAGATCGATGCCTCTCGTGGGGTATTGTCCATCAACTTTTAGACATAAATATTCAGGAACTTCATCTGCACACTCACAATTGATTTTTTTTGGTAGTCGTATACTGGATTCCATAACACAGAGCCATACTCTAACTTAGATCTGGCATACGCAAAATTTAGCAATTTTAAGGTGGCAATACTTTTGAAGTTTTTACATTTCTGTTAAGGAATCCAAGCATCCTATTTGCATCAGCAGTCATATTCCTTATATGTGTTGTATATCTAATTCATGTTGTACACGTTGGCAGTCAGTAATGTCGTCGATTTTATAATATAGTTTCAGGTCGTCTGCAAATAGTAGGCTAGGAATATTCAAAGAGGTTGCCAAATCATTATTAGAAAATAAAAACAAAAGAGGTCCAAGATTAGAACCTTGTGGTACCCTAGATGTAATAATGTACTGAGTCGATTTGAAAGATTCATATTCAACGAATTGTTTTCTGTTGACTATAGTCCGTTCATAATTTGTTGATAGCTCACTGCAAGTTTGACCCTCATTAGAGAACTGAAATACAGAGAGGACAGCTAATATGATATAATAACAAAAACCAAACTAAAACTCTTGTATCTGAAGAAATACAATACAGCTATAAAACTTTTAATCCGAGTATGTAGGTATTTTGAGTGGAAATGAGTGACCAGTGTCGTAGAGTATATGATTAAAACATTAGTTACTTTAAATAAATAAATATATTAATATTCTTAAACTGTAGGTACTGTAAACTGTATTTTTATTAAAAAAAATTTCTTTATTTTATTCAAAAATAATAAGTTACTTGCAATTTGTAAAAGATACATTTATTTAATAAATACCTATTTTTAAATGATATAAACTACGATTACTTACAAAACTATTCAAATTCAAAATAAACAGGATCATCTTCGGAATCCGAGTCGTCTTGCAGGTTAATAATTAGCGGTTGTGTCTCTACAGTCGCATCAATTATATTGTCAAGATCCCACATTTTTTGTTCTTCTTATATTGCATGTCTTACTGCATCTCGCCAATTTTGTTCTGTAATATGTTGTAAAGACTCATATAACAATTCACGTACAGCTTGTATTTTATATGACTTATTTTTTCTAGCCACATAGCTTTTCATTTGTGCCCAAATGAGTTCAATTGGATTTAATTCGCAGTGGTAGGGTGGAAGTCTAAGGACTGTGATGTTTCGTCTTTCCGCCATTTTGTCAACTACGTATTTCTTGAACTTAGATTTGTGTTGCCGGGCAATTTTTAAAAGTTCTGCTTTAACCATTCCATCTTCGTAAGGCAGGGACTTATTCCGCAGCCAGTCGATGATATCCTGTTTCTTCCACGCAGTCGTTGGAAGTCTTTCAACTAGTCGTGAATGATAAGGTGCATTATCTAATACTATAATTGAGTTTGGTGGTATATGTTCAATCATCTGCTCAAAATACTCTTCGAAAACATCAGCTGTCATCTCCTCGTGATAGTCTTTTCTGCTTTTGGATTCAAATTCCAACAAACCATGCTTAGCAAATCCTTTTTCACTGTCAATGTGAGAAACTATTAATGTACTGCCTACACCAGAGGGTGGGGAAATACCAGTAGACCAACCTTCCATAAAGGCTTGCCTGGAGCTTGATATATTTTTATCTGTCTAAATTTTTGTGAGAGTATGACCTGCGTTTACCCACGTTTCGTCCTGATAGTAAATTGGCCTTCCTTCAGCCCGAAATTTTCGTATAGATCTTAGATACTTTCTTCTCCAACATATTATATCTTCTCGGTCAATCAAAAGTGATTTTCGGTCTGATTTCTCCCACCGGAAATTTAATTCTTTTAAAACTTGCCACAATTCGGTTCGTCCGACATGAGGCAAATCCGGGTCGTCTCTAACTTCTTGAAAAATTTTGTTTAAGTTGGGTATTTCTTTTTTGTAAAAAAATTCGTGAATTTTCCTTCGAATACCATTTTTGGCAAATTCATCAATTTCAATAGGTTTTCTCCCCCTCTTTAAGTATTCGTTTGTATTTGGGTTAGCTATACCTTTTTTTTTTCTTTCTGATACCTATATATTGTTGACTCCCCTACGCCCGTCATGTTGGCACAACTCTTGATTATGTTCTGAACAGTGTTTGTTGGATTCTGAGAAACCAGAGCATCGTGAACGTTCAAAACAATAGTCTTCTCTCTTGGTGAATAGACAGACTTACTGACTGTACGCAACAGTACCGGTGTAAAACTTGATGATGTTGATGTTGATGACGAAGCCATCGCAAGCAATCAAACAAAACAAGCAGGAACGAAAGGTACGTATATGTTTGTAGGAATATGAAAAAAAGTTACTCACGCACTGCACAAAATTCGCAAAATAAATATTAGAGACGTTAATTACTGTTGTAGACGCCGAAACACCAACGAGCCGTAAATTAAATGCGATTAAAAAATGTACTAAACCAAAAATTATTTTCGTTCGTAACAACTTCACCCTTTCAAGGCAAGTTTCGAATATAAACTGAAGCTTTATATTTAATGAATAAACACCTCAGGAACCTCCGCCTATGATTTTACGAGTTTTACGACCGTTTTATGACTTGGGCCCTCATTTTGTGCTATCGACAAATTATGAACGGACTATAGATATGATTCAATTAGAGTAAGCAGTTGGTTAGAGAGTCCCAATTTTGTCAATTTGCTGAGAAGAACATAATGGTCTATTTGATCGAAGGCTTTTTGAAAGTTTGAATAAACAACATCGACTCGTTTTTTCTTGTCCAGGAACGTACGTACATTATGTTTACGATTCAATTAGATGTTAATCAAGAAGGGGATGATGATACTATACGCATAACAATATAAATTCATTATATCCGTTGTTCAATCCCCATCAATCTCTAATAACTATTTATAAACGCGACCATTTCCAGAATACAAACGAGAAGACAGTTTCAATTTTCATTTGCGTTCTCAATCTTCGCCTTAATAACGTCGAAATCATAAAATTCCAGCCACCGTCTCTCATCCGACGAAAACGAGGAAGCCGCCGGCACCAGGAAGGGGAAAATAAAGGATTCTCAAAGGAGCATTCAGATTGTCCAGACTCCAAGGACTAGGGCATGTCGCCTCTCTATCGCGCACCATTCACAAGTGCGCGGGAAAACAGGGCGTGAGAGAGGATCGATCGAGCATCAGGGGTGGATTCCCCCACCCTCTATCATCCCTCTGCCGACTTGTCTCAACCTCAGCTTGCTGTCACAAGGCTCGCCATCGTCCTCTGTCAACAGGATGCGCGTTGTTGAAAGTGTCGTCTTTGTGTTCTTTCGATAGACAAGCGGTAAGCAAACTTTTTGGTGCATACTTCTATTTCACAGGAGGATAACCTCATTGTTTGAAATTTCGTAGCTACCAAGCCAATTATTTTATACATCCTAGAAGTTGTCAGAAAAAGTGATGTTCATTTTCTAGGCATCCTGTACTTCATATTTTATCATTTTCACATTTTCATATATAATTTAAGACTCTAGGATATGAAATACTTGAGCCAAATTTTTTTCAATAACAATGTATGAAGTCAGGTAGATTACAAATACTGTAGTCAAGATTAAACTTACTGTCAGCTATACAAGCCTTCTTGAGATTATGGTGGCCATTTTTGAATTAATATAAGCTTATATTACAAACATATTCAAAATTGGTCCGATTTTAGTTCCCAAAACTCTACGATTTATTCTGAAAACATACAATGAAAAGTGTTTATTATTTTTAAAGTGAACACCATTGAATTATATGACATATAGGATTCTTTTTCAATTGAGAGACGAATATAAAATTGTACTTTGACATTCATTGTTATGCTTTAAATAATAATAACATCTTTGAGACTATAATATAATGAACAAATAGTAAAAAAACCGTTTTGAAAACAAACTTTCATTCACTTGCTCTGAAAGGAAGAGAAAAGTAAACTTTAATATGAATGAAACCAATCAATTCATTACTTCGGTTACTGTACATATCCCGAAATAAATCAAATCCAAATTTTAATTTGACTTTCGTCATCCCTATTTTCAATCCCTTTCGAATGACAGGTACAAACCCCCCAATTTTCTAAATGGGAAGTACAGGTATGAAAGGTCACTTAATTCTCTTTTCAGAAATATTATCGCTTACAATTTTATTGCAACAATTGAGATAAAATAAATTAAAATCATTTGGTTACCGAAATTCGATAAATTACTCTCAAAAAAATAAAATGTAATGCAAAACGTAATGAAATGTAGAATACAAAAAAACTATCGATGTTAAAGAAGCAGATATTCAAAATGTTCACCACGAACCTCTTGGCAACATCCTACTCTCAGATAAAACTGTCTTCTAACATTATTTAACATATCAGGCGTGACCGACCTAATCGCAAGCGTTATTCGTTCTTTTAAGTCATTCAAATCTGAAGGTTTAGTTCTGTACACATTGCCTTTTACATATCCCGATAAAAAGAACTCTAATGATGAAAGATCAGGTGATCGCGTTGGCCATTCAATCGATTCCCGCCTCCCTATCCACCGATTGGGAAATGTTGTATCGAGGTATTGCCGGACATTAACTCAGTAATGTGATGGTGCTCCATCCTGATGAAACCATATCGTATTCACTGGAACTTGTGGGTTTCCTAGATCAGGATACAAATTTGCTAAATTTAGAATGACATCATTATGAAGTAGTGCCAAATAATTATCGCCATTCAAGTTGCCCAGGGACCAATGATATGGTTACCAACAATCCCTACCCTTTTGAGGGTTTTGCGTGTATTCTTCTCTCATCCAATGAGGATTCTCCGTTGACCACTAGCGACAATTTTGCCGATTAGCATGACCGTTAAGAGACAAAGTACACTCATCAGAAAACATATTGTCTTCTAATTGGATGATAATGTTATTCAACATGTCCATCATTTGCTCATAAAAATAAGTTCTTCTATCAAAATCGTCTTCCATGAGCTCCTGAGTAGGTATCATTCTATAGGTATGCATTTAATTTTCTTTCAATATGTTTACTATCGATGTATGGCTAACATTGAATGTAGTCAATGCCTGTCTACTGGACGTATGTGGGTTTTCCTCAAACTCAGGCATCACATCAACTTTGAGTTCATCACTCATTGCATTGGCAATTGCTTTTCTTATCTGCCCCACATGACCAAGCTCGCGAAACTGCTTCACTATTTTGCTTACTGTTCCTTGAGATATGGGCGGTAAATTTCTCATGAAATAGGCGTAACTAATCATTTGTAAAACTGTTATTTTATGCATTTTCTTTTAATCTAACCATTTGTCAGACTTGAAGTTAACGAAATTTAAACTCGAATTGTAATACTGACAACTAATATTGTAACAAATTGCCAAAGCGTTTTAAACTAACGTTGCCACGGAAATTATTTACAGGTCTTCAAATGATACCATCTGAAAGAACATTGCTATGGTTTTTGCTTACTTTTTTATTATCAATACCCCAACATGAAATAAGTTTTGAGTATATTGCAATAAGTTTACAGCGTATTTTATCGAATTTCGGTAACCATATGATTTGAATTTATTTATATTAATTGTTGCAATAAACTTGAAAGAGATAACATGAATAGAAAATGAAGAGACCTTTCAAACGATATATCACTAGTCTACACTTCCTATTTAAAAAATGGATGGTTGTACCTGCCATTCAACGGGGGGTTTAGGTAGGGGTAGCATTTTTTCGTTGAAGTATGTCAAATTATAATTTAAAATTGACGTGTTTTGAAATTTTGTTAAAATATGTACCGTAACCGAAATAATGAATTTATTCCATTTGGCTTTTAGACACTGTATTTGACGGGTTCCACTAAAAGACTAACCTCTTCACTTTTGTATTATCATCTTAAACATCATGGAGATATATTTCGTATTAGAAAATGAATCGACATACTATTTATTTTATATTCTTTATCAATTTTCAATTATCATGAAAATAGATAGCAGTAATGTGGAGAAGATGTGTAAATTCGAATAAGAAATTGAAATACATTAAGGAAAATAAACGCTACTATCACATAGTGGCAACCTTTCCATACTTAATGAGATGTATGTTATTTGAAATGACCGGATACGCTTTTTGTGTTTAACAATTTCGACTCACGATTTGATTTCATGTAGAAAAAATATATTAGTCAACAAGCGAGAAATGTGTTTATTACTGATGGAAAGACTTATGTCGATATGGGCTGAAAGCGAGCGTCACAAATCATTCGAGCGAGGAATTCGTGAGTAGAATACTATACTTTTTCTATGACATGTAACATAAATATTTCAAACGAAAATTCGTTTGTGGAGAACTTGACGAATGGGAAAAATACCATAAAATTTCATAATGAGGAGCAACATAGTTCAAAAATGTTTAAAGTCCAACGTTAAGTTAGACCTTCGTGTGTTGAACCATTGATCTGATTTCTTTTATGGACCGCTGAGAATATGTGACAATCTCTTAAGATTTTTTATTCTATATTTTGTAAGGGCCAACTAGTTATTCAATTCGAAATTATTTTTTGTTGTAACCAACTCTTTCGATTTTATATGAGTTTTTTATGAACTTATATTTTGCGCAAAATAACCTTCATTTAAAAGTCAATTGAAATAATTTTCCGCCAATTAACAGTCTTGGGTAATAGCTTCTGTTTTTTGTAAGAGTTATGTAATGAACAACTTTTTCTACTATGGATACTCACTTAATTTTTTTATAAAAACACTATAAATGAATTGAAACTAAACCTTTAATGACTAGTTCAATTTCTAATGATGAATAAATTAGCAGTAAAAGTACTTGACCGCTAAAATTTATCAGTAAATAGCAAGTTTACGAACTGCCACGAAACATCTGTTGAACTATTTTATACAGCTTAGTTACTGTGCCATAAACATTATAATAAACATAAACATGAAAAGGTCATAAACATCATTTTTAAAAGCTGTCGGTATTTGTCGAGAACAACCCTCTGTAACAGCCTTGGCAATTACGATGGAAAATCAGTGGCGTACTCTGAAAAAACTTTTAGGGTACCTGTCGTTATTTATACAGGGCAGACGTAGAAAGTACCCTTCTTGAATTTCGGGTGGCGCATGATAACAAGACTGCATGCACAAAGTTTACGAAAGAAGACATGATTTATAGTAAATTTCAGTAAGGAAAACAAACTAGTAACTTTAATTTCAACCACAAGTTGAATAATCAATGAAAAAAAAATTATAATCCTAACTTGCTTTAGATGGTTAACGTTTGGAAAAATAGTCCTTTTTAAAACCCAAAAAGGCACTTCTGAAAATTCTCAAAAGAGAAATGAGTATATTTCTAGGACTATAAACGAGCATTCGAAGCAATTGATATCGATATCCTGTTGAATAAACTGCAGTATTATGGAATTTATGGGATAGTTCTAAAATGTTTTGAGAATTACCTAAAAGGTCGTTCTCAAATAACTAAGGTGAATGATGTATTCTCTCTAAAATGTTACCAGCGGCGTTCCCCAGGGCAGTGTCCTAGGACCCTTGCTATTCATTCTTTATTTGAATGGTATCAATTTTGTTCAAGACCATGAGTTCATTAATTTATTTGCTTATTATACTCTCGTAGCTGACAACAGTCTCAAACTGGATGAGACCATAGAGAAAATGAACAAACGTTTGTGAATTATCACTACTTTTTTAATATTAATACCATGATAATAACTTCAAAATACAAATATAGCCAAATCAACGTAAATAATATAAATATTTATTTTTTTATTTCATACAATATTCTACAGGATGAACCCAATTACAGAATAGGAACAGTGGCATTTACAAATATGTACTTACATAATATAATTTGTGAATCTATATAAAAAAAATTAAAAACAGAACTGTCAGTTAGCTAAGAAATGTCTTTTGATTTGTATAATCTGGCAGTTGAATATATCTAGGATATGACTAACAGAATTAGAGGTATCGCACATTGTTTAAATTGGAGATTTTTTCATTACATTTGTAAGCGGAGTGTTGAGATAAAATGTGACACTATTCCTAGATGACCGTCTAGGAACCCAAAAATTCAACATATGTAACAGTTGAGAGTAGGAGATGATATTATTTATGACCTTGAGACTACAAAAATTGTGAGTTACAAGCAATTCTGGTAGGATACGTGCCTTCAAGTTTAAAATACATATTTTAGGAAGCGCCTCTGTAGGGATTCTAGTTGATTTATATGAACCTGATAGTAGGGACTCCACACGACCGATGCATATTCCAGCCTAGATCGAACAAAAGTGAAATAAAGTAATTTCAATGTTGAAGCTTTTTCATAGTCTTTTGTATTTATTACTAAGAATACATACATGCGATAAGCTGCTGTTAGAGTAGTGTCAATATGTTTATTGAGAGAGAGGGATGAATCAAAAGTAACACCTAGATCAGTGAGTGTGTCAGGACGCTCCAGAACTTGATTATTTATGACGTAGTTGTATAAATTCAAGTTCGTTTTCAGTGAGTAAGACATTACATTACATTTGGATATGTTGAGAGATAGCTTATTCTTCCGACACCATGTAGCAACGCGATTTAAATTCAGGGCGAGACTTCGCAATCATTCGAACATGTTATATTGTGATAGAGTTTCAAGTCTTCTGCGTGTAAAAGGAAATTGACATCAATCTCAGCTTCGATATCATTGATGAACATATTGAACGGTAGGGGTTCTAGATTTGTGTACCTTGTGGTACACCAGATGTGGCTATATATTCGATAGACTTGATGCCATTGAGTTGGACATACTGCTAACGTTTGTAAAAATAATTCATTGGATAACCCAAAAGTCGAAAGCTTGTTGAGCAGGATAATATAGTCAAGTTTGTCGATATATAATGAAAACATTGAAATAGTGCAAGAAGTAAAATATCTTGGCTTCAAAATAGATAACTTTATCACTTTCAAAAGTCATTTCAATTACTTTCATAGCAAAATAAGTAAAAAATATTCTTTCTTTTACGAATACGCCAACAATTATCGTTTTCAACATCTATAACGGTCTATAAAACCATAATCCAACCTCACTTCGAATATTGTCCAAGTTTGCTGTCGTTACTAGATTCTAGCAGTATCGCTGCCTTACAAAAATTTGCAAAATAGAGCAATGCGAATCATTCTGAAATGCAAGAAGTCCACTTCTCTTGACACAATGTTAGATGTACTGAACTGGACTCCATTAAAAACCAGATTATATTATCTTTCAATGATTTTTATTTATAAAATATTAAAAGGATAGGAACCTTCATATTTTAATCAATTTATCACATTCAATAATCAAATTCACAATTACCAGACCAGAGAAAGTTCAAACTTTCATGTGAACGGAACCAATGTATTATTGTTTCACAAACTATTGTATTTAGTAACATCAGATGATTTTCATATATTTAATCAAATACTTATGCAATCGTTAGTATTAAATTTTTGTATATTATTTCTATTTCAAATAAAGATTGTTTTTTCTACAAATATAATTACAATGAAATATCCAGATATCATATTCGAGAGAACAGATATGTTTTCTGAGCTAAGTATATAAATTCCATCTCATCATTCTTTGGTGGTTTATATTATGCAATCTTATTGGATATATTTTCAAACAAACTATTTCCAATGCGAAGTTGACTTTCATTGGTTCATTTTACATAAGGCTTTGGAAATTTATTTCAGCAAAACAGATTCATTTGAATTATCCGACTGCGAATTAAAATAATATGCCGGAGAGGCAATAATTCAGTAGGTACCAAAAAGTACAGCCAGAGAAAATTTTCCCTATAAGAAGAAAACAAACGTTCGGTTCTTGCTTGAGATTACTATACATTTTTATATCGTCAAATAATCACTTTACAGTTATCCTCCAGAAAGAAGCTTCTTCACGTACGAACATATCAATATTCATGTTGCATACCAGCCGAGGACTTTCATAGTCTTAATGTTTCTGTTTAATATTCTAGTCACCGGCATTTATACTAACTGCAGAAAATAATAAGATTTCTTGTCACTTTGAACAAGCTGATTAGCTCAGTCGTTATATACGGGATAATAAAAAATTGTTGCCAACAACTGTTTGTGCTAATGAATAGAACTCCAGTTAATTAGAGACATTCTTCGTTTTATAGAGGATAGTACAAACATGATAAAGTTGTGCAATCATCTCAACAAGTGCCGAATGTTTTGAGAAGTAAATGTCAATAATCTGTCTTCCTTGTTCCGAGACCTTTTGGTGGACTTTGAAGTCCATCAAAAGTCCACGAAAAAGAAGCTTTTACTTTGGCTAATGCCAGGATACATATTGTTTTCTGTTTGGGTAATGCTAGATCTGTCTATTTTTTCTATGCCTCCAGAAAAAATAGTATAGTCTGATAATTTCATCAATTTGGACTTCCATTGTCTAATATGATATACGTTGATTTGAAATCCCTGAAAGAATATGTAAAAAATAAAAAGATCAGCTGAAAAAACAATTATATTAAGCAAAAAAACTGATTCTACAATTGAAAAACTACAAGCAACAACAAAAAATAAAAAAATTGAACAATAAAAATTAAAAATTGAAAGATTCAAAGCCAAGTTACTTCACGACGATTCGATTGTCAGTATCCACAATCGTCGTCGGGTGATGACTGAACTTATTCCTTCGAGATCTGACTATTTATAAGTCATTCGAGTTTGGTGGGAGTCTTGTTCCGCTTGATTATAGGTTTCCATATGTTACGTATCTCTACGCTAGCTTGTCTAAATGCGTTGTTGGATAACAACAACAGGGTTAAGTGGAAGAACAACAGAGTAGCACTCTCCGCTTCCGAGTCGAGCTTTGCCCTTTATTTTCTTAAATATATTTTGAAGCATTATTTTTATTTAAATGTATTGAAAGAGGAAATAATAAAGACGTTATTATTATTATTATATATGCGGCTTCTCTGAATTTTCTCCTAAAGCAGTGTTCCTTATCTTAGGTGATTTCAGCTTGAGCCCACTTGATGTTATGTTGATGAGTCCAAACATACTCTGCTATTTCTGATTTACTGGTTTCTCCTCGCTGTGTGTGTTTCTTGTGCTCGGCAATGCGAACTTTCAATGGCCTCTTACTTTCACCGATGTATAATTCTCCGCACTCGCAGGGTATTCGGTAAATGTAATTCTCAGAATCGCAGTCCGCGTTTGGTGGCCTGGTTTTCGTGAGGCTGCTACGGATAGTGTTTCCAGATCTGAAGCAGGTTGTGATGTAATACTTGGACCTAATTCTTCTTATCCTTTCCGACAATTCTCTGATGTAGGAAAGTACAAGTACTGGTTGTGGCGGCTTCTCTTCCTTGTGAGGCTCTTGCTGTCTTCTAGCTAAAGTCTGTTCCACCATCATTTTAGAGTAACCACTCCGTTGAAGGTCATTTTTGATGATGCCTAGTTCCTTTTCGAGAGCTTTCTTTGTGTTACCCCCAAAGCACGGTCTACTAGAGTTTTGATGATTTCTCTCTTAGTCGATTGATGGTAAATGGATTTCTGGTTCAGATAATGTCCCGTGTGAGTGAGTTCTCGATATACAGATGTTTCCCATTTGGTGTCGATCATCTTCACCAATACGTCTAAGAATGGCAATTCGTTGTGGACTTCCTTCTCCATTGTGAAAATGATGGAAGAACTTGTTGATTTGCTTCAGGAAGGTGTGCTGCATTCTCATGGTTCCATATTACGAAGGTGTCGTCCGCGTATCTCAACCAGACTTGAGGTTTCTTCAATGACCAATGAGCCATATATATTTTGACTATAACCGGTGAGAGTGGCGATCCCATTGGCAATCCCTTCCACCACCTTCAAACAAATAGTCTGATGAGTTTATTGCGTTATCTTTCCAACAAAGTCATTGCTTATACAGGGTTGTACATTTTACGTTGCAGCTATTGATGAGGATGGCCTGAAGTAAACGAAAAATCGTTCCTTCTCAAATCAATCAAACCATACAGCAACATTCAATGTTCAAAATGAATACTACATTTTTCACTTTTGAGCCAACTCAGTTATGTACGCTCATGGAATAGCGACTTAAAAATGATTCATTGCTTTACTGCTTGTGGAAAAAGACTATAAACTCTGTCCATCAAAGCGACGTGGTTTTTAAAAACATTATCATGCATTGTGCACGTGGTTTCCCAGACAAGGCTGCTCGTACAGAGTCGTAGTAAGGAACGACCGATTTTTTTTAATAATATGCAGCTGGGCCTACGAAAATTATTCAAAGTTCAACTGATGAAGAAAACAAAAACAATTTTGTGTATTCAACATTGATTGAAAATGGGGTCATTTTATTTCAGCAGGAGAAACGGATCAACAGTTTTTGATTTCAAAGACGTTTCAGCGTATACATTAAAAAAAATGATAAATCTTTTTTATCATTTTAGACCGATTAGTCAAATGCTGAAGAACTGCTACTAGAAGAATCCTCATTGAGATTAACTACCAATGGATTTTTGTCAACTAAATCATGCATTAGATGGTCTTATCTTAACATTTCCATTCCTACTTAATCTCTCACATGCTCTACGCAATTATTGCATTGAATTAAATGAAACTAAAAACTAAAAACTAAAAATATTTTTGAGATCACAAAATTCACATGTATTATTTTTTTTGTCAACATAGCTTTTATGTCTGCCCAATAAGCTCTATTGGGTTGACCTCGTAGTGGTAAGGGGGAAGATGTAATACTATTATTATGTGCTTTAGCAATTTCGTCAACAATGTATTTATTATATTTGGTTTTATGTTCATTCACCATCCTTAAAAGTTCTGTTTTTGCAATGTTATCCTCGAATGGTATACTTTTCAAACGCATCCAGTCTTGAATCACAGCTTTTTTTCTGGCTGTAGTATGAATTTTTTCAGCTTTTCTGAAATGGTGAAGAGCGTTCTCATCAACAATTATCTTCTAGTTTCAGAATTATGTTCCTAAACTGATTCTCAAAAGATATGACGTCCATTTCCTCATTATAGTCGCCCATTTTCTTCGACTGGAAGGCCCACACGGCATCCGGGACAAAACCGGTTTCGCTTCCTATGTGACATAATATCAACCTTTTGCCTTTTCCTGAAAAAGGATTCATTTTGTTTTAGTTGAAACAGCAGAAGCATTTCTTTCAATACCAATAACATCATATAACAGTAACAAGTTATCTTGTTCACAAACATATGCGATTTCTTGAGGCTCAGGATGTGGACTGTTTTTCAAATCACTAAGCCTAAGGATTCAGTGGGGAATGGGAAGAAATACCAGCGTGGTACGAACAGAATTAGCTGGTATCTCAATCGCCACAAAAGAAATAACCAGGAAAGGAATTTATCTGCACTGACAGCAGACAAGCCCTATTAGCATTGAACAGACAACGTATAACCTCAGGGCTAGTACTACAGTGTCACCAAGATTTAGCCAAAGCCTCGGTAGATAATAACATCATCCTGTGGTGGGTTGAAGGGAACGACAGGAGTAAAGGTAATCGCATTGCCGACTCTTTAGCCAAGGAATCGGCTGGACTAAGAATTTTAGAACTAGCCAAATGTTACACCCATGCTCAATCCTTAGAGAGATGGGATGGAATCAAAGGATGCAATTTTGCCAGGATCACCTTGGGCACCCTTGGAAGCTGGCGCCGAAGAAATGACTGGCAATGACCAGGAAAAATCTACGCTCAACAGTAGGATTTCTGACTGGCCATTGTCAACTGAGGAAACACTTCCATAATATGGGGCTAGTGGACACACCTCTATGCAGGATGTGTGAACAGTTGAAATGTCGACCATTTGAAATTTGGTAGATCAGCATTCATCGTTTACAACTTTCAGAACTGAATCTATTGTTTGCATTTCTTTTAGAAAAAAAAAATGATGTACTTTTCTTCTAATAGCGTTTAAATCAAAATCTTCTACCTTTTCTATAATTTCCTTTCGTGAGGGATATGGTTTTAGAGCCAATAAAGAATGTTTTTGTTTATATTCTCTCATAACTTCATAGCCTCTTGAAGTAGACATTCCTGCAATGTTTCCTACTTTTGTCATGATTTCATCAAAGGACAAGAAAGGAAAGGAAAGAATTTGCTTCAGTATGATATTGGTAAATGTTCACATTTACATTGTTTTCATTAATATTAAGTTGTGAATTTTTAATCTTTTTCAAGTGGAGGGGAGGAATACAAATAATCAGTTTCTTCAACCGCATCAGTACTTGACATACGTAGCGATACCTGAAACAATAAATTCCGCCAGCCGATTGCAGTTAAATCTGATTGGCCAGCGTAAGGAGGCTTATTTATTTCACCCAACAGATGCAAATGTGCGTGGTAATCATGCTCTGATCACGAATCTATTGTTGTTTGGTTTGCTTTATTTGCTGGACAGATATAGTTTAGAAGGAAACCCATCACACCATATTCTCAAAGTGAAGTTTCAAGCTCTCAATGGATAGGTTTTTGTTCTTCCCATAGTTCACACTTTAAATCAGTCCATTTCTCTCAATCTACCGTCCACAATAATCTCGGAATATATGACATCCGGTACCTACTTATTGTATTCCACATACCCCAATGAACACAATGAACTAGGGAGTTGGAATTACAACCGTCAGGAATGAATAGACATGGTCCACCTATGTTAGGTTTATATTCGGGAGAGAGTGAGATGAAACACCACTCAGTGATGGGGTCGTCAATATGAGGGGATAATCCCTGTCAAGCATGTCACTCACTCGTCGGCAATTTCTAGTAGAGAACGGAATGGCCGATAGTTTGAATAATGAAACGGTTGATGTTTTTTACAGGCGCGGCCAAAAAACGAGTTTTTCAGCTATAATAATAATAGTGATAAAAATATTTATTCAAGTAGATGAAAGGGTTACATTCGATAAAGTCGACGAAGGCCGTTTTTCTCTGATCCTGATTGGCGGAGGTTCTACCGGTGAGAAAGTCATCGAAGTGCTTGAAATGATGATTTTCGGTTGGCGAGAGGTCTAGGCTGTATGATGGCGAAGCAGAACTTCAACGCTCAGCTCGCTCAATTCTCAAACGATGATTTGTCGAGCGTAGTCTGCCCTCTTATGTTAACGAGAACATGCTGCTTACACAATTTTTGGTGAATTTTGTTGATGGTGTAGTAAATCTGAAACGGTTTTCCTATTATACATATTCCACCCTAGTCACCATTGTAACCCTTGTTGAACCTCTCGCTAATTTTCGTGTTAATTCTATTTAAATAAAATTTTGCAGCTGCTGTCACCAGATGCGCATTTCTCCACATGAAATTTTGGATGGGCAGTTCCAAAAAGAGGAGGTCTTTTGTTGTAGAGGAAAAGATCTTGAGAATTCGTAGACACTTCCTTCCAAGAGGTAACTTTAGTAGATTTTGAAATAAAAGCCTGCTTGAAACCTTTAAAAGATAACTATATGCAATGATGAAGAAAATAAAGGAAAAATATATAACAAAATAGACAAAGAAAAACATCCAAAAATTGAAGAAAATTGCCATAACCAAATCTCGAAAATAAAACTTAAAGTGACAAAATACTCTAGCTTGGCCAGTGATTTCTGACTGCTACATAACTATGACGCAATTATTAGGTCCACTCTGTATACAAACTTATTATAGCTAACTCCTTCCCAAAATCAGAAAACGGTTAGTACCTACACATGTACATTCAACTCACCGCTGCCTTTTTCAAGCTCGTCTCTTATGTAAATTTTCGCACTACCCCGCTCGATTTTCGCACGAATCTCACACGCTGTTTTATTCCTACGTCAGACTATCCAAAATCGTGCAAACCGCCTGTTTTCCAACATATTTAAAAACAATTCAAAGATTCAATCCAGGAAAACTCTCCCAAAACAAAATACCGCCTTTGACCGATCGTCGAGAAAACTCTTCAAGCTCCAAGTTTTTTTTTTGAACCATCCTCAAAGTTCTAGAAAATTTTCGGCACCACTCTGAGACCGCTGCCTCATGCAAAGATCTCCCAGAACTCTCTGCCTTTTTCCTAAAAGCCAGAAAAAAATCACGGGTGCCTCGTTCCCCCCCCCCGTTTTTCTAACCGTTCTTCGTAACAGTAGCACACGTGCGATGGAGGTCAACAGATAACCTATTCTGCTGAGTTACTCTCCATTTCAAGGCTGGGAAATTGATGTGCCATATCTACATTCTGGGCGATTTGAGCTTCGTGACAAATATATCTGACTCTGCATTTTTCCAAAAGACGTCGATAAATTTTGTTTATATAAACACTCCCTCGGTCTTGCCATGATGTCACATTGTATGAGACACAGAACCGGCGTTTGAAAAAATGCTGAATTGAAGAAATATGTCTCTTCCCGAAGCTAGAATGTATATCAACATACATAGCTTTTGCTAGGTATTACGTCGGTTTCGCCAGGTTGCAGAAAGTTATAGTGAATTGCACTAGTCGCTGACCACTATACAGACCCTATATATGGCCCTTTTTCGTGGGTTTTCGCCTTTAGGAAGTGCCTGTGTGGCTCATCGCTGTCCAACCACTGACCTGAACGTCTGTTTCTTGAATTGTCATCAAGCAATGGCCAATTCCGTCACATATTTTTTGATATCATTCAACCTTTTTGGTGTTTTGACAACTCTAATTAATGCTCACTCATTATTTTTCAGAAATCTATACAATTATTCAATAAATTACGAGGATGGAATGAATCGTTGAGGATGAATCAATGGAAATAAGCAGTTTGATAACAATTCCGGAGTTAGAAGTTGCTACTCGTTTGCAGAAAACTGAGGACTGAAGAAAATAATTGTGGAATCATGTGGGAAACATTCAAATACTTATTATTGTTCGGTCAGCAGACGAAAATGTATGTAGTACACCGGATAAGTCATGAACATTTACTGGATAGTAAGTATCAATATTTCACCATTTCTGAGGTTGAACATCCAATTACTTAATGGTTCGATATAAATGTATTTGTTTTTTCAAGGTGATAGTTTTTGTGGGGTTCATCTTTCTTATATCCTGTGAAATTTATCGAATTTAAATTCAATATTTTCGATGAAGAAATGTTTACTTCAGAGGAAAGTAATGAACACGTTTGAAAAATTTATTCAAATTCAGTTTTTCAGTAGTTATTAATTTGAAATTATTCGTACCAAGTCTTTGTGTCCTTTCTTTGCAAAAATTAGAATATAACTGAGGCGATTCTCTTGTTATATTTATAACTTGTCTCACGCATAAGCAAACATGTCGTTGAATTTTCACTCTTGGAGTGCCTTTGCTATTAAAATTTCTTTATCAGACTTTTTCAATTATTTGTTCCTTATTGTTCTTTCAACTCAAATTGAAAGGAGTATATTTCTAGAAGCGATTGATTTTTGAGAAAGAAAGATTTTGGCTTTCTACTACACATCTTTGTGAAGACATTATTTTTGAAATTAATTACTTCTTTCTTTCTTTGGAACACTCCCATATTTTCTACTATAAGGAAAGGAGAAAACTTTTTTTTTCATGTTATTTCTCTTCTCCTTCATCGACTTGTTTTACCGGCTATTAGGTTGGTAAAACACGTTTTCCATTGTTTCCAGCTGAGCGAACCAAATTATCAATGTATCGGTTAATAATGTTCAAAAATGGACTCACTCGCAATGTTTAATAAAAAAAATAACTTTGAATCGTCTCATTTTTTTACATTTTTGCTGTCCCTTCGATCGATGTCAAACTGAAAAAATGATATGAAGCTTCAATATTCAATTTCGAGGAGAGGTTCTTTTGAAAAGAATCACGAGTTCAAGACGGATTCAACAGAGTTTTTCAATTTTTTTTCAATACAGATTATTAAAGCTCTAGCGAAATGGAACAAAACTGTGAAAGAATCATAAAAGTATCTCTATAAATGGAAAATTCATGGACTGTTACAGGAACGATTTCGTCCGGCAAGTGACGTTTACTGACCCAGAAGGCGATTTTCATTTTTGCTTAATTGTTAGATTAGGTCCTAAGTGAGTGGGTCTATTCGACCCTCCACCGCTACCCGCAAGGGTTTATTGTGGCTCACACCTATTCACACTCGGCCAAATAATCACAGCTTCTTAACGAAGCCGATTTGTTTATATGGTGAGTGGTCTTTCAGGTCAGATGGTAAGAGTACGGCTCTGCTGAAATCTAAAAACGTGATTCGCTCTCCAGCGAGGCAGGCACAAAGTATATTCTCTGTTGTTTCATCGTTAATGAGGTAGTCGGATAGTCAAGGTGCAAGATTCCCACTTCGACACCCGCGACAACCTTCACATATGAGGGTTTTTGCACGTCAGCAACAGCTGACGATGCCTTAGATTCAACCATGCAGGGCTTTTTCGCCTCTAGTTTTGGTGAATCATCACTTGAGCGCAAACGTTTTCTAATTTGCCCATGGGGGGTTTGTTCATCCACCCGAGACAGATTCTGCGAACGCCGCTCAAAAATTTGGTGCAAGGCGGTTTCATAAGGTACCCCGCTCTTGAGGAGACGACTCAGTAGTTTCCTGACTGCACCACCAAACCTTTTTTTTAGGTTCAGTTATTGCATCAGAAGTTGGAGAGTTGAGAAGCTCTCGCTCCTGATCTAAATTTACAGGGAGGTCAGTTGGAGTCGTAATCACGACATCCATCTCCTCTGTAGACTCAGCGTCAGAAAGAATTTTTAAATTTACACGACATCCATCTCCTCTGTAGACTCAGCGTCAGAAAAAATTTTTAAATTTACTATGTCCCACGAGTAGCTAGGGAAAGAAGGTCAATCACGGCAGAGCTCCGCATTACCGTGACAAGGCGATGCTACGACGAGAGGGCGCCCGGTATCTCGAAGGTTCTGTAGAGACAGCCGATAGGCTCATCCTCTCGACACGGATACACATGCCTTAGGATTAAGCCATCGTTGGGATGCCATTCAGTTATGGAATAACAGAACCACGAGTGATTCTATCATACCCGTATCCAACGGGGCAACGTGGAAGCAGGCATGCGATGGCCGGTTTGCTCAACCTCCACATCCCAAGCCATGCACTCGTCAAAAACAGCATGCACAGTGGTTCAGGCAGTGAAAGATGAACAAGGACAGCTTAGTTGTACCTACTTCAAGTTCTGTACTTACTTCTTTCGTTCGTGTTATATCTCATTCATCACGATGGCTGAAAGAAAAACACTAACAAGGATCTATTTCTCAGTACATTTATTGATGATTTTTTTAAATTCTTCCGCAGACTCCACTGTTTTGTTATATATTTCAAATTCAATTACGCTAATTTTGAATTAACAATATCGTGAAACTTTCCCGTTGGTGAGATGGAAAACAGGTTGTTCTTTTGATGCAACCAACTGATCTTCAACCTTACCCATTTCATCACATTTCATGTACTATTATCGTATTTGTATCACTCTGGAAATTAAGACCTATCATTAAAATTACTACATTTTCATTTTGCTTGTGAAACTAAATATTTAAAATGCAAACAGCGCGAATATCACATAGAACTTCACACATCCGGTGATAAATATATTCCCGTTTCCAATTAACTGAATTAACCTTGCCGTAAATCCACCACATGTTCTATGAACTGCTCGAAAATGACACTATCTCGACCGTAATTATAATACCGAGTTTAAACTTTTTCACGCATCCTAATTAAAACTGGTTAAAGTTCAAATGCTGCATTGTAATTCTATGCGTGACTTCTCTAGCGTGACACAGCCAAAGTTAATTGGATTAGATCATTTAATTAAGGCGAATTGAGGACTAACAGTCAACGTTTAGCGGCGAATAAGTCGGACCGTTAGTTAGTTTGGGCCTCTGAAGAAAATATGATCCTTTGATGGTGAATGTGGGGGTTTCGGGTTGGAAAATGATCCGTCGTTTGTGAAAATTCAAATAGTTGTGGCCGTTTTGCTCTCAGGGAAAGCAACCATTTCCCAACCATTTTTTTAAAAATTCTTTCAGTTTTCTCAATGAATAAAACAGAAAACATAACGTTAATTGTGAACTCGTTCAAGTGTATAAACAGTGGTTACGTTCTATATAGAGGGATGGATATCTATATCTTAGTGATATAAAACTAGGTGAGCTGAATTCGAAAACTTAACATAGCAGGCTTCGGATGAAAGTTTTCAATATTTGTCACTCTGGATCTACGACTCTTCAGTAACTGTGAAAGAAGATAGTGAAAAATTCTTGTTTGATGTTAATTTTTGGTATTCGTGAATCTGGGGTGAGAGGTCCCGCTTTTTTGGTATATAAGCTTCAGTCCATTGGAATGTTTAATGTTCTTGACCTCAATGTTCGCTTCTCAGACGACAAAACTTCATAGTTTATGTTTAGGGCTGTTAGTATAAGCCTAAGTTCAAGTTTGTGGGGTTGTAACTCTTCTCTGGTCGTCATCATGGAAAAAGTGGTGCGAAGGGTTTTCGCGCTGTTTCGTGAACTAGCAACCCTACAGTATATTTTATAGGATATTATTTGTAGTAAACCAAATTGTCTGCAACTTCGTTTCAATAATTTTTTCTTGTGAAATGGAAAACACAAAAAAAAGGAACAAAAATATCTGAAAATGGGAATGAAAATTGTTAGCCAGTTATTTTTACATAAACATTGAATTACACGAAAGAAAAATAGTTTCGCAACAGATACTTCAATATGGGCGCTGACTTACAAGAAAAACACATATCTATTCTGTTTGTATTCCAAACATTCATAATGGGATTGAATCAGATATTATTCATAGGATTCCTACACAATATAATTGATGAGAGAAGTGAAATTTCACTTACATGGAACCCTCTCGTCCCCACTAATAGAAATCCGTTGTTTCGCGGTAAGACACTTACCTTTGGAAGAAGGAAATATTAAGAGAAGATAGTTGTTGGTTTACAGATGGATCAAAAACACCGTCAGATTCTGGTGCAGGTGTTTTCAGTCGCAGATCCAGGTTAGAGATACCAACCTACCTGGGAACCTATGCAATTGTATTTGAAGCGGGAATTTACGCTATTGGATTGTGTGTGGAGATATTGGAAGAAGCCAACCTCATACACAAGTCAAACAAAATATTCTCGGGCAGTCAAGCGGCGTTGAAAGCTCTTGCCTCCTACCGAGCAACGTCTAAATTGGTAGCAAAAACGACTCTCCTCGATAGGACGAACTAATAGATTGTCTCTGGTCTGAATTCCTGGCCAAACTGGACAGAACCTGTCATTGGCATCGTTTTAGGCTATGCCAAACAAAGATTGAATACCTGGATGGCAAACTGATTTATGGACTTCTGACAGAATCCTCCAGGATAGGCTCACTCCAAGGCGTTTATTCGCCTTGTGTAACAGACCATTTCACAGGTCACTGTCAATTGAATTATCATATGCAGAGACTCGGACTGTCGAGAGCCAGTGTGTGTCGCCTCTGTTTGGAAAATGATAAAACAGCAGAGCACATAGTTTGTGCCTGCCCCACTGGGGCCCGAATCAGGTTTCAAGAATTTGGCAGAGCCGTACTCTTACCATCTGACCTGAAAGACCACTCACCATACAAACCAATCGGCTTCCTTGAGAAGCTGTGATTATTTGGTCGAGTGTGAATAGACTTGAGCCACAATAAACCCTTGTGAGGTGCAGTGAAGTGAAATTTCACTTCTTCCATTAATTACATTGTGTACAAATCCAGTAAGTGATATCTGATTCAATCTCAATACGAATGTTAGGAAAACAAACGGAATAGAATTGTTTTTCGTATTATTCAGCATTCACATATAAAGTATTTGTTTCAAAAGTATTTTTCTTTCGTTTAATTCGATGTACATATGAAAATAGTTGTTTCGAAAGTGCTTTTTCCTTCCAGTTTGTGTCTGGAAGTTACTTTTCTGCATGACCTATACATCTTTGTATACTGAAATTGATTGCTTCCCTTCTTTCTTTGGAAGATCTCCACATTTTTTCTATCAAGATGAAGAAGTAGAAGGCCAAAACATTTATTTCCCAAAAATTAATCCTTCCTAAAAATATACAGTTTCACTTTGAACAAGACAAAAGTCTATTATGACAATTCCTACGCCTTTTTAGGTTACATATCTGTGAGAGAAAATTTCAACTGTGAAAATGAGATCGATCGTTGTAGAGATCAGAGTAGGTTACGTTTGTGTCGAATTCAACTTAGGTTAGGTTTTCTTTTCCGAGAATAATTTTGAAGTCGGTCTTGTGGCTTGGAGTGAAACTTCACCGTTATTATTGTTCAAGCAGTTGCAGTTTCGTAAGAATTTATCATCTCTCCCACCAAGCGATTTCCTGGAGTCTTTGAAATCCACTAGATACTCGTTAGGACAGCAAGAGGATTGCTCCGAATTCTTGGGGTTGTTGTTGAATACTCTTCTTGAGCAAAAAATAGCAGAATTAGTACTCCTGATCGCTCTAGATTCAATGATTCCGTACAGTCTATCTCGTCTTGTGTTTGTAGATCTTTTGCTGGAAAAATACTCACTTGTTTACTTTGCTGCTATCTTTTTGGCAACACTGTTTTTGGCAGATGACGCGTGAATCGTGTCTTGTGTCATTGTCAAACTTGTTCAGTTTGGTCTTTAATTTAACCATGAATCGACTCACAAATGACAACGCTAGGCAGTTTCGTCGGCCTACTCGAGGATCTATTCGAAAGCTTGTGACTAAATTTCGAACCCAGCTTACATTATGGGACATTAAACCACCACCACACATACGCAGAGTGAGAAACGGAGAAAATATTGCGGCTGTATCCGCCAATGTTCGTGATGTCCGTGAAATGTCGATTCGCCGTCGTTCGTAGCAATTGGGCCTCTGTTACTCCACTACGTGGAAAATTTTGACAAATGATTTGGGTGTAAAGATTCAGCTGGTGCAAGAATTGAAGCCAAATGACCTCCAGCAACGTCTAACATTTAGAGAATGGGCCCTGACAAAGTTTTAGGAAGATCCACATTTCTATCGAAAAATTGTGTTCAGCGAACAAGCTCATTTCCGGTTGAATGGATACGTTAACAAACAGAATTGCCGCATCTGGTGTGAAGACCAGCCACAAGCATTGCAAGAGCTATCGATGCATCCCGAAAAAGTCACTGTTTGGTGTGGATTATGGGTCGGTGGCATCATCGGGCCGTACTTCTTCAAAGACGACAATGGCCGGAACGTTACTGTGAATGGCGAGCGCTACCGCGTGACGATTGACGACTTTTTGTTGCCCAAAATGGAAGAATTGGACATGCCTGACATGTGGTTTTAATAAGACGGTGCCACACGGCACGCGAAACAATGGCCCAATTAAGAGCCACCTTCGATAAACAGTTTATCTCACGTTTGGGGCCCGTCAATTGGCTGCCTAGATCGTATGTTTCAGCGCCTTTATTGATTTTATCAATTTTTTGAAATGTTTTGAAATAGGTGATGATCAACTGTATTGCAAAACATGCGCCAAACTGAGGCACCAGTCAACCTAATAATAACACTGATGATCTTCAAACATGACTCAACCTCTGACGGAAGCACCAAACTCTTACAAAGTTTCGAAATGAACACTTAATTCTAGCAGATCACTATCATAATATTCATACAGTATTTGTTCACTGTGGTTCTGATGTTAAATCTAGTCATTATTACGCATTGGTCAAAGACGAAACGGACTAGTTTTTAGTTTGACGATAGTCATGTCACGAAGTGTTCTGGCGATGTCTTGAATTCATTGAAGCCTCTGGAGATACCCTACATTTTGTTTCACGAAAGAGAGGACGTTGGCAAATCAAGATCTTCATATGGATGTGGTGCTGCAGGTTTTTCCGAGTTTTCCTGCAGCTGAAAAAGCAAATGCGCCAATCGAATCAATGAAGTCGCTCCGGGGCGCCAAGTGACTTTTGTAGTTTCATAATTTTATGATTCCTATTACTTTCTTCATAAATATATACCTCATTTTGATAAAATAACGACCAAAAGTGTGTTATTCAGCTTGGCAAAACAATAGTTTCTTTGAAAATTTACTTACCAGTTTACTTTGCCAGTTTACTTCAAACTATTCAGTCAAGTTTGTTTTAAGTATATCTATGTTCCAGGTATTCGACATCCAGTCAACTTCGCTTCCTTCACGTTAATGCTCTACATCTACCCTGTAGATCCGAATTTGTTTGATATCAGGCGACAAATTCGGTTCTAGAGAGGTTTGTGTGGTGCATACAAAGCAACGTGACTTGCCAAAAACTTCGAATCTCTTTTCAACGACGCAACGGGATATCAAGAGGTAGCATTGGGATAGACACAGACGCCTTTTAGAGATGTACCAATATCTGTACATCGAATTCAAATTGATTGAAATTTATTTTGATAGTTGTAAGGAATGTCTGGAATTAGCAAAAAGTAGAGTTGGAAATAAATTATAATGGGTTGTTTCAAAAGTCTTGTCCGTTTTGATGTGAAGTGTTTCGTATCGTGGTGTATAAGTACCTATCGATAGCAGAATTTTGAACTCTATATATTGATGCTGTTCATTTTTCCGAATTTTAATTTTTTGCCCTTTTTCAGCCCATTACAGAATCAAAAAAATATAAAATAGGTTACTGAGATACCTATACAAAAGTCAGATCAATGGATCTGAGGCAGCATTTCGAAGTATCATCTCTTTATATTAGACGATATGTAACACAAATAATGTTTTTATACACGGTGATAAACAACAGTATTACTGATATAAAAAAACTCATAGATTTTAATATTCCTCAGTAACCTACAAGAAGTCCAATCCTATTTAAACTACCCAAGGCAAGTAGAAAAATAAATGCCCCAAGCTGATTAACCAAAAAACAGATTTTAAAACAGATTTTTTTCAAACAGTCCTCTCTCAACCATGCTTCGTAAAGCAAATGAAATTAATGTTTTAAAAATTTAGATTTTATTCTCAATTCTCCTTCTCAGCTTTCAGATATGATGTTAATAATTATTCATTAGAAACATAAATGGGATCGTAGAGAATGAGTTTGAAAATATTTCAGTGTATATGTATACAATAGTGAGCACCATATGTAACGGATAAATTTATTTTCTACGTTATTAGCCTTTTCAAGGAAAACTCTGAAACAAATCGAATTATGTATTGGAAAAGACACTCCGTGACATAAAAAAATCCCCCCTTCATCACCCTCCTCAACGTGACAGCCACCCTCAAATTTTTTAAATGCAAAAGGAGGGTCAAGTGATACCTCATTTTGAAAGGTATTCAATTTTCTCTGCAGCAATATCTTTATTTTTTAATTTTGTGCATGCGTCATAAAGAAACAAGAAATTCAAAGTGTTGAAAGATATCACGTAGATATATGAATTCCACGAAGACGATCCAAATCGCAGCACAGAGTTTTGCGAAACAATGGAAACCAGATGTCTGCGGGATCCTTCGTTTAAGAAAATAATATTATTTTCCAACGAGTCAACTTTTTTTTATGGAACCGTTAAGAGACAGAACTGTCGATATTGGAGCCGAGAAAATCCCCATCGGATGATGGAGGCCTACACTCAATATCCCAGAAAAGGAAATGTTTGGGTAGGGATTATAAATAATCGTATAATTGGACCATATTTTTTTGACGAAACATCAACCGGTGAACGTTACTTGGAGTTTTTGACTAATTTGTTAGTTCCAACGCTGAAGATTTTTTCCAGATAATGATAATCTGAATCAAATAGAAATCAAATAGCTGAAATTCGTGCATATCTGAATGAAGTTTTTCCCAACAGATAGATTGGTAGACGAGGTGCCATTGAGTGGCCAGCCCGTTCTCCCGACATGACACCGCTTAACTACTTTTTGTGGGGTTACCCAAAATCCACCAAACAATATTGAAAGTTTGCAAATCAGTTTGCACTCCTGAAACCATTGACGATGTTGTTGATAACTCTCAGCAAAGCCTTTATTATTGTCAAGAAACTAATGACTGTCAGTTTTACCATTTGATCTGGAGACTTCCATTAGCTGCACATTGATTATTATCGCTTTAATAAATTATTTAGATAACACAATTTATTCAATTGTTTTTTTGACGCATGCACGAAATTAAAAAATAAAGATATGGCTGTACAGAAAATTGAATACCCTTCAAAATGAGGTAACACTTGACCCCCTATTGCATTTGAGAAAATTTAGGGGTGGCTGTCACGTTGAGGGGGGTGGAGGAGGGGGGAATTTTTTTTATGTCACAGAGTGTTGTCACATTCGTATGGAATCGAGTCAGATATCGTTCACAGGAATCCTACACAATCATGAAAACTGAAAAATAAATTATAAATTCTTTGAATATCAACACCATCCATGATGATCATGATATCCATGCTTTTCATAATACGTTTATTGTGAAAATTCTAATATTAATATCCTGGATATCAGGTACTTCGGGTCATTGATTATCTTGGATGTATTACCCCAAATAAACAATTCGAAAAAAAAAGAACAGACTCTGAATGAATTATGACTAAAATTGTGCCAGACTCCTAACAATACAGTAAAAGAAATCAAAATCAGTTTGGTGTGTCAGGTACGACTAAGTTGTTGCATACCGACATATCAAGAAAATTATTATTTCGAAACATTCACCTACCCCTACGTTCCTACACAGTAAGATATGGCAAATAACTGCTGGAACATAACTGCTTTTGTAGCTAATACCACGACAGATGTTAAATTTTTCACGTTTCTTCACAGAGGAAACTCTCACAGATGCGTGTCGTTCTTTCAGCAGCAGCAGCACCTCACTGAAATCAACTGAGTGATCATTTACTGGCCCGTTTCGGAGTGTTACTCCGAATACTCACATAGAAAATTTGTGTGGATGCTTCTGCATCCTCGATATTGTATATCCTACTAGAAAGAGACATTGTTTCGAAATTTCAATTCAAAATATTCATTTTCGCAAAATATGAAAATCACATCTATTGAAGTAGTTGAGACACATTCTGTCGAATAAAATCATATTTCAAATATACTCCGTTTGAGCAGACGTCATCTCTGAAGTCAACAAAACAATCTGCAATGCAAGAATTGCTAGAGAATTAGATTTCAGTGGTTAGTTTTTCAGTGAACATTTTTATGAAATATTGACGAACAAAAAGCAGCAGAGTGAAACTTCATACCGACGTGAGCTATTCAAGCTCACCTACGAAGATTCCATCTATGGAATCCATAAAAAAGTTCATCACCCCATGTTGCTAAGTTCCAAAGCTAAACTTCGACATTGACCGCTGATGAAATTCATCCTCTGTCTTCCTCTGCAAATTCCACTGCAAGACAACTAGTCAAAACCATATTCCAAAGAAAACGTTTTCGTAGTCCAACATAAGATTGCGCTGTTTCGACCCGCCTGAGTTGCTTCAGTGGTGCTAGGCTGAACCACAAATACATTGCTGGACTAGCAACATTGATGAGCAGACAGCACTACAAATTAGCCCCATAGCAATGTCTGGTGTGTATCACAAATATGTTGTGTTTGGGCTCTAGTTTCGACTAGTTGCCTTGCAATGAAAGCTGCAGAGGAGGACAGGACAAATCTTGTCGGAGGTTTTGATGTCCAATGCCTGTCTTTTATGGATAGTTGGGTTCAACAATGTATTGTGTTTGGGTATTGGTTTTGTCTTGGGTCGTTTATTCGATTTTTTCTATTGTAAAGAGTGTCTCTAATTTTGATTCAGAAAAGGGTCTACACGTGGTTTTTGCGTTTTGGGTTGCATATAGTTCATCTTTTTCCCCAACAATACCGTTTTGTGTTGAAACGATGACACTTCTTCAAATGTGATGCTTTTCAAAAAAGTTTATTCTATAAAAGCAATGAACAAATGACATTGAGTAATAATCGGTTATCTTCAGAGATAGGTTTTGAATCCACAAAGACAATTTTCAGCGGGTCCTAAAGTCTAATCTGGAATGTGGGGAGAAGCTCAGTTTTCGAAATGAGGTTTCAGATTTCACTCCTAAGAAGAAAGCAGTAAGAGCTGTGAGTTCCTAGAGCCCAACGTAATTTATATATTTTTACACGCGTTATGTTAGCTTCACCTGTATGTAGGTATGTATGTTTGTGTGTATGTTTGTTTGTAACTCTGAAGCTCGGGATCTATATTGACAGAACTATCGGCATTATTGCTTGATCTATTCACGGGCAGATGGCGCCATACGTAATCTCCTTGATAGGTTGTTCAAAATAAATCAAAACACAAACATATTTTAAGAATTATAAGTGTTAGCGAAATTTTGTACTTCAGATGGAATATTTAAATATTTACAATTACCCGTCATTCAGTACAAAAAAAAGTTTTGAACGAAACGGGAGATACATTTTAAAATCTAATTCGGTTATTTGAAAGCAAACCAGAACACGGATTTCAGCATTGAAAACTTTATCGTAAATTATACACCTAAAAAATTGAGTTACTTAAATATTTCCAAAAATCGAAAAATTAGAATGAAGGTGATATCAAATCAAAAGATTGATTTGAAAAATAAAATTATTCACTGAAAAAATATTTTTAGTTTATCAGTATTTTAAATGAAACTTGAAATCAAAACATCAAGACTGAATTGTTTTTTGAAATTATTACCGCAAATTTTCTCTTTACTTTGAAACAAATTTTACAACTGCCCGCCTTTTGTTGGAGACTTACAGCATCTCAGTATTACTTTAGAATTTGAGACCTCAACCTTATTATGTTGTTTGAGAGGAATTTTACATTCGTGCGCCGTCTGTTGAAGATTTATAATACTAGTGACTAGAACTTGAAAAAAAAAATTTTGACAATAAATCGTTCTAAAAAGTGAAAAATAAATATACTTTAAAGAAACTAAAAAACACGCTTTTAAAGAACCTCGAACTGAAAAGTTGAAAATATTTTTTTTAAATAAGCTTCACACAATAACGAACGAAAAATACTAGTATTTTTGTGAAAAAAGCGTGGGCGCTTTGTGCCATATTTTTGTATATCAGGTGCCCGTCGCTTTTTCCACAATAAGACTAGTATTTTTCGTTCGTTATTGTTTCAACTTTTTAGTTCGATGTTCTTTGAAAATCGTATTTTAAGTTTTTTCAAACTATATTCATTGTTGAATGAGTTTAGGCATGTAGGATCACAGTAAATGGTCAAAGTTTGTCTAAAATAGGTGACCTAGATGCAAAATCAACAACTACCGTTGACTACAGAAAAATCACCACGTTTATGAGACTGACGAATTGTTTCAGACTATCATTTATGACGGTTGTCAAATTCCAATACAGTTCAAACTATTCCACATTGAAACCATAAAAGATTTTGTATACTATGTATACTATACTATTTCACTTATAACGCTATTTAGCATTCTCCATGAACAAATTCCATTCCATAATTATTGTTTGTCCCTTTCCTTCATACAATAATGGAGAAACATATAGAAAGTTTTTGTGAAAATTTTCTTCAGATCAGAATTTTTTTTCAAACTGGTTAATCGAAAATTCAAAAAAGTTATAGACAATTCATAAATTGCTTTTCAGTCTCTGCAAATTATCACCTGATAGCATGTGCAAAAATCAATTAGGTATCTATACTTTATTGAATACATCTCAAAATCATCAGAATAAAAAAAGATAAGAATTTCACAGTCAGGATATTCTGTATTATGTAAGATAGTATGTTCATTCCAATGACAGACTAGCAGTTTGATATGTAAGAGGCAAAGTATTTACTGGTTTTTGTTTTCCACCTTCCGGCAGAGCTGTGAACAAAGTACATTAAATTATTTCACATTTCGTCCTCTAGATGGTGTCATTAGGCATTTTTGTGGATTTGTAAGTCGCTGGATATCAGTATTATCAGTACAGTGTAGGTAATGGGCACAGAATACCTCAAGAGAAGAGCTACTCAGACCGAACAACCATGTGCTCTTTTTTGATAAACGAAAATCTTGAGTGTTTGCTGGACAAACTTCGAAGCTATGACCTTGTCGGATAATTTTTGTGTATGGCTCTCCAACTTCCTGAAAAAACGTTTCCTCCAAGTGGCCGTCAATGGACATCTCTCTAATACTTTCACCATCAACGCTGGTGTTCCCCAGAATCCCTTTTTCTGTTGTATATCAAACGACTTATTGGGTATATATCAAGTAAGGTTTCATTTGAGTTGAATTTCAATTAATTATGAACTAGAACTGTTTTTCCTAGCGTATATTCCATACTGGTCAATAAAAAGTTTAATATTCGCTATATAAGAAAGATGAAAAACTTGATATTGTCAAATAAGGAAAGTAATCATGAAATAATTCAAATTCATTCAAGCGAATATATGTATTGAAAGATGTTCCAAACTCAACTTCAATATTCTAAAACAAAAACACTCAGCATTCAGAATTCCATCTTTTAATATTCCAAGTTCAGAGATAAACAAAATTTATACGATCACAAGATATAGAAATGTAAAACAATCTCCAAATACGCAAACTTTGCACAGATTGCATACTGAGCTTTGTACCTTAGTAGAGTAACCGGATTAAAGTTGCAATATCAGCTTATGAATCTTCATAAATATTGAGGGAGGTCAAGATAAAAAACAGACAGTATTGAGAAATTAATTCAATATCTATTGATCTTCAGAAAAGGTTCCAGCAATGCAGCATATCTTCTTTGCTTCAATCTTGCTGGATGGCAGTATAATGTAAGTTTTTGGATATTTATTGTACTTTTGATTAACATTTTAGTGTAAGTTCATTCCTGAAGGATTTTTCTCCGTTTCCTTACAATAAATATTAAATTAAGTTTTATATGAGTTCTTTCATTATTTGGATGAATGATCAATAGATGAAATAGAGAATAAATTCCTCTCGTTAAATAGCCAAGTCTGTACTTAGTTTAGTGACCGACCGAAATTTCGGTTTCGGTCGAGTTTTGGCAAAAAATATTAAGTACCTATTGTGCTATTAGGTTATAACTTGAATAAGTAATTTTATGTTTAATAATTTTGAAAAACCTACTCAAATAAACACCTCAGCTATTTTGAGTATTTTTAAGATGCAATTAATAGTTTTTTTTAAATAATGCGTTGTTATGTTGATTATTTGATAAAATAATAAAGACTGGCTGATGATAATAACATTTTCTTAATTTTTCCCCCGAAACATAATCCTTGTAAGGAAGTTTCGGTTTCGGCGGAAACTGAGACCGTTGCTGAAATTTGGTTTCGGTCGTATTAAACCAGTTTCGGTTGATACTAACTTAGTGCAACACGTGGTGGAGGCGCCGGGAATAATAAAAGATGGAATTCTGAATACTGAGTGTTTTTGTTTTACAATATTGAAGTTGAGGTTGGAACATCTTTCAATTCATGTATTTGCCTAAATGAATTCGAATTATTTCATGATTATTTTCCATATTTGACAATATCAACAAATAAAATCATAGTGCTGTAAGAGATTAATAACTTCTATTCACTAGATACCATTTTCAGCGCAATATCCAGGAGCATATAAAGTGAATTTCCTCAAACAAATTACTTCACTTGCAAGAAATGAGTAAGTAGCTTGCCACTATTCACCTACTGATTTATTAAATGAGAATTAATGATTTGCCACTACTTTTTTCTGTTTGTCAGTATAACTATCCTGCTAAATTACTACTGTTTCTTTATTAGTTACCTGTAACTAAATGAGTTAGTGAGTACCTACTACTCATTTGATTTTCGGTCATGACTGACAAAGTGATTAATGAAAAACAATATAGATGGGTACATTTAGATGGATACATTCATTTTGTGTACCGTACTTTCGCATTACAGGTGGAACACATGAAACTATTCGACTCTTAATGAAACACATGCTGAATAGTGAGATCAGTTTCCATTATATTTATCATTTTTGGAAGTTTTTCATTTGTCATTCTGGGTGTGTTTTTCAAATGTGTGAATTAATGACAGAGAGTGCATTCATTAACTATCTGAATATGAATACCTGAACTTTCATTAGAAAGTAAGCATACAAGCAGCTAATATGTGAGAGTATAAAATAGTTATAGTTGTAATTTAGAAGTAACTTTTAGTTTACGTTTGAGGAAGCTATTGTATAGCGAAACACAGATGAAAATCATACAATGAACCATAATAATTAGTTTTAATATGGATTTTCATCAAGTATCGGCCAGTTTTATTCAATTATACCCCGAATAAGGTTCTAATCTATGAGAACACTCGGTTGCGCAGTCAATCTCGTAGATCGTAGAGGCAATGAATTTCAGATTAACAATGAATTCCAAGATAAACATTTGTTTGAAAGTATAATTATCAGACACAATGTTCGAATATGTGAACAGAGTACGTCAATGACTAAACTTGTATTTTTCAACAATGGGACTTCATTGTTGAAATCTATCGTGCCTTGACATGACCACAGAGCCGGCAGCTAGATGCATTAAGTGTACTTTGAAATTGCTACTATTCAGTACAACGTTTTGATTCGAATCAAAAACAAACTACAGATACGTGTTTTGGGTTTTTGGTCAATCATCAGAAAGTTGAAGCCAAGTGAAAGGATGCGTTGCCAAAAGAAGAGAAGTACAATTGCACGGAGCCATCACCAGAAGCCAAAATCCTGAAACTCGTATCTATTGTTTTTGAGTGCTATGTCCTATATAACTATCTCTTGAATCCACTTGAAGACACTTGGTATTCTTCACATCTGAATGATTTTCCAGACCAATATGTCATGCAGATAGCAATAGCTGTCTCCGTCGTTATTTTAGAAGTATTCTTGTGAGAAGTATTCAGCATGACTTCAGAGAGTGGTGCAGTAGCTGATGTTATTTCAAAATTGAAGCATGCCTTAGAGTCTTTATATAGATTTGAGAAAGGCCCTTGACACTTTGAGCCATGAAATTTTACTGGATATACTAGAAAATGTAGGCATAGATGGAGTTGTCTAAGATCTCTTTGAAGGACAAATAGGAAACAGAGAGTGAAGATTAACGATGCAGTGAGTAATGAGAGGAGTTTAATTTGTGGTGTCCCGCAGGGTACAGTACTTGGACCTATACTTTTAAATATCTATCGAAATCAACTGTTCGTACTATAATATCGTTCGCTGATGATACACTTGTCATCCATGAGGGCAAAACCAGATGGACGTGGGAGATGTAGCAGAAAGGAAATTGAAACAGATACTGGATTGGTTTGATGAGAACTTACTCACAGTGAATCTCACTATAACTAATTTAGTTATACAATTGTCAGAACTCTTGAAAATGCACAAAAACAAGTCCTGAATATAATATGTCGTAAACCTTCTCGTTTTCCTTCTGATGCATTATTCAAATTCTACAAATTCTTGATATCAGGCAGTTATCCTTTGATTCGATTATACTGTTCATTCTTCAACAAAAAATACACCATGAAACTGAATCATGCTTGCAATACAAGGGTCTTAATATCTGCCGATCTTGTTATACCTAAGGCGAATAAAGCAGTGGGTTAATTTTTTACATATTTAGGGCCAAGATTATATAATATAATAACAGATTCACTTGGATTGAAAAGAGAACTCTAATAATGGCCACTTTTAGAAAATAAACAGATTTTCCATGAACTATGATAGTCTAAACTGATTCATCCTCTTTTCTAGAGGGCAAACTGGAGGCATAAAGTCAGAGGTCATTTCCAGAATTCTCTGACTTCCAGTGTCAAACAACAGTCTGTTGCACTCTGCCTTAAATTGATTTGTGCAATTGGCCATGTGCACAAATCTATACGCAGTTCATCTAGCATCTCTCTTCAGAAAAATGTGGAAAGGAAGTAGATCTAGTAGGATCTCCATGGCCGCTGACGGTGTGGCACTGAAGGCATCACTGATGGCCAGACAAGCCTCTCTCTGTAAGCCAGAGAGCTTCGCTTGGGCCTTTTCTGTAAGTCTTCGGCCATTAGGCAATTGCACCATAAGTGATTATTGGTCTGACAATCATCACATAAATCCAATGGATCTGTTTGGGACCTGAACCCCAAGTTCAACCACGAATCCTCACTGTTTCCAAGTGAGCGTTCCAGGTTTTTTATCAAGGACAATGCCAAGATATTTCACCTCCGTTCCAAATGGAATGACCTCACCATTGAAGGAAAGTGGCATTAGATCGTCCAATTTTCTCCTCTTGCTGAAGAGGATCATCACAGTTTTGCTGGGGTTGACATACATCTGCTCCTTCAGGCGTCAAGTATGAATAACATCCATCGTGCTTTGGAGAATATTACAAGCTATCCTTCCCGACATGGACCTTGCCAAGATGACAGGGTCATCTGCATAAGTTTGCAGATCTACTTTTCTTCTGTCGAGGGCATCAAGCTGACTATTCATCAGGAGCGACCACAGAAGAGGAAATAGTACTCCACCTTGGGGCAGCCTCTGGCGACCCTGAACCTGATGGCCTCGCCTTGAAGAGTCGTAGTTGCAGTTCTGTTTACCAGCATGGCATAGATCCATCCAGTTATTGTCGATTCTATACCTTTTCTAGCCAGAGACGATCCTATAGATTTCGGAAGTGCATTGTCAAATGCTCCTCCAATATCAAGGAATATAGCAACCGGAATCTCCTTGTTGCCAAGAGATTGTTGAATTTTCTCTACAAATTTTCTCTAAATCTGTCGATTTGCTGATTTGATAAGCATACTGGTGGTTATTCAGGGGGATGCATATAATGCCACATATGTCAGTCCAGTATCCTCTCAAGTGCTTTCAACAGGAAGGATGTAAGGCTGATTGGTCGTACCGATTTGGGGTGTGGGTGTTTCCGTCCCACTTTACGTATATATACCACCCTTGCTGATAACCAACTGGGTGGTATATAGTTCCTCGCTAGACTAACTCCATACAATTGCATAAGTAGGAATATATCTATATAATCAACAACGAAATTATTTTGAAAAGTTGAACTGGGGTATAAACAGTGTATACTTCTTCAGGTAGTGATTCATTGTTGTACTATTCATATATGTTCAAGTACACCTACGGACAGTATTTTCAACATATTTTTCAACATTCTACTATCTCCTATTCTTCATACTAGTGAAAAAGTGATCTTCGTCTTTGATACAATTACATTTTGGCAAGATTGCCCTTGCCATATTCATGTGCTCTGCTTGGGAGCTGAACTTGAAGTTTTATCTTTTTTCGGAAGAAGCATTTCATCGTTGTAAAACTCTGTTCCGAAGGCCAAGCCTTCAATTTTTGCGTCATAATATTGCATTGAAGGAAATGCACGATTCCATTCTATCTCTATAGAGATAGAATGCTTTGGAAAACAGTCACATGTCGTGACTGTTTTCCAAAGCCATAAAAACACAGGCGATGCAATCTTCTCTTTTCTGGATATATTGGTTTAAATAATAAAGAGTCTATTGGGGCAGTATTCTGTGATTTCTCAAAAGCGTTCGACTACGTGAATCATGAAACTCTATTATTTAAACTTCAGTGCTATAGCTTTAGAAGATTGTCATATATATGGCTTTACAGTTATCTAACAGGCAGGAAGATGTTAGTAAAACTACAAGGAAATTCATCACATATTGAGAATAATTCTTCAAGTGTACCACAAGGTTCGGTTCGGGGTCCTATCTTTCTTCTGCTTTATCTGAATGGTCTGGTAACCATTGATATTAAAGGAAAGCTCACACTTTTTGCGGATGACACCACGATCCTTTGGCGTGGGACAAATGAACATACTCTCAGAGACATCATAATCCTGGATCTCTATAGGGTTAAATACTGGTGCGATTCAAACTCCTTATGTTTTAACATAAATAAAACAAATATAGTTTGCTTCAAACTCAATTTTGACGACTTACTTATAGAAAATCACGCTATAGTTAACAAAACACACACAAAATTTTAGGGGTATTTATAGATGATAAATTAAAATTTGATGAGCATATAACAAATTTATGCAAAAAAATAGCATCTGGCTGCTATGCAGTTCGAGTTGTTTCTAACGAACGCAATCAATCCTCAGTCAGAACTGTGTATTTTTCCTTGGTAGAGTCGCACTTGAGATATGGAATTGCCTTTTGGGGCTTTTGTAGGCAGCAACTATTAAATTCAGTATTCGTTCTAGAAAAACGGGCTGTCAGATACATATGTAGGTCAAAATCACAAGACCACTGCAAACACTTTTAATCAGTCACAAAATTCTTACTGTACCTTGTTTATTCCTGTTAGAATCCGTTTGCTTGATTCACTAAACGCACTCCAACTCAGCAGTAAATAATGAAAGACTTTAGTTACCACACGAGAGGAAGTCGGGATTTACCCTTGCCAATCCCAAAATCAGCAATTACAAAATTTTCTTTGATATATGAGAGCAAGAAAATATACAACCACCTTCCAATGTGCTATAGAGCAATAGCAGATTTAAAAACATTCAGATAATTGGTTAAAGGAGTACTTCTGCAAAAAGCCTACTATGACTGGAGGGAATATTACGATGATGTATTTTAACTCGTAGTATTTCAGATGCTTACATATCTGTAATGATTTATTTATTTATTATCTTCGTATTTATTATTCGTATATGTACCTTTTTTAAACTTATAATGATTGTTCACTGTATATCATAATTATAATATTTTTTTAAAAAACTTCAGAATTGTTGACTTCATAAAGTGTCACTAGCTTTGCCAATAAGGATTTCTTGGACAATAAAGCATGATTGATTGATTGACTTGTGTCTCACTCTCAATACAATTCATGTTTTCAATATTGGAAATATACATTATTACTGGCTATTTTCCTAAAGTGTTGTATTGTGCTAAGTAAATACAAACTGTTTCTAATATCTTTTTATGTCCTTTTTTGTTACATATACATATATTCAGTATCTACTTGAAATTGTATAACTATATATATATATATATATATATATATATATATATATATATATATATATATATATAAATAGATGTTTGTTGGTTGGTTGGTAAGTGTTGAACTTCTACATCGCTCAACCAATCGTGATGAAACTTGGCATGTATAAGGTTTTTATGCTATCAATTTTTTTGTAACTCGCCACTAGATAGCGCTGCGCACACCTAAGTTCGTTGATTCTGATTATATCAAAACATTGGAACAGCAGCGATACAGCAACATAGTACTAGTTATTGTACAATTTATGGTTTTATATGACTAAGTAGCGATAGCTTATGTGTATAATTGTGTTTGTTTGTTTTTTTTTCAATTATTTCAAATGAGCTTTGTCAACGAGATATGAATCTTTAGACAATAAAGTATATTTTGATTTGATTTGATTTGATACAATTGTCTCAATAAATGATTTTCTTAGGACATTTTATCCACGATATTTTTTTCCTTAATAATTCATATGCAGTTTTCTCAGTGTATATAACGTTACGGTTCAATAGCTTTCCTGCCTTGTATTCATATCTCCGAACTGAATTAGTTTCAAGATGATTATAAACGATAAGCAACATCATCAATTACCTCAAAAACCGACATCGCAAACCCTTTTCGTGCAGATTATTAACAGAAAAAATCTCTCGCCGAACCTGTTTTTTACCTAAAGGGTACACAGGCACACCTCAAACAAAACTTACTAAAGATACAGGGACTGAGGCAGAGGCTGAGACTTTCGTGTCACTTTTGAATCTTTGGGCCGACAGTCATTAATCTTGTGTCTCCGAAGAATAGTCACCGCTGGTTGCTTATCTCTAACCCCTACAACGGTAGATCCAACAAGCTAGCTGTTTAATGCACTTAATTAATAAAAAAGATATGTTGGACCTCACGTCCGCAACTTCTTAGGCGACACGATCGTGGATCCCGATAATTATTTATCTGATTAAGGAGATTAGTCACGAAGTTCATTGTTTGTATCCACTGTAGGATATTATATGGGTTCGTTGAATATGACATATCTCATGAAATGTTAGTATGAGAGGAATACTATTCAAGTACTAGTTTTGTTTTTCATAATATTCATCAACCATTCACTTTGGTCACTCAAAATTAACTACTGGAATTTTTTCCCAACACCAAATCGTTATTTTCAACGTAAGATTTAATCTTAAAATCTTCCTTTTGAGGATGATCCCTTGGTGATCGAAACACGTGTCGAGGTGTTAAAAATAACAATTTGATGCTGGGAAAAAACTCCAGTAATATTCATGTGGCTACATGATGAAAGAGTTATACAGGGAAAACCAAAAATGCTATCTTTCGTTTATTTCGAATGGAATTGTTAGAATATTAAAAAATGGAAAGTAAAAATGTTATTGTTTTAGAAGTATACTATGACGATGAAATAATAAATATTCGATAAAACGTTTCGTGTCAACATGGCCACCATCAATAAAGCGATAAATTCACAATCCAAGGGTATATCACATTTAATATTTTAATATTTTTATAGCGTTTCATTTCGTTTTGGAAATTTTTGTATTGCCTTAATTCTTCTTTCAAAGCTTATTTCTCCCTAATTAATTATAATTCGTAATATTTTTATAATTCTCAATCCTGTAGGTAACGAAAATATCAGTTTTTGGTCAAAATTCGATTATTATATAATTTGGTATGATCAAATAACATCTCAATTTATTTACCATCTTAAACGAGTAGGCTCTGCTTGGTTTCTGTGGCAGGAAAAATGAATGCGTTGTTGATATCTGGCAAGGAATATGTATGTTGAGCTATACTTGAATTGTCGTATTCCGAACATCCAAATGTTTAGACTACCACATAAAAATTTACACATGGAAAACATCATTGTTTTCAATTCAGTTTGGCCAGTCACAAAAATTATGCTAACCATGATTGTTTTTCACGAGAAATTGTGCATGAAATGGGTAAAAAAATTGTAAAAAAATAATATAGACGGACGAATCAAAATTCACCAAGAATGGTTGGTTTAACAGAAATATAAATTATAGGTGGAATAATACAAATGAACATGGGCGAATTCAATTTCTGAGAAAGGTTCGGAATAAAAGTTTGGTTGGGAAATGTGGGAACAAACATCCTTGGCGCTTTCTTTTACGAAGAGCATTTGAATAGTGAAATGCATCTCCATTTTCTATTCAATGAATTCAATGGCTCTTCAGATGAATTGCCACTGAATATCCGCCATGAAATACAATAATTTAAACAGGATGGCGCTCCCTCCTATAATGCAGCAATAGTAAAGTAACATTCAGATGCAGTTTTTTCAAGAAAATGGATTGGAAACAATGGACCAATTAACTGGCCAGCTCATTCCCCAGATCTTACTCTTTTAGATTTTTTTGTCCGGGGATACATGAAAGATAAAGTTTCTTCAACACAAAGTACAGAATCGACCATCTCAAACAAAAAATTAGAGATGCATGTATTAGTAGGTATTACATCTATCATGCATGAATATTGCATTGCATATGCATTCAACAAAGAGGTCGTCACAACATTTTTCTTTTCTATTTTTTGACATTCCAACATATCCATTCGAAAAAACCGAAAAGAGCATTTTTGGTTTTTCCCTTATAACTCGAAAAGGACCAGAGTCCCCGTGAATTTTCTTCGTATTGTATTGTTCCAGATGACAGTTACCTTTTTTCCCTTCCAATCGTCTTCGTAACTGTTACGTTTTAGAATATAGCAATGTTACCACATGATAAAAGAAACGGCCTGTATATAAATTCATTTTAATTCAATGAACTACTACTTAAAAGTTTGGAGTGGAATTCTAGAAAGTTCTGGTTTGAAACAATCATTCTGAAGATAAAAAATCAGTACACTTACTAAACAACTATAGATACGTTGTGACCCCACCTTCAAATAAAAAAATTATAGAACAATACCACTTATAATACCACTAATTAAACTAATTTATAAAATGATCTTGAGTTACTAAAATGAATAAAACTTTCCTTGGACAAGTCGTTATGTTTTTGACTCACGACTGAGAGAAATGCAGAATTGAAGAAAACGATAAATAAATCTATAGACAAAAACAAATATTGCGTATATTTGAAAATTTGGTGAAGGCGTCTGACGCCTGACTAACTAATCTGCCAAGATTACTAATAAAAACAATATTTGAAAGACATTTTTTTGTGAAGGACTCAGTAATTTCTATTGTTTTTCAGGTATATAACACCTCACAATCTGAAAAATTGAAGCTAAATCAGTAGAGAATCTGCTGAAGTGTAATAAATGGCAAAGTGAAAAGTTTATCCCGAAAAGTTACAGCGTAATATAAACCACTGAAGAGTCCAATAAGTCACTAACTTGTCGAATTCATAAATTTTGCTTACAAACTGAAAAAATCAACTCGATGTTCGATGTTCGATGTTCTTTGAAAGCGTGTTTTTAGTTTTTCAAACTATACAGGGTGTAACTGAATAAGTGTAAAACATTTAAGGAGGTGATTCCTCATCGAAAAAAGATAGGATCTTTCATATAAAGAAATTTTATTGGATCATCCCTTGTTAAGATACATCCCCTTAAAGGGGGTGCATAAAATTTGTATGACAATTTTTTTCACAAGCACTGAAAAAGTTACAATATTGAAATTAACCTGACGTTTTGTACTACCAAAAAACACTTAGCCAGTAATTTATTTGGTTTACCTCATGGTTGTACGGGGTGGAAAACGCAACCCCTAAAATTTATTTCCAATGTATGTTTACCATTTAAGAACTTATTTCCGATAGCCTGTTTCATTCTAAACAAAAAATGTCTCTTGGGTTTTTTGCCCAAAATAAATCAGTTCAATTATTTTACGAACAACTACAGAGATACATCGTCATAAATGCGAACTGGACTTATTGTTATTCTGTAGTTAGTACCTGCATCAAACGATTAAAGGGTAATAAACAAAACTAATGTATAAATAAGAAAACACACAACATGTAGAAATCATAGTAAATGTTCAATATGTCTACCTTCAGACATTACGCATGCTTCTAGACATCGGCGCATTGAGCCATGTATTCGCTCAAATATTCCTGGAGTCTCTCTGATTACCCTGCACGCATCGATGATGCGGTTTCTTAAGTCCTCTACATCGCGAACAGGAGTACGATAAACCAAATGCTGTAAATGGCCCCAAATAGAGAAATCGAGAGGATTGAGATCCGGGGATCGAGCGGGCCAGTTCTGTGGTCCTCCTCGACCTATTCACTGATTTGAATATGTTTCAATTAAATGCTGACGTGCTATTTGACTAAAATGGGCAGGAGCCCCATCATGCATAAAAATCATATCCCTTCTGACGCCCAAAGAAACTTTCTCCAGCAGTACTGGATGCACTTCTCTTGAAAATTGAGCGTATGCCTCACCATTTAATCGAGGAGGTAGAAAATGAGGCCCAATTAAATCATCCCCAATATCTCCGAGCCACACGTTAAGAGAAACTGTTCTTGATGGTTAGTTTCGACAATAGCGTGATGGTTTTCATCAGCCCATTGGTGGTAATTATGGAAATTAATAATCTTGTCCCGAGAAAAACTATGAACCATATTCTCGTAATCGTTGATGAAGTCGAGCAAATATTATATGTGAAGGATGCTGCCATTGAGGATACATTTCAGCATATCTTCTAGAAGCTTCTAACTCATTCCCCTGTGACAGACCGTAAACGTAATGCATATCAGCCATTTCCTCATTTGTGTATGCCATTTTGATAACAAGTGAATTATTGAAGTAACAAATTAAGAACAGAACAACAACATACAATCAGTATTAATTCAATTTCGAATATTCACAAACTGACAGCGTCATACCAATTTGATTGTAACTATCACTAATAGCGACCTACTAGATAGATTAGTTTCGTATTTTCGCATTTATGACGATGTATCTCTGTAGTTGTTCCTAAAATAATTTTTTGCTGCGAACTGGTTTATTTTGGGCAAAAAATCCAAGAGATATTTTTTGTCAAGAATGAAACAGGCTATCGTAAATACATTTTTAAATGGTAAACAAAAACTTACATTGGAAATAAATTTTACGGGTTGCGTTTTCCATCCCTTACAACCATGGGGTAAACCAAATAAATTTCTGGCTAAGTATCTTTTTGGTAGCACAAAACTTCAGGTCAATTTCGAAATTGTAACTTTTTTAGTGCTTGTGAAAAAAATTGTTATACAAATTTTATGTACCCTCTTTAAGGGGCTGTATCTTAACAAGGGATGCTCCAATGCAATTTCATTATATGGAAGATCCTATCTCTTTTTCGATGAGGAATCACGTCCTTGAATGTTTTACACTTATTTAGTTACACCCTGTATTTATTTTTCAGTTTCGCATGCTATGAAATCGTGTTTTTTAGTCTTTTTTGAACTATATTTATTTTATTCAAACTTTGGGATCAATCAGTTGTATATTGTTTAGAAAAATGACCATTGATATTTTCCGATTCCGGAGAGGGAGCCTGAAAATCAGCTACCAAGTCCAAGGAAGGCAGCAGGCACGCAAAGGAGGGTTACAAATAAGGCAGCAGGCGCGCGTGTTAATAAATTTTTTTCCAAATGAATAAATACATGTAAAGTGAGTTCAAATTATATCAAGGAGGTTACAGCGCCCTCTGCCCGAGAATAGATCTAGCAATACTGTCGATAATTCTGTCAAATACAGATCCCGAGCTTGAGAGTTACAAACAAACATACATACATACATACAGGTGAAGCTAATAAAAGCGTGTTAAAAAAAGCCCTTTGTAAATATAATAATTTCGGAACAAATACTTCTATATGAACACTGAGTTATACAAAAAACACGTTTCTTTATTCAGTTTGTATTTTTGTTTATAAAGATGGAAATGTAGAAATCCATAACAGTTTTTCAAATATTTATTTAGATTCTTCCAAAATATCATTCGTTAGTAACAAATACACATAACTAAGGACATATTTGAACCAGATATCTGTAAAATATCAATGGAATTTCTTGAATTGTTGGTAAAATATGCATCGTAAAGGGTGTTGCAGTTTGGTGTGAAGGAGCAGTATTTATTTTGGAACTTTGTAACTGCCGAACTGCTATTATCGTTAGTATGAAAAAGCGAAAAATATTTGCATACTATCCACAATTCCCCACTTCAGTAGCCCTATCCTTATTGTCATGGAGATATAAAAGAAACCAATCTATATTCAAATTGTATGACCGAAAACTTGTGAAATCAAGCGAAAAATTAACATTAATTTATTACCCACTCTATCATCGAGTGTGTAGCCTTTTTTATAAAAATGAAACCAGATATACGATACGATAACATACATATGTAATTTGTGGTATTAATAACTTCGCCATCATTAATCACCAGTCGTTTCGAGTTAATTTCAGTATTCTTTCTGCTGGTGCTCCTGCGGCGACTATGACACAATTATTGTTGCAGTGGTGCGGGTTTCTGTTTTGCAGGAAACATTGGTATTACCTTAATTGCTTTTTGAAGCGAGAAAATATGGGGAGGTGTGACGGCGATTTCGATATCCTATTAATTATTAGTGATCTCGACCAATTAGTTAAAATCAACGACTTACGTTAATACCATCATAAAAATTTATTTATTATCGAGTTATTCGTTCAATGCAAGGCGATATCCTTTGTCTGAACTCGAAAGCATTAAAGTTACTGGAAGAATACAATTAAAATTTATTGATTTGGAGAAAGAAGGCGAATTTAGACTCCTTCCTTAACAAAAAGACAAATCGATAGATTCAGCATTGAACAACCTTGTAAAGGGAATTTCCCAATCTCTTGACAAAAAGGAGAGTGCGGTTGCTGTATTTCTTGATATTGAAGGAGCTATTGACAATGCAGTACCTAAATCAATAGGATCATCCCAGGCTGCAAAAGGAATAAAATCGACCATAACTGGTTGGATCTATGCCATGCTGGTAAACAGAACTGCAACTACAACTCTTCAAGGCGAGGTCATGATGTTCTGAGTCATCGGGGAATATCGTCGAAGTGGGGTACTATCTCCCCTTCTGTGGTCGCTCCTGATGCCCTCAACATAAGAGAAGTATATCTGCAAGCTTATGCAGATGACCCAGTCATCTTGGCAAGAGAAGAATAGTTTGTGGTATCCTCTGAAGTACAGTAAACATTGTTCACAGTTGGTTCCAGATGGAGCAGATGTCTGTAAACCACGACGAAACTGTAATGAGCTCCTTCATCAGAAGAAAAAAATTGGACGAATTATCGTCACTTTTCCTTAATGGTGAGGTTTGGAACAATGGTGGAATATCTTGGCATCGTCCTTGATAAAAAACTCACCTGCAAAGTTTACTGGGAAAAAGTTTTACACAAAGCCGAACTGTCCCTATGGACTTTTCGAAGAATTTTGATAAAAATTGAGGTTTAGGTCCCGAACAAATCCATTGGATTCGAGCTATGATTGTCAGACTAATAATTACCTATGGATCAATTGCCTGGTGGTCGGAGGCTTTACAGAAAACAGCTCAGACGAAGTTCTCTGGCTTACAGAGACAGGCTTGTTTGGCTATCTGTGATTAGTATCACAGTTAGCTGTATACACACAATATCACAAATACAGCGGTTGCTGTATTTCTTGATATTGAAGGAGCATTTGACAATGCACTACCTAAATTTATAGGATTGCCTCTGGCTAGAAAGGGTATAGAATCGACCATAACTGGCTGAGTCTATGCTGGATCTATGCTAGTAGCTATAGAACTGTAACTACGACTCTATAAGGCGAGGCTATCACGTTCAGGGTCACCAGGGGCTGCCTTCAAGGTGGGATACTATCTCCCCTTCTGTGGTAGCTCCTGGTGGATAGTTTGCTTGATGCCCTCGACAGAAGAAAAGTTGATCTGCAAGCTTATGCAGATGACCTTGTCATCCTGGCAAGGTCCACGTCGGAAAGGGTAGCTTGTAATATCCTCCAAAACGCATTGGACATAGTTGGTGCCTGAGGGAGCAGATGTCAGCAAAACCATGTTAATCCTCTTCACCAAGAGAAGGAAATTGGACGATCTAACACTACTTTCCCTCAATGGTGTGGTCATTCCATTTGGAACGGAGGTGAAATATATTGGCATTGTCCTTTATAAAAGACTCACCTGAAACGCTCACTTGGAAAAAGTTTTACACACAGCCAGACTGTCTCTATGGACATGTCGAAGTATTTGTGGTAAAACTTGGGGTTTAGGACCCAAACAAGTCCATTGGATTTATGTGATGATTGTCAGACCAATGATCACGTATGGTGCAATTGCTTGGTGGCCGAAGGCTTTACAGAAAACGGCCCAAGCGAAGCTCTCTGGCTTACAGAAACAGGCTTGTCTGGCTATCAGTGGTGCCATCAGTACCACACCGTCAGCGGTCATGGAGATCCTCCTACATCTACCTCCTCTCCACATTTTCCTGGATAGAGAGGCTGGATAGACTGTATAAAGAATTGGGCACAAAGCCAATTTCACAAATTGATATAACGCATAGCACAATAGATTGCTGGTTGACATTGGAAGTCACAGCAATCTTGTAATGACCCATGACATTATGCCTTAACTGTCAACTACGAACTACCTCATAGAGTACTGTTTCCAGGTGGATCAAACACACATTCCAATACTGGTGTAGCTATTTACAGTCGCAGACCCAGGTCAGAGATATTAACCTGCCTAGGAACCTATGCGACTGTATTTCAAGCAGAAATCTATGCTATTGAATTGTGTGAGGAGAGATTGGTAGCATCTAATCTCCTACAGAAGTCAATAAATATATTCTTGTACAGTAAAGTGGCGTTGGAAGATTCTTGCTCCTAGCGAGCAACGTGTAAATTGGTAGAAAATTGTCAAAAACGACGGTCTGGATTCTCAGCCATACTGGCCTGGAAGACAATGGAGCTGCTGACTCCTTCCATTCACCTCTAGAAGCTTGAAAGCATACAGCTGTTGAACCACATTTGGTCGAGTTTGAATAGATGTGTGTCACAATAAACCTTTGCGGGTTGCGGTAAAGGTTCGAATAGATCCAATCACTTTCGAGAAAACCTAATCTAACATAACATAACAAAAATGTCTGGGGAAATAGTTCAAAGTACAAGTGAAAGCGAATTTTCACATATATTTTTGTTATAGGGATATTAGCCCGATGGTAATTTTGATTCTGTTTCACTCACAATTCAATTCAGCTTCTTACTAAGACCCGTTTCACAAAAGGCCGATAATCAGTGCTAAGGATCTGTCTCAGCCATTGTTCTATATGTAAAATAGTGAAACTGAAACTATTTGACACTCATTCCAGAATCATTTCATTGTGAAATTTTCACAGGATAGTTTATAAAACCTCAACAAGTGTTGAGCTTCCTCACAATAAAGTTACTTAAATATGCCATGGATTTTCATCAAGTATTGGCCAATTCTATCACATAGCGAACCGTTGTTCTAAGTTTAAACGAAATGAAATGAAGGAAATTCCCATTATTATTAGTGACAGCTGTCAAGCTGACACATTACTTCCTGTTACTAGGGTAAGACCTGGATTCATATCTACATGAGCGATCGAAAAAATCTAAATCGAATTAAAAACAGAAATACCTTTCACTGGCAAATATTGCTAAATATAAGCTGAATTTTCATTTTTCTCAATTTCTATTCTGTCCCCTTTTTTCTTCCATGGGTCTCTCCAATCTGGGGATCAGAAAAAAGTCATAGAGGAACAAATCTGGTGAATACGATGGCTGAAGCATGGTGGCGGTATTGTTTATGACCAAAAAATTACGAACAAGCAATGCCAAGTTATGACCCTTTTAAGCAAATCTGGATCGCCGTTGACGTCATTCACCAATTCTGGAGCGATGCTCACGTTACGGTTCCTTTCATAGCAAAGGAATTCGATTCTTGAAATGAAAAATAATCGACTACATGTTGATGGTGGACACTATCTTGCACTGACGAGGATCCAAATAGGTCGAAACCGTTCTGCAAGATTGTCGGTTTCAATAATTGAAAATCGATTCCTGAAGTTGTATCGCAAACAGTTGTAAGATATAATCCAAAGCTCTCAGTGGTATTAGCCAGGGGAATAGTTGTTTTCTGATGGGAGTCAGTCCGTTAACCCACAGTGTAGGTGAGTTGAGGCTGGCTCGAATGAATTATTCTTTCAGATAACTAAATTACAGCCAGTATTCAAGCATGCCTCTACACTATGCCTCCTTTGGATATGCTGTTGATTACCTCGTTCACGGGTAGACGATGCGATGACAAATATGTTGTTTGTCGTCGCTTTAGTTTAGTTCGAAGAATGAAGTTCTGAAAAGAATTCAATTTTTGATTTTGGGAAACTATCGTGCCCTCTAACTATATGTAAAATTGGCTTTTTAATCAAAAAGTACAATTATTCATTCACATAATTTGATTTACAGCCAGTCTTCAAGAATGCCTCCTTACTATATATGATTTTTTTTCCTTACACGAGGAATTTGGGCATTTTGGATATGCTGTCGGTTATCTCGTTCACAGGTAGATGGGGCGATGACAAATATGTCATATGCCAAGTTCCAGGAATGAAGCTTTGAAAAGAATTCGATTTTTAACTAAGAGAAATCATCTTGTCCCTTTACTATATGTGAAATTGGATTTTTAATCAAAAAGTACTAGAAGTGATTTCTTTTTCATATATTTTTTTCCAAATTTGATCTTTTTGAGAGAGGGAAGTGTCTGTTTGCATCCGCACTGTATATTTCACGACAGTTATCAATCTCATTTTTGGTTTCAATTTTTCTACATTCTACAATTACTTCAAAAAAATTTTGTTTTATATAGATTGGGTGAAAGAATGAAACTAAGTATCTGTCGTGTCTCTACCGAAAGTAAAGCTCGAACGAATGAAAAAACTCCGTCGAAACAATCAATTACTTTTCAATCTGAGAAATAGTCTCCAGCGGCCATCGCCTCGACGACAAACAATCTAATTACGCTAAAACAAATATCTTATTGTGGAAACGGATTGCCGCGTCATCGGGTCGAAGAGCAGTGTTGCCAATGTGATTCAGTAAATTACCCACCTGTCTCACTGAAATTACTCGAAATTACCCGTGAAACAAACGTGTTTCATTCGTCAAGAGAGAAAGCATTTAGTATTGTACTATTGGCTACTCCATTTTGATGACTTTAAATTTCTAAAATACAATTCTAGTGCTATTCAGAACTGACTAAATTGATTAGCATTATCAGATAATGCGCGTCGGGACACAGTATTTTTGGTTCTGGACTCGGAAAAGTATGCTCAATAGATTCATTTTTCGCCGGAGGTTTCAAATCTTAACAAATTGTCATTATGTTTGACGTAAAATTAGTCCTTTTTTTCCACTTGCTGAGATTTGGAAATAATTTTGCCCTCCTTGTTACAGGAGGCTATGTGAGACGCTAGATGGATGCAGCAAGGAATCAACTTTGTCGCCTCCTCAGCTGAAACATAATCCGCCTCAGGAAAGGAAACAAACTTTCTCTGAGCAGGTTAGCAAACTCCCACTCTTAAACGATGATTCACCGAAACAAGAGGAAAATGGTCCCGAATCTAATATATAGTCAGGTATAGCTAACTTAAAGATATCCTGGTTGGAAGAAAAAGCAATATCAACCTTGATTTATCATGTGCAGATGTTGAATTCTGCCATTTGTTAGGTTGGGTTAGTATCTCTTGTGTTGAGTAAGCATTTATTATTATTGTTATTATTATATGGAAGGAAGCTTCAGTTATCAGGGTGGAAATCTTACACCATGAACATCCAACAACTCCATATCGACCAATCAACTGCCGTTATGGCTGTAGTACACTATATTCCAGAACACTGTTTTCAGGCAGTTGTAGACCATGTTAGGCAGCTGCACATTGCGGCCCGAAAAGCTACAGGTCACTCGAGAGGATCAGAAGGGCTTCTCCTGGCTGTTGGGTGCAGCTAATCTCGCTTGCACATTGTGGCCACTCGAGAGGTTCAGAAAGGCTTCTTCTGGCTGTTGGGTGCAGCTGATCTCGCTTGCACATTGCGGCCTGTAAAGCTACAGGTCACTCGACAGGACCAGAAGGGCTTCTCCTGGCTGTTGTGTGCGACTAATCTTGCTTGCACATTGCGACCTGTAGCTTCTTGCTGTTGGGTTTAGCTTGCCCATTGCGGCATTTAAAGCTACAGGTCACTTGAGAGGATCAGGAGGACTTCTTCTGGCTGTTGAGTGCAGCTAATCTCGCTTGCTCATTGCGGCCTGGGAAGCTACAGGTCACTCGAGAGGATCAGAAGGGCTTCTTCTTGCTGTTGGGTGTAGCTTGCACATTGTGGCATTCAAAGCTACAGGTCACTTGAGAGGATCAAAAGGGCTTCTGCTGGCTGTTGGGTGCAGCTAATCACGCTTGCTTATTGCGGCCTGGAAAGCTACAGGTCACTCGAGAGGATCAAAAAGGCTTCTCGTGGCTGTTTTTGCAGTTGATTTCGCTTGCTTATTGCGGCCTGTAAAGCTACAGGTCACTGGAGATAATCAAAATGGCTTCTCCTGGGTGTTTGTTGCAGTTGATTTCACTTGCACATTGCGGCCTGGAAAGATACAGGTCACTCAAGTTGATCAGAAGGGCTTCTCCTGGCTGTTGGGTGCAGCCAGGCCGCTTGCACATTGCGGCCTGGAAAGCTACAGGTCACTCGAGAGTGTCAGAATGGTTTCTCCTGGTTGTTGGGTGCAGCTTGCATATTGCAGCCTGGAAAGCTATAGGTCACACGACAGGTTCAGGAATTCTTCTGGCTGTTGAATGCAGCTGATCTCGCTTGCACATTGCGGCCTGGAAGGCCACAGGTCACTCGAGAGGATCGGAAAGGCTTCTCCTGGATGTTGGGTGCAACTAATCTCGCTTGCTTATTACGGCCTGGAAAGCTACAGGTCACTCAAGATGATCGAAAGGGCTTCTCATGACTGTTGGGGGCAGCTGATCTCGCTTGCACATTATGGGAAGCTACAGGTCACTCGAGAGGATCTGAAGAGCTTTTCCTGGCTGTTAGGTGCAGCTAATCTCGCTTGAGGTGTAAGAGCTACCAGGATCGATACCCGGCACCTCCATCAATCACGTGAAATATGTCAACATGTCATATTGAGAGCAAATTAATAGCGACCTGATGGGGATTTGGTGATTGAAAACGTCGATAGAGAAAAAATATTTATCAAATGAAAAAGCAAACAATACACTCACACTTGAATACCGAACAACTAGGTCTGCAGAGAAAGTGAAACCGTTTATCGCGATTAATTCTGCTGTTCACTACTCCTGACCTCAAACGGTGAAATAATAGATCATCACTCTTTCAGTGCTTAATATAATTGATATTTTTAGCTAATCAATTTAATTTTATTTGTTCTTTCAAAGATTTCGAACCAGATTAGACTCATAGTAGACAATGGAAATCCAAACTAGTTAAATTCATTACTCACTTTTTGGCGAGATGAGCATCAAATTGCCCCTAAATCAGGAATTTGCCCCAAATTGGCATCCCTGTTGAAGAGCCCCTTTTATTCGAGAGTTCATCGGCGCACTCGAGATGTTGCAATTTTCTGAAAGCTCCCCGGAGTTCTTTGAGACGGGAAGGGGCCGCTGCCGACTGTTCCCAGACGTCACTCACCCGCTCTGAAACTTTGGCCATGATTAATGGTCGCTCCGCGCACAGCTTCAAACAACAAACTTTTCCCAGAGAAAAAATATTGTGTATAAGAACGAACGTCGGAAAAGAGTCTTTCTGTATCTACCCTTCAAGATTTCGTTTTGCCCTGCAGCCGGAGAGGGGGCCATTCGGCATCGGCTTGACACTTCTCCAACTTTCTTTATTTTGAAAGCCTGTTCTGATCCGTTATCAGTTTCATTTATTCCATGTATTCACTTCTTTAGGGAGGATCAATTTTGTTCAAGATAAATTACATAAATTACTAACGGTTAACTTGGAAAAAACCAATTATCTACCTATCAGTTGCAATAATGTAAACATATCCCATTTTTATAATCTTGAAACCGTTACTTCACAAAACCAAAGTTTCTCAATATTACCTGTTAAAGAAATCAAATAATTATAATAATAATAATAATTGCTTTTATTGACAAAATTCAGTACAACATATAGTAGATATAAATAAAAAACAGGCAGTTCTTAAATGATATCCTACATTTTTGTCAAAAGGCAGAATTCAGGTTCTGATCTTTTCATTTGAGAAACGCAATCAGAACTTGCTCTTCCATTCAACCGTCTTCATAACAATAATTACAAATGAATTCTAATCATTAATATCCTTATTTCGTTCAATGAACGACAATGAAAAAACAATAAAAAAAAATAGAAAAATGTTAACTAATAATTCGCCTACAAAACGATAATGAAAACTAGTAAAGAAACAGAAAAATGTTGGCTAATTATTTTACCTAGAAACAGATATTTGCATGTATATACACATAGGCATTCATATACAGAAATGTATAAGTGGATCATTATTTACAGCTAGACAATAAATTTGGTAGAATAAATTCATTTAAAAGTAAATCATCTTTCAGCTTTTTTCTAAATTTTGCAAGCGACAGTGACTTCAATGAGTCAGGGAGTCGATTATACAGCCGAGACATATTATATGAAAAGGAGCAACGAAATAATGAAGTTTTATAGGATGGAATGGCTAAATGATGTTTAAATCTCAAGTTCAGGTGATGAACATCGGTGCGGAAGCTGATCTTTCCATAAAGATAACTCGGTACTTTCGTAGGGATTATATTATGAAATGAAATGCAAGAGTGGAATATCCTTCGGGCCTCCATATTCAGCCATCCTAGACTACTCAAATGATGAGAAATAGGTTGTCGCCTTTTTGTTCCAGTGATAAGTCTTAAACAAGAATTCTGCAAAGTTTGTAGTCTTCTTTTGTCAGACTGTAACAAACTTGGGCCATATACAGTATCCGCGTAGTTTGCGTGAGATAGTACCAAAGCATCACACAGCAATTTCTTGGACTGTCTATTGAGAATCTCCCTATTCGAATATATAGTTTTCAAGCTGCAATATCCCCTCTTCAGGATTAGTGAAACATGAGGTGAAAATCTGAGAGACTGATCTATGGTGAGACCAAGATTTTTAGTGCTCTCAGGCAAACTTAGATTAACATTATCAAGAAGAATCGAAACTTAGGTGTAACCTAGGTGTAACCATTGAGAGTGATTTTAAATGGAAAAGTCATATTCTGTTTGTCATCAATAAACTACAGAACATCCTTTATAAATTCAGATACCTCATGGAAATTATGTCGTTCAAGCATATGAAAACACTAGACTCTGCTTTAGTAGAAAGTCACTTACGTTACAGCATAGTAGGTTGGGGTGGAGCCCTACGTACACACATCAAACCACATTCTTGAAGTTGATTTTTGAAAAATCCCACCGACCACCGATATTCTACAGATCTTTTATATAAGGAATGCGGGATACTGAATTTGAGGCAACTATATTGTTTGAATGTTATATTGGATTTTAAAAGAATAAAAAATCACAACAGTTTACCTACGCAAGTTACGTGGAAACAGATATCAAGAAACGTGCCTTATCTACAGGAGCCCGAGACTTTGCAAACTCATTATATTTCAAATCTTTTAATAATTGTCTTAATAAAGATTAATTCTTTGTACTGCTCTCGAAGAGAATAAACACTTTTTTGAGTCTTATGTGAAATCGATTTTCTTTTTAAAAACTAAGTTCTCGATTTCCAATACATAATCGGCGCAGTCGGTAGGATTCTCGCAAGACGTTTTTCGCCTTGAATTGGAATCGCGATGCTTCTGCCGAAGGATATTGGCACTATTGTGTTTAATGGTAACCCATATTTCTTGCTAGCTTTATAAGCATTAATACGTTTACCTTTAATCTCCCTAATAGCTTCTTCTAGCGATTCTCTCGAATGATCACCCCTGTTGGTTTTCCTAACATAATTCTGGACCATGGCAACCCTAGAATAAAAACAATAATACATTGCAAAAAATCAAAATAAAGTTAATAAACAAAAAAAATCCAAATGCAGTCCCTATCAAAATTCTTGGTAATATCAACGAGGCAATAGCAGACTAATGATTTTTGAGTAGACTTATGAAAAAAGTTAATATTTCTATGTCTAAAAGAGAATTCAAACTACACACATCGGAAAAGTCGAGGGATATTTTTAAAAATGGCAATAATTTTTTTTAGATCGTTTTAGGGAAAAAAAGTTGACGGGTGATTATTAAACGAATGTAACTTACAACAAAATGTATTAAATGGTCAAAAATACTGAGTGCGCATATAAGCAAAACTAAAAAAAAATATGGCTATTCTTTGGCACCCCGAAAAAAAATCATAATACAGAAAAAAGTGGAATCAGTACAAAGTATGGCCTCCACGCTGGTTTATTACGGCCCTACATCTATCGTTCATCGACAAAATGAGATTGTCAATGTCTTGTTGAGGTACATTTGCCCATTCAGCGATTAAAAGCTCTCTCAATTGAAACATTGTGTGAATGTTCCCCATATGCGGAGTAATTCTTCGTTGAAGCATGTCTCACACATGCTCGATGGGATTCAGGTCCGGTGATTGTGCTGGCCATGGCAATACATCAACTCCTTCGTTGGTGAGCCAGTCAGTCACTAGACGCGCGACATGTGGACGAGCATTATCGTGCATTAAGTGGAAGTTTTCACCAACAGCACCAGCAAACGGACGGACGATAGGTAGAAGAATGGTGTCGAGGTACTGTCGAGCTGTGAGGGAGCGATTTGGAAAAACGAGATCGGTTTTCCACCTCTGTATGTGTGGACTTCTTGGACGTGTCTCAAACGTTCGTTATTTCCAGGTCATCTCCACAGTCTTACTCGACGAGAATCTGGATGAAATCCAAATCTGGATTCGTCTGTAAACAGTTTTGATGTTCTTGACACCACTCTAATCTTCTACCGCGATTGCCTCTCGACAAAGGTGGACATCTAAGTGTTGTGGAGATCTGCTTCATGCAGTCGATTTCTGACAGTATCACGACCTATGGTTACCTGGTGCGTCTGCTGCAACACGTTAACCAACTCAGGTGCTGTGATTGTCGGTTGTCTTCTTGCGGTTAAGACCAAAAATCGGTCTTGAACTGCAGTTGTAGCGCGTCCTCGCCCTGGATGTTGTTCGGCTTGACTGCCAGTTTCACGGAAACCCCGCCACAATCGACTGATAACACTTTGGGAGACCCCCAAACGAAGAGCTACATCATTTTGTCGCATGCCACCTTGAAGAAGCCCTACAGTTCTATTCATCTCAGCCAATGGTAAGTGATGGCGTTCCATGTTAAAGCACAATATTTCCAGTTTAATTGCTGAGCAAGAACTGCATAGAATGTACAAACTGGACACTTTCAGATTATTCATTTCAGCCGAAAACCTACAGTTTGTAAAAAACTTGATAAAAGATTAGTTACCGTTTGTGCAGGCTTTGTTCAACCCATAGAAATCTACAGGGTGGTCGAGTGTACCAATTTAATCGAAATTAAACGACCTCATGCATTTATTTTTATGATATTTAGTATGTTATAAAAATATCCCTAGACTTTTCCGATGTGTGTATATTCTACTGTACTTACCAAAATTCACAGCCTTCTACATAATATTGTCCAATTAATAAAATAACTGAAACAGCAATCACAACTTGACATTCGCCAACTAGTAGCAAAATTTCAAGAAACTGGTACTGTCACAAATAGAAAAAGGATCAACCAAGAATACTGGACGAAGCAACGCAAATTGAAGTACTCGGACAATTTGTAATGAATCATACTACAGCAACCAGATTATCCCCGCGAATCTGTAAGAAAAGTACTGAAGTTACATAATTTTCATCCATAATAAATGTAAATCCCTTAAGAACTTGGTGGCGGTGATCCCGACAAAAGAATTGAAGAGAGAATCAGAGAGACATACACGGCAATTTATCTTCTGAAGAAAATTTATTACATTTTCAACAGGATGGGGCACCTCCTCATTATGTAATCTCAGTTAGAGTAGAAGTTTATTTAACCACATTACACTTTACATGTTTGTAGCGAGTCATGACAAATTTGTTACATATGCTTACGCACAGCAAAAGTAATTTCAGATCAGATGAGTATAAAATATAATTTAAGATTAAAAGTAGACCAACATAAAGATTAACATTAAAAACATGAAAGAACAACATGCTATAGCATATTTACGGTAGTCAGATGAGTATGTTGCTTGTATGTTGAGACTTAGGAGCGATTTTTGAAATACCCCAGGTAATTAGAGACAGAGTAAAAGCAGCCCTCCAATAGTAGTTGTTTAATGGATTGTTTGAATTTGTTCATACTAAGATCTTTCAGCTTGACTGGTAAACAGTTATAGTCCAAAGAACAGTTGTAATCTAAAGAATTTTTTTGTGATTTAGCTAGGCGATATCGATTTGTACAGATCTTTTCAGCGTTTCTCGTACGGTACTGATGAATATTAGAATGATTAGGTAAGGTACACGCAATTCTGTGGTCTCCAGCAAAACATGAAAAATGAATAACGTTGGTACAGGCATAATACCTAGACAGTGGTTAGATGATAATTATGCACTTCGAATGAATTCGATTTTCAAATATCGGAATTTATCGACTTTATGTTGATGATAGACACTACCTTGCACTGATGATTGACCAAACAGCCCGAAACCGGTCTGCAAGTGTGTTCTAATAATTGAAAATCGATTGCGGCAGTTTTATCGCCAGCAGTATATGCAGGAATAATTTCAGTGAAGAATCCTGCACTGTCGGATATATTCCAACGCCCTTCGTGGTATTGGCCAGGGAAATAGTTGTTTTCTGAACGGTGTCAGTCCATTAACCTGTAGGTAATTTGGGACCGACCTGAACGAATTGTTCTTTTAGATAATTTCATCATCATTTACTGTTATAACAATCTGAAACTGTATTCTGTTTGTAAAAAAGACTTTTTCAGATCTCTAGTGAACATTGAGTAAGTGTTCACAAGTATTATGATAATGACTGTGGACATTCATGACTGGTATATCAACAATACAGGGTATTTCATGATAAGGATTGAAAAATTGAACCAGGGATTTTTCTTGAAGATTAAATAACCCTTTCCATAAGCGTTCTTCGTGAAGTAAGTTGCTGTTTTGAATATAAAAATATTATTTTGCCATAACTGTTTCTAAGCGTCAACATATGGTATCTCAGCAACAGACAGTCATATAAAAAAATTTAATCCACCGATATTTTTACAGAAATTTTGAGTGACTGTCTCGCAATCCACTATTTCAAATAAGTAATAAATAAATAAGTTATATCTTTTAAAGATAAAATCAATTATTCATTGAAGAATATTATAATTTCCATTCATACAAAAATATTCAGACTGATAAATATGATAAATATTTCTATTCATATAGATCAAATTCATATCTTGAGAATTACAAAGAAGTACCTACTTGATTTACAGAAGAAAGAAACTATGATTTCTCCAAGTAAAATGATTCTCAAAGTGAATTGATGGATGTAGCCGTTACTACGTGGTAGGAAATCATAATGAAGAAAAGGGATCGAAACTTTCTAGTTACGTCCTATACTTTAATGTATAATTTTGAAAATGTCCTTGGAGGACGAAACTGTAGTAATGTTAGTTACAAATAAAAGTGGTAAAAAACATAAAAAGTTTTCAATTCTCTTTTCTTCACGATTCTCAAAGTCGTAATTTCGAAATTGTACTCAAGATTTTGAGATTAAAGTCCAAATCTTGAGTCGTAATTTCGAGGTTGATGTAGAAAATTCCACTTCAAAGCGGTAATTTCCAGTTAAAAGTCAAAATTTCGAGACTAAAGTAGAAATTTCCAGTTCAAAATCCGTTAATTTCCAGGAAACAATAAAAATATGTGGCATTTCTGTCTTCTATAAGAATTTATTGATTTTCGTGTTATAATTGATACAAGTTGGGTTATATTTTCTAATTTCCCAAAATGAGGATAATATTTTGAAGCTACACCCTCTCGATGGTATTTTTTTCAAATTGACACTCAACATCAATCACTTTCCTTCAGAACATTTCTCCAACCCTTTTCAAGTTTTAATAAGAGAAATTGTGATAAGGTCGTATGATTTATCCGAAGATAAATGTATTTTAATTAAGAGTACATTTGAGGGTGTCAATCATTTTCACCCTAACTCGTTTGAAACTTACGGGTTGCTAGGATCGAAATTGTGATTGTATTGATATTCTTATTAAAATTAGGTTAGGATGACGAAACACTCGTTCATTTTCTGCGGAACGAAATTCATCCATGTCAGCTTTTTCAACAGTAATTGTTATAAAGTTATTGAAAAGGAAGATTATCTCTCCAGGTTAGATTTGGAAAACGATCACTTCATTCAAAAGAACATGTTCTTGACGTTTTTTGGTTCATAATCTACCATAATCTGAAAAATGATCAATTATAAATCAACAGAAACTCTACGAATGAACAAGAAAGTGTGAAGTTCACCCTGGAAAGTAACTGCGTAATATGAACCTATGATAGTCGATAAAAAACTCTAAAATATTGTACAGCAGACTGCTTCTCTTTCAAAACCTCTGGACAACTCATTTTGTGATCATCAGTTGATTTCAAAATATACTCTGCTATCCTCTGTCCTGTTATATGCCCTTTATATGTTCAAGATGTTGCTAAAATGAATGCTTTGAGGCAGTTTAAAAATCATAATTTTTTTTGGGGTGGAAGGGATGAAAACCCACAAAAAGTCGAAACTCATGTATCGTCCCAAATATCATTCAGACAATACCAACTAACTTTAGAGACACTTCATTACTCTTTTATTAAAACACTATAAAGTGTTACTTTCGTATTGAAGTATGAACACAACTGAAGAAGCAATTGTTGAGTGAAACAAGTGTTGTTTAAAATCTGTTTTTCCGTTAATCAGCTGTCGCCCCCATACGAATGACAACTCTCAGAAGTTGAGAAACTTGTGCGAGCTAAGAAGTAACGAGATCTTACCTTTTAACGTGTGATTCTTAACGTGTGGTTCTGTAAACGGTTTAGTGAAAATCTCACAATAAAGTAAATACGTTACTTATGTATTTTCATCAAGTATCGACCAAATCCAACATATATGATAATTTTATATCAAGTAAAGTAACTATTACTGAATAATTCAATATGAAAACTATGTTTGACAACCGTCCTTGAAAAACCCACTTCACGGACACTTTTTCTCTGAGAAAATAATATTTTTCCAGCCGAGAAGAATCACATCGTTGTTGTCATTGCAAATATGACAATCTTTGTAGGTATGATTTTGATGAATGTAGTTGATTTTCACCATAGCAGCAAAATAACGAGACTATTCGACATGAAATTATTTGACATTCTGATTATGTTCAATTTAAACTGTTAGTTGGTATCCACAGTGTTAGAAATCTGGGATTGAGAATCGCAAAATTTTCAAATGAAAATTGCATAGGCCATAGCATTCGTCAAACGTTATTAGGTTATAATGGTGAAAATATCACAAATTTGAAAAGTCACAGTGGCTGGAAATCTACCAATGTCGCTGAAGGATATATTGACAATTCTCTTACGAACAAAATCAAAATTGCCAAGACCATTCAAAAATTATCAGATGAAAACAATCAATGTGGAACGGAAACTTTACATTGTTGTTCTGATTTCTATTAAAGGCTTTCAAATATACCAAGCATTTCGAACAAACTGAAGCTCCTCAATATTTGTAATCGTTGGAATTTTCATAAAAATTCAGTTTTGGTGTATTTTAACCTATTCATTTTTATTTTTATTCATATTTATTTTATTGCAATGTACTATTTTACCTTCCAATTGACAATTCCAATGCACGTAAGACATGTCGAAAAATGGAAATAAAAATTGATTCAATTGAAATGTTTAAAATGGTTTTCTATTGAATATAATAAAGAAATGCGTCTCATTGATTTGTTATTCTACACGGTTGCCAAAAAAATAGTGTATGCAACACGTCAAAAAATTTTAAGGACTAGAAGACTTCCAGAACTCCCTACGGGTCCTAGAATTTTGTCTACTCATCAAAAAAACAGTATTTTCTGGACTTGTTACGTAAATTACGGTTCTTAACAATTTCCTGACAAAATTCGCAAAATTTTGGTGTTTTAACAAAGATTCATTGATGATCACAATATGGTTTATCAAACATGTGGCTTTCCTGGTTCGAACCGTTTTCAATTTCAGCCATCTTCGTGGGAAATAATGAATTTTGTGAAAAAGATGCCGAACCTATCCATTAGGGCGTCTGTGTTATTTCTGACCCACCCTCGAGAAACCCTCCTAGAGTTCGTACCCTTATCCAATAGAAACTATTTATACAATTTTCACGCTTCATTAGACGTTCCTTTGTAGCTTTTGTTATTCAAAAAATTTGGATTATGTATCATTTTGCGATTCGATACATTCGGCTTAAAAAAGTACTGAAAAGGCAGATTTCTACGGAATGATTAATTGTTTTCAGGTTTTGCAATTTGAAAAGACTGCAGATTTTTTAACATTCGAGTTGGTGAGGCATCACAAATCGGGTTTTGCGCAAATGTCAGTATTAATGATCAGAAACATGTCGCGTATACTATCAACTTCGATTTGTAAATACTGAGGTTTAAATATACAGGGTGGAGTAATAAACTAGTGGTCCGTAGAATAGGTAAAATACATCCAAGTGCATGATTATCTTCGTTTGAAATTTAGTGTCATACAAATAACCAGAAGTAATATATTACCTCAAAATGTATTCATTCGTGGAAGTATTATAGTGGAAAACAAACCTCAGAGTATTCAATAAATATCACATTCATTCGTAGATGCCAGAACATTTTATTTTCAAGTTTCCACTTCAGTGGATAACGTCGGATATTCCAGTAGTCTGCTGATCCGAAAAATTATTCTAGAATGATAGAGATGTGCAGGGCTTGGTCTAGGATTATCAGCGAAGAAGGGTTTCATCTTGGAGCCTCCCTCCATCAAGAGAGCCAATCTATCAAAACGGCTAGTGCTATGTGAGTTTAAGAAAAAAACTTACGGTGTTTTTCTAATCAAATAATAATTGTATCACAGAACTTGTTTCAGAAAGTACCATAGATGAATAATTATTCACTTGTTTATGTTTCAATATGTTTCTAAAGTATCATGTTCGCATTTTCAGCTGAAGAAAAACCCGTAGAAAGCTGCAGTGCCACATCATTTGAAGATCTTGATCTGCCAATATCCTCTCTTTCATAGAATAAAATGTAGGGTGTCTCCAGAGGCTCCAATAAACTCAAAACATCGCCAGAACACTTAGTGACACAACTATTGTTAAAGTTAAACCAGTCCGGTTCGTCTTTGTCCAATGCCTACTAATGACCAGATTCCACGCCAGAACCACAGCGAACAATGACTGCATGAAGATCATAATAGTGTTCTGCTTGATTGTTCATCTATTTCGAACCTTCTTAGCAGTTTGGTGCTTCCGTCAGAGGTTGAGTCATGTTTAAAGATCATCAGTGTTATCATTAGATAGACTGGTGCCTCAGATAAACTTGTTATCTTATAATAGTCAGTTAGTTTGGCATATGTTTGGCAATACAGTTGATCATCACCCGTCAGAAGTTCCATTTACAGATGATTCAACAATAAGCTTTGCACGGAGTGGTTATCAGTCATATTAGTTGAAGTTCTAGAAAGTCACATACGTTTTTGCTACCTCTTGAACATGTACTACAAATCAAACTAGTGAAGATTTGTCCAGCAAAGAATCCACTAACATTATTTAAACATTGAAATCATAGCTTTTTAGCCTTCTTGCCTGCAAAACTGTCAATTATGTTACCAAAGGAAATCTAAGGAGCCCTTTCATGTTGAGTAGAAACGATACTCAAATTCGTAAGTCGTTGCTGTTTCATAGCACCACACAAGTAAAATGATAAACAATATCGGATTTGACAGAAAGACATCACGGCATCGCACAACAAAATGATATACAATCTAGGATCTGATAGAAAGACATTAGAGGTCAAAAATCATCAAACTAGCTCGATTGAAGGGCATGGATAGAGACTAGAAATAGACTATATCCTTTGATTATCAACCGGACTACCATTCATTCATTTTCTTGTTGTGTGCAGGTGTCACTATGTCCATCTCTAATGATTCTTGATTAATGGAAAATAATTTTTGGTAAGCCGTTACCTTGGTTTTGGAGCTCATATCTATCTATGGAAACGAACATCAACCTGCTGTCCGAAAGTCAGACCCATCTTCAGCTTTCTGCTATCAGAAGCTCTCTCAGCCTTCGTTTGAAAATCCTCAGGGATTTTATTTCTTCCAATGGCTTGGATTATTTATTGTAGAAATAGCTTCCAGGCACAATTGCCGATTTTTTATAAAATAAATGTTCACATTTACTTATCCATAAATTATCATTATTTCTGGTGTTATGATCATGCTCATCGCTATGTTTATTGAAGTTTTCCCTGTTTGTTAAAGTATATGTGAATAACTTCATTAGTTGTATACACGTAACCGTCATTAAATTATTTTTTTGAAGCTGTCTCTGCAGGAGATCTGGTAGAAAAGATTGTAAATGCGCCGTATGATTCTGTTTTGAAGAATGAAAATTCCTTGAATATCCTGAGCTTGTCCTCATATCACTATGCCATACGAAATAATCAAAAGCATAATACAAGTTTAGAAGGGATTCGTGATCTAGAGCATCCTTCAAAGAGCCTATTGGGTGGAATATTTTATCAAATTTGACATAAAAATTGTTTTTTTTCTTTATACCAAGAGAGATGTTGATCAAGAACTGTACCCAGAAAATTTGTGTGACGCGATATGTTAATATATTGCCCCTCAAACGATATAACTGTATTTGAAGATGTTTTATACTTGTGATACTCTACACAGGCAGTCATTTTACTATTTTTAATTAGACTATTATTGAAGCACCAGCTTTTGAATTCCTCAGGAATAATTTGTATTTTTTGTTTTAGTTTATTTACGGTTTTTTGTAGGTAAGTTTTAAAAAACAAGTAATTTATAACTGGTAATTCTCGGTTGATTTCATGAAAAATAATTTATTGAGGGTGAATGATTGACTTCTCTTCTAGTCAGAAAAGGAAATTTGGTTGTTTTCGTTTATTGATTTCCAGGGATTTCGGCAGGTTTAATTTTTGTCCTTCATTTTCTGTATGTAATACGTCGTAGTTCAAGTAGAGATAATGACATCTTACATGCTTATGATACACTAACTTGTAAAATAAGGTAACTTATCATGAAAAATAAATTCTTTTTCCGCCCTTATCATTGCACCTCATATCCTACATTGAAACTCCTGCAACCCAATAAAATATAAATTACATCACAATTTTAACTTAGATATGTACTTGTTGAAAATTCAATTTAGTCGCTGCTCTAAATTTGAACTATATACCTACACGTTTTTTTTGTACATGAGTGGGTAAGAAAATATTGTACATACTCACTTATGATTAGCAATCTAGTTCATTTTTATGTTTCTGAAATTTTTACTTTACGTCTCCTTCATATTTAACATTCAATATAAACGTGAGCTCACAATATTAAAATTTTGATGACTAACGATGACAAGCAAAATATTCACTGTTGTTTTCATTCAGGGTCGATAATGACTGGCGCTTTGAATCGAATGCAAAGCTATTGACAAAAGTAGTTTATTGTGTCACGAAGCAAATTGGAGTTTGAATCAGATGTTTAATTTTTTAGTCATAAAAAATAGTTGAGATCGGTGTTGTAATTGACCTTCCTTCGGCGTCACTTTGTTAATTTTGAATTCGCAAACTGTATAGAACCACTTACCTCTCAATTAAAAGTTTATTCCATTTCAAATTTGCAAAAAAGTTGTTTTCTGTAATGGAGATCAGAATTTTTCTATCAAATTTCCTGGGGATTTTCACCTTCCACATTCTGAAACGAAGCAAAGGAGAAAACTACAAGTAATTTTTTTTTCATTTTGAAAACGGAGGAAGATTTTGGCCTCCAAAACTTTGAAGTAAGTATTTGTTTTTAGCTCACTCAAAATTATCAAACAAGACAAGTAAGGTTTTCCATCATACTTTTCATTTTTTAACAAATTGTGGAAGGTGCAAATCGCCAGGCAGGTCAACAATATATAATGTTTTTTTATCCTGTTCAAGTCTTGGTTCCAGCCAGTCTGAGATCTACTATCTGTTCAAAATAATAAACCACCCTCGATAGTTGTATCCCTTCACCTGGGAATTTTCAATGTCCCTTTCAACTATCTTGTACGTCTTCATGAATGTTACTTACGGTCGACTTGGATGGGCTTGAATAGTTGAGCCGTTTTTAGCGGTTTATCTTGTTGAAATATCCAGGGCCTTCTGCCTTAATTTGCAATATGAATAGAATGACTAAGTCGTCTGCATAACCCAGTAAGTTGATTATGATCCAGAAGTTGGAGTCAAATGAGGCAGTTTCTCGACGAGCATTTCGCTAACTCATTTAATATCAAGCTATCACTTAAATGCTATGAAGTCATAGCATCATGAGGACATGACTTACAACTAACTGACTTGGTAAGCGAAAGACACGCCTAGAGACAGTGCTATAGTTTTGTTATGAGAAAAGTGTTTTCATCAGATCATTTTCAAGCCACGGGTCCTTGATAACAACAGACCTCGCATTTTCGAGGGCGCTAAACGCCAAAAAAAATACGATTGGGAGGTCGCTAAGAAGGTTATCACAGCACCGACAGTTGAATGAACTATCAAGTCGTTTCAGCCCTTCAAATCTCCTGGAGAGGATGGTATATTTCCAGTTCTTCTTCAAAACGGACTGGAAATAATTTCACCTATTCTAACAAAATTGTATAGAGCTAGTCAGGCGTGGAACTATATACTACCCAGTTGGTTGGCAGCAAGAGTGATATATATATATATATATATATATATATATATATATATATATATATATATATATATATATAGTCTGCTTGATGCCCTCAACAGAAGAAAAGTAGAACTGCAAGCTTATGCAGACCTTGTCATCTTGGCAAGGGTGGCTTGTAATATACTGCAAAGCACGTTGAACGTTGTTCACAGTTGGTGCCTGAAAGAGCAGATGTCTGTCAACCCCAGCAGTGGGATTTAGGTGCCAAACATCCAAGGGATTTATGTGATGATGGTCCGACCAATATTCACTTATGGTGGCAAAGCTCACTGGCTTATAGAGACAGGTTTGTCTGACCATCATTAGTGCCATCAGTACCACACCGTCAGCGGTCATTGGGATTCTTCTAGATCTACCTCTACTCCACATTTTTCTGGAGAGAGAGGTTAGATGGACTGCATACAGACTTGTGCATACTGCCAATTGCACAAATCAATTTAATGCAGAATGCAACAGACTGGTGATTGACACTGGAAGTCACAGCATTTGGAAAATGACATCTGACTTCATGCCTCCAATTGTCAACAACGAACTGCCTTAAAAAGTACTCTTCCCGAGTAGAGAGAACTGGACCCTCTGGGAGAAGGAAATATTGAGAGCAGATAGGTGTTGGTTCTCAGATGGATCAATGACACCTTCCGGTTCTGGTGCAGGTGTTTTTAGTCGCAGACCCAGGACAGATATATCTACCTGCCTAGGAACCTATGCGACTGTATTTCAAGTGGAAGTTTACGCTATTGAATTGTGTTCGGAGAGACAATTAAGCGACGTTAGAAGCTCTAGACTCCTATCGAGCAACGTGTAAATTGGTAGCAAATTGCCCAAATCGACTCTCCTCGATATGAAGCCTTAACAGATTGTCTCTGGTCTGGATTCCTGGCCATAGTGGCCGGGAAGGCAATGAGGCTGCTGACTTCGATTCAAACGAGGGTACTGTAAGCAGTTTCATCGGACCAGAATCTGGCATTGGCATCGCTTTAGGCTTTGCCAAACAAACATTGAACATCTGGATGGCAAAAAGATTCATGGACTTCTGGCAGAATCTTCCACGATTGGCTCACTCCGAATCGTTCATTCACCCTTCGAAGCTGGATGCCAAGCAGTTGTTCTAACAGGCGTTCTTACAGGTCACTGTCATTTGAATCATCATATGTAGAGACTTGGACTGTCGGAAGACAGTGTGTGTCGCCTCTGTTTGGAAAATTATAAAACAGCAGATCATATACTTTGTGCTTGCCCCGCTGGGGATCGAATCAGGTTTTTTGAGTTCGGAATTATCATATTACTCTAACATTAAGCAAATATGGGTCTTATTCTACACTATGAAAGATAATGATCGTCCATATTATAGAGAGATTGATACTGCCAAACACTTTCTTTTACTGTTTCAGTTGAAAAAAAAAGATGCAAGGCAGGGTTAGGCTGAATCCAGAATACCTGATACCCAGCATAACCATGAGTAAAAAGAAGTAGAGAATCATCTCTACATTCCTAAGATTGATTTTGAAAATAAAAAAAGTATATAGATATAGAAGATAGCTTCAGAACTAGTAAAGTGACAGAAAATATGAAATACATATAAAGAGAGGGGTTTCACAAGTTTAACAGTTTTTTTTGTAGGTTCACTTATATGTCATGCTGTTTCAATCTACCGTTGAGGAAAACAATATGTGACCCCTGTCCCAACGGGATATCCCTTTTTGAAACCGCTGGCTCTTTATAGAGCATGTTCTGAAGTTAGCCTGAGGGTCACCTCAACCATTATAAGGTTTCAAAATAGAACGGATTATCCCACTTTTCCTTCGAGAACAATTGATTGCTACTCATTCAGACGTACATTCTCAACTTGCAAATCATTAATGTTTCTTCTCGACGCTTGAACAATTAATTCTACGGAAAAATTAGAAGACTTAGTTATTTGAATAACATAAGTTTTCATCCTCCATACAGAAATGTTCGTTGGCGATATACTAATGGATATTTTCCACTGGAATAACCGTTCAATACCATACATAAAGTGAGTCGGTAAATGTGGGAGCGGCTGATGTAAGCAATTTCACCCGTCTTATTCCCTACCAAACTATCAATAGCTCGTCAGCAAAGGAAATCCAATAAAGGAATTTACATACTGCTTCGCTCGTCAACAATCTTTTATGAGATTTTCATTCGATATGAGAAAATACGGAGGAGTTCGAAGGAAAGGCAATCATCAATGCAAGAGTCTTCTTATGGAAAGATAGGAGAAATACTACTTGAACTACTCAAAAGTATTAGACACATTCATCTTGAAATTACTGAATCTACAGTAATGATTCTGCATCTGTATCTGTAGAGTAGGGAGGATGAGTGTAGGCCCACATCACTTGTGCCACATGTGCTGTACATCATTGTACATCCTCCCAAAGTGTTGTCCTCCTACGTCATCGCCCATCCTGTCCTTTCCAGGAAGGTGGATAGGTCTCTGGGATACATCCCCTTTATATCGCCAGGTGTAGGCCAAGTTTCACCGCAAACACACTCTCTTATTGACGTTAACTCCGGACATTCGCACTGGACTTACCTGACAGTTTCATCTTCCTGTTCACACATCCTGCATAGAGGTGTGTCCACTAGCCCCATATTGTGGAAATGTTTCCTTAGTAGACAGTGGCCAGTCAAAAATCCTAGTGTTTCCTGGTCATCGCCAGATATTTCTTCGGCGCCAGCTTTCCAGGGTCACCAAGGGTGATCCTGGCAAGATTGCATCTTTTGATATCATACCTTCTCTTTAGGGATTGTGCATGTGTGTGACGTTTTGCTAGTTCCGCAATTATCGAAGTCATCCGGCCATAGGTGCCACTGGGTCCTAAAATTCTTAGTCCAGCCGCTCTCTTGGCTAAAGAGTCGGCAATGCAGTTCAATTGAAACCCTGGTTGCCTGCAGTAGAGTTTCCCGCCATAGGCTCAGCCTCAATTGCCCATTACTACTTTGAGGTTCACACCAGTCGTGCGCAATCGTAAAATGGCCACTAACGCAACCTCCTTAACGTACATGTCCAAAGGGGTCAGACCAGTAATTAATTCCATTGCCGCGGTTGGTGTTGTTTTCATGGCTCCTGTGATGTTCAAACAAGCGAATTGCTGAATTTTATATAAATTTTGGATGACCGTTGCTTGTAGAACTTTCAGTCCCTATGCAATAGCTCCGTACGTCTTATAGGTATTATTATTGCAGTATAGATCAAGGTGACCACACGGGGTGAAAGACCCCATGCGCGTCCCACTTTCCTCCGACGTTGCTCATAAGCCACATATGCTCTTCTCTGCTCTACTCTTTAGGTGAGAGTTCCATGTTAGCTTCCTGTCGAGGATAGTACCAAGGTATTTCACCTCTTCAGAGATGTAATGATTTTACCATTAACTAATTTCTGATTTACTCCACTGATATTGTAGTGTTCTTAAAAGTCTGTGAATAATATTTGATTTAGATATGAAGAATATTGAGTGACTTGATATTGAACATAGTAATGAAAAATGCAAGGATGGGCAACACTTGGATGCCAAAAGAAGTGCAAATGCACGAAGCCATCAGCAGAAGCCAGCCACACATTTGTGGTTTCGGTTGATAGATCTTATGTTCACAAGAATACTACTTAAATCACCATGGAGGCAGCTATAGCTACCTGCGTGACATCCGAGACCAGGAAATCATACAGAGATAAATCCAAGAGATAATTTTATTGGACATAGCACTCAAAGAAGGGCAAACCATAGACATGTGTTTCAGGCTCTTGGTACATCATCAGTATGGTGCAGCCAAGTGCAAGGATGGGCAACACTTCATTGCCAAAAAAGTACAAATGCAAGGAGCCATCAGTAGTCTCATGTCCAATAAAATTATCCCTTCGATATATATCAAGATTATGAAGTATTTAGGTATCCTTTTCTTTATTTATGTTTTCTGCGTCCTGCGGAAGTCTAAATTTTGAGAAGGAGGTTTGACTATATTCATACTGGAGTATGTGTGCTGTTTACAGTTATTTTTGACTGATACTGTTATCCTGTGTTACTAGTGTACTACCTATGTCGCTAAAACTACTCATAGACGATTCAAAGTTGAAACAGATAATAAGCTCCTTCAATGAATTAATGTTCTGCAAAGGTTCGTGCAGAGCTATTTGTGACAGAGAGTTACACATCCCAACAAAGAGCTGGAAAAATACTACAAAAATATACACTCCCAACAACAATTACAACAGTTACAGCATGTAACCTTCGGAATCTACTATTTTTGGTAATGATGCTTATCTTTAAGGGTCCCATTTGTTTGTGGATCGATAATGGTGTGTGGGGAAATAATAGTCAATAGTACATACCTTGTAGTCACCCACAATGAATCCCTGACCGCCCAAAAGTATGTTAGTGAGGTACTGGATATTCAGATATATCACAGAACAGAAGCAGGAGGTTACATTTTTATTTTTATACATGATGGGACCCATTCCCACGCTGCAGAGATCGTGCATCAGTTCCTACAAGCCCACAAAATGACCACTTTCTGGTGGCCCGCTTGCAGCCCGGACCTGAATCCCATCGAATATGTCTGGGATCAACTGAGAAGAAGCATCCGAAGCCGTCAAAACCAACCCACTACTTTGGATGAGCTGAAAATCGCTCTTCGAGAAGAATGGGAGTGTTTGTCTCAAGAAAGCCTCAGGAGGCTCATAAAATCATGCCCCTGGCGAATCCGCGCTGTGATTTTTGTCCGAGGAGAAAATACAAGTAATCAATTGTAATACAAAAAAAACTTCTTGCTTACTCTTGATGTCTAATTTCAAAGGGTTTTCATTTTGACTTTAGTGGTTCTTTAATTTTATCACGTATACCCAATACAACACAAAAAATTATTCAATAATCCAGCAATAATTTGAAAGCCATTAACATTGCCTTTGAAAATGATGTAACAAGGTTTTTTACTGTTGAAAAAATTATAAGTTCATAAAGAAGTGATCCTTTCATTTTTTTGGGGAGTTTATGAGTATTGTCATATTGTTATACAAATTGTTGAAACGATATGAATGATTCTTTCCCCGCTTCAAAAGGTTTCTGATTTCAAATAATATCGAAAAAACAAAAATTTAAAATAAACTTAAAACACGCTTTCAAAGAACATCGAACTAAAAGGTTAAAAATATTTTTTTAATTAAGCTTCAAACAATAACGAACGAAAAATACTAGTATTGTTGTGCAAAAAGCGACAGGCGCTTGATATACAAAAAATATGGCCCAAAGGGCCATATTGTTCGTTATTGTTTTGAGCTTATTAAAAAAAAATATTTTTAACTTTTCAGTTCGATGCCCTTTAAAAGCGTGTTTTTTAGTCTTTTTGAACTATTTTTTTTTCTAAACTTTGGGATCAATCAGCCGTATAGATCAAGCAATAATGTCGATATATCAAGGAGGATAAGTACAGCGTCATCAGCCCGCCAATAGATATAGCAATAATGTCGATAATTCTCTCAAATACAGTTCCCGAGCTTGGGAGTTACAAACAAACAAACATACATACAAACAGGTGAAGCTAATAAAAACGTGTTGAAAATGACATTCAAACTCTGAACTGTTTCTGAGAACTTCGTGAGGATTTTGTTGATTCGACTTATTATGCATCTCCGATCCCCTCTACAATTCTTACGATTCAATACATTGGGTTGAGAATTGATATCATTTCTAGGTGTTTATTCATTATCCCTCCAGTTCAGCGACATATTTACCCTTCATTACAAAACGCTTTCAAAACATCTCAGTATATACATTCAAAAATAATTAGCTATTCCCAACCCAAAAAATATAATCCGACAATGAAGTTGTCTGAACGGTTCACCCAATTTTCTTATCAATCATAATCAAGTCAGTGGAGCGCATTTCTTGGTTAAATTGCTGGAAGAGTTGTGGCAAGTTTTATCTCCAGGAAGGGAGTTTCCGCTTCGGTATCAGAACATCTCATTCAGTTCTTCTGATTGCTGTAGCTCCTTCCTTGTATTTCGTTTGATTGATTGATTCTCAATGATTATGGAATCGTTCCTATTCCAGTCTGAATTTAAATGTGGTGCGATTAGCTCATTTCGCAGGGGAGATGAAGTAGAACTGAATTGATGGAGTATCAAAGCTTGAGAGATGAAGATTTTTCATAAAGATAATATCATATAATCATGAGTATGCTGTATATACAGTGTGACATACTTTTTATTTTTTTAGGGAAAAAATACAAGCACTACAGAAGAATCCTTAAGGCGCTCTAAGAGCGGTGCCCATGCGAAAGTAGCAATTCGAATTGGATATGAATCGGAGATTAAATCCATTCGGAAGAAACTTTCTCAGTAAGTTTATCCCAAACGAACGCGGTTATCTCAATGAAAAAGTTTTCAAACACGTAAAACCTGGAATGCTCTTTCTAACCTCAATGTTTGTTCAAAAAAACAATAGTCACTACCCAATCACCTCTCGAATCCCGATGAAATAAAAAACTATTTTGCCCAATTCGTACAAAATGTTTCAAATAATTGTGATACAAATATTGAATTTTATAGCAATAATCATTCAATCAGGAAAGATAACTTCTCATTTCGATTCGCTACTGGAGAAGCTATTCATGAAATCCTGAATGATATTGAAAGTCAAGCTTCAGGGGTTGAAAATATTTCATTCAGAATGTTGAAACTTTGTAGCCCGTTTATAGATAAATATATTACACATATCATCAATTGTTGTTTTGAACGTTCATATTTTCCAGATAATTCTGATAATTCTGATCTCAGAATTATCAGTATTCTCCCAACCATGAGTAAAATTTTTGAAAGAGTTATTTAAGTATTTACAAATTAATGAATATTTCAATACCAATAATCTGTTATCACCATCGCAATATGGTTTTAGGCAGGAGTTTAGTACGGCTACAGCTTTTGCTACTGTTACACAAGACATTGTTGTGGGATTTGATAAGGGGATGATTAACACTCTGGTACTACTAGATTTTTCAAAAGCATTCAATACCATCAATCATGAGCTGATTTGCATGAAAATCAAATATCATGGTTTTGATAGTGCTGCCTTATTTCTCATCTGGTCTTATTTACTTGGTCGATCTCAAAAAGTTGTTGTTGATGGTCATCACTCCTTACCCCTTGATATTCTATCGGGAGTACCACAGGGTTCCATTTTGGGACCTTTATTGTTCATTATTTATACTACTGACATTATCTCGTCCATCAAGAAATGTAAAATACAGGCGTATACTGATGACATACAATTATACATGCACTTTAAAATCGATGAGTATGCTGAGGCACAAAATTTCTTCAACACTGATCTTGATTTGATCAATGGGTAATCAATGGAACATGATTTGAGAATTGATCCTAATAAAACAATTATGATGACTTTTGGATCGCAGAAGAATCGTAAATTTGCAGAAAACAATTTCCATTCCAAACTAGGTTATACTATCTTGACTCTTGTCAATACAGCTGAAAACTTAGGGGTGATGCTTGACGCTGATCTTAAATTTACTAGTCATCTTGAAAATTTAATGAAAAAAGCTTATATGTCATTAAAACTGCCATTAATACTGTAATCGTTTTATTTTGAGCCATCCTCTGAAAATAATGCTCTGTGATAGTTTGGTGCTGAGCCATTTCAACTACTTCATATATGAGCCATACTTCTATGATTCAGATAAAAGAGAATACAAGGAGTGCAAAATTATTGTTGCCGCCTTTATGGACTTCGTAAGTATGATTCAATTTCTGAAGCCTTTGAAAACTCCCGCTGGCTCAGTATGAAACACCGTATGATCCATCATTTGGGTTGTTTTATTCATACATTGGTTACCCTTTCCCATTCTCCTCTTTCAATACAAAAACTAATTATGGTTGAAAATATTCATTCAAGAAACATTAGACATGAAAACAAATCAACTATGCCACAACATCGCACTGCACAGTTTCAGAGATCATTGCCAAGTTATTTGCCAAGTATCTAAATGAAAATGTTTATGAAATTCAAAACTCGCTTGAAGTCCATGAATTCATCTATTCATTCAGAAAGTTCAACTACGGCAGATGTGTTTATATAATTGAGCTAACTTTTTTCAATTCATCAGTACAGTACCTTTCTCAACCCGCCGTACATGACAAACGGGGATAATGGCTCACAGTTTGAATAAGTCCTCGGCTACAAAAATAAATCCAGGTCGAACGCAATACAAACACTGGATGAGAAATGATCCGACGAAGAGACTCAGCATCCGGACCCTCTTTCAGACGACGTTAAAATTCCTCTTTCGAGCCACCCTACGCGTTTCAGAAATACACATTTTGACATTTCGATTCATATTTCACGAATGCCCAAACGAATAAAAGATGCCTAGATATGGGATGCACGTTCGATGACATTATCGTGACGTCACAGTTTCGGAGATGATGAATTTGTTTTAGTACTTCGACAACTGAGATGTCATCACGCCCTATCGATTTGGAATAATGTAGTTTTACAGTTAAGGTCACTAGTCGATTGGGCCATTACAATTTTTTCGACAAATGATCGGGTGGTATTGTGATGACTTAGGCCATTGCTTACAATAGAAAAGTTATCTTGCTGAAGATACAGAGTTAAATTCAATTTGGGTCGTTATCATGAATGTGGTCCTAATATTGAATATATCATTAGTTATTTTGACAAAAAAAATATGTTCACCTGTTTGGTCCCGACAATTTCAATTGTCCATATATCACTGAAAGTGTTTAAACATGTTTGATAAAAAATTTTAATTTGACACAAATGATTACCAATCTGAAGTGAAAATATGTAAATCTAAGCTATGTTCTGAGACACGAAACTTCGAGTATTGGACATTTTAATATAGCCCAAGAAATATTACATATTATTCTTACAAACACATACCTACCTATACTTTTTTCACAATAACGAAATAATCCTTTTTTCAAAAATGACCATTAAGACTTTTCTAAGCATCCTTTTTTCTTCATACAATCCATGAAAAAGCATATAATGCCGTTGAAAAAGTCATAGAGAATGCATTTTAGATACAATGACAATCTATATTGAAGAAATGAAACGAATAGGCTTGGTGACAGTAAGTGAAAGTCACTGAAATTATGTATTTTTATTTAATGAAATCCTGTTAATGGATAACAAACCAGGCATTTATGGAATTATTAGGAGGGAGATTATTAATATTATTGTTATTTTTAAATATTAAAACTATAAAATACGGCAGGTCGCACTGATATCTTGAACGCCAATCAGAGTGATTCACGTCACGTTTGAGTAAACAAACGAATATGACATCTTGTATAATACAACAGTAAAACTGTACCATAGTTTTTTCTGATTTTTTTCCGACTTAATATTGTTCTCAAAATCAATAATAAATTGATACGAATGCTGATTCATTCAGAACTTGTCTTAAGTGCCTCAACTAATAACGATATCTATTCAAATTATTAACAATTTCATCACAATGAGTAGTGAATTCAAGTTAACATATATGCCTAAAAGTTTTACACTACTATATATTTCTAAAACCTCATTGGCAATATTGATTCATTAATATGTTTTCTCTTCTGAGCAGTTCTGAAGATAACTGATTTTGTATTACAGACTTTTAGATATAATAAATTGTCTGAGAACCATTATACAGGCGATCCAAATTCACATCAATTTCATTTCGAAGTTGGGCCAAATCCTCAGACTTAAGTAAAAAAGACACCTCATTTCTGTACAGGCAGATAAAGCAGTCATGTGAAGCAGGTGATATAATATGAAACGGATCGGTCCCAATACCAATCCTTGAGGCACACCAATGTTATTCAGTAGTCGTTCAGAAATAGTGAAATCATGTCGGCAGCTATCTGAGTATTGTATTTGTGCCCCGTGTGGGATAAAAAATATGTAGATATTTCAAATAAAGAAGATTCCAAAGTTAGTTTATCACGAATTCATCTCCATATTTGAGTTAAGTCTAATGACTTGGGAACTATTCCTGAGGTGATTCCTATACAAGAGTTCTGAAATGAACTGCGCTTGTGTTTCGTACAATTCAGATGTCACGTATGCTTTAAAAAAAATATCCAGAGGCGACATATCACCTGATATGGCACTTTGAGATTTTTATCAGGATCGTGAAATGTGAAGTATAAGTTATACATCTGCAGTCTATTCCATAGCTCATAGTATAAAAAAATGAATTTGTGAATAAACTTCATTACTATCAAGATGTTCCTAAAGTTCTGTATAATTTTTTTGACAGTATTTGGTGATGGTTTTTTTTTCAGGAAATCGAGTCGCAAATGTATTATATTATGTCCTTGAAATAACTTTAAAAAGTGGGTTCTTCTTGATTCACATATTACCATCTTCAATTCTACGTCAATGTTGGTTGGTCTCCTGCTTTCTATTCTACAAATATACAATTGACAATTGATTCATTTAGTCACTTACAATTTCGAATTGTTCTATTCTCTGTTCATATTTTAATGAACAATATATTAGTTTGCAGTTACACTCTGTAATTTTTTCTTTTTAAATAGTTTTTTTATACTTGATTTACGTGTCTTGTTTTTTTTCGTTTTTTCTGTATCAGTACATACGTTAAAAATTATAAAAAGCTTAATAGTCTTCCTTAAAACTGTTTTCTTTTCTGTTTTGGAAACTAGGTATTCTAAACTGATATCATCAATGTGGAAATATATTTATTGCAAAGCTTGTTTTGTGAATCTGGAGAATCTTTGTCCATTTTTGATATTTTTCTTTCCTTTATTCTCTTCATGTTTCAAAATTCAAATGAAATGCAGTAAAATGTAATGAAACAAACTACCAAAATTCATTTACACTGCATATTCAAAATGGTAATTATTTTCAAAGAATCACTCTACCTTCTCCCTGAGAAAAACAATGAATTTGTTCTTGTTCAATTCATCATATGCAAATGTAATTATGTCATCTTGAAGTTTTTATATGTAACACCTGATTATTAATGGGGATAAAGAAAATAATTCTGTGTCTATATCACATTCCAATTTTTTTCATTAAAGTTATTTTATTCACGTTAGAAATATCACACTGCATACAATTTTATTAAACAAATATTCATTACGCTAAAAATGATTTACAAACAAAACTTCGTGAGTATTGAAAATAATCGTCCTTTTGGCACTTTTCCATTATTTACTTCTTTGATGATGCACCCGCTAATAATTAGAGAGAGGGGTTTTGAGAAACCCATGAAATGTTTTGAATAGCCTCGCACCTGTTTCCCAGATAAATTCAATTTGGGCTTGTCTATGTTCTGGATCAATATAAATGAGTTCAGTGGGACACCTTTTGTTCCTTTACAAAGCCACAACTTGAACAAGTGATATTAGAAAGATAAACTACTTCAGTGAGCGATTCATTAGTCATTGTGTTTCCGATTTAAAATATACTGAATATTTTGAAAACAGATTGCACCTTGAAAAGATTATTTGATTTGGAGATGAGTTTTGTTGAGACTTAAATCAAATATATTCAATAATTTCATTATTGAATATATTTCACAAGTTTCGACTTCTGAGGGTTGTCATTCGTAGGGGTGCGATAGCTGTTTATCGGAAAAAACATATTTTAAACATATCTCCATATTTTAATATCCAATCCAGTATTGTTTCTTTTGGTTTTCATATGTTATACAGTTTTGATATCTATTATATAACCTTTTGTAATATCTACATCTATAAATAATTGAGCTGGATGTAGATGTGTTGCGACTTTGTAGAAGTAATCAACTCTAAACACTAAATTCCATTTTTAATTCAGGGTCCAATGAGATTCAGTTGATTACTGAAAAAATAAAAATATTTTTTGTACAACTGTCATTGAAAGTGGCATTTTTAATGGTTCTCAAGAGTATTAAAAATGATGTTTATAAAGTAGCGTGTTGAAAATATTTTCAATACTGGTGTTGAGAATATTTTTAACACGATTTTTTTCAACCAAATAGCAATAAACAAAACATAATCATTCAATTTTCAAAGAAGTTTCACTATGAACAATAGATATAGATACAATTAAATTCTGTTACAAATGTATCATATACATTATTATTATTATTTATGAGCATTAATATACTTATGATGTACTGTTTGGAACCTCTGGTGTAGTAATGAATATTACTGAAGTTTTTTCCCAACACCAAATCATTATTTTTAACACCTCGACACGTGTTTCGATCACCAAGTGATCATTTTCGAAAGGAAGATAAAACCACTTCCTTTCGAAGATGATTACTTGGTTATCGAAACACGTGTCGAGGTGTTAAAAATAACGATTTGGTGTTGGAAAAAAACTCCAGAAGTAAGCATTAATATGAAAAGTACAATTAGAACAACTATTGATAATATTACCATGCGATGTTGGAGGGCCTTGTAATATATTTGAACTATCTGAGTTGACAATTTCATGGGCATTAAAATTCAATTTTTGAAGTGAAGAGGACGATACTTTAACGCTGGGGGTAGCTGTTGGGATTATTCTTTCAGCAATAGCCTTTTTATGAGAAATAGATTGATCGATGTAACCCTCAGCTACTGTTGTAGACATCCATCCTCCATGCTTCTTAATATCCATTATATTTGCTTCTGATTCTGCTAGCAAAGAAGCAGAAGACCTTGTGAAACAGTGACCTATATATTCCCTTGGTTCCGGGAGGTTCAGAAACTCAGCGTTGGTAGAGAGCATTTTCCTAAACATGTTTATACCAACTGGGTTGGCACTGCATTTATAATTTGAGTATTTCAAAAAAAAACGTTGATGATTGATAACAGAAGGGCGTAATGCAACGTATTTATTAAAATAGTTAATGTTTTTTCCAACAATATAAAAAGAACGATCTATTTTCGTTCTTGTATTTGGAATTTGAAAAATCAATGATTCATCCATTGATGTACTGTCTTCTATTAATAAATGGCACAGTTCTTCACGCCGGCAGGCTCCATATATTCCGAAAATAGTAGCAACTTTCATCATCAAATATTTTTCATCTGGCGCCTCATTTATAAACCTCTGGACTGGTTCAAACGTAAGAGTTTTTGATTTTTAAGACCTATGACTTCAATTTTTCCGCTTTAAGAATGCTATCACCACTATGAAATATTTGCTTGTATCACCATCATTTTCAACGAGCGACTTCATTATTGAAAACTTGCTCCACAAAGTTGACGAGTTCCATATATTTGATTTCTCTTCTAGATAGGCTAAAAAGACAGTTTCGCTGAAATTTCTTTCGAAGTTTTCAAGACTACACTAGCTAAGAACATTAGAATATGCGATGTCGTACTGCTGAGCCTATTTTTTGGGTAACGCATTTTTTGCAGCCTCTTTAATATCGTCAGGAACACACAATTCCTCACAATTGTTCTTCATCATGCAAGACATTAAACACTAGCAAGAACTGTGACTTTAAATAAAACGCGTGAGCTGTAAACAATACTGTTTGTTGGTAACCAAGTGATTCGGCGTCACCTGACACGGCCACTTCACAGCAAATGCGATAACATGACAAAATGTGTTTTTATAGAAATATTAAATTTATCTATTTTATCATGAAAATAGGACAGTTGTACAAAAACTTTGTATGATAATTGTGTGAAATTGATAAAAAATCACAAAATAAAACCTTGTTTCTAACACTCATATCATAAATAGCTTTTAATCCACCCCTGCAGTTTGAAAATCATTTTCATAATCACTTTTGTGCAAAAACTGCTATGAGAAAGAGTACATCACGAATATTTTATGATTACATTTCCAATATCTCAAGTGTAGATGCAATTTCCCATTTCATAATTATAATAACAGTGTCAACAGTCGTTCCATTACACTTTGTCCAAGGTACTAAAACGTTATTGAAAGAAAAACTAATGACGCAAATTATTTTTCACACTGTCAAGCTGTGATGCAACGCTGTGTTGTTTTTTACGAATGCAAATGCTTTTCTAACTCATAACAGTACCGTGACAGTGATCAATTGTTAATCATATATTCATGTTCGAAAGCATTTTTTCTCCGTAGTCGTTGGTAAGGTCCTAAGACAAGTTGAAGTTGAAATGTGCCACGTGTTTGAGAATGAAGAATAATATCGTGGAATTACAAATGATACATCTTTGTGTCATCCATTCATTACATTATCCGCAACGTTATAATGTGGTATCAAACTTCAAAAAAGAAAGTGTTTCTAGTGGGTTCAGGGCTGACATCTTCTCAGTTTTGTTACAAAAAGATCAGCTTGTAGATTGAAAATAATAATAATAATACCTTGATACCGGTCTGTAGGTGATATACTTGAAAAATTTCAGCATGGTCCTACTGCTGGATGAACGAGAAACATACAACTTCGACAGATCTGGTCATCGGAACTGTCGGGGAAGAACAAAGTTGCTGCAAATATGCTTGCCGTTCCAATCTTATTCTACTCGTTTGTAGTAGTGAAGTGGACTCGGGAAGAGCTGTATCAACTCGACGTAAAGACCCGAAAAATGATGCATCTTTATAGGGGTTTGCATCCCAAATCATCCGTTCCTCGGTTGTACTTCCCCCAACAACAGGGAGGCCATGGACTTTTGAGTTTGGGGTGTTTACATGACAGAATAGTACTGGATATAGCCTGTAAAGTCGTCAGGAGTTCGGATCCCCTTCTATGCATGTTCCGTGACCATGAGAGAGCAGACATTGGAGCATATCTCTTCAGGGCAGCTGCCGGAGCAGTTGAAGTCGGTTTAGTTTTTGACACTAAACGAGGTGACCACAACTCTATCGCCTTGTCGGAACCCGTTCAGCAAAAAGCTCATATAAAAGCTGCAGAGATAAACACACTTCTGCGGAAACACAAGGATAAGCCAGTGCATGGGGTCTTCTTCAATAACATCGGAGACCTTGGCTTATCAAAGCGCCTGACTTTTGCTTTTCTCAGGTCGAGTGGGCTGAAGTTGGAAACTGAGGGGTTCTGGCTTGCCAGGATGGTGTCTTCAACACCTTAGTCTACCGCAGTCACGTGATGGGAAAGAGGATTCTGACACATGGTGCAGGGCCTGCCGCGAGGCACCCGAGGCCCTAATGCACTTGCTCTCAGCATTTCCAGCATATGCGGCCTCAGCCTAGATTCATCGACATAACGCGGCCCTAAGAGTGCTGTATTACCATCTACGGCACTCTTACGGTATTGACGAGACACCGGTGTTGCACTACGTTCCGGGGGATATTGAATCCGTTGTGGGGAACGAGAAGTGCCGAATTTATTGGAACTATTCGTTCCCCACCCTCAGGCTCATACAAGCTAATAAGCCTAATGTAGTCCTTCTCGACCACCAGAGCAAAACGATATTTGTCGTGTAGTTTTCAGCTCCTGGCGAGACGAATATCGTTCGAAAAGAGAAGGAAAAACGGATAAGATATCGAGATTTTCTCTTCGAACTCTATCCAGACCACTCTGTCAACATGGTTGTTCTGATTATTGAAGTCCTTGGTGGAATAATGACCTCCCTACTCTCGAGTCTTAAAACCTTACCGGCCTGCCGCACTCAGGCAGAAATCTTAGTCGGACAGATGCAGAAGGCTGTCATTTTTGGCTTACTGCGCTTGCTCAGGGCACATGATTCTCGGAGCCAATTATCAGTTACCCCACAATGTGGGGAGGTGGTCGTTGGTTGATAATGATGGCGCGCCCTCCTGAATGTGTCGGGGCTTCGGGGGATAGGGCTTGACCAGCGCAAACTACGGTAATAATAATAATAATAATAATACCTCGATACCGGTTTGTAGGTAATATACTTGAATAATTTCAGCATGGTCCTGCTGCTGGATCAACGAGAAACATCTGCATCCTCTGTGAAGAATCTTGTTGTTTTTTAGCAGGAATTCTCCAGAATCTACGGTGATGATAGTTGGGATAAATGAATATTTCGAGATTTCATTTCATTTCATAATATACTAAATATGAATATATTTATCTTTCAACACATTTTCAAAAATGTGGTAATTTTTTGATTTTTGACTGCCAGTACCATTTGACATTTTACCTTATATTTACCTTTTTTTCACTTCTTTCTGTCTGTTTGAAAAATCTGTTTTTCCGTAAATCAGCTGTCGGCCCCATACGAACGACAACTCTAAGAAGTTGAGAAACTTGTGCAAGCTAAGGACTAACGAGGTCTTACCTTTTAACGTGTGATTCCTAACACGGTTGCAGAATCATTCCAGCTTCAACCAGATACATTTTCTCGAGAAAAATATCTGGTCGAGGCGGGAATCGAACCCACGGTCTTCCGATCGTGAGTCGGGCGCACTACCACCGCGGCCAATTCCACAACACTTCTTACTTACTTACTTCTTATTATTACGTAAGAGAGTGAACAGTTGTTATCTATGGAGTGTTGAGTAAAATTTGACTTCTTTGGCATACGAAACCAAATATGTGAAACATGTCTGGGGGGGTATGGTGGGTGAGGCAGAGCTTTGATGCTCAATTCGTTCAATTTTCGAACGGTGTTTTGTGAAACATGCTAATGGGAGTTATTGTGGAGCAGGTTTGGACCTCTTCTGTTGACCAGTTCTCGCTAGTGATGACGCAATTTTCGGTACATTTCATCGATTTCCATACTAATATACTCTACGGTGATGGTTTGGCCCGGTTGAGAAAGTTACAGTGAATCACATCAGCCGTTGACCATCATACGGTAACTATGGCCTCTTTCTGATGGATTTTCGCCTTTAGGAAGTGTCTGGGTAGCTCATCGATGTCCAAGCACTGCCCTGAACGTCTCTTGTCGTAGAGGATCCATTTTTCATCGAACGTGATGATACGATGCAAAAAAGGATCGTTTTGGTTGCTCAAAAGCAAAGAAGAACAGACCTCAAAATGTGACAGTTTCTATCGATCATTCAAATCGTGAGGCGTACACTTTTACAGCTTTTTAACTTTTCCAATAAGTTATAAACCATCAAAAACCACATGGAAAGTGAAGCCAAATTCTTCCGCCATCCCATGCACCATTTGTAATGGGTCAGTCTCCACCAGGGTCCTCAAATCCTCGTCCTAGATTACTGTAGGTTGACGACTTAGTAGCTCATTGTCGAGACTGAAATCCCCAGGAAGATATTTCGCAAACCAACATCGAACCGTGCATTCATTAATACTAGCATTGCCAAATGAGCTGAAAAGAGGCGGATAATTGAAATTAAGAAAAAATTAACAGCATCAACGTGTAGAGTACAATTTTTTTTTATCGATCAGTATATAACACGATACAGTGTAACAAATATTCATTGAGATATGGAGGTACAAAAACAACCCGATATTATTGACTTCAATATTTCAAATTTTCGTCAAAAAAGTACTTTGCATCTATCGCCCTGAAGCAGGAGGCATTAAAATACTCCTACCAGGTGGCATATCATTCTGAAGTGTATATATCCATGGCGCCACTCAATGTCACTAACGGAATTTCTGTCGTGAAAAATCTTGTTGGGGCAGAGCCCCAATGAACTCTCTTTCCCTAGCTACTTTCAGGATCCTTCATGGACCATAAAATAACCAAAAATCCGAAGCTGGGTCTACAAAGGTGATGGAGATCAGCTGAACAACCACAATGGTCCTCCCAATAACATCTGATTAAGTTCAGGAGCTTCTCAGTTCTCCAACGTTTGAACAAATTAACGAATCTAGGAGGCTAGATGGTGCAGCCTTGAAGCGGCATATTGTCTCCTCAAGAGTCGGACATCTAGTGGCACCAAATGCTTGAGCAGTTAAAGTAGAATCTGCATCATGAGAGGAGATAATCTTCCCTGAGCAGGTTCGCAAACTGATATGCTCGAACTATGATTCAATCAAATCAAAGGCGAGAACCCCTGGTTTGAGGAATAGCTGACGTACACATGTTCTCATACGGAAAGATGTCTGCAGGCATCAAGGTGGGGATCTTGCACCTTGAACATACAACAACCTCAATGTCAAATAATCAACATACGTCATTAAGGCTGCTGTAGACGATATTCCACAGGTATGATTCCAGAGCTGAACTTTCTGGTCTGGATGACTTCAGGCTACCTGAGAAGTTCGGGCTGGTGGTTGGCGTTAGTACTCTGCAGCCATTGGAGTCGATCTCTCTGAGTCACAGGAGTCCCACTTCCCAAGCCACATGTTTGTGTTGCTATCCTACTCAACGAATATTGTGGAAACTGTATCATCGTCTGTCAACCTTAGAGGTCCTTGCAACAGAGCACGTACTTCGTGTAAACCCCATCGTGGACTGGGTCAGGTTTACACCTTTTGACAGAGTCTCATTTTTGCCAGTCTCACTCACCAACTAAAGTAATCGGCTTCGTTGAGAAGATCAAATAGACCTTGCATCGAACGGTACCTTGGAAAGATGCAATATTGTCATCATTACATATTATATATGAAAATGTTCCCCGTTACACTTGTCTGCCTGTTTGTATGCGACAAACTCAGAAACTACCAAGAGGTTTTTCAAACTGTTTTCTCCAAAAATTGTTTGAATGAAAAGTACACTACAACCTCTGGTGTTTTCTTTATCTCCTGAAGACGCCAACACAGTTGGTGAAACGCGCGTCGAGAATAGTGTTGCATTTCTGTTGTTCGGGAAAAGTGGTTGTTTTTGGAAATATTGTTTTTTATGAACTGGTTAAATATGACTTTGATGCGCGTGTGAAGCCTGGACAAAGCGCTAGCGTGCTAAATTCCAGCACGATAATAATAACGAGAAATTAGAGAGTGGAACCGATAGCTAGTTAAATATTTTCATCACACTAACGACAAATTCCAATCTGAAGCACAGATGAAATGATACACAGAAATATTTGCAGACTAAAACAAGTTCCAGAACGAAACAAACACTTTTTTACACACACAGTTTCGGTATATGAGGATTGAACAAACATTTTTGTAATGCTTTTGCCAAAGTAATGCAAAGAAATGACGACAGGATATCTTGGCAACAACTAGAGCATCTAGTCTAGAGATACTATTAGCAGAACCGTACTGGAAAGTTTTTTGTTAGATAATGTTAGTATTTATCATCAATTACATCATTACTATAAAACAAGGGATCACTAAATGAATAATATTTTTTTATTTCTTGTGTCAATATCTAGTATGGAGGTGTATGATGTTATAATTATAGATAATGGTGTTTGAAACAATTCACAATGTTCTATAAGTGATAATAGCTTCATAAAAAATCCCTTCCAGTTTCCCTTATTCCTGTGGTAGAACCCAATTCTGGGAGAGTTTTAAGAAAATCTGTTTTGAAGAACGACCATACGAACGACAGAAGTTGAGAAACTTGTGCGAGCTAAGGCCTAACGAGGGCTTACATTTTAACGTGTGATTCCTAGCACGGATTATTGTCGAAATTACTAGAAAACTCATTGGATATTTGTATTATCAAGTAATTTCATGACAACATGGTTGGTTAGAGGGCCAAAGTAATTTTGATATTTTTGCAGTTGCAGTTTGCATATGTTGTGAAATGTCAAATGCGTCTATTACTTTTTTCAACCTAGCATATTAGAAAAAATATTTACATTTTACTATAACTCGTTCAATGTGCAAAATTATCATTAAGTTGTATACGTTTTTAATTTCCAAAGAGAAGAGACTGAAATCGAGATAGAGACTTGAGACAAGGACATTCATAACTGAATTGGATTTTAATTTTAGTAATATCCCAAAAGACAAATACTCAAAAGCAATTTTACAAACTGCACTGAAATGATTTGATCTTCACGAACTTTATTTTTGAAAATATCACGACATATTTTGCTATCATAATAGCCTTTTCATAACGAATAAAATACCAAAAACTAATCCTTCTCTCTCATATTCCCCCGCGTAATCACCAAGGAGAACTACCTGCTCAGTCATAAATACATAGAGCAAATATTATTTCCACATCTAGTCATTTTTTATATACTTCAGGTACAAGATCATAAATTGCTTCTACATACATAATATGTCTACAAAGACTAAGATAACATCGGTTTCTGAGAAAACAAGTTCAGTAATTATGATGTACTCTTTGGAACCTTTGGTAAATGAACTCCAGTAATGAATATTACTGGAGTTTTTTCCCGACACCAAATCGTTATTTTCAACACCTCGACACGTGTTTCGATCACCAAGTGATCATCTTCAAGAGGAAGATAAAACATGTGTGGAGGTATTAAAAATAACGATTTGGTGTCGGGAAAAAACTCCAGTAATATTAATTTTAAGTTCAGTAATGGTGATCTATTTAAATCCAGTTGGCCATTCATTAAAGTGTTTGAATTTTAAAGTTGATTAATTTCCAATGCGTTCCGTATGATTTAGCTTCAAACCTTCATTTTCAATGTGAAAATTTTTGAAATCTCTCCCAGAGATATAATTTTCTTCTAAAAGATGATTTGAATATGTTGATTTTTTTTTTATTTACGTAGCTCATATGATGTTCCCGGATAGGATTCCTAAATGTTCTGCCGGTTTGACCAATATATACCTTAGGGCAAGTTTCACGATTTAATGTATACACTACTGATTTCTCAAATTTGAATATTCTGTCATTTTTATTTTGAACTAACTTTCCCAACATATCATCTGTTCTATAGGCAAGTTTAATATCTTGTTTATTCAAAAATGCCGCCACTTTTTCCCTTGTTTCTCCAAAATATATTGAATCTCTATAATTTTGATTTTGATTATCTGACTTATCAATAGGAAAAACTTGCTGAATCGCTTTTGCGTATACTTTTTTAGAAAGTACGTCAATCAGAAAACTCAACGCGATATTTCTCATCATCTGGATATTGATAATGAACTAGATGCCGGCCCTGCTTGGTTGAAAGAGCGTATTATTTATAGCAGAAAGGAAGTGAACTACGCTCCCAGTCTCGCTGTATGCCCACCAAGAAACTAGAAAGCATCGGAAGCACGTCCCAGGAAAGAGGACTTTAAATATTCAACAACACATCGCAAAAGTGTTCAAAAACAGAACTCCGTCCCGAGAATCGGGCATCATTTATCAGACTTGTCGTGTGGTCCAGCGACTCCCACCATATTGAATATCGGGCACAACTGACATTTACAAATGAATAATAATTGTGTTCTTTTACTTTCGACAATAGCTCGATGCGGCTTTATGCATGCAGTAGGCTCTGTCGTTCCAGCTCAGGTCCGATCGTCGATTGTTACTTATATGCTTGTGATATCGGCAAACGACTGCTAGGACACAGGGTCCTGGCAGTCCTGACAAAGAGAAAACGGATGGAAAATTTGGTTTGGAATTGTTTTCAAAAATATAGACATTTGTCTTTCAACTTAAGTCAATTGACAATTTGATATCACCTTTTTTTAAGGACAAAACGCAAGCACTACAGGAAAATCCTTAAGACGCTCTTAGAGCAGTGCCTGTGCGAAAGTAGCGATTGACGTTGAATTTGAATCGCTGGAGATTGAATTCATTTGAAAAACGTTCTCAAACAGTTTATTCCACATAAACGCAGTTCTCCAGATGAAAAAGTCCTCAAACAGTGATGTCCTGTAATGAAAATAAGAACCTCCAACACAGACTGCACCGAATAATAACTTTGTGATGGTTAAATAAACTTAAGATTGAGACTTACCCATTTCTCGTTTCGACTGTTTTGATCCAAACTGCTTCCGGCAAAAATAATGTTGAAAACTAGGATGGGATCAAGGGGGAAAAGGAGAAGCAGTGCTAGTAAAGAAACGTCTTTCAATTCAAATAACAATTCACTCTTTACCCGATACGATAACACCACCGGCGAGCACCATCTCTATGTGTTTTTCTTTTCCGATTCCATTCCGAACTATAATGCGTACTACTTTCAACTACTTTAACCTATATATTCAAAACCCCCAGCGGTGTTGTCGAAACTCAAATGAATTTTCTACTAAAACAACAAAAAGTGTAAATGCTCAAACAAGTGAAGTTCGAAATGTACTGAGTTGAACCTGGAAACAATGAGCAACCACAGTGAGCATCTCCCATGAATGAATCTATGAAAAAGATACCAATCTCCAACCTTCCTTTGATGTTCCATATTATCAGGTTGCAACAATCAGTCGGATGGCTCATTTCTGGATAGAATCCAGCAACTAGAGGGTATGAACAACCAAAGGAGGTCTGATCTGAGATTTATAAAGCATCAAAAGTTGCTGAGGTTTGCATAGTTTTCTGGTTCGGAACAGTGTTTCGAACTATTGAAAAACAGCATTTGCAACATGATTGTTCCAAGACATTCTGATGTCCATTTAAATGCCCAACTCATCTAAGCAGAAAACGGAATTGTCTGTCCTAACATTATTATATCCGGTTCGGAGGCATTTATCTCTTTGAAGACAACCTGGGTTTTCGTGGCACTAAAGAAACCTGGTTACTTTCACGATAGTCGCAGTAGCACCAAATTTGTTGATCGTCTGAATGTGTTAGAAAGCATGGACCATTAGAACTGCTGCGAATTTTTGAAAGATAAAATTCAACGGTCTGTGCAAACAATTTCTTCAAAAGTAACTATAGGTAAGGGTTAATTATTCTGATTATTATTATTCTGACGTTCCAAATTGTTTATGGTATTTTTGTCTCCCATCAATTTTTCCAAAGTCATGCCAGTATTAGTGACATTTTTTGTGAATAGCCTTCCACCTATTGCGTTGTGTAGCATTTTCTGCGAGTGATATCAATTCGGTTTTCTTCACTAACGTTTGGTAAACAAATTGAAAAAGATTCCTTCTTTAAACAGTAAATGCATAGTGATCTTATGATCGATGAGAGATAGAGAGTGGGTTGAAAGAAAAGTTGTACAATGAATGGATGATATTGAACAATCGACTCTACATCTTTGCATTTTGAAAATAAAGGAAAAAACAGAAATATTAATTCTTCCGCTGCATTTTTTCCATTCGCGGTGATATTGGAAGTATACTTTTTTTAATGAGGACTGTATAGTCGTACGAATTGAATCAATAAGTTACTTTAAGTATACCAAAGATCATTCTCAAAAAATTCTTCGACACTTCAGTATTTATATGAATAAAGCATCGAATCCCTGAAATGAGTGGCTAGTTTGAAGCTTTTTACTCCTGTCGCGGTTTTTGTAAAACACTCTGAAATAAAAATCATACAATAAACTATATCAATTAGTTTTAATATGGATTTTCAATATTGTAAAAATTATGTATAGTTCAAGTAAACGATATAGTGCAACCTACCTTCCAACAGATCAAATAACACAGTGATGATTGAAAATACTGTTGAATACTACGTACTCACATATATATATATATATATATATATATATATATATATATATATATATATATATATATATATATATATATAAATATATATATAAATATATATATATATATATATATATATATATATATATATATATATATATATATATATATATATATATATATATATAAATATATATATAAATATATATATATATATATATATATATATATATATATATATATATATATATATATATATAAATATATATAAAAATATATATATATATATATATATATATATATATATATATATATATATATATATATATATATATATATATATATATATATATATGTGTATATATATATAGAAAAAAGTAGTCTATTTGCTGACTAGTCAGAAAATAAGTGAAACAATATTTGGGTATGCAGTAGGCCAAAAATTTAGTGTACTCTTATAACACAGATTCCAAGCTTTCGATAATCTTTATTATCATCATCAGGGATGCTACAATAAGGGTAAAAAACAGTCATATTTATAAAATAATAATTCAAACCAACTTACAGTGTATGTGAGGTTATGTGGCAGGTTGAAAGAAGTATGGACGTAACATATATGACGTGACATCTTAGTAATATTTCATATGTCCATACTTCTTTCAACCTGCCACATAACCTCACATACACTGTAAGTTGGTTTGAATTATTATTTTATAAATATGACTGTTTTTCACCCTTTTTGTAGCATCCCTGATGATGATAATAAAGATTATCGAAAGCTTGGAATCTGTGTTATAAGAGTACACTAAATTTTTGGCCTGCTGCATACCCAAATATTGTTTCACTTATTTTATATATATATATATATATATATATATATATATATATATATATATATATATATATATATATATATGTATATATATATATATGTATATATACAAACGATCGCTTCAAAATCACTTCACTAACTTTTTTCGAAAGCTTCTGATAATTCCTCTTCCATATTCTCACTGTCGTCATTTAAATCAATAATGAATTCATTTCCACCGTTGATATGGAAGTGTCCAATTTCCATATAGTCTTTTTCAACTAAAAACCTTTTTAATCCTTTTCCGCCAGTCTTCTTCGGTAATATTAGAAACTTCTTCTTTAACTAGCTCTATCACCTTCTTATCAAATTTTGGAAAATTATTTTCACGCCTGATGCTTTGTTTCAATTTTCCCCAAATAAACTCGATAGGATTAAAAATACCAAAAAGGGGGAAAGTCTCAGTATGGCGTGTCCATTCTTTTCAGCAATACTATCAAATGTTTTTGTCTGTATAACTTCAAGTAGTTGGTTCTTAGTTTACTTGTCTTCAAAATAAAAATTGTTATCCATTAAAAAACTTTGTATTTCATCTTTCCTCGAATTTTTATTCGGTACTTTGATGATCTGTCGCTAATGAGAGGAAGCGTTGTCAAGTACTATTACATTATTCGCATCCAAATTTGGGATCAATGTGTTTTCAAACCATTACTCAAACATATTAGCTTCTATGTTCTAATGATAGTCAACACTGCAGTCATCAATTTTTTTTTTCACAATATATAGAATATTTAGTAGCGATCCTTTGTTTGCAAGCATATTAGGCGTACACATTCTCGAACACCATCAGTCCACCCTTTCGTAACTGTGTCGTGAGTGTCATAACAAGTTTCGTCCAAATAGAAAGTTTGCCGTTGTTTTTATCTATATTCAGTTATTTGTTCTAAGCATTTGTTACGCAATTACACTATTCTTCTGCTGCTTGACGTTTGTTCATTTTTAAAAATCTAAATCCTAGTTTATTTATCCAATTCTGAAGAGTTTCGTCATAGCAGCTCACGTTATAGCCGAAATTATTCAATTTCTCCCTTATGATTTCAGTTGTAGCAATCTCATTGATTTTGTAACAGTCGTATATTGTTTTTTTCAATGATTTTATTAGATGGCCATTTGAAGGTTTTGGTAATCCCGTATCACATCACGTCTTGCATTCATAAGGTTTGTTTTTGACTATTTTACGTACAGTTGAGAAAAGAATTTCGGTCAAATCTGATGTTGCTTGTAATAGTTTGTTTCCCTCGAAACCAAACTTGAGATGTGGATTCTTATATACATTGAAACGTACTCTGTGTATTTCAATATTCAAGTGCATCCGAATCTTATTCACTGGTATCTCTTTTTTACATTGTTCACCATCGCTATTGGAATCACTACACAGGAAAAAGTCTGCGTTGTTATCACACTCGTTATTGTTATTAGTACTTGTCCAAGGACGCCACGTTCTAAACATATAACAAAAATTTAGGTAATTATATCTGCACCAATATCGAATTTCAACACTCAAATCGCGATCAGTTCCTGAACTGAACATTGACGACACAGCGGCGATACTCATCCCCACATTCTATTCGTCACCGTAACATGACTTTAAATTTAATTTCATGACTCTTCAGCCAATCATTAAACTCAGTTAGTAAAAATCATCTAATACGATCCGCCAATTCTTCAGTACACGTGGACTAGTTGGCAGAGGCATTATTTATCTGTATTGTTTTTTTTTTTGGCCTTTGAGATGCCGATAGCTTCAACTATTCACAATACAGGTTACTTCGACTATACCTACACAGCTTGTACATTTTGTACGGATTTTAGTGAAATTTCTAATTATCATACTCGAGTGAGAAACGATCGAAAGTCGAAACTAAAACGATATTTCTTTCAAAAACAAAAAAGTGTTGCTAGGCAACACTACGGTGACAGGTACCATATTGTTCGATTTACCTGCCGCAAATGAGTAAAGGGTGATTTACTGGATAGAAAGAAATTAAATATAATTAGATAAGGTGGAATTGACAATTATCACGAGTATGTCCATTTGGTTCTCCTAACTTTCGTATGTATGTATTTCTTTCATAAACGGCACAGTTGCTTTGGAACAATGGGCACCATTTTTCCAAACACCGTTCATCAACTCCAGCAAGGGAAATAGTGTATGCGAAACCTATTTTGCATCTCGAGCCTGTCGTGACTTCAGCAGTCCTGACGAGTACGAAGAATATTGCAAATAATTTATGATGTTCATAAAACTACACCGCAAGAAGCAATCACTTTGTTGTACACAGGAGTCAAAGGGTTATATTGCATTTCTGTGATGATTTATTGACTTTATTAGTTCCGGGTTTGAAAGTTGGTCAGGGATTTTCTTAGAATGCATTGTAATTTATTCATGTCAATTCGTGCCAATTGGCTTTGCAAGTATACCCTCAAGGTACGAAGTCGCTTCAGGATGAACGAATCGATTATATTAGCGATATTGCAATGCTTGATGGGATGCATATTATCTATCTAAAGATAGATCTTTTCGATATCTCTGAAAGTAGCTTGACAGGAAGTTTGCCATCACTTCTATAACACAATACATACATGTGCACGTGTATAAATATACAGGGTGTTCATTTGAAAACTTCCCACCACGGATTTATCGAAAACTACTGATTGAAAGAAAAAACGCCGAGACACGTCAGAAGATACATCAAAGGGGACAACTTTTTAACCAATAACTACTTCACCCCCTTTCACCCTCTGCACCCCAGGATCATTTCCTTGAAAATTTTAAATGACAAGGGGTATCGAGTGATAGCTTGTTTGAAAAGTCTTCCGAAGTCCTTCATTTTGACGTTTATTTTTTTCAAATCGGTCGATTCGTTTTCCAGAAAATTAGAAAAATCTGCATTAATTTTTATTTGTTCCGATAGAAAACAAAAACACACGAAAATATCACTTTTCATTTCAATTACATTTAAGGTTTGCCATATCCACAATTCGTTTATAATTCAAAACGAAAACTACCAACATAAACAGCAGTTCGAATGATTAGACGTGGCAATAACCAAATACCAATCCCAATTTTTTCCGCGATTTTTTCATCAACACAGATATCCTAGGCGAACTGTTTTTATTGTTTACATGTGTAGTTATTCTCAGTTGCTAGGTGAAAGAAGGAATTGAATTTCCTGTCAGTTACCTCTGTCACAGTTTTCAGATCGTGAAAAGTAAATCATTGATTCAGAATCTATTTCGAAAATGGTTTACACACTAGCCGAAAGAGTGGAAATTATTCTGATTTATGGTGCCCAAAATCAATGTGCTCGGCAAACTGCCATCACGTTTAATGCCAGACATCCAGATAAGTTAACTTCGCATAGGTATGTTTTGGACCTAGTTACTAAATTTACTCAAACTGGATCGGTTGCAAATAAAAAACGTGATAATAGAAGAGTTTTGGATGAAGCCGCTCAAATTGAAGTTTTAGGTCATTTTGGAATAAATCCTAATACTTCGTTACGCAAAATTGCTGCTGCGACTCATATTTCATTAGGCTCTGTACACACAGTTACTAAACTCCATAAATTTCATCCATTCAAAATGAAAATATTGCAAGAGTTAACCGAAGATGATTTTGATAGGCGAGTGGAGTTTTGTGAAATAATGACTGCAGCGATTAATGATAATACCATTCGTGTGAAGAATGTCTGCTTCACTGATGAATGCACATTTTATCTAAATGGATTTGTTAATAAGCATAACTGTAGGTATTGGAGCAATGAAAATCCGCATGCTTTTGTGGACCCTCAAAAAATTAATGTATGGGCAGGCATTTTAGGAAACAAAGTGCTTGGGCCATTGTTCATTGATAGAAATTTAAATGGAGACATTTATTTGGATATGCTGGAAACTACTATCAATCCGCTTATCACTGAAACCATTGAAAACCAAATCGAAGAGGATGGAAACCCTACACTTGATGAGGCTCAGATAAATTTCCAGCAAGACGGTGCTCCTCCTCACTATGTTCTTCCGGTTCGACAATGGCTAGACAACGAGTTTCCCGATAAATGGATAGGGCGAAGAGGGCCTATAGAATGGCCTGCTAGGTCCCCGGATTTGACGCCATTAGACTTTTTTCTAAGGGGCCATTTGAAGTCCATTGTGTTCACTCCCCAACCTGCAAATTTGAATGAACTTCGTCAACGCATTATCGACAGCTGCCATGATATCCAACAACATGTATTTGAAAATGTCCGTCAGGAATTTGAACATCACCTATATCATTGTTTGGCCACCAACGGGCAACATTTTGAACAATTATTGAAATAAAATGTAATATTTTTGTATGTATTGTTTCGAAAATTCCCAAATTAGGATCAATAATTTTTTGTAATTTTCTGGAAAACGAATCGACCGATTTGAAAAAAATAAACGTCATAATGAAGGACTTCGGAAGACTTTTCAAACAAGCTATCACTCGATACCCCTTGTCATTTAAAATTTTCAAGGAAATGATCCTGGGGTGCAGAGGGTGAAAGGGGGTGAAGTAGTTATTGGTTAAAAAGTTTTCCCCTTTGATGTATCTTCTAACGTGTCTCGGCGTTTTTTCTTTCAATCAGTAGTTTTCGATAAATCCGTGGTGGGAAGTTTTCAAATGAACACCCTGTATATTATTATAAAATTGTAAAGAGTGAGTTACAATTAATATTGTTAGACTCTTTATGCTACACTCTTTCGTTGAGTTGAAATCCCTATAACTCAATGTATAGAGAATTTTCTCAACACCTCAAGGGGATTCAGGCTCAAACACAAATATTACTTATCGAGAAACAATCTATATTTCGGGTGTACCTGTAAATAAATTTCGGAGAGACACAACTGATAATAGAAAAATGAAAAAGTTTTATATAATAAAAGAAATCTAAATTCTACATATAAATTAACTAGTGCGAACAGCAAATTACGCTAGATAATGTTCTATGCTAAACCGAATTATGTAATGTTAATTTTGGAACGCACTATCAGTTTATAAAATGTCAGTTAATCTATCCTGGACACTTTGTGGTTTTATGTTCGATGGAAATTCATGAACTTGATTTTTGTTCGATTGCCCAGAGTTTCCTTTTGAACAAATCGTTTATACACTGTGTCCGTAAAGTATGGAACAAATTCATTTTTAGCTAAACAGGTCATTTTAAGAAATAATCCTGAAACACGTCGATTTTTGATATTAATTTACCGTATTTCAAAATAATAATCTAATATACAGGGTGAATACCGTTCGAGTAATGACGTCACCGTCATTTTTTTTAAATGGAACACCCCCATTTTGTCTCAATTTTCGGATTACTCTAGCTGAGCTGATTCCAAAAATGTATCACATGTTGATTCCAATTGGTACAGGGTGGACAAAAATACAGTAGTTGTGTGTGTGCTAATAAAGTAACGCGTAAGTAACATTCTTTATTAGGTGAATTAACAATATTATCAAAAATACTTATTGTCTAGCGGCAATTGGTTTAAATGTAACACCCCGTAGTTTGCTACATGTTTAGAGTAATAAAAATGAGCTGTTTCCAAACATGTTTGGTACTTGTGGTCTAGCAGACAGAATATGAAAGAAATTATTTCTTATCTACATTTATAAAAAACATAGTCGTCTAGTTTTTTTGTGAAATATCATTATTTGTTTAGTAATTTATTGATGTTCAGTGACAGTTTAGTACTACAATATTTTTGGTATTCGTGAATATTCGAATGATTGCTTAGATTAAATTGGAAATAGAAATGGAGGTAAGTGTAAAACAAAGAATTGAAATGAATTTCACTAGTTCGGACTTCCATTGTCTATTATATAAAATGATTTGAAATCCCTGAAACAAGTAAAAAAGAATAATTAAAAAAGAATAGTTGAAAATAACAATTATATTAAGCAACAATAAACCTGAAATGAAATGATAGTAAAATAACCTACAAGTAAAAATATAATAATTGAATAAATAAAAATTAAAGGAATGCAAAAAGAAATTAATAAAAATAAAAATCAAATAAAAATAAAAATAAAAAGGTGTAGAGATTCCAAGTCACGTTAGTTCACGACGTTTCGATTGTTGGTATCTACAATCGTCTTCGGGTGATGACCCGAAGACGATTGTAGATACCAACAATCGAAACGTCGTGAACTAACGTGACTTGGAATCTCTACACCTTTTTATTTTTATTTTTATTTGATTTTTATTTTTATTAATTTCTTTTTGCATTCCTTTAATTTTTATTTATTCAATTATTATATTTTTACTTGTAGGTTATTTTACTATCATTTCATTTCAGGTTTATTGTTGCTTAATATAATTGTTATTTTCAACTATTCTTTTTTAATTATTCTTTTTTACTTGTTTCAGGGATTTCAAATCATTTTATATAATAGACAATGGAAGTCCGAACTAGTGAAATTCATCACGAAACATTGTCAATCACCTTCAAACAAAAGAATTGAAATACTTATGATGATTGGGTATGGAGACAGATCGCGAACTCAGATGGAAGTGTGCAATTTGTTTAATGATAAATATCCAGAAAGACCTATAACGCGTTCAACAGTCAGTAAGCTGGAAACGAAATTTCGAGAAACTGGTACGGTTTCAAATGTACGCAAATCAGGTGGTCCCCCTGCAAATGCTGAGACAGCATTAGATGTTTTACTGAGTTTTGAAGAAGATGCGCACACTTCTGTTCGTAAAGTTAGTCGCGAAATCGGTGTTGGCAAAACAACGGTACACAAACTATTGAAGCTTGAAAAATGGCATCCTTATAAAATCAAACTTGTGCAAGAATTAAACGAAGATGATCCCGATAGACGACTCCAATTTTGCGAAGAAATTATGGATAAATGTCACCGAGACCCTCTCTTGATACAAAACATTATTTTTTCTGATGAGTCCACTTTCACGTTGAATGGTGAGGTTAACCGTCAGAATTGTAGATACTGGGTAAAAAAAACCCACTGGATGCGTGAGCATCATACACAACACCCTCAAAAGGTAAATGTATGGGCTGGAATTGTACGAAATCGAATCATTGGACCCTACTTTATCGAAGGTAATTTAAACGGGGCAAAGTACCTTGAGTTTTTAAGGGGGTATCTCGTACCTACTTTACGTAATTTATTTCCCAGCAGACGTAATCCTGGAGGTTTTTGATGAAAGTTTATGGTTTCAACAGGATGGTGCACCTCCACATTATGCTGTAGATGTTAGAAGGTACGTAGATTAAATTTTTCCGAGCAGGTGGATTGGTAGACGTGGACCCACTGAATGGCCAGCGAGGTCACCAGATTTAAATCCTTTGGATTATTTTTTGTGGGGCCATCTGAAGAATGTTATTTATAAAACGAAACCAGCAAATATTGAAGATGTACAAGTGAAAATTCGAACAGAAATAAACAATATTACGCAAGAAACCATACACAAGGTTCAACAATAATTTGTACACCGTTTGGGTTACTGTCAAATAAGCAAGGGCTGCAGTTCGAACATTTAATATAAAGTCATGTATTCCAGCATATTCTGTCCGCTAGACAATAAGTATTTTTGATAATATTTTTAATTTAGCTAATAAAGAATGAACGCGTTACTTTATTAGCACACACACAACTACTGTATTTTTGTCCATCCTGTACCAATTGGAATCAACATATGATACATTTTTGGAATCAGCTCAGCTAGAGTAATCCGAAAATTGAGACAAAATGGGGGTGTTCCATTTTAAAAAAATGACGGTGACGTCATTACTCGAACGTAATTCACCCTGTATATTAGATTATTATTTTAAAAAATCGAAGTGTTTCAGGATTATTTCTTAAAATGACCTGTTTAGCTAAAAATGAATTTGTTCCATTCTTTACGGACACATTGTATATGCATATATTTTTTTTGTATTCGATATGGAAAGAAGTAAATACCTGGTTTTCCTTCTGTGTGTTTTAAGTGCAGTGAAGATTGTGTCTCCAACTGGATTCTCCTATTGTCTGGAAATTCTCCGAGTAGTAAATCTCTTGGTAATTCCTTGGTTGGAATTGGCTAATTCAGGTTAGTATTCTTTAAAACTTCTTCAAAGTATTATTTTCAATATAATTATACAATGTCTGCTAACTTTTATATTGATTTCAATAAAATCAATAGCACATTTGGGATTTCAATTAGGAGACCTACAATGTGTGTCGTCTCTGTTTGGAAAATGATGAAACAGCAGAGTATATACTTTGTGCTCGCCCCGATGGGGACCGAATCAGGTTTTTAGAATTCGGCACAGCCGTACTCTTATCATTTGACCTGAAAGACCACTAATCATAGACGAAAATTTTTATATAAAATTCCATAATATTGGCATACAAGGAAATGCACTTAACTGGCTGAAAACGTTTGTCTCAACACGGAAGCAATATGTCACTATAATCAATGATATTAATAATGTGAGAAAGTTATATATATCTAATTATTGTAGGTGTCCCACAGGGATCAGTGTTGGGCCCTATACTTTTTTTATTATATGAAAATAATATGGAATTCATCTCTACATATGCTCATTTCACACTATATGCAGATGACACATCACTGGTTATATCAGTTAAAATAGATCAAAATCTACAAACCAAAGATAACTCAATTCTGCAAAAATTATAAACACCTGGTTCAAGGAAAATTCCCAACATTTGAATAATTAAAAAACACGTTTGATGAGATTTCATGTTAAACAAAAAGAAATAGCCAGTTTCAACTTTAGAATTGAAGATGACGAAATTTCTCCGTGCTCCACGGTTTTTAGATGAATTTCTCAGCTGGAAAACTCATTATGGAACAGTTATATCAAAATTGAATTCCATGAATTATCTTCTGAGAAACATTCGAAATATTTTAGACCAGAAACAGCTGTTTATGCTGTATCATGCTCAAGTTGAATCGCGTCTTAGGTATGGTATTACTTTCTGGGGAGCTTCCTCTTCATGCAAACATGTTTTTATCGCCCAGAAAAAAATTATAAGATGTATAGCAGGAGTCTCAAGCTGTAAAATCTTTTTTTTTTTTTGATTTTGAAATACTAACATTGCCATGCCTGTATTTATTCGAATTATGTGTTTTTATATACGATAACCGTAACTGTTTCATAAGAAATGAAAATGTGCATTCTATTGATACCAGGTGCAAAACAAACTTTCATATACCATATTGTAAAAATGTACTGACTTACAATTCCCCCAATGTAATAGGGCTCAGATTATTTAATCTGCTACCACTTGAACTGAAAAACTCTAGTACTATCCACAGCTTCAAAATAAGACTTTCCTATTAGACTTGCCTACTAGAGAAAACCTATTACTCCCTTCAGGGAATGATTGAATAATAAAATGGAAAATTCAATTAATGTATTACTCTTAGTGAATTTTCTTATTTTTGTTTTACTTTTAAGCTCCTAGCTGACTAATCCTACACAATTTTCTTTTTTGATTGTCTTATAGGATAATAATTTTTTTTTCACCGTAATGTGTGCTGGTCAGGCCCTATCCCCCGAAGCCCCGATACATTCGGGAGGGCGCGCCAGCATTATCAACCAATGACCACTCCCCACACCGTGAGATAAGTGATCATTGGGTCCAAGAATCATGTGCCCCGAGCAAACGCAGTGAGCGAAGAATGACAGCCTTCTGCATCTGTGCGGCTAAGATTTCTGCCTTAGTGCGGCAAGACGGTATGATTTTAAGATTCGAGAGTAGAGAGAACATCATTCCACCAATGACTCCAATGATCAGAACAACCATCTTGACAGAGTGTTCTGGATAGAGTTATTATTATTACTAATCGGCTTCGTTTATTTGGTCGAGTGTGAATAGGTGTGAGCCACAATAAACCCTTGCGTGTAGCGGTGGAGGGTCAACTAGACCCATTCACTTTGGACCTAACCTAACCCAACCTAACCTCAACAATAGATGTTCTTTAGAAAATAATAATGGTAGTATTTTGTTGGCTTAAACTTAGGATTCGACTTGTTCTTACTTTCGAAATATTTGACACATAATGTCAAAGGTTTTCCATCTTATTCAAAAACACGACTTGATTATTTTTCGTTTATTTTGCATATATAGGTCCGGAGAGTTAGACTTTCAAACAATCAGTTGAAAAAAACACGGAAAGTAAGTTCTTTCGGAAGGTAGGTAATTATTTACACCGAATAGTTCAATGAAATATAACCCACACAAAAAAAGTAAAAAACCCTGCATGTAGGAACAGCAGATGACAAGCGTTATTTGACTTCAAACCGAACAGTCACATTTGAAGTCACTTGATGAAACTAATTATACAGAAAAAATACTTCTGGATCTCATCCAGGACAGTCGTCAACAATATTCAGTCAAAACGTCAACTTCTCTAAATGATCATTAATAACGACACGACGCGACGTTTTAAAAACGCATGCCGCTTTTGGTTCCTGTCTTATTAAAATTCGTACTACGAAATAAATGGAAGGAAGATAATATACACAACTAGATTTCTGAATTGTGAATGATGGCATTAGGACCAGCCCAAATAACTTCAGGCCTGTGTAAACACTGACATATTGTAATGGATCCAGCAGTATGGGACTGCAAACTGGAAAACTGAGAGATATGTGGAAAATTTAACCCTGATGCGTATATTTCTATTTGCAGTTAGGAATAATTTTTTGTTACTTACATCTTCTTATTTTATCCAGCGACCTTCTTAAGCTAAAAGAGGTTAATTACAGTGAAAGTTTCATACGTATGAATATTTTATTAGGATTTTGCGAATGTTTTGTCGGGTTTTATTTGAAAAAATGGTCGAATATCTTTACCACTTTCATATATATATATATATATATATATATATATATATATATATATATATATATATATATATATATATATATATATATATATATATATATATATATATCTCTCTATTACTTTCGCTATCTTCGTAGTATTTTGAATATACCCCTATCAAAAGATGACCGGGCAGTCATATATTCAATGCTTCAGGAATTATGTAGTCAAATGTAAAAGAACCAGCAGTTGAACAGCTGTCATCCCCCTAAGAACTACAACTCTCCAAAGTCGAAACTCAGACGAGCTACGGATTAACGAGGTCCTACCTATGAAGGTGCGATTTCCAACAAGTATGTGAAGTGTTCCAGCATCCTACATGCAAGTTGTTCGAGAGAAATACAATAAAATACATTTTGAGAGAGCTGCAAAGTGGAATGTTGCTGATATAAGCGAAAATCGAGATGAATCAATAACTAGAACTAGATTATTGAGTACCAACTGAAATTCCACCGGAATTTCTGCAGCAATACTGGAGAATTATAATAATAAGGTTGGAAAAAAATGTGTTTTTTCTGTGACGGCAAAAAAAGTTTGACATTTTATGTCTGATGACAGGTAACAAAATTTCATCTTTCATGAAATTACTCTTTTCCCCGGGAAAAAGTGAGTACTTTTTTCACGGATATACATTAATTAATTTGATTCTTGATTGTTATCCTGATGGTTCAAATAATTTGAAAATTTTCTGTGATATCAAAATTCTTAGTGCTCCGGCAAATACCTGTCCTTACCTCTAAATCTTACCTCTATTCTTTAAGGTTGCTCAGCTCAATCGAAGCTCATGCAGCTCTCTTTCCCAAAGTAGAATTCTTGGAAAGGTGTTATGAATAAAATTTTATGTCTGTGTTTTTGAAAATAAAACTTTGTCTCAAAGTTAAAAAAAATATAATGAATGTAAAATTTTGTAAATGTTTTGTCAAACCAAACTTAAATTACCCTAAAACTGCGCCAAAATACCTTATGCTAAGAAATGTTCCAGTAAATGTTAAATTTGAAACAAAAATATTCTTAGAATTGTGTTCCGTACAGTTAAATTTACGTGTAACGGCAAATTAGTTACTTGAAAACTTAAGATGTCTGTGGTTCGTGCGTGGGAAACGATTCTAAAAATATCTGTGCTAAATGTCAGTGAATTTTTCAAATTTTCCTAATATTAAATCCAATAATAGTTCTTGTAAATAAAATGATGAAGTTTGTTGATAAATAAAAGTTCAGAAGTTGTGATTTTCACACTGGAAGTTCCTTGTGACTGGAAAACTTTTGATTCGATTTGGAGGTTATGAATTGTTCAAGATTTTCAAAAATGTATTCTTCTTATGGATTGGGAATTATAAATGATATTGTAATACCTCAAAACTGGTACAGCTTCCCTGGATTGGTTTTCCCCTGATTGGAATTTTGAATTCTTCCAGACACTCTAAAATATCCAGTAAGTGTCCTTTCTCGTTATTATTATTTATACTCTGGCTCCTATTGATGGTTTTATATTGATAAGAACATGCAAAACGGCCTTTTCTCTTTCTTTTCCCTTTTTATTTCTAACAGCTCTTCAAAAAAATTCGCGTCTGGACAATTCAAAAGCTTCTCTCCTTGATTATTCATTCACTCCTGGCAACCAGACAAAATTTTTCTGCCTGCTACTCTTCATGACAATAATTTTGGAATTTCTTCAATTTTGATACTTTTCACTGTTCACACATATTATATCTATGATTTCTGTTACCCAATTTTCACTAATACTAATAATGATTAATTTTGATTACATTTCATCACATTTAGTTTTGAATTTTTCTAATTTTGATTCCAAAATTCATCATTTTTCAGAAGTTAACACCTACTTTTCAATTTATCAATCTGATTGGCTACTCTTTAGTTGCATCCAAATCATGTACTGAGTGTTCTTACCATTTTTCAGATAAAATTCCTAATGTCAGTGTTAATTGAATTTTTGTTATTAATTTGTAGTGTAAATCTGTTTTATTGTATGTTATTATGTTGTATTAATGTCTTTACTGTTTTCAGTGTATTTATCCCGATGATTGATGGTTTCTGGTTAGTTGTGCTGTTTGGAAATGATCTGAAATACTCTAATACTGATAAGTCACAACTTTGTCTGATCTGGGCATGAACATTACTCCAAATTATACAGATAAGAATTTGAATAAAGGTAAAGTATCTGGCTTTCTAATAAAATTAAACATCTAAGAATAACTTTGATTTTCACAAACTTTCAACACTGAACTAACAAAATATGTGAACTTTTAACATCAAATTAATAATAATATGAAAAACTTTTAACATCGAACTATCAAAATAAATACAAACTTTTAACTTTTAACTACTAAAATAAATGCAAACTTTCAACATTTAACTAATTAAAATATGAAAATCTTTAACTTTGAAAACAGAATAATCTTATAAAAAACTTATCATAACAAAATATATATATATATATATATATATATATATATATATATATATAGTTATATATATAGTTATATATATAGTCCTTAGCTAATGAGGTGTACAAAATGAAACATAATAATGTAGATGAACTGAAAATTATATGATTAATAGAATTGAGGTTAAAAAAATATCATTTTATGAAATATTTTGAGAACGCGACTGTCAATATCCCTTCGTTTGTGGCATCGAGAAGGCCATTAAAAATGCTACTAGCTTGCCCATTTAATTGAATTTGTTGCATCAATAATAACGGAGTTGGCAATGATGCCGACTTAATTTGGAACACCCTGTATATTTATACTGTTTCAATGAAATATTAGTTGTCAGATGTGCCTATGTACTTTGTATGTTGAAAGGTGAAAATAAATGACTTTGACTATGACTATAACTGTAATGTGTTTTTTTTTAATTTAGTACCTACTTTGAATCGATCAAAATTCCACAGCATAATATACAAATACAAAAATGAATTGAATTTTAGAGTGATAACGATTACCTTCGATTGGGGTGGTAATTAGGGGTGATATTACCATTTTTCTCAAAGAAAACAATTGGGTCAAACATTATTTTCATCAGTTTTCCAAGCTGGGCAATTTCAGAAAAAAGAGCACTTCAGTAAGGTTACATGAGTTTCCCCCAAAAAATGTTGAAAGCTTTCAATTTTGGTGTTTGAATAAAAAAAAACATCAACGAGGGTAAATATAGAACCTGAATATAATTTGTGTGCAAATCGGCATTGCTCAAAAATCATACAGTAAAGGTTGTTTCATAAAGAAGGACGTGAAAATTAAAAAGCTGATGGAGTTTTCACTTCAGTCTATTGTCTTTCTTCTCATTCTGATTTACAATTGACAAATCGTTCATTATCGATACAGTTTGTATATCCTACATAAATATATTTGCAATATTAGCAAAACGTAGTTGACCTAGTTATAAATGAAAATGATTAATGTACAGGGTGTATATACATAAATAAATATGCAAAAGAATAAGTACAATTATCTAAAGGGCACTACATCTTTATTGGACTACTGGATGAACTTCTTGTTTTTCTTCTTCTCCTTGTCTTTATCTTCTCAGATATCTCCAATTTTTTCAGGTGAAAAAGTACTGAGAGATCGAGATCACCCAACCTGGAAGCAACCATTTGATATTGTCAGCTGCTGAAAAGCACCAAGAAATTCTATTCTTCATGTTTCGATACGGATCTACATCTTAGCGTCCAGATTCCATACACAACACATTTCACCTCCAATCACTCGGGAATTCATCTTTCTGCTTGCATCAATTTCAATATTATGACTCGCATGATGGATCAGTCCACGCATCATGCGCAAACAACAATGAATGTTTGCACATAATTTTTTTTCCAAACAGCGATATCGATCCACCGAGAACCCAACGTAGTCTCATGAGAGTCGTGCAAGTCACTTTCTGCAACCGAAATGTATATGCTCTTCAACAATACTGATTAGTCATGCAGGTGAGCGGAATTATGAAAGGTTCCTGACACCGAAGGAATGGATAACTGACGTGACGTGAAGATATTGATAATGTTGGCCCATATCCATTGGGTTATTGAATCCCTCAGGGAATTGTCGATGAATTGTCTTGCAATCACTTTCTTCGACTAAACTAAATTTGACATTATTTTGAAGAAAAAGGATTTGTTAATTTGTATTTTTGTCTCTAATGGATGAACTCAGAAACTACTTCACCGCGTTGGTGATGCACTGTTTAGAACTTTTGGTGTAGTAATAATAATAATAATTTTTTATTATTTCCTTGTTAAAAAGTACATTGTTATACGTACAGTGACAAGGAAAACGTCTGAGGGTAGGACACGTTACAGAGTATAATTTTTGTAGTAATCAATAATCTAAAAATATGATACATATAGGTATATACATATAATTATTTGTTTGGCTTAGATTATGTAAAAAAAGTAACTATAAATAAATGAAAGTCAATTTTATCACATAGTTGTGATATTTTGTCATTAAAATATAAAAAAACAGTTTAAAATTCGTCAAGTGTGTAGCAATTTTTTTCAATTAGTGCCTTTTTCAGACTTGATTTAAAAATGTTAAGATTTGGTGATATTTTAATTGATTCTTGTAATTTATTAAACATTTCTGGTCCAAGATAAAGAAAACTTTTCTGATAAAGAGTTGTTCTATGAATATTGGGCATCAGTTTGTCTCTAGAACGAGTTGAATAATTATGTTGCTGGAAAGGTGTATTATGCTTGTTTCTATATACGTATATACACAATTCATAAATATAGATACCAGCAACAGTATCTTGAGATTTTTAAAAGCATCTCTACATAATTCTCTCCAACCAATACCGGCAATGATTCTTATTGCATTTTTTTGAAAAATAAATATTCTTTCAGCAGCAGATCCGGTACCTCAATTCAAAATTCCATATCTCAAGTGGCAGTTTACGGTCGCATAGTATAAGCTCAGTAGAATCTCTTCACTACAAAAATTAGCCATGAATCTCAGAGCATAGCAGTTTTTTCTCAATTTAATGAAGAGGGTCTCAATATGAGGAGTCCATGTGAGTTTGTAGTCCAAGGTGACGCCTAACATTTTTGTAGAAGTACAAGATTCAATTGGCAGTTCCCCATTTTCATGGATAACAAAATGTTCGGGCCAGTTACTAATTGTGAACTTTATCATCACAGTTTTAGATGTATTGAGTGTTAAGTGACTTTTTTCTGCCCATATGTTTACCTGTTTACGTACATCCTGGGTTCTTTCCTGTAGGATCGTAACATCGATTTCCTTCACTATGAAATTTGTGTCATCTGCATACGCTACTGTGTGAATAGTTGACAATCCTTGAAAATATTGTAGTAATGAATATTACTGGAGTTTTATCCCAACACCAACTCGATACGTGTTTCGATCACCAAGTGATCATCTTCAAGAAGAAGATTAAACTAAATATACATACAATAACTGTCCTTATTTATACCTTTGCTGGGAATCTGCGTCCTAATTCTCTTAAATTAATTTCACAGTGTTGCCCTATCAACTACTCTCAAATTATTTCATCAGTTCGGATTTCCATTGTCTAATATAATATAAATTGATTCGAAATCCCCGAAAGGAATTAAAAAATTCAACAGAAAATAACAATTTTATTAAACAAAAACTTGAAATTTTAAAGAAATAACATACAAGCAACAACCAAAAAAATTAAATAAATTGAAAAGTTAATACTAGCTGAGAATTAAAACATTGAAAAATATTATTAACAGGAAATGAAACTAGAAATTGAAAGATTCCAAACCAAGTCACGACGGTTCAATTGTTAGTATCCACAGTCGTCTTCGGGTGATAACTGGACTTATTCTTCCAAGATCTGACTATTTATAGGTCATTCGAGTGCTTTCACCGATCCCCTCTTTCCTCTCCCCGCTTCATTGGTTTTAGCGGGAGATGACCGTTTGGCGGGAGTTGGTCGTTTTCCATATGTTGCGTATCTCTACGCTAGCTTGGCTAAATGCGTTGTTGGACAACACCGCTTCTTTGAATTTTTTCCTATCCTAAACCAGTGTTCCTCCTTGTAGATGATTTCAGCTTGAGCCCACTTGATGTTATGTAGATAGGTCCAAACGTGCTCTGCTATTACGGATTTGCTGGTTTCTCCTCGCTGTGTGTGTTTTTTGTACTCAGCAATGCGAACTTAGTTTCAATGACCTCTTAGTTTCAGCGATGTATGATTTTCCGCACTAGCAGGTGTCCAGTAAATGCAATTCTTGGAACCGCAGTCCGTGTTTGGTGGCCTGGTTTTCGTGAGGCTGCTACGGATAGTGTTCCCAGATCTGAAGCAGGTCCTGATATTATACTTGGGTCCAATCCTTCTCATCTAACAAGTACTGGTTGTGGATGCTTCTCTCCTCTGTGGAGCTCTTGCTGTCTTCTAGCTAAAGCCTGTTCTGTTCAGAGTGAAGGTGGAACATATGGAACCTCCCGCTACTATGTGGCTTTATCTAATAGTTGGGTAAATATTATATTTCCAGCTTCCATGAAGTTTTTGATGAGTTAAAACGTATTGTAAAGGTCGAAAAGTGGGTGCCACACAACCGGAATGATTGACCGAAATTGCCACCTTTCGAGGTCTGTTTTTTTTTGCTTTTGCACAACCAGAACGATATTTTTTTAGATTGGATCATCATGTGTAATGAAAAGTGGATCCTCTACGACAACATGAGAAGTTTGGGACAGTGGTTGGAAACTGATGTGCCACCCAGGCACTTCCCAAAGGCAAAAACGCAGAAATTAATCCTTGGTTATTGCATTGGTGGTTAACGGTTAGTGTGATTCACTATAACTTTTTGCAACCGGACCAAATCAACACAGCAGAATCTCGACGAGTGCCGAAATTTGCGTCAGCAGCAATCGACATTGCTCAACAGGAGAGGTCCAATTCTGCTCCACGATAACGCCTGTCCACACGTTCCGTAGAAAAATTAAACGAATTGAGTGAGGAATAGAATCCCGACCACACAATTTTTAAGCTGACGGAGTTAATCGACCAATATTACGTTGGCAGAAATGCACTTATTCGAATGGCGCTAATTTTGATAAAATTGAATAAGTATTACAGTACAAACTTGACTCATAGAAACCTCTTGAAACCAGTTACATATTTTCAGGATTCACATCTATTCTCATTATTAACCACTATAAAAAAACTGGCCATTTATATAACAGACTTGTTAGTTTTCCCTAGACTAAACATTATTACATTCGCAATGACTATATCTTGGTCATTTCCAAACACAACTCTTGCCCAACAAAACTCATAGTTTTGTTTGGATTCTACCAGGTACTGCCTGATGATTTCAGACCCTACACGATCAATATACTTCTAAAAACGTTTGAAACTACTTCTAAAACAACGATAGCTGTAGCTCTATATGTCAATTATTGATCAGTTCTTGGTATGTTATCATTTTGAAGTTATTATATAAATCATTCTTCATTATGAATTATCAGTTTTTCAATATAATTTTCATTGAATTATTGGAAATATCGGTCAAGATTTTCGGTTACTGGTTCTGGGTGTTCGACGAAGTTGAATTTAACTTTAATATATGAAAAGTAAAAGAATGGAAGAAAATTACTTCAATTATAAAAAGAAACAATCTCCATGACATCTCTGTCAAAGTTTAACATTCCTCTCCAAAACCTCTATACGGTGAGCTAAAATAATAAATAAATTACAACAGAATGTGTTCATATTTCGCTCATGTGTGTATAAAAATCAAGTTAAGTCAACAAATGGGTTGGATATGGAAAAATATATATTACTTTTTTTGGGAAAGAAAGTTTTTGGCTTTCTACTACTCCATCTTGATACAAAAAACAAGGATGAGGGAATCTTCCAAGGAAAGGAAGGAAGTGATCAATTTTAAAATAAGTAACTCTATACATGGATGTGTAGATCATGCAAAGAAGTAACTTTCAGACACAAACTGAAAGAAAGTCCTCCTGAAACAGCTACTTTCAAATAAACATTGAATTACACGAAAGAAAAAATTCTTTCGAAACAAATACTTCTATATGAACACTGAAATATACAAAAGATACTTTTCTCTACTCAGTTTGTATTTCAAACATTCGTTGTGGAATAAAAATCAGATATCATTCACATGAGTTCTACTTTAAATGAGTTACTCAATTTAAAATTGATTACTTCCTTCCTTTCCTTGGAAGATTCCCTCATCCTTGTTTTTTGTATCAAGATGGAGTAGTAGAAAGCCAAAAACTTTCTTCCCCAAAAAAATTAATCACACCTAAAAATATAACCTCTTCAATTCATATATATTACTATTTTTCAAGCATCATTTTCTTCAACAATAATATCTTCTGCAAATTTACTGGTCTAATCTGCTGCGATATATTTTAAACAAAAGATAGTATGATAAAAAACTGGTGCAGGAATACAAAGTCTTCATCTTGTCGACTCGGCAGAGACAAAACGGCGGTGATTGGCGGGTCAACATAACTTCGATATTCTCAAAATTCCCCAAAACACTCCGGCGATTGAAGAACAATAATTATTATTTAAAATTGTCTTGTGCCCATTATACATTATACATTAAATGTATAAATTAAATGTATATGTTTGAAAATGTCCTTATAGAACGAAACTGCAGTAACGTTAGTAAAAATAAAAGTGGTGAAAAAATAGAAATTTTCATTTCTCTTGTCTTCATAATACGTAGTAACGGCTACATCCATCAATTTATTATTTTCAAAACTCTTTGTTTATTTATTTTCGTTGATTAACCATCGTTCTAAATCAGTAATCGGTGATTCCAAAGTGGTCCAGATAGATCCCTAGGAGTCCCCTTGGGACTCCTGGCGTTCAACGTTGGCATGACCAAAACATGGGGGTTCACCATTCGTAAGCGGAGGTCCACGGAAATTTATCTGGTTTCGATAGTTAATTACCGAAAATATAGGTTCGAATTCACCTATCAATGTAGGCAGGTTATATTTTAAGATCAGCGACTGTTATATGTGAGAACTTGCGGAATTGTCATTGTAGTGTAGAAGTTACGTTATTAATGTTCAATTTTAATTACATTACAAGTAACACAAGAAATTTAACAATTTTTTTTTACCATAATGAATGGTGAGTTGTCTAAACATAATAAATGAGAATTCATTGTTTTTTTTGAAGTGAGTAGATGTCAAAAAAGTAAAGGTAGATGAATTAACTTTTTTGATTGACCAACTTCATTTTCTTGATATCCGCTCACAGCTCAATCAATTGATAAATCAACCAATCAATTCTCACTTTACATTGGAAAACTGTTATATTAATTTCTGGTTGGAACGTAGCTGCAACGCAAATTTCCGTAGTTTGATCTAATTTTCACAATTTTTGGCGAGTTTTGGGAATATGGTAGAAATGTAGTTTGGCAATCTCTGTTTTAAATGATATGTATGTGGAAATGAATGGATACGAATACGAATAAATGCATAAGCTTTGATACGTAATTTTTTTATGTAGTTTCATGAGAGATCTTTTTTGTTGGATCTGTTTGTTAATGGAATGATCGTAGAAAATCAAAATTTTGCTAATTTTCCAAAATTTCTCTGATTATTTTTAAATTATCGGCATATTGAGTTTTTTTTGTTATTATTCCAACTGTATGATGTTTTTAATACATATTTTGGTTAATATTCTGAATTATATTCTTAGGTTACTTGCTTCCAATCATTGAAAAAGAAACATGAATAGAATTCAGCTATGATTATTGATAAAGGAATACATAAGATACACATTTGAATGGTTGTATGATTGATCTTCAGTTTTCAATCAATTAACTAAGTAGTAAGTTGGCATCAAAACCAATTCAAATTTTCGAATGTACTTTTCACAACTATTTTCACAGAAATAGGATTGTTTGAATTCACTCTTTTGAAATATATTCGTTTAAATAGTGTAATATTTACGTCGTCATGAAATATTAGAATTGATTTTAATGAATTGATTTATTCAACGAAAGTCATTTTTTGTGGAGGAAAAATCAGTTTTTTATCGACCTTTTTTGGGTATTTGTTACCTTCCACAATCTGAAAAATATAAAAATTGTAATGGAGAACTTTATACAAGTGTATAAAGTTGATAAAACTCTTCAAATTGTCAAATCCAGGTTGGAAATTGACTCAACTTTAAAACATCGAACGAAGTTAGATGTTAATTCTATACTAGAACTTTTAAGATTATGTATAGACAAAATCTATTTTCAATATAGAGATGATTTCTATCAACAATAATTTGGCATGGCTATGGGTTCCCCTTCATCTCCCATCTTAAGTAACATATATATCGAGTATTTTGAAGAATCTTATGCTGAAACTTATCAGAATGGTCCCAAAGTTGGTGGAGATACGTTGACGATATCTTTGCTGTTTGGAATAGAAACCATGATGACCTGAATGCTTTTTTGAATTATATTAACGAGCGGGAGCCGACAATAAAATTCACAATAGAGATTGAACAAGATGGTCGACTCCCTTTCCTTGATGTAATGTTAGAGAAATCATCAGATCAATTTGGTACAAATGTTTATCGGAAGAAAACACATACAAATAGATATCTTCACTATACATCAAATCATCATGCGAGTGTTAAAAAAGGTATAATAAATTTCCTTTACAAAAGAGCTGAAACGATACGCAATTCAACTGAAAATCTCAATAAAGAAATATCATTAATTAAATCTGTTTTGAAAGATAACGCTTATCCAGATTCGTTCATAAATTCAACGATAAATGCAATAGGAAATAAAGAGTCAATTAAAAACCAAACGAACATACAAACAGCTCCACAAATTCAACAACATCCAACTAAACAATTACCGACCCAATATCCACCGACACCTTTCACAACTAACGTTATACCTTACATTCCAAGACTCTGAAAAAATAAGACGAATTGGAAATAGGTATGATGTTAGAACTACTTTCAAAAAAAAATACACTGAGATCTATACTCACACATACAAAACCCAACAACACTGAAGAAAAAACAAAAAATTGTATTTATAAAATACCTTGTTCTTGTGGTAAAAGTTACATTGGTGGAACCTCAAGACCATTGGAAGTGCGTGAGAATGAACATCGAGATTTTATAAAAAATAGACAATTGACAAGATCAAAATTATCAGAACACATTTTAAAATCAGACGGTGAACATCGGGTGGAATGGAATAGGACAAGAATTGTTACCAATGAGCGTCATTCTAAGAGACTTAAGCTTAAAGAATCAGCGTATATTCTCATGTCTGGAGAGAATTGTATCTTGAATAGCTCCTTAGAAATAGACCGTACTTGGCTACCCATCTTGAAGAAAACTTTCGATAGTGGCGAGTACCTTGTATTACATCGAATGTTTCAGTTGTCAATCAACAACATTGACATAATTTCATATTTCAAAACTTCTTTGACATCTGTCGAAGAAGTAAAGAAATAAGTCATCAAAAAATGAATAATTGCGAATATATTCGAATTTTTTATCCATTTCTGAAAACGGAAGCAGATTTTGGCCTCCGAGAGGTAAAAGATAAGTATTATTTCTTAATAATTTTTTTGATAGGCAAAATTGTTGAAAACGATAAGTTACTGATAAATAGAAGATTTTTCTTTGTCAAAAATACTTTGATTTTCTCGCAGTAACTTATCGGGGTGAACTAAAAAGTTTGCCCTTCTACACTTGTATAAAGTTCTACATTATAATTTTTATATTTTTCAGATTGTGGGAAGTAACAAATAACCAAAAAAGGTCGATAAAAAACTGAATTGATTTGTTTCAATGCATTCATTTATTTCATTATTATCAGTCGAATTGTCAGTCCACAAAGATTTGATCTATTCAATTGATCTATTTCCTCATAATTCTTGTATTCAAAGTGATAAACATAAAATTACTCTATTTTCAGAAATAAATTGTTTTCTTAGAATTAGGTTTGATTATATTAAGGTTTGGTCTGGGAAAGGTATATATAATTATAAAAATAGTACAAATACAAATCAGAACACAGGTCCCACTATTTTTGCAACAGAATTTTTGCAACAATGTAAATTGTCATGAAGGTGAGAATTTTTCATTGAAGTTGTTACTCCAGCGCTGAACTTTTTTTTGAGGGCAGTTGAATCCAGCAATGCATTAACGGTTCAGTCTAGTACCACTGATGAGACCTGTGACAGGTCTAAACGGCGCCGTTTAGTGTTGAATCATAATTGTTTTGTGTTTGGCTCTGGCAAAAAATAAATTCTTTGATATACTGGAAATAATCTGTTGCAGATGACCCTCTGAAATGCACAAGTTTCAAACAACAAAAATTAAATATCCCATCACATTTTTTACCCAAACAAAGGATCCCAGATCCACACGTAATTGCGCAATCGAACATTCCCATCATTTCTCGTCCAAACTCCGACTACAGAGCGAAAATCCATCGCTCTTACAATTAATAAATTCCAATAAAAAAACTTCATACATATATCCACTTCTTTCCTGAAAGCGATCAAGCTCTCTCATCTCACGGGACGCACATGATGACGGGCCTCGCTAAAGAGCATTTCCCCTCTCCCTCACTCCCAAGGGACCGGCAGCGAGATGCGTGAGAGAAAGGTAAAACAGCCCGATAAGTGGCAACCGACCAAAGTGGGAGGAGCCAAGAATCCTCCAACTCCAAACCTTCAAACAGCCTCCAGTCTCAGTGAACCCATCAGAGAGAGTAGTTATTTTGCAGTGACAGATAAAGAAACTCTAATTTTGTTGAATGACAAGTGTTTTTTTCCGACTGCAGACTGGTTGTTTGTTATTTTCACGGTGTTGGTAGTGCTTCAGTTAATTTTGTTGTGCTTAAAAAGGATAATTACGCCTCGTGGATTCCTGTAACGTTAAATTGCATGCTTGATTTCGATAAACGCTATAATACGACTAACTCTAATTCGTAGATAACAAACAATAACTAATCTAAGTACGTAAACGTGTAACATTTACCTCGTGCTAGCGTTTCCCACTCAGGCGCCAGTCGGCCGTCATCCATCATGGTGTGTGACGTCACAAGTTTCTATTGGAGCGCCAGTAATCACGTGGTGGGTTAAAACTCCGCGGTGGGCGTAAACAAGTGTGAGCGCGAGAGAGAGCCTTCGGTAGTAGGGGAACAGAAAAAAGAACTTCTATGCAATGAGGTAGTGCGTTAGAAGTCCCCACCGTAAACTCTGGCAACTTCAGAGCTTTTGCGTTAGAGCTTTAGAAAAATTAATGATCATGAGTTCGTTTTTGATGAACCCCGTTTCTGGAGCTCTCCCGTCGAGCTATCAGCAAGCTCAACATATATCAGCCGGTGTCGTAGTTGACCCGAAATTTCCCCCTAGTGAGGAGTACAGTCAGAACAGTTACATCCCGTCGCCAACTGAAAATTTTTTCGGGAACCACCACCTCAGTCAGCCACAGCACCACTTGCAATATGGTTACCACAACCACCACCAAACGACTTCCTACGGTTCCGGAGGAATGCCCTTATCGAACCAGTACGGAACTTATGGTAATTACTATCACCATCAGCTGCATCATGCACCGCCCTTGCATTCCCACCAAATCCGCCCGTCTATTCAGCTCCACGAGTCGCAACCCCTGGTCAACTGCGAATCCTTACCAAACAGCCACAATCAAAACAGTTCGTCTAATATTTTGCAAAACATTGCAGTCATCGCGCCTTCTGTTTCTCAACCAAGTGATGTGAACTCTAGTGTGTGTAGTCCTGCTTCTGTTGGTCATGGACAAGAATCCAGAGGGTCTCCTCCCGGACATTCATTGCAGGAGTTAGGACTCAGGTTAGAAGATAGTGTTTCTGATGGACCCGATGATCTGGATGATCAGGGTAGCTCAACGAACAATGATGAAGATGACGATGACGATGAAAATGGTGATAGGCCGATTTATCCTTGGATGAAAAAGGTCCATGTTGCAGGAGCTTGTAAGTTTGTTTGTTGAATTACTTTGTTCGTTGATGTTGCTCGAGAATTTGTTGACAAGTGAAAGAAATTAACGTATTGCATTGAAATTTTGGAAAGTATCTAGTTACGATGAAAAACTTCCTACTGTATATTCATCAGTACATATTCAGAGAGGACTGTTTAATACAGAATATGAAAATTACCCATTTGTAGTTATACAAAACCTTGCCAATTATCTGAAATTTCTACTAGCTTTTGAAGAAGTTCAAATTGAAAATTATCATGATGATAATCGTTACTATCCAAGACCTTGAACTGATCAACAGCAATGTTGGGATCTAAATGGAATCTATAACGGAGATATATTAATTAAAAAAGATGTAGAAAAATTCTGTTGAATCCTATTTTCCCGTTCACCAACTGTCTCCCTCCTATAAACAGCAACCCTCAAAGGTTGGAACTTATGTGGGCTGAGGATTAACGAGGTCTTAATTTTAACGGTGCGATTCTTAACGAAAAATTGTATTGCAATGCATATCTGAGAATAATTGATATTATTTTGAAGCGTCAGTTATACAAAATAAAATAATAGACATTTGGGAGTTATTTTAAATAAGGCTATAATTTCAAAACTGAAGTGGATGCATGAGTCTTTTGAAATTTTCAGTGAGAGACGGAGAATATATCAAAATGAGTTCATATTTTTATATAGAGTCATTAATGATAGGCTTCCTGAATATCTCAAAGATAAATTGCAGTTTTCGAATATTAGCCATCTATATAATACAAGAATTTCAACTGATATCCTATTGAAGAGATATAACACAAGTTCTGGACAAAATCAAGTATTCTATTAAGGTTTGCAAAATAATAATAAGTTGCCATCAGAAATGAAAAATTCCGAAAATTTTGTGAAATTTTGAAAAATTTGTTCAATTTTTGTAGTCACAAAATAACATTGATTCCTGAGTGATAATTTGATAACTTCATTAAAATATTCACTCTCGTTTTTTTCTTTCATCATATCGACTTTATACAGAGTTTACTTAAAAATAATATGAATATATAATTCCTTTTTTGTTAACCAATTATAATGATCTGTTTATATTATGTTAATTGAAATTTGTATTAAGTAGCTTCATGACTGAATAAACTTATTATCATTATTATGAAATCAGAATGAAATTTTGGTAACAATCAAATTAATTTATCCTGAGAAAGTATAAGGTATCATTATTGTTACTAATAATAAATGAAATACATTATTCTCAGACACAAACTGAAAGAAAGTCCTCCTGAAACAGCTACTTCCATAATAACAGTGAATTACACGAAAGAAAAAATTCTTTCGAAACAAATACTTCTATATGAACACTGAATTATACAGATGATACTTTTCTCTACTCAGTTTGTATTTCAAACATTCGTTGTGGAATAAAAATCAGATATCATTCACATGAGTTCTACTTTAAATGAATGGTAACAAATTGCACTTACATAGAACACTGCCATCCTCACTGGTATACACCGATGTTTCGCTTTAAGACACTTGCCCTAAGGATGGCAGTGTTCTATGTAAGTGCAATTTGTTACCATTCATTTAAAGTAGAACTCATATGAATGATATCTGATTTTTACTCCACAACGAATATTTGAAATACAAACTGAGTAGAGAAAAGTATCTTCTGTATAATTCAGTGTTCATATAGAAGTATTTGTTTCGAAAGAAATTTTTCTTTCGTATAATTCAATGTTTATATGAAAGTAGCTGTTTCAGGGGGACTTTCTTTCAGTTTGTATCTGAAAGTTACTTCTTTGCATGATCTACACATCCATGTATAGAGTTACTTTCTTCCTTTCTTTGGAAGACTCCCTAATCCTTCTTTTTTTGTATCAAGATGGAGTAGTAGAAAGCCAAAAACTTTCTTTCCCAAAAATTAATCACTCCTGAAAAATATAACCCCTTCGACTGAAATACATTATATTATTTATTATTTTTCAATTGATTTGTGACCGTTATGAGATGACTCAAGTTACTTGAGTTACTTCACCAAACTGTTCGATCATATTCTGTCTATAATTTGCTTGTTTATAGATTTCTCTTACAGTTGATCGCTTCACAAAAATGCTTGAACCAAACCTAAAATATTCAAGGCCAAAATAATTTGAAGAATATAGTTTGTTGATGAGTTTTGATACATGAAAAAGTGAACGTAATGAAATTTGTACATTTCACTGGCTTACAACATTCAATCAAAAATCAGAACCAAAATAAAGTATTTATAAGTGAGTAAAACTATATACGCAAGTTATTCATACGAATACATTCCAGATAAGTATATTTGAAAATGGAGGAGACATTAACAAAGTGGAAACTATCAAGGATATATACGCATAGGTAGATGCATAATATACTCTTTCAGCCCCATAGTCATTTTTTGAAATAACATTTTTAACAATATATTCATGGAAAGGCATAATGAATGCAATAAAAATTCCCAACCCGCAAAGCAACTAGAACAATTATCTCGACGTGCGTTTTCGCCAAGTGAAATGAGAAGTAGGTACCTACTATGATTTCTGAAATGGAAGATGTGTTTTCTTTCAGATATATCCACGGTGAAAACATATTTTATTGGGAAAACGCTTTTTTGCTTTTTAACTTTTGCATAAATAATAAAATATGGGACATGTGTAGTATATGTGTAGAAATTTCTTTCAGATATCAAGATGAACAAGAGAGTATTCAAAATGAATGATACACGTATTTAAATTGAAAGGGTATACTTTTAGGAGAGAGTAATTTTTGGAAAAGAAAGGTTTTGATTTTCTACTACTCCATCCTCATACAAAAACAATGTGGTAATCTTCCAAAGAAAGGAAAGAAGCAATCAATTTCATAAGAAATAACTCTATCTGTTTAAAAAAAAAATCTGTTTTTCCGTTAACCAGCTGTCGCACCCCTACGAACGACAACCCTCAGAAGTCGAAACTTGTGCGAGCTGAGGATTAACGAGGTCTTACCTTTTAACGTGTGATTCCTAACACGTGATTCCTATACTTACATAGATGTGTAAATCATGCAAAACAGCTATTTTCATATAAACATTGAATTACATGAAAGAAAATTACTTTAAATTGAATCCCAGCCAAAGGAATTTTGTTTAAATTGAATGGGTATATTTTTAGGAGAAATTTATTTTTGGGAAAGAAGCATTTTGGCTTTCTATATTATACTATTGAAATCGACTGGAAAATTAATAGTTTTCTTGTTTAAATATGGTTCACTTATCTTTTTCTATAAAATCTACGTTAAGCTTTGGATAGAAGAATACGTCTGGTTGATTGTAGATTTGGTAAGAGGTGATTCACCGTTCTCCCTCTCCTCTAAGCCAGAAATGATCTGAGAAAAATATTTGTGTCTAACAATTCAACATTTCATCTCAAATTTACCATTTTCACAAGATGTAACATTTTCTATAACGCTGTCTAAAATGTCGTCTGTTGGGAAGTCCATTGTTTGTACACCATTGTCAATATCAACATAATCTTCAAACGACCCATCATCGCTTTCCATTGCTGTTCTGCATTAGGTTCAAACTTGTTTCAATTCAAAAAGTGAAGGATCATTTTCTTCATCCCAGTTATACTGCATTCATTTATCTTTAGCATAACCTGACTTACTAAAACAATTGCTGTTTGTTTGTTGTTTCATAACAAGATTCCAGGATTTGTTAAGATCCCTTGTGGCATCAAGTAACGACAAAATCATAGGAGTTGATTCTTCCATATGAACCATTACTTCCATTACGATTCATTTTATATGACACTGTTTAAGATATTTAATAATCCCTTGGTCCATTAGTTGAAGAGCAGACGTCAGATTAAGGGGGAAATATTTGAATTTAATGTTTTTTAGTCTTGTTCCTGATTCCTAGGATGTGCGGACAATTGTCAAATACCACTAGAATTTTCCTATTTTGAGCAGCATAGATGTTATCTAGCTTTTCAAGACACTTCACATAAATTTCACTTCTCATCCACGCATTTTTGTTGTGTTCATAATCCACATCAGGTGATTTCGTGCCTTTAAAATAACGAGCAATTTCAATTTTTCCGATCCAATCACATTGCTTGCAACTACAAGAGAAATTCTCTCTTGACTGTTTTTGCCACCAGAGCATTTTTGATTTTTAAACGATAACGTTTTGTTTGGTAAACATTCAAAAAAATGTCTGTTTCATCTGCATTAAAAATGTCGCTTATATCGTATTGTCTGTTCAAATCCGGCAAAATATCTATTTCCAGTCCTCACTAGATTGCAAATCTGCAGGAGCACTTTCCCTACAAACCGACCTTGGAACGATGTAAATCCGTTCTTTTGAATTTGTCTAACCATCCTACACTAGCAGAAAAATCTTCGCAGCCCAAAGCAATAGCAATTGTACACAAATCCATTAGTATATCACATGGGCTGAAAATTCTCATGCCTAAGCAAAATTAACTCTAATATTTTTGTAGATCGATTTGCCTTTTGCCTCAAAATAGGCCTCAGTTTCAGCAATGACTTCTTCATTTGAAATTCTTACCAGTGAGCATTTGTTGAGGTCTGCTAACAGCCATTAGTCGTTGGGAGCCAAATCTGGCGAATACGGTGGTTGTGGGAACAATTCAAAGTTCAATTGATGTAGTTTTGCCATTGTTGTGATTTACTTTGTGACACGGTGCGGTGTCTTGCCTTATGCGGTCGTTTCTTTGCAATTTCGGCCTTCAAACGATCAAATATTTACTGTTGATGGTATTCCCCTTCTCAAGATAGTCGACGAATATTACACCATGTACATCCCAAAATACTGAGGCCACAACTTTTCCAGCTGCTTGGTGTACTTTCGGGCGCTTTGAATGAGGTTCACCAGTTGCTCTCCACTCAGATGAAGATCGTTTTGATTCCGCAGCGGAGTGATGGATCGATGTTCCATCCATTGTCACATATCAACGCAAAAATTCCGGTTTGTTATGTTTGAACATGGCTAAACACTTCTCAGAATCATCAATTTGTTGTTGTTTTTGATCTATTGTGAGCTCGCGCGGCCCCCGCTTTGAACAGAGCTTTTTCCTAGTCATATCATGCAATATAAAGCCAGGACGTTCTTTCGATATCATTACCATATCATTACCATGCAAGTTCACTTTCTCGATCATTCAAAACAATTTTGTGGATTTCTTTAATGTTTTCTGGTGTTACTGCCTCATTTGGACTTCCCTTGCGTTCTGCATCATCGGTGTCCACGGTGTCAACGTTTGAAGTCAGCAAACCAAGTTGAACCATTATTTCAGATGGTGCGGATCCCTTTTGATCCACTGTTTTGAAAATAACAAAAGTTGTGACACTCTTAGCACAATGACTCTCAAAATTATGAGTAGAATATCATGAATCTTCAACAGCTTTCTTTTGAAGGTTAGTACCAACTGAAAAAACGATGAATGCAATAATGCTGTTCGATTAATAGAAGTTCACTGTATTGAAAACGACCAAAGTAAATTTACTAACTACATTTCAAATGGTTGATTTCTTTATGTGATACCTAAGAAGGAGAAAGATCTCCTCTTTACTTTATCTCTCAACGAGTATGACAAAAAAGCGACTTGGTGCTACGAAATCAGCCGATGATTAAGTTATTAATAATTAATGTCCTCTGTGGAATCGTGACGATACTTTGTAACTTGTTGTTGGCTTGCATGTTGTTCTCGCAAAGTTCCCGCGTTTTATTACAACACTACGTTTGACCTTTTGATATTACCGATGTCGCAAAACCAAATGACAAAATAGAAGGTTTCTATACAGTTCAAAAAGGTTAATATAGTTATACAAATGTAACCATAATCGAATGTGCATGATAAGTTATTTGTTTTGCAGACGATTCTTTTGTGTGAACTTTATATTTGAAAATGGATAAAATTGAGAATTAAGTAGACAAAGTTTTATTTTTCTTCGTCGGTGAAATTTTTTCACGGTTCCATGAATTTAAAACTCCATTCTGGATGAAGATCTGATAACCCAGCGTGTCAAATATATTTTGTCTTCAGAATCAATAATAGTTTTGTGGATATACAAATATAGTAAATACTGGACTGCCGTAAGGCTTGAAAACTGTAAAATATTGGAATCCAGGGCCAATCAATTAATCTTAATAAAAACTGTTGGGCCTCATTTTTGCAGTCTTGATAAAAAAAGTGGAAAAAAATTCTTAATCTTGATTACGACAATGTTTAACAACAATTTACTAAAAACTGACAAGGACAGGGGAAAAATATTTGGAGCCAAGTTATCAGTTTTATACCTAATAAAAAATCAGTTAACTAGTTTAGTGATCCAGTAATTTTTCTGAAAGAAGGTTGGTTGGGTAAGAAAACTTGATTCTGTTACCCAACCAACCTTTTCTCAGTCTGATAAATAATATTCGCATAGAAACTTCACTCCTAATTCAATCATATTTCGCAAAAAATGATGAGTTATAGCTAGTACCAGTGCGGTGCTGATATGAATGGGCGAGGCATTACTGCAAATATTATCGCATGAGCTTTTGAGGTGCATTTTGTTTCATAATAATTAATACACCCAAGTTTACTTCTTTCGCCATTAAAAATTATTTCTGATCAAAAAATGATTGGGATTTCGGTATTGTGTCATTAATGTTGTCAAAAATTTTATCACTAGTCAAATAAATTTTATTATCATAAACCTGTGTCCGGATATGTCGTCGTAAAATATCACTAGCAGCCTTCAAAATACGAAATTCTTCTTCACTATATTTTGACCTCTGAATGTACCAATTATCGGACAATATTTCGTATTTTTATTAGATCCATAATTGCTGTAAAATACAACAATATTCTCATAATGGTTTATTAGTCTCATTTTTATTTCTTTGATTGACGACTTGTTTATTTTGTGGAAATCCATGTTAACTGAGAATAACACTAACACTATAAAAACTGTGAAAACACATTTTTTTGTCTATTTTCCATGATAGTTTTATATTTGTTGAATAGTTTTGGTAATTTTAACATTCAAATCTGAGTTATTTATATCTACATTGCCTATACGTATCATAAATAATTTGGTACCAACATTGTCTATACCTGGGACAACCTCAATAATAGCAGTATATCGATGAACATAACAAACATTTATTTTGATAAAATGTAGGTTTTGGGAATTGGGTTATAGGTTCAGGAGAGGACTATTGTTCAGATCAAGTTGTTCGTTGAGGATAATAGAATTGGGATTTTTCTTTGACTTGTTTATTTCCAGGGACTGCAAAAAATCCATCATTTTTCCTTTTTCGCATGTGTGGAGGATTTTTAAATTATCTTCATCTATTTTATGTTTCGAATTTTGAATATGTTGGTACGTTAATGATTTTTCATCCGAAATGACATATGGCTTTCACAATAACCCTATATAATCAACCTTCGAAGTGATAACGCAATCATTAAACAAATAGCAGTTAATAACAAAATACCTATTACTCTAGTTAACAACATTATGATGAAATATCAACAAAAATCAGCAATGAAAGAACTATATTCAATTTCCACTAGACCAGAAAACAAATATGTTATGCAGGTAGAATCTCCGAGAATATTTAAAATAATTTATCAAAATTCAATTTAAAAACATCATACACATCCAATGGAAATTTAGGAAACAGATTATTTAATGCCAAACCTAAATTAGACAAAGGAGAAAGATCTGGTATATATAGACTAGAATGTGGTGAATGCCCCGCCATATATACAGGCCATACCAGTAGTAATTTTTATATAAGGCACCATGAACATGTCATTTCGGATAAAAAAATCATTTTGGTTCGAGGCTGTAGTAATATTAATAACTTACGTTCAAATTATGATTAAAAATTAATATCATGCTGTTGTCTTTTCTATAGATCACACCACATCTCATCTTCATACCTGCGGTCCCTTATGATCCAAAGACAAGTTTGTAGTAGTTCTCTTTTTCAAAATATAACTTTGAATTAATAAAATAGAACAGGACTGAAGCCTTCAAAAATGATAAAAAAATTAAAAAAATAATAGTAGGATGAAACCCATTAGAGAAGGAGGGAAATATGAGAAAAATGAAAGGAATAATAATACATAACGGGCGATCTGAATTGAGATGTGGGAGGGGGTGAGTTTTCAAGGCTAAAAAATGCTTTATCTCGATTTTCGGCACAACTAAAAGTCCTATGGAAAAATGTTGAATAGCAAAGTTGTAGTTAATAACAAGATCTACAACGTTTGTTTTCACAATTTTTTCATATAACCTCAAAATGTATGTGAAAAATTTAAATAACCAAGGTTTTGGTTTTTCATTTGTATCTATTGAAAAAAAACAAATGTTTTTTCTACTAAATTCGGTAAAAAGTCACCATTTTAGGTCCCAAATAAATTGTAATTTATTTGAGTGAAAATTTTTATTTTTTCATCTTATTTTGACCTAATATCAAAAAAGCACCCGGAAATTCTCGCGTCGAAATGTCATAATTTTTCAAAAAGTTGGTGTGTTTTTTGTTTTTTGAACTCTCTACTCTCTGATGGTGTGAAAAGTGTACAATAATATAGAAAATGCAAAAATCGAAAAAAACTCAAATTCGAAAATTTGTTTTTAATCTTTATGTACAATTTTGAGCTATTTATTAAAATTCACAATTTTATTACTCAAAAAACGTGAGAGATAGACGAAATTGGATTTGTGAAATTGAAACGTTTCGAAAACAATAATTTCGATGGATTGAAAACAGTTCAGATAGAAGATATTTTAGATGTTACGAACAACTATGAGTTTTTCGGAGTTCTTAGGTACACACTAATTTGACTTATCATACTTCAAAAACTATTCCTCTGCCATTCATAAGAAATCTACCGAGTGATTATGATACCATTTTTACATGGTTGGTAGAAGCGGCTAAACAATGCCAAAAATAAGAGCTCATGAAGTCTTAGCCAGTATTGATTTAAATAATGATCTCTACAATTTATCCTCAATCCAAGTAAGACTTGGGAGATTTCATTCATTGATGTCGTTTCTCGGAGCAATTGGATTCATCATGGATGGTAGTGGACTTAAGGAGGCATTTTGGGAAATATATGCCAAAAATTCATCCGACTGAGCTCTTCTCGGGCACGTATATGCACGAGCTATCAGAGGACATTTTTTAGAACAGCTTGCCTTGTCTGAATTAATTTTATCATCGATTGAGTGGTCGGAAACAGAAAAGGGGCTAATGGATACATTTTTGTTGGATTCAGGAACAAACAATTTCGAATACAATTAGCATCAAAAAGATTTTGAAATCATCAAAGAAAAATTCATTGAGCATCTAAAATTAGTACAAAAAAGAGGTACTATCGCAAAACTTCGGATGCAGTACTGGTAAATTATCTCATTCGTTGAAGATTTCATATGGACTGAACGTACAGGTAATTGGGAATTACATTTGAAATGCGTGGAAAGAATGCTACCCTATTTTCATGCAAGTGGAAACTTTTTATACGCAAAATCTGTTCATCTGTATATCCAAGATATGCGTGAGCTTAAAGACATAAATGGTGATTATGAATTCACGAGATTCACCCAAGGATTCTTCACAATTTATATTTTATGAGATTTTCTATGACATGAATGAAATGACATTTAAATAAATGAACTTTTTAACTGAATAAAATTGCAGTAATCATATTTTGTAGGTGAAATTATACATAATGATTGAAAAGAAATTTCGAATTCGAGTTCATTTAGATTTTTTGCATTTTCTAAGCACATTTACTATAGTAATGTATATTTTTGAAAAAAGCTGATATTTTGAAGCGAGAATTTTCGTTTGAAAATCAGGGTGCTTTTTTAATATTAAGTCCAAAATAAGGTGAAAAAAATAAATATTTCAAAATATATGAATTACAGTGTATTTGGGACATAAAAATGAGTTTTTTTCCAAATTTCGTAATTTTTTTTTCAAAAGGATAAAAATAAAAACCAAACACTTGTTTATTTGAATTTTTTACATAAATTTTGAGGTTATATGAAAAAATTGTGAATATAAAAGTTGTAGACCTTTTCATTACCTACAATTTTACTTCTCAGCTTTTTTCCATATGACTTGTAGTTTTGCCGGAAATCGAGATAAACCCATTTTTTACCCTTATTTCTCCTTTAATTTCTATCATATTTTTCTCTGTTATTTTTTTGGTTTCAAAAATTATTGACCCTGGTCCAAAAATCAAAGAAATCTCTGAAAAATTTATAGATATTCTTTCAAATAATTAATAAATTAGGATCACATTTTTTTTCCATTTCTTTTCTAAAAACACATTTTAAAAGTGATTCATTGACTGGCTCCGAATTCCGAGGTATAAATATTACGGCGCTCCAATAAAAACATTGATGCAATAGTGATAATCTTGAATATATAGATGCTATTTTTTCCTGTGATCACATTCCTTCCACAGGAAGCGTTGAAAATCCAGTCGTCCTTGTAACACTGTCACATTATCGAGTCCTTCGGATCCAAGAAAATTGATAGCAAGCCATTTGTCTCGCAGTCCCGCCAAACAGATTATTCAGTCAAAATACTGAAGTGGCTCATTTTGATTCTCACTAAAAGGTCCTAAGCGCATTTAACATCCATTTAGGCATATCTTCGGCACAATAGCATGCTTATGCCGTCGATGTAAACAGTCCGAGGTCACAGAGATGCGGAGTTACAAATCGTTGCCATTACCGAATAAAAGATTATAAATTGGAGGTGCTTAAAGTTTTGTGTACGACAAGAGCTTTGGCTGAAATAATCGATTGCGGTTGCATATTCTCAAGTCGGGGGTTTGATTGTGAGGTGGATACTTCAAGGTGATGTTTTGACTGGAGGATTTGATTGATTCATGAAATTAGTTATCTATTGAGGGTAGCTTTGTGTGTGGTAGATGTCAAAGAATGTATTTGCTGTTCAATTTGAACCACATTCGTTTTGGATTACATTTTTGAAGGTTGGGTGATTTTGAAGGTTATATTTTCCTCTACCTGATTGTCATGACTGAATCTGGTGAAAGTTTCAACAAGAGGACTATTTCTACAGGCTACATCAAGGATTTTGAAGGGCTCTCAATCAATATAATCAACAACTGAACAAGTATTAGTAGTCGCAAGAGTGATTTTCATGCATTATCATCAAAATTCGATTTGATAGTGAAACTATATGAGGATTTTCCAATTTCCTTGACTTGTTCCGTTACTATACCACCGGTTTTCAAAAAAGTACTCAAATATACTATTTGCTCCCTACTTCTTAACTTAGCTGAACTTCTCGAAATTGTCAACTAAAATCGCATACATTGCTCAATTTATTTATTTATTACACTATCCTACAGTACGTTTCATTAGATTCATTTCAATGCGAACAATTTGTATCATATAACGCCTATGATTCTTTTCAATAAAATCCCTCATCTGGAGTACCTCAGTGATCGCATTTCGGACTACTTCTATTCTCTTTATTGCATTTTAATGTTAGTTACGATATATTTACTGACATGGTATGCAATCAAGTAGCATCTTTTATAGGGCGCTTATATTAGGTGCTTCCTATCTTTGAATTTGAATGAAACAAAGTGTTTATGAGATATCATCAAAATGGCAGCCACGGCTTCTCTGAGTGGGGCGCACCCGAAACGTCCGATTCTCCATGATTCTGGCGCATACATCAGGCTGGATTTGATCCACGGCGTAGGTTATGTTGGCTTTAAAGACCGCTGTGGGTTGTGGCGAATTCTCATACGTCCACAACTCAGGAAAACCTCACAAGGAAAAGTGTAATGGGGTCAAATCTCACGATCTCGGTGTCTAGTTCACATCACCTTCACGTGAATATCCAATCTATGGTCGTTTACCTTCAGTTTCTGGCTCAGTTGAATTTCCTTCGGGTGTAGGCTCAAGTCACGATGCAAAATTCTCCAAGTTGTGGTCTACAACAGGCAACGCGAAATCGACTGCCTCAGATTCTCCCGCACACTCTCATAGACAGTAATGAAGTTTCGTCGACGTACGGAGGTATGTCGTTCGTTTACTGAACCAGTGAACTCAAATGTATCCACAACATTGCGAATAGTCCTCTCGGTAGGAGATTATGGTATAGTTATTTATAACCAGCTATAAAAACTAAAAACAATAATAACAGCGAATAAACTAATCACGATATCAATTTCCGTTCATTTATTATAACTTATCAGATGCCCGTGGGACCGTTGAATCCTTCGATACTACAGCACTGAACGCTTTGGATGAGAATCTCATCCTAAGAGTGGTTGAAGGTCCCCGGCAACAATTCGGGCGGATCACGGGGTAAGAGAGCCTACTGGTTATATAAATTCTACTGTGCGCGCGATACGTTGCCTGAATAGAATACACATTTCCATAATAAAATTCTACAAGTTCGGAAGTTTCTGTTGGAAGGTCCTGAAGTAGGGAAATATCAGTCATTGAGTACAATTATCGATTAAATACCATTTCACTGTCACATAGTAACTAAATGAAAGATCTTGATGTATTTTTTGATCAGTTTTTTTCCCAACCATATCGTACTGAAAGTAAGTTAGGCTTTGAGATTTTATGGCTTTATAGTTCCAATTGCAGATCTTTATCAAATTTGTCTGCTCCAATCACTCTTTATGTAGCATAGGTGAGGTTAAGCTTAGATTATGGCTCTGCTTTGTTGTATGGTCTTCATTTCATAATTACTCTACTACATTAATCGAGAAAGTTCAACGTCGTTTCCTGAAATTCATTTATCTCAAATCTCATGGTATCTAGTCTGATAATTATTCTATACGGATTTCTTACTTCATTCAAAATAGAATGTCTCGAAATATGCAGAGAACTTGTTACAGAGCAATATTGATGCTCTGTAGGTTCATTCTCTTAAACATTTCTATGTGCCTCATTTCAGAAAGTACAGTGTGTTTTCTTCACCACAAACATTTTAATTATTATGAAAACGTTGTATTTGTAATTGGATCTACGATCGTAATGTTTGAATAGATCAAATCATTGAAACAATAAATGAATGTATGTCACTATATGCAGTAGATATTTCGGGAACAATTTGTCAGAACTTGGCCCACTATATTGACCCACCATACACGCTTCAACATTCATTGTGATCGTTACATCCTCATTATAGTCCAAATTTCTTACAGTACAGTATTGTTATCTACAGAGTGGAAATAGAAATCATAGTATAAACTGGTCAATATTCAGAATAGACGTGTATACGATTATGAAAACTGATGATTTGGATTTTGAAATACCTCGAGAGGAAGTTATAATTTCATTTCAAGCCAAGATATGTTGTGATTATTCCTTTTTGTCGTCTTATTTCCCATTTGTTTTGGTTATATTTCGAAGTTTGTAGTATGTAATATAGGCAACAAATGTTCTTTATGATAAACAAAATTGGCATGACATCTGTAGGAATTAATGTGTAAGTACGCATTTCTTATATTCAACGATATGTTTTTCAATAAAATGAATGAATATGAATAATTCAATTAGTTGAATTATCCTAAAGAGACGGTGGAATCTTCTAAATATCAAAATGAATCGTAACAAGGGTTTCGACCATCGATCATATATCTCACGTGCCACAAATCATGATTTCCATAAAACAAATATCACATTTTTTGGTGAAAGGTTCCATGTTTGTATTGTCTACAGCATTTTAATCATTTCTGGCTCTTCGTAATACCTCATATCATTATTCAATAGCACTTCATTGAATTCACATATTGAATAGCTTTCAATTCTCTCTAAAATTTTTGAATAATCATTTATAGAGTGACTATAATCTTTTATCAATTATATCAATCTAATGACACAAGATCAACATGGCTTTGTGCAAAATAAGTTGACTATACAACTGCAATTCCAGCAAGTATCAAAAAACCATGCACACTGTCATATATCGGCAGATAAAAACTTTCATAAAATTTGTCTGAAAACAGAAATGGCAAACTTCAACCACCAATGAATTGCACCAATGAACTGCACAAAATAAATCCCCACATGGAAATAAAAAATCATGCTGGACTAAGTTGCGAAAACAAAACACAAGCACTACAGAAAAACCCTTAAGGCGCTCTCAGAGCGTTGCCTGTGGAAAAGTAGCCATTCACATTGGATTTGAATTGCTGGAGATTGAATCGATTAGGAAAAACATTCGCAGGAAGTTTATTCCACATAAACGCAGTTTTCCAGATGAAAGATTTCTTAAACAGTGAAGCTCGAGGTGTACTGAGTTGAACCTCAAAAAGATGAGCAGCCATAGTCCGTCGCGTATTTCTGATATGTACCAGTCTTGGTGGTACAATTGTATGTACAAGTCACTTGTATACCTCCGGTGAAAGTATCTATAGAAGAGAGACAAATTTCCAACCTTTCTTAGATGACTCAGGCAATCAATGTCTCTTTTCTGGATGGAATTCGCCTAACAGTGGATTACCTTTTCACTTGTCTACAATAACAGCAGGAGAGAAACTATCTGAACCTACCCGGATGCATAACCATCACCCTAAATATGGAATGGAATAATGTTATTATTCATCAAAGTCATCGAACAGCCCTCGTTACAACAAAACTCATTAATAGGTTTACAAAGATGTCAGTGATGGCATATGTCTATCTCCTAAGTGAAACATAAAATATCCATTTTTATGTTTGAAATAATGACCACATATAATTTGGTATATAATTGGTGTCATGAATAGTGGCAACGAATTCGGATTCCTTTAAAAAGAGCGAATTTTTTCTTGTTCTTCTTCTCCAAAGTATTATAAGTCGAACGTCTTTGTCCATGTCAACGGTATCCTTGAAATTGTTTTTTGATTTCTTCCCTTTCTTGTTCCTTCTTGTCCTTATCTTCCTCATTCTTAGGATTTTCGGAAATCGATTTATCCACATCCCGATTCAGGGTGTACATGTTGAAGTGGCTACTTATACTGTCGTCTTCCTCTGCTTCTCTGACCCGATTCATTTCCAGACATTCAACTATTTCATTTCTTCTTTTCACGATGTCGATCAACCTTTTTATCAGCTCCTCTTCCCTAGTACCATCGGAATATGTCTTATTTGCTTCCGGTTGTAGCATCAGACACCTGATTGCAATATCGGAAAGAGCATCACAATGCCAGTTTATGCCAAGTGTCGTTTTGATTAAAGTGTCCCTATCATAACAATTGGCAAGCTTTTGAAAAGTGTTTTCAATAAATGCAACACCTATGAATATTTTCTTCTTTCTCTAGTCCCATTATTATATCCAATAAGTCAGATTTCAGTCTAGAACAGATAGTTTAGCTTTATTGATTATAATAAATGATATACACACCAAAACCAAATCAATTACTTGACTGAAAAAATAAATATCTGTTCAATAATGTTTAATAGATCACTGTTCGGTTTAATAATGCATGTTTCTAAACATTCGAGGCTAAAAAAAATCTGTTTAAAATCTGTTTCGAACGTTTTTAACGTAAATGTATCTTTGAAATATACTTACATTCATTCAAATTTGTTAATAATACTTTTCAGTACATATACAAGTAGTACTTACAGTATATATAGTTGACTGAACTAATTAGAAAGACAAAAAAATTCAAGTTGTTTTTGCAAATGAAATTCAAATTGGATATTACATATTGGATATTGGATATTATATAGATATTATATTTTTCTCTAGTCATATTTCCTTCGAAACTACAAATGTAAAATCAACTGACTATGAGTCTAGCACAGAGTTTACAATTTAGAAGAAGAGTAGGTTGCAAAGCGAAAATAGCAATTTGTAGTTATATTATGGTTTATAATTATGATTTTCCAATATATTGCCTGAAGTCTAACTCAGAATAGAAAAAAATACATGAAAAATATGATTCTCAAGACAAATAAATTTTATTTCTGAATGCAAACAAAATATTCTTGAAAAAGAAGTTATTATACGTTCCTCACCTTCAATACAACTGTTATGAGGAAATACTTCAAATATTCATTTGAATTGAAGGAATGTATAGTTTCAGTAGATTTTATTAATCTGAAGCTTTGACAAATTAATAAATGCATTTTTTTCAATTATTTACAAAACGACATTTCGAATAAACAGGTTATTGAAATTAAATAAATTTGTTTGTTGAATTCAGTACAAATATCTTACGATGGAGTTATTATTACTCGGATCGAATGAATAAATCAAAATACTGAATTCAAACTTTCCTCATTTACTGTAAAATCAAAATTTAGATACCATTGTCACTACTGTACAAATAATTTTAAGTTTCTCACAAATATTATGAGAAAACAATTCAAATGCTCATTTGAAATGAATAAATAAATATTCTCAGTGGAATAACAGTCTGAAGTTCTGACTGAAGTAGAAAAATGCATGCGTTTGAATAATTTGCAACAAGGCATGTGAAAAATACATATCGTTGAAATTAAATAAATCGATTTGTCAAATTCAATACAAATATTACTCAGATCAAGCAAATATATTTTCAAATTCAAACAACCCTTTTTTATACGATGTTCAGAAAGTTTGATGTTATACCAACTAGTATACGAGTGCTTCAGGTTATAACAATGTATCACACCTATGAAGAATTTTAATGGACACGCGTTGTCACAGAGTCTGTTCGTTGTGTAATGGATAAGTTATTGACTGTCAGACATGATGATGTTTGAAATTTGTTCTGACCGTAGATAAGAAATATCATATCTCATTCCTATTTGTTAATTAATTTGAAGTCCTCTTGCATTCTATTCGTAGAACTGACACTCAAAGTAGATATACCAACTTTTACACAACAAATTCTTAAGCGACGGAAAATAGTTGTGATTATATGTTATGTTAACAAAACTTCTGTTAATCAAATAACCCAGCAAAGCAATGAGAGGGAGAGACAAAAGTTGACCAATGGATAATGATAATATAAACATGAATTATGAAAAAGACTAACACATAAATTCTTTAAAAAATGAGTTTTCAATAAAAGTGCTATGCTGAAAATACTCAACTGAGTTATAACCTATGAAAAGTCATCAAATATGTAACTATGACATTTATTTATTCAAACGCGTGTTCTTCTGTGGAAACATTAAAACATTCTAATGATATATAAATAATTCGAATTGTTTGACTGAGTTTACTTGTGGTGACAATCGAAATACTCATATATTTTGATCATTTTCTATAATTTGCAAAATGTATATTAACAAATGTAGACAACACTCGCTTTATTGGGAATTCAAAATATACGATACTCTCCGTGGTCTCGATATTGTGAATTATATAGAGACAAATACATTATTTGTCTCAGAAGTTAGGAGTGTTTATTATTGTCGCTGTTTTATCAATTCTTCTGGTGAATCTATGAAGATTTTGTTGATTATAACTTTTAATGATTCAAATATGAGAGATTCTGAATCGAGTTGAAACTATATGGCCTCGCAATGTGACTTGCGGGCAAACAGATATCGATGCCGTCAAGCTGATAATTGACATGTTTTCTTCCAAAAATTCCAATGAGCTCAACCCTTAGTCCACTTTTAGCAGACATATTGATGAACAGCTTGAAGACCACCATAGTAAATTCCGACCTGGGTAAAAAACATCCATTTTTGGTACAGATATGTAGACAATGTCCCCGCCAGTTTCAGAGGTACTACACGACAGCTGAACCAATTTATGATGCACAGAGCATGCTTGGTACCTTTTTCTGCTAACAATCTAGATAGGACAATCAAAATAATTATACAGATAGAACATAACGAAGGTTTCAGCGCAGACACAAATAAAAAGTTAGAAAACGAAACCTCAAATTTACGTTCAGATTATTAAACCCCCGGATCAAACAATCAGAAATCAAGAAATTGGTAACTTCAACATATTTTGGTGAAAGAACAGAGACAATTGCGGACTTTTTCAGAAGAAATAATGTAGAGGTGGCATTGAGGTCACATGCTAAAGATAAAATGGACAAGATTGATGAATCTGGAGTTTATAAGCTTAAAAGTATCCAGAGTAAAATAGTGTTTCTGTGGAACAATGTGGCCGAAATTCTTCAAAACAGTATGTTGACCATACTTCTCATACTTCAAAGCATTCCTGGAAATGCAACCACAAGTTTCCGAATCTAAACGACACGGAAATTTTGTACTATGCAAGCTAGGGTTGGAAACTCAAATATTTGGAATCCTTGGAGATTCATGCATGCATAAGAATTCCAGATGTAACCTACTTAAGTTCCAAATCGATCTTGACTACTCGCAGGTTTCAGATTAGTGTCACACGCATTGTCAGGTAAACAAAATTAAGATACTCAATTAAGTTGAGGATCTCTGTTATTACCTACAGATATATGAGGGGTTAACATCAATTACTTCAGTGTTTGAAAGTGTCCGTATAGGACGAAACTGAAGTAACATTAGTTACAAATACAAGTAGTTATGTTAAATTTTTCAGTTCTATTCCTTAATTTTTATGATACTCCTACCACGTAGTAATAATAATTATAATAATATTTATTTCAAAAAAATGTATAAAAAGATGAAAGATGAACATATAGCCAGCACAGAAATAAACATGAGAAGTCACTGAAGCTCATAGAGCTTGTGCGTGACATTTATTGAGTTTACAAATTTATACAAAAATACAATTCAAAATTATAGAAGAATACAATTTAAAATTAAAAAAATTTTCTGCATGTTTGCGGTTGTAATGAAGTGAATAAATACAGTTGAAGTAGATTCTGAATAAATATCGGAATATAACTGACTGAGTGCTGAAATTATCAACATCGGTTTAGTGGATGTCAATTTTGAGAAGTTTGTTTTTATAGGGAAATATGTCAGAATTAGAGAAAATCAAAAATTCGGTTGGATAATGTCAACTTCGGGAAGTTTTCATGAAAATGTTAAATTCAGTTCCTTTTTTCTTATTATTCATACAAAAAAATATTTGGTCTGATGTATGTTACTCGTAAGTTAGCGTACATCTATCAATTCATTCCAGGAAGGTTTAATGTACATTGTAGAAAGTACTGAAGTATTCAGAATAACATTGAGATTTTGACATCCGTTTTCAAAATCCCCGCCATTATCATCACAACTATATCAGATTTGCCATTAAACAGTGTAAAAATATGTAGGTAGTACGTAGGTACGGTGTGTGTGCGTGTTGTGTGCATTGCATTTCTTTCTACGACAGCCGTTCACTGGCATTCGCGTTAGTTTTGTATAATGTGTATTCGGCATACCTAAAGTAGAAGTTATTATTACGAACAATGATCTAAGTTCAGTTCCTGAAATTAGAAATGCTATGGGAACCAGCAAAGATAGTATAAACTTTTTTCGGAATCAGTTTAGAGGAGGAAGTTAATACATAATGTTTCCAAACTTCGCAAGAAGAAATGGAGTGAGAAACAAAATCACCAGAGTTTTTAAAGAAAATCTTCCAATAATTCTGGAAGCCTTACAAACATTATCTCAGGAAGGAAAAAGTGCAACTCGGAAAAGTGCCTTACAACTGCAGGCGGCTACCTCCAGAATTTCATTCATTTACGGGATTATGTTGGTAGCCAAATACTCGGCTTTGAGGGAACCCGTGTCAGCTTTGGACGTGGTCAAAGCCTTGGAACACGTTAAAATGATTTTACTTTTATTTAAAAACCACCGTGAAAATCCGGAAAAAATGAAAGACGAAATTATAAAGGAAGCTACTGCTGTTGCGGAGAAAGTCGGACTGGCGAAGGACATTACATCAATGCCGCATATTACGGGGAAACAACGTCATAGAAGCTATCATCCAGCAGAAAGTCCTTCAGAATACTGGGGAGGTCTTCAGTAATACCATACTTGGATTCAGTTATCACCTCCCTTGAAGTTCATTTTGCTGAAGTTACACCCGGCGCAGATGCAAAAGATGACAACTGAAAATCTGAAACAAACTTGTAAATCAATTACCCTGTTTTATGATTTATCGAACATAAAGAATGAAATCGAACTTTGGCAGCAATTGCGGCACGATAGGCTTAATCTTGCAAATCTTACAGTTGTTGATGTCCTAAAAGAAACAAATTCCTTCTTTCCCGAAACGAAAAAAGCATTGAAAATTTTGATAGCTTTACCATGCACGACCTGTACAGTAGAGCGATCCCTTAGCGGCCTCAGAAGACTGAAAGATGGCGAAGAAGCACCATTGCAGAAAATCGCCTTAATGGTCTGGCCATGATGAGTGTACACACAGCTATATTAAATGAAAACAGAAATAATTTTAATGATAAAGTGGTTGAAAGATTTGCCGAAAATTCCCGCAGGTTATGTTATAATTAAATATTAGTTTTGTTAAAATAAATAATGATTACTGTGTTTAAAAGTTTGATTCAGTTATTATGCTGCCGAGGGCTTGTGAAGTTTTATGCATACCGTTCTTATTCCAATCGTCACCGAGGCAAAGTCTTTCAAAATGTAACGCTTCATGCTTTCGACTGTACCAGGTGTTCATATTTTTTATCCTCCATGATATTGCCCCATTGCCCCCCCTAAATCATAAGCTGGCGACGCCCTTGACAGTGTGGGCATTCTTTAACCGTTCTGACTTCAGAATCTACGTTTACTCAGCAAAACTGTGCGCTGCACTTCCTTATGCTTTTTCTGCATTGTTGATAATACGCAGAAAATAACATATGATTTTTTGTTTGCGTTGAATCAATGAGCTCCATAACACTTGCTAAAAAAGTTCGACAAAACAACACCTTGGTTATATCATTAACGAGTTAGATAAATGAAGCATTGGGATACAACCTATGTGTTGTTTCAGAAATGTTCACTCTTTTGATAAAGAAACTGACGCCAACATTTGACGTGAATATCATTCAACATGTTTTTTTTTCTTCTTGAATTTCAGTTCAGGACAAATATGAAGGTAATATTCATGGATCGCTCATCTCAACGAAAAACACGGAGCAAAATACGGCAATTTGAAAGAAGTCAGTAGATCAATTATACTAATAAATTAACTCAGTTGTTTTCATCGGATATACGCATAATATACAACGATTTGAATTATGCATGAGCACATCATTTATCATGTCTTCTAGGTACTAATATCCATGACTCCGCATCGTAATTAAACTTAATAAAACAAAAAATTATTACCATCCTCATGAGCTGTTTTCGTCCTTACAGTTTTCATTTCGCTTGAATTACCATCGAATGGAAATAAGTCATTTTTATACATATTGAACCTTCAATTGTTCGCATGCGTGATGTCAAAAGTTTGATGGTCGATTGAATTTTGTGACAGATTATATTCACGTGTAACTTCACTAAAGGATAATTGTTACATCAGGCATCAATAAATTACCATTGTGAAGTTACTGTCACCATTCGACGAATAAATATTATGTGCCCGAAAATTTTGATACATACATACGTTTTTTGCATATTCATGAAATGATGTACTTTGTTTACTTGATAATGATGAATACGTATCAATATTTATGTACATATAAATTTTATGAAAAATTCATGCTAAACAGTAAACGTGGTATTATTTGTTCAATGTCGTCATAACGAATGATAGAGGTTGAAATTTCAATTATTTGAAAAATATATACATAAAATACTAAAATATTAATATTAGTATGAAGCTATACAATAGCTCCATACAGCTCCATACAATAATAATCGTTATTAAAATAATAATAATGATACTTACATAATTCACAGAGCAAAAATCAACAATTCAATTAAAGAAATTATACCGTTATAAAATATAGCAATTATAAATCATACTTAATGTGCACGAGATTTATTTTTCAGCTCGCATATACTAAAATAAAAGATATAGCTGGTTTGAGCTCTTTTGCACAAACGTAGTGGTATCATTTATAGATGTTGATTTTGGAACAAAAACATCTTGCAGAAAGTAATTCCGGGGGATCAATTCTACCATTCAACAACTGAGGTAAAAAAGCAGATACTTGTTTTCTCCTTTTTTCAAGATACAGGATCGAATGTTGGCAACAGTTCAATTTAATTGCAATTTCTTTGAGGATACACGTCAGTAGTTTTGAAACCTTTTTTGAGCCGAAAACCTTTCTTTGAACTCTTTCAATATTTGATATATACTGATTATAAATGGGATTCCATATTATGAATCCATTTTCTAACTTTGGCCTTACTAAGCTAAAATATAGAGAAGTAGAAGATAAAATATTGTTGAAATTTTACAATTTCTAAAAATAAAATCTTAACAGCGATAGTCAATGTGATTATTAAAAGTGAGTTGATGATCAAAATGGACACCTAGATCCCTAATAGCGTTAGTTCTATCTGAAATAGTTTCATCGATACTATATGCAAATTGTTTTGTATCGAATTTTCTGTTAAATCATACAATTTTGCCTTTGGAAATTGAGAGGGTTTTGCTGCACCAGTCATTTAAAGTGTTCAAACGCTATTGCAGTCTAGTACAGTCATCTCTCTAACGCCTTCATAAACGACATAGTTGGAGTCATCGACATCAACTGTTTGATATACGCGGATGACCTGAAATTATATTGTGAGATCAATGGCATCAAGGACTGCCTTCAACTCTCCCTCAATCTGAAACGTGTTGAGCAATGGTATTTTCGCAATAATCTTCTTTAAACGCGATTAAATGTAATGTAATGACATAATAAAAATTCTTCCATTTTCATATCAATGTTCAATAAACGATATTCCACTTCAACAACCTCTCACATTCACCCTCACTTTTCTCCTATAGATCAGACAATATCTATCCACCAATTGGATTTCCCTATGATGCATTGTTAGCTAGACATGGAATACAAACTGAGTAGAGAAAAGTATCAGTGTTCAGTGTTCATATAAAAGTATTTGTTTTGAAAGATTTTTTTTCTTTCGAGTAATTCAATGTCTATATGAAAGTAGCTGTTTCAGAAGGGCTTTCTTCCAGTTTGTGTATGAAAGTTGCTTCTTTGCATGATCTACACATACATGAATAAAGTTACTCATTTTCAAATTGATTACATCCTTCCTTTCTTTGGAAGATTCCCTCATTTTTTTTGTATCAAGATGGAGTAGTAGAAAGCCAAAAACTTTCTTTCCCTAAAATTAATCACTCCTAAAAATATAACCCCTTCAATTCGTATGGTTTTTATCTTATAACTTATTGTAATTGTATTGTATTGTGATTTGACTTATATGGCTGTTCTGTAATTGGGTGTAACCTGTAGAACAGTGTATAAATAAATAAATGAATAAATAAAAAATAAATCTATATCGATAACAGAGGTGTATAACTTCATACCACCGGCGAACATTAATCTAATGTACAATGTGTTGCAGAAATCATTTATGGAAAGTAAAACAAGTAATGGTCCAAGATTACATCCTTAAGGGATTCCACTAGAGGCAGAATGAATATTTGAAGATAAACTATTTTAGTAGACAAACTGCTTCCTTAGATCAAGATATGATTTGAAAAAATTAATATTAATTTCATTGAAACCAATACCAGAAAGTTCATGAATAAGAATCGCATTATTAATTTTATCGAAAGCTTTCGAGATGTCTCTGTATACCACATCAACCAGCCCCCTAGGGTCCAGTGTTTCACATAAAAAAATGATCAAAAACAGGCAAGGTACTGATTGTGGATCTATAATTCATTAAACTATGTTGATGATTGAGAATGTTTGGATGACAGGTAAATGTGGTTGTACATAATCACCTCAAAGGGTTTCGCGAAGTTACTGAGAACTGAAAAAGCATCATTTTTGGGTCTTCACGTCGAACCCATTCGACTACTCGAAACGAGTAGAGCAGGATCACGATGGCAAGCATTTTTTTGACAGTAATTTTGTTTTTCCTTGATAGTTCCGATGACCAGATCTATTGAGTTTTTGCTGATACTTTCCCGCTGAGAGAGTTATTTCCTGTCTTTGTCTCTTGTTATTGTAGCATGTCTGCGACATGACGATTATCTCCCTAATCCTCGAATCGTAGTCTTTTGAGGAGTACCATTGCACATTCTTCAAAGCATCTCGCTATTTGACCCTGTACCAAAAATCATCTGAACAAATGCACAAGAGGTCATGGGATGTTATGTCAAACGCTTTGCGGTAATTGAGTCCTGCTTTATACATTTATTGATGAACAGGTTCTTTTTGAACCCAGTCACACCTCTCTTTGACTCTTCCTGCCCAAATGCACTTTAAAATACTGGGTCAACTTCATAGAGTATGCGTGCAAATAAGTTGCCGGTGAATAACTCACAGCACTAAATCAAGTATCTAATCTTTGAACTAGACAAATCTTCTTTATGGGTATGGACACTTCATCAGTTGACAAACCAATTCAGAATCTGCTACTCCTCATCCAAATTGAAAATTCTGGCCAAGTGGCATTGGGTACTCGTTAGTTACTTGGAAAGGGCTCTTCTTTTTGGTGGTTCTTCTCTTCAGGCTGTAGAAGATTTCTACATATGTGTCGAACTGCGGTAGGACTGGTGGGTCTGAGTTGAATGGTTGTATATGCCCTCGAATGTCCTTCAAGGTTTCAACCCGATCAGAGGTTGGCGAGATATCTACAACAAGTAGACACTCTTGATTGAGGATTTCTTCAAAATTTGTTACTTTCGCGATACTGCTGGCTTGCGTTACTACTGACCATGGAAGCCATACAGATTGATGGTTAGCACCACTCCTCTGCTCAAAGTGTGGTGGACAAATCCCAGTTCAACGGTATGCGCCCCACGTTGAGCGTAATATGTCTATTAGCCGTCCTCTAGTCCATCACATATTGGATATGAGATGCTTGTTGTCTCGCTGACTTGATCTTAATGAAGATATGCTCCTGATGATTTTGGCGGCGTACATCCACATATATCCTCATTATCATCATTGGCGAAATAAATAATCGGGCTGGGTCCTACCAATCTGCTTCCAATCCCTCCAATCATGTCCTTTGTGGGTGCCCCTGCCTCGTGATCTAGGAACTCTTTAAGAATGCCGAATGGTGAGACCTGTGGACCCACGGCCTGTATCGAAGGGAGATTAGAGTTATACCTTCCAGGTGCACCTATGCTGCTGGTCCGGTTTTGTAGCAGTTACTTCATCAGTAACTGACGGAGCTACCGTATAGCGCAGCGCGTCTTGAATGCAATTTATTGTGAAAATTCTAAAATTATTATCATGCAGAGTTTTCTGAGATAATTCACCTAAAATCCTCCCCCCTTGATTGAGAACTGGTTCAGATCAGCTATACATCTACCGTTTTCTGTTTCTAGCTGTCCATAATGATACCTTCACTGGATAATTTAATTGTTCTATATTTCAAAATGCACGTTTCTGATGAAGTCGAACCCAATATATTTTGGTCCGAAAACCAAAGTTCTCAATATCATCGATCCTCAGGCATCAACTGTCCACTGAATATTATCAATCCCAAACATTAATTTGGTTGGAAGCATGCACAGAAGTCGCTCATGGACAAAATAGAGTAATGTGAAAGGTTCTAGGTAATATTCGGTGAAATAACCATCAATTATTGATCGTCCTGCGAAGGAAAAACTACGAGCTTCAATCGCTAATGTCCTCATGGCAATCAGGCACACGCGAACTGTTTATGAAGCATTGATATAAACGGAAAGTGCATATGAGACTAGTAATTATACCTGTGATTTGAAATAGTTTTCATTAGCTCACTACTTCATTTACGAATGTTTGTTCTTCGGTAAACTCTACGAGTAATTGCTTTATAACCGGACTTAACGAGAACATATAATGATATACCTAGTTACAATAGTATGTAAATAACGCAACTGGCTCTATGGCGAGCTTAATTTTTCATAACCAACAATAATATTCACCACATTGAAGTTTTTGAGTCATACACCAATCTTGTTTCCTCTACTAGTTTCTAGATAGTTCTATTTTTATAATATTATTCGGAACTCAAACAAGCTCAGGGTCAAACAAATCCATTGAATATATCTGATGATTGTCAAACCAATAATCACTTGGTGAGAAAATGTCTGATGGCTGAAAGCTCCGCAGCAAAGGCTCAGGCAAAGTTCTCTAATGTACAGGCAGGCCGTCAGGCCGTCAGCAACACATCGTCAGCGGCCATGGAAATTCTTCCAGACCTGCCTCGTCTCCGCATCTTTTTGGACAGGGGTACTAGGTAGACAACATACTGAATTGTGCATAAAATAGTCTAAAATAGTCACATCATTCCGGTAATGATTTGTGACTTAATGCCTACAATTGTCAACTATGACTTGGTAGTACTGCCGAAAAGTCTTTCATCAATAGAAAGACTCAACAAATTGTCTGGATTCCTGCCGACACCGACCTGGAAGGTATGGAAGCTGGTGACTTGGCAGGGAGGGCACTGCAAGCGGTTTCATCGGAATAGAATACGTCATTTGCATACCTTTAGGCTTTGTTTAACAAACACTAAATATCCAGACTGCAAGAAAAGTTTCAATTGGCATAACGACCAAGATTTGGCCATTCCAAGGCATTCATACATTCTTCGAATTGTTAGTCTACTGCAGATCTGATGACAGCAGAAAAAGACTATGTTGCCTTACATGTCTACTCACAGGTAACTGACGTCTGAATCGTCATATGACAACTGCCGGAAGACAGGTTTCCAGTGTTTGGCAAATATATATCCACTTTTGACATCTGACCTAAGAGAATATTCACCAAATGAGGTAAGAATTCTTCGTCGTTCGTTATTTGGACTTATTTGGCCAAGATTGTATAGGTTTGAGCTACAATATACTCTCGCGGTTTAAAGCTGAGGGTCTACTAATAGTTCATTTATTTTTCCCCAAAAATGTAAGATACATATAGAAATAATCAACAACAGGTACTAAAGAGGACAAAATGCATCCAACGTTTAAGCAGAAAGTGTCAAAATTCAGATATTTTTTAAAATTGATCGACAGCTCTGCCAGAAGTATTAGTAATAATTCTCAATTTACGATTCAACACAAAAAATGTCAGGTGGTCACCCCCTAAAACACACTCCATAACGCATCACGTTGAACGCTACCAAGAATAACCCGAGTTTGCTAAAGACCAAAAGTGATTTTTGCCCTATTTTAGACCCAAACTTCATAAACAAACTTGAAAGTCTGGAACATCAGAGACACATTGAGAATTCGACAGTGTTTTCTAAAGATACTTTTCAGAAATTGCTTGACTGGACCAGCCGCTTGTGAAAAAAATACATTGTCAGCTACAATTCCGCTCTCTCTACGAATTCCTTCCAGCAGTCACTTCCAGAAAACATTTTGTTATATAATGTCTATACATTACATAAGTAAATTCTAATTGTTTTATTCTATTTCAGTTACAGAAATGTTTGTTATCTCACTGTAATTTTTTCTCGATAATTTCTGATATAATTATGAAAAATTGAAGGCTAGGCCATCAAAACATATTTTTCCAGTGATAAAAGGCTTTTTTCCAACAGCAATAAAACTGGCAGCCATGAAATTAACATCTAGTTGTCATTATTCTTGAATCATACATGACTCTCAGTACTTCAAAATTTCAATCCATGTTACTGGCCTAATCAATTTGAACCAATGGAATCAAATATTCAATATGATTGTGACTGAATATTGAAACTTTGCATAAACGAAAGTTTTTCGTGTAATGAGACATTTTCGATTTGAATAGAAACATTATTCTGAACTCCAATCAAATCGAAAAGAATACGCGACGTATTGTTGATACATCCAATCGCGTCAAATAGGTCGGTTATTTTTGAAAAATGCGAGTTTAGTCATTTACTTACTCTATTCATATATTGGAACATCGGGTCTTTAATGATTGAACTTAATTTTTTTTTCGATTTTTGTTATTCAGGTGATAAAATTGGTTTCATTTAGGTATATTTATATATTGTTCATATATTGATGCATTCAGCTGATAATATTTCAGGGACTAATTTTTACCACTCGACTCAAAAATTTTTTCAGGTGAATATTAAATTCTTTAAACGCAAACTTTGTTATTTTTGAGCAATATTAATCAGGTAACTGCAATTCGTCCTACGGACTAGTGGTTTTATTGATGGATAGATAGATGTTTATCGACTACGTTATATACAAAATTACATTTGTAGTAGGTCATGGGGTGGGTTATGTATAAAATAGTAGAACACAGTATGCACTCAAAGACAAAAAATTACATAGGCATAAAACATTATGAATGTTGCCAAGCAGGCAATCAGACAGGTAAATTATTAGTCAAATATATTGTGGGGCAGACCTGTGAATATGTTTCATAGGTGTGTGGCAGAAAATAGGACAAAACTTCATATATTGGCAGGCCATAAATTCGTCAACTTAGTAGAAACAGTGGTGGGAGCATATTTTCTTGACTTCTGTTTTGTATTGATTATAATTTAGATTTTTAATTTCGTCAGGTAATGCGTTATATATCCTAATATCAACAGAGTTTCTGGCTGACTTGCTCGATGTCTTGGTTCTCTTGGCAGATTTTTATTTCTGATATTATAGTTATGGAACTCCGCATTAGTTGAGTAGGCATTTTTGTTTTTATGTATATGTAGTAGTGAGTGATATATGTATAGGAAAGGTACAGACAGTATTCCATACTCAGCAAATAGCGGCCAGCACTGATCCCTATGTCCTGCATTAGCTGTGACTCTCGCTTTTGAATAATGAAGACTGTTTTTGAGTTTGGAGTATGAGGCCATGAAAGGCACTCAATAAGGTTTCTATTTTTGCAAACTTCTTGAGTTGACGCAGAACATACGTGTATTTGGATATTTTTTGCATAGTTCATCTATATGAGCGGACCAGTTGGGATTATCGTCCAAAGTTATTCCAAGTAGTTTAACAGTGCCACCGTTTGAGAGTGTGTGATTTGCGAAAAAGTTCAGTTTTTGTGTTTTGTTTCTGTTCAGACAGAGTAGATTACTATACCAGTGATCTGTTATATTTTCCACCTCCTCTTCAATTTATTTAAGAGTGCGCAAGTCTGAGTGTCTGTTAACCAATGTCGCATCATCAGCATACTTGACAATAGTGTTTGGAAAAAGGTAGTAAAAAAGATCATTGATGTAAACTGAAGGGGTCTCAAAACAGACCCTTGGGGCACAAGGACACACCTTGGGGCTGTTTGCTATCATAGTATTGCTAAATTACAAAATATTCGTCAGAAAATTGAAATTCATCGATAAAATTTCGCAGTCTTTTTCCAAAAAAATTTACAGAAATTCGGTTAATTTCGTGGTTGAAAGCGATTTCATAGAGGCAATTACTGGCATCTTCATTTGACTACTTTCCCACCAGCTTCCGTTGACAGTTGACACCAACAACAACATCGAAAACCTTCTGAAGTCGTCCGTATGCAGGCAAATTTCAGCCCATATAGGGGCAAGAAATAACAACTGAAGCAGCTGTATTTTTGCCTAGTCATTGGACGATAATGAATTTTAAAAATTGACTCGGCACCTCAACACATTACTAAAGAAGTAAGAAGAAGCACTGTTTATTGAAGGAAATTTTCAATAACGGCAACTTGAATGAACGCTAATTAGAGACTTAACAAATAGAATGAATTTATTGTTGGATTATCGGCGTGTATGAGTGTGTGGAGAAGAAAGGATTGTAAACAATTCAGTTTTAGATCTTAGATGGCTGCCGACGGATCAGTGGCGTCGGTTACAGTCAATTTTGAAATTTTCAAAATTTGAAACTCATTTTTGCAATCTGAAACCAATATATTTCAACGGAAACTGCTGTAGAGCACATTTTTCCTCTTGAAATGGCTTCAATAGTTCCAATATTTGCTGGTTTTTCACAGTATAAGAGCTCGAATTCTATAAAGTCTATCAACAATAGAAGGCTTCTATTCAATTTGGATCATTGCGCGGCTTTGGCAGATATCAGCTATTGAAGGTTTATGAAATAGCAAGCAAAAATCGTCAAAGTATAGTGAACAACTTTTTTAATATTCCGTGGTAATTGTAAATACTTGAATTTCTAGTATGAAAGCTGAATTTTACATTGACAATTTATCCAAGCTATCAGGATTATTTCTAGTATTATCCCGAAAGAAACTTGCTTCATTCTCTGATAATTTAAGGTTGCTATTTTATACCTGCTTTTATATCATCTATATATAGGATGAGGTACTATTTATATTTCAGGAACTATTTCAGGAACTGGCAACACTAATGCCAATAGGTAAAATGTGACAACACCATAATAAACTTCGACATTTTTCATCATGAACGTACCCACAACATTTTTATTTACAAGTGATATTTATTTGTTTACAGTTAGTTAGGAAAATCAATTCGTCCAAAATATGAAAATTCCAAGAGAAGAATTTCATTGGATTATTTTTCACAACTTGCAATGTTCAACAAGACTATGTTAATGAATGCAATTCTTTGTATGTCTATAAAGCCCAATAAAAACCACAGTATATCGCTGGTATAGTGAATTCGTTCGCCGACGAAATCCGTGTCAGTCGTCCAAAATCGGTTGTTGTGCCACAAAACATTGATGCAGTTCGTGAACTAATAATGCACGATTGTAATGTGACATATTTTGAGATAGAGGCATCCTTGCACATTAGTTCCACTTCATTACATTCGATTTTGTGTGAACACTCAGTTGTAAAAAAATAGTCTCATTGGATACCCCATAATTTTAATCGCTCCAAAAATGGCTCGCGTCAATTGGTGTGAGAAAATAGCTAAAAGGTGTGGCCGTAATGACGTGTATAAAATCGTGACAGGTGACGAATCATGGATATATGCGTATGAGCTGGGAACAAAACAGCAATCGATTGTGTGGGTATTACAAGACGAGCTAAATCCAAAGAAATTGTTCGTGGAAAAAGCACAACAAAGCAAATGGTAGTCTATTTCTTTAGCCTAATGGTTCATTTGGACACTGTTCTGCTTGAGCAACGTCGAAATGCCAATTCTGAGTGGTACATGACCATGTGTGTTGCCGTAGAAGAATCATTCCCCATCATGACAAAGCGAGCTCTCACACATCTCGTGAAATAGTTACATTTTTGAGCAGTCAAAACATCAAATTGATGGTTTATACTCCGTACAGTTCTGACTTGGCACCCAAAGACTTTTTCTTGTTTCCGAATATCAAAGGTTAACTATGTGGTCAACGATTTACGAGCGCCGATGAATCAGTTAAAGCTTTCATAATACATGCTCTGGAGGCGTGTCAAGAGGAATGGAAAAACTACTTTGACAAATGGTTTGAACGAATGCAAAACTGTATTGATCGTCAAAGGAACTATTTCAAAAAATAATAAAGCCGATTTTATTAAAAAATGTTTGTTATTATTTGCTATTCTCGAAATATAAATGGAACCTCTCTTATTATACTTTTATACCTGCTGGGACAATGATGATTCAAACTTCATAATAGACCATCGTTCCTTTACATATATTGCGGGCATACGCTGAGGAACTTGCAGCTTTTATAAAATAAGGAATGTGTGGCATTCACGAGCTCTTGCTCTATTAGGTCCAATTCAACATTTCATTTGAAATATCCAACGTGATACTTCATCATCTGTGACCCTTCTTTAACCAGAATCGGAACACTATTATAAGTTAGGCCAAGCGTTGTCATACCTTGGTGAGTAGTTATTGCATTTTCTTCCATTTGCCCTCTTCAGCAGCCTAGTGTCACTAGCCTTGTACTATTCGCCATTTTTCAACATTTTTGCACTTATCCTTTTTTTTTCAGGAGCCTTTTTCAATTACCTAATGGACAGTTTCATTTCTTCTTCATATGGTTCTTCCATATTGATGACCTTCATAAGCTTCAAGATGTTGCCATTCGCTTTCTCTCTAGCGGTGTGCCATTGTTTTTTATTATCAATTCTTCGTTCAGTATCCCTAAAAAGTATACTTTTCATGTCTCCTCTATGTTTTCTGAGTCTTCTAGTAGACTTCCATCTTCATCTTCGAAACAAATTTTGTAGCAGCTGATGAGCTTTGTTTTCATTCTTTCAAAATTGTGTCTATGTTTTTCTGTTGAGCTCCGCTTTAATTTTCTCCAGTTTTTGCTCTCGATCAATTAATCCACCCAGCATTTTCTTTTGGTTTTTCTTCTTTTCCCAATACCTTTCTCAGTCTGGAATGCTATTTTGATGTACTCTTTAGTTAGTAGTCTACTTGTCTTTTCTGATGCCTTTTCTGTATATGTCAGTGTTAGGATTATCTTTGTATATTTGTTTAACGGCATGTTTTAACTTTTTTTTATCAAAGATATAAGGAATCATGTCCGGATTGGAGTTGTCATTAACTGCGATCTGTTTTTTTCAAAATTAATTCTTTTTTAAAATTCTCGGTTGAATAATGAGTCTGTAGATCAATCTATGGTTAGCTGCTAGTTTATGCTTCCAGGTTGTTGGTGGTGCTTAAAATGGTTGTTGAGTGTTGTGTCTGTGTGGATTGGTTTGTGGTGAATTGCGAAATCATGTTTTTCCATGTTTCATGTTTTTGTGATTGTCAGGTCCAAAAAGTTCATCGACTAATTGGATACAAGTTCTATTGCAAATTTCACCTACTGGTGTAATTAGATAGTAACAGTAGTGTAGAGTGTACCAGTCCAAATCAATTATATTGCTTGTATGACAGTAGAGTGGCTCTTCTAGACGCATCTCAAATATTTTACAACAGTTACAAATTATAGATATTGTTCTGATTTTTTTTATTTACTGCCTTTTTTTCAAACAGAGTATGTTTCTGATATGTTCCATATTCAATGCACGGTAGTTGCACAGACACTGGCAGGAACATTTTAATGATAATGACAATAATGATAATATCGTCTTCAAATACAGTTTTCTGAAAACTAATCAGGTACAATTTGATTGTTATATGAAGATAACAGGCGAAAGTCAATTTGCATCATGTCATATTGCTTATGTGATTTGCATGAAAATTCTGCACTTACCTATGAGTCGCTGTACTAGTTTTCAGGCATCTCAATATACCTTACCCGAATTCACCTCTAGAATATTTTTGTGTACACCACTGGTCGGTACAAAGATCTCAAAGAGGCAACAGTCTCCACTGGCCGACATTCTTGTTTTTCCTAATCATGATTGTGCACATTATTGATGTAAACAACAATTGCACCGACAGTCTAGGTTGAACCAAGGTTAGGAACAGTATTTGGTGTGGTCCAGGTTACTCTAGATGTCTACCCACTGGAAATTCTTCGACTAATTGAATTTTGGGTGTTCCTGCAAGTTCCATGGAACGATGTTTCTCATTGTTTTGTCTTGAAGAGTTTTATTTTTTGCCACGACTTTATGGCACTTGTCTAGTGTTTTATTGAGTTTGTTGAAGGACTGAAGGCATTGATCCATATTATTCTCATGGCTAAAATGAGTTACTGCCCAAAGAATCAGCAGAGGTCAAGATTATGACTCATGAACAGTTTCTATTTATTCACACAGTAATTTTTAACAATCTCTGAGTTTGAGATTCATGATATTGAGGTTCATCGAACCGCAGTATTTCACGCTTGAAAGTTATTTAGTTTATAGATGATATGAATTAATGAACATACAAGTGTTTGTGAAATCAATTCTGTGAAAATGATGATGATGATGAAAACGGTTTTTTTTATTAATAGCTCGAATGGAAAAATAGAAAAAAGATTGAATTCTTGTTTACCTATCATATACAAATAAAAGGAAGAAGAAAGATTCTACTTGAAAGAACTACTTCCTATTACAGATATAGGGAAAGACTAAGCTAGTGGGTGAAAATAATAGTTTTCAACTTTCCTTCAGCATTGCTCTGAATGCCGTCAAACGGCATTATTCTACATTAATAGTAATGAATCCTTGTACTCTGGAATTGGTGTGGATATTATAAACACTTTTTTGAAATTGAGATTGAAATTGATGTTTCCGTTGACGTGGAACTGGAACTTTTTGAAAACGAATTTGTCCGAGGTGTGGATTAACAATGTCTCACATATCAATATGGAATGCCTATCAAAATAATAGCTTGACACGGGATATAGCCCTTCAATGAATAAAAACTGCTTCGGAATGAAAGTGTAGTAGACGACCAACCGCATGTGTGTTCCTGGATCTTACAAGGGCTTTCGATACTGTGGATCACCAACTTCTGTTGGACTTCCTGCAAGATTCAGGAATGCGAGATGTGGCAAATGAATTATTTTCAGATTATTTGAGTTGCCGCAAACAGTATGTGAAAATAGGAAATGGAATCAGCGAAGAGATATTTATAAAATATGGAGTACCACAAGGTACAGTGCTAGGAACACTACTTTTTTCATTATATATAAATAGTCTACTCACCATCCATGAAACTACAGGTCAAATTCTATACACTGCAGAAACCTGGAAGAGTCTGAAAATAAAAATGGAAAACGATCTGTTAAATATTATCAGTTGGTTTGACCATAAGTTGCTTACCGTAAATTTTGACAAAACTTTTTATATACTTCTTTCGAGTTACAGAACTGAGTTACGTGAGTTCAAGGAACTCACACTGGTGAAAACCAATCAACAGATTGCCATCAAACAAGCAGAGAGAGTCCGATATCTAGGGGTTGCAATAGATTGTCATTTAAGATGGAATCATCATATCGATGAAGTAACTAAAAGTTTAAGACCAAATGCTTCAATAGAATATTAGATACTCGTTCCCTCAAAACTTTATATTATGCTCTTGTGGAGTCACGACTGCGATATAGTATCCTTAGCTGAAGTGGTGTACTTGATACCCGTCTTCAAAAACTTGAAATAGTACAGAAAAAAATTTTGAAAATAATTTCCAAAGAAAAATATATGTATCCGTTAAAAAAGCTTTTGAGGATTCAGCTATCCTCAGCGTCTGAAAGTTATATTTAAACGACATAGCAATTTTCACAAGTGAAAATAAATACACCCTTCAACAGTTAGAGCATAGTTATACCACAAGAAACAAAGCAAAAATGTTGGTACAAATACAGACAACAAAGAAATTGGTGGGACAGCGTTGTTTCAGTTTTTTAGCAAATAAATTCTATAACTTTCTAGACGATATGCATAAAAATAAGGTAATGAAAGTCAACTCGATACCACTAATAGAAAATATATTCAAAAAGTATCTCTTCAATGTAGATCATGAAATCATATTAAATATAATTGATAACAAATAACTTATCAAAATTTCCCTACTTTCATCGCTATAGAAATGATCTGAATTTTCGATTCTCCTTTCATTGTCATTTACTTTTTCTCAGGTCCAGAATATTGTAAATATTGTAAATACTCACACTGAAATACTATTCGAAGGTTATTTGGTAACACAATTAATAAAGAATTCCCATGCACAACCTTAGGGTTTTAATGGGTTTTCTCGATGTTTATTACCCATATCTAGAACATTCCTTTTAATTGATTGTTTTTCTTTTTTTTCTATCTGATATTGCATACGATGTAATGAAAACTCTTTCTATTGCTGGTAAATAAACATATTATTATTATTTTTTTCCACCGTAGTGTGCGGTGGTCAGGCCCTATCCCCCGAAGCCCCGATACATTCGGGAGGGCGCGCCAGCATTATCAACCAATGACCACTCCCCACACCGTGGGGTAAGTGATCATTGGGTCCGAGAATCATGTGCCTGAGCAAACGCTGTGATTCAAGAATGACAGCCTTCTGCATCTGTGCGGCTAAGAGTTCTGCCTTAGTGCGGTAAGCCGGTATGATTTTAAGATTCGAGAGTAGAGAAGACATCATTCCACCAATGACTCCAATAATCAGAACAACCATCTTGACAGAGTGATCTGAATAGAGTCTGCGGAGTTCGAAGAGAAAATCTCGATATTTTATCCGTCTCTCTCCTCTTTTCTGACGATATTTGTCTCGCCAGGAGCTGAAAACTCCTCGTTTTGCTCTGGTGGTCGAGAAGGACTACATCAGGCTCATACTTCTCGTTCCCCACAAAGGATTCAATATCCTCCAAAGCGTAGGGCAACATCTACGTCTCGTCAATACCGTAAGAGTGCCGTAGATGGTAATATAGCACTCTAATGGCCGCAATATTTCGATGGATATAGGGCGAAACCGCATATGCCGGACATGCTGATAGCAAGTACATTAGGGTCTCGGGCGCCTCGCGACAGGCATTGCACCTTGTGTCAGGAACCTCTATACCCACCACGCGACTGCGGTAGACTAAGGTGTTGAAGACACCATCCTGTCGGGCCATGATGAACCCCTCAGTTTCCGACTTCAGCCCACTCGGCTTGAGAAAAGCGAACGTCAGGCGCTTTGATAAGCCAAGGTCTCCAATGTTATAAAAAAAGAACCCATGCATTGGCTCATCTTTGTTTCCGCAGAAGTAAGGTGATCTCTGCGGCTTTTATCTGAGCTTTTTGCTGAACGGGTTCCAACTCAGTAACAGAGTTGTGGTCACCTCGTTCAGTGTCGAAAACTATACCAAATTCATCAGCTGCTCGGGCAGCTGCCCTAAAAAGAAATGCTCCAATTCCTGCTCTCTCATGATCACGGACCATGCAGAGAAGGGGATCCGAACTTCTGACGACTTTACAGGCTGCATCCAGTACCATTCTGTCATGTAGACTCTCCAAACTCAAAAGTCTACGGCCTCCCTGTTTTCGGGGGAAGTACAACCGTGGAACGGACGATTTGGGATGCAAACTCCTATAGAGATGCATAATTTTTTATTATTATTATTTATTATTATTATTATTATTCGAGATACCACAATTTTATTGGTTTCTGAAGAATAATAATCTCAGAATATATTTGTTATGAAATTTAACCTTTTCTTTGAAATCAGTGGTGTTTATAGAAAATTCTTTCGATGGGGAAACAAATGTATTTTTTACTTTTAACCAAACTGCATTTTTATATTATAAACACAAACGAACAATTTCAATCATAACAACACACAAAAATGTGTGCAACGCAGCTTGAACATAACAATGTTCCCCGTTAGTTGAGCAATTCTAGAATGGATCTTTGATTTTCATTCATCTCTCTTAACATCAATTTAGTATCCATCTGAAAACAACGGTCTTTTAAAAAAAATACCTATAATTCACCTCCTCTGCCAACGTCCCTTCAAATCTGTCAAATTCCTACCACAATCAACTTCTTTCCTAGATAATACCACGACGGATACTGAAATACAGTGACATGATCATTTTATGTGTCCTTTCTTTTTCTAACATTCGTTTCTCGTTGTTACAGCCACCGGAGCCTTCGCCCCGGGCATGGAGCCAAAACGGCAGCGCACCGCCTATACCCGCCACCAGATCCTCGAACTAGAAAAAGAATTCCACTACAACCGCTACCTCACAAGACGGCGCCGCATTGAAATCGCTCACACGTTGGTCCTCTCCGAGCGACAAATCAAAATCTGGTTTCAGAACCGTCGAATGAAGTGGAAGAAGGATAACAAATTGCCCAACACGAAAAACGTCCGCAGAAAAACCAACCCCGCCGGGGTCACCACCGCCGCCAAGTCGGGGGGCAAAGTTCGGGGAAAAACACAAAACGGCACTCCGGGCAATAACAATGACAAACGGAAAAACAACAACAGGGACCTGGAGGGGTTGAGGGAGGACATGATGGACATGTCGCTGAGCGGGCATCTGGCCCATCAGATGACCCCCACGAGTCTCCACCACGGGGGCATGCTGCACGGGGACGGTGGCATGCACATAGGGTCGATGGGGCAGTCGCTCGCCGCCCTCTCGTCTTCGGAGGGGTGTGGGGTGCCAGGGACGCCGCAGCCCGTTATTAAATCGGATTACGGTCTCACCGCCCTTTAAGAGTAAGGGAGAGTGTGAAGCTCAATGTGTAAAAAGGTTAGGTTTGTTGGAGGATTGTGTGATTGATCAGTTATTTTGAAATGGAAGACATTTCTAACACTCTATAGTTCATTTAGTTTTACGATTCAGTAACGGGTGAAAGGTCACGGTTCAGGAAAAACATATGGGGCGTAGTACATAGATATAATATTATACACTGACTAGTGCAGTTTCACGGAATCAACCCTTCTATAGTTACTATAATTTTCTATACTTTATGAGTAAAACTGGCGTTAATTGCAGAAATCTAACAAGAAGGTAAACATTTGACGTTTGACGACTTTTCACTTTATAAAAATGAAAATTTTTATGTAAATAAATGAAATACTCTTGAGAAAAATTACTGAATCTGCTCAAAAATATTGCACATATCGAAAAAAAAAACATATTGTTGAAATTATTCGTGTGTTTGTGGATTACTATTGTCTCCCGTACCAGTCGACTATGCTATCACTGGTTGGGGCAATGAGTTCCGTTTCAAACAGAATCCTGTGGTTTCCTCCACTGACTGCGTATTATGGTCACAGCCAAGTTGTTCGTTTGGCCTAGTCTGCAGTTTCCTTCGTGCTCCTTCAGCATTGTTGCTATGGATCTTTTGTTGGTTCCGATGTATACCTTCCCATAAGTGAACAGTATGCGATAAACCCCTGTTGCTGATCATGGGTCCCTTTTGTCTTTAGCCGACCTGAGGCTATCTTGTATCTTCTTAGTGAGTTCAAAACCCGTTTTAATGAAGATCAAACTGTTTTATCTTCCTGTTGAAGATGATCACTTGGTAATTGAAACACATGTCGAGGTGTTGAAAATAACTGTTTCGTGTTAGAATAGAAATTCAGTAATATTCACTTCCACAGCAATCAGAAAAGAGACCGCTTTAAAAGCATTGTTAATGGAAAGCTCTAACTTTGTTCCTGTCAGATCGAGCCCACAAAACGTGTCACCCCATAATTACCAAGCGTCTTGTGAGTGAACAGCAAAGTTTTCCTCAGGTTGTCAACGATATTAGGTAATAACTTCGATTTGGAGGATCATTGTTCAGAATTGCTGCATAATGATCAAACACAATGTTCAGTACTCCTGATGTTCTCAACTTTTCACAATCTGAGGAATATAAATGAATCTAGTTCAGCAGAAGGTCTGCTCAAAGCTGATGAAGGTAAACTGAGGACGCCAAAAGTTATTGCACATATTACACAATAAAGAGTATACTCAGTAACTTGTCTATCAAATAAGATGAATTGAAGGAAATATCATTTATACATCTAACTTTTTTTACAAATGGCTGAGATCTCAGAGAATTGCTTTTTTCCGTTCTTGAAAACCAAATTTTTTCATGAAGAAGCTACAAATTTCTAATCGAGATTGTTTTCAAAAATAATTTTGAATTTTGAAAACGCAAAATGACTGTAATGAAATTTTGATGAACAAACTTGCAATTTCATCTGTGTATAATTTAGGTGAGAGATCATGTTATACTCAAGTTATATTCATTGAGAGAATATCTCATAGAGTGAAGAGTCATAAAATCAGTTAGCTGGATGAACTATGAAAACACACTTTTGTCTATTTTTCACGATAGTTTTATATTTGTTGAATAGTTTCGGTTATTACAGCATTTTCAAAACTAATTAGATTACATTCAAATCTGAGTATTTATACCTACATTAATTATACCTATCATAAATAATTTGATGCATATATTGTCTGTACCTGGGATAACCTCAGTTAATAGAAGAATATCGATGAGCATCACAAAAAAATTTGAAAAAAATTTAGGTATTGATAACTGGGTTATAGGTTCAGTAAAGGACTATTGTTTAGATCAAGTTGTTCGTTGAGGATGATCGAATTGGGATTTTTCTTTTGATTTGTTTATTTCCATAGATTCCAACAAAAGTGTGTTTTATAGTGTATAGTGAACATAAATTTCCACGAAATAAACAAGTCGTCAATCAAAGGAGCAAAATCAGTTAACCACTAGAAATACTACTCAAAATGTTCTTATTTTATTAACATTAGTAATTTCTTGCAACCATTCCGAAACTAAAAATAGGACTTTTTCCATTAGGCCAACTTTGATTCACCTACATATATCAAGCGAGATAGTAAAATATATATTCCTGATTTTTTCTCTCCAATATTCATGGTAAATGGCATGAAATTACAATAAAACCGCTTTTAAAATAGCTGCATTCCAATCACACAACTTCCTGTATAACAATGTATAAATGAAACGCCGACAATATGAATTTTTTTCGCTTTTTAACCGTTTACTCTGGACTGCGATAATTCATTTTGAATTGAATAGCGGAAACAAAATGGTTAAATTCGAAACGAATCGAAGCCCGTATCTATTGTTGTAATTTGATGTTCACTGATTTTAAAGATAATTTACCAGATTACATCTTATTTGGCTTTAACGGGGGAACGCATCGGAAATGTGTTTATATTTTATTTGTGGACGTGGACTAGATTGTTGGTTAAATCATCTGAAAATCAAAGATATCAAACACGACATATATTTCAACTGTTTACGATACATTGTACAGAGTGAGCCAAATTGGATACTTTTGAAGGGAAACTCCTGCTTTCAAACTGGATAGATGAAAACTGATGGCTGTATCTGAGGGTCGAATTTTATGAAAAAGTCAAAAGTGAAAACCGCATATCGATATCTATCATAGTTTCAGAGCTGCAGCATGTTTTTCAAAAATGTGCATTTTCAAAAAGTTGCTGTAACTTTTTCTTGTTGAAAATTTCTTGTTTCTATGAAAACATTCCCAAAACACTTTTTTACGTAGAATTTAACGGTGTCAAAAACTCATTTTTTAAAATGAGATATTATTAAATTGTCAATAATGTTTTATTTATTTTGTAGAGAACTGTTGATTATGATTTTAGAAAAGAAAAAAATGTCTTAAATAATAATATAAACAGTAGATCTATATTGATATAGATTATAAACAATTAAATATTATTATTAAGAAAATTTATTTTTTTAATTATCATAATTGATAAATATTGAAATAGTCCATTTGTTTATAAAAAGTTCACAAACAAATGGAGATAAAAATCATTTGTTTCTGTTTATAAATGTCTTTTATTGACAATAAAATGATAAAATAATGATAAAGGAAGAAAAAAAATTTTTACAACATTATTGTGTTTTTTCTTTATTGTTTACTTCAAAAAATTATTATAAACAAAGTATTACAATTTTCAGAACTTTTATCATACAATCTTCTTTTGTATGTATCTAAGAAGGGCTTCACGATGCGAAAAAATGTTACGGTAATTATTTAAATATTTATTCTACTTTGAACGATAAAGGAAGTTTTAGAAAAGTTTAAAGTTTGTTAATTAACAATTATTGTCTAGATTATTGAAAAATTAACTTTAATGAAAAATTTCAACGGGAATCAATTCTCTATGGTGTTTAAATTATATCATAAATTTTTAAATTATTTTCAAGTTATGTACTCGCTTAGAGGCCGTGCGCGCAACCTAAATAGGGCGCGCGAACGGCTATTTCAAGCGTTAAATTAAAATTATAAATAATGGAGATACCGTTTCGGGAGTTGGAACTTTTTTTTAGTAAATTTCCTTCTCTTCAAGGATCTTTTTTTCAAAATTCAAAAATATTTATAGTTTACTAAGTATAAACAACAAAACTGAACACCGCTTTTTAGGGTCTTTATTTGTTTATAACTTTTAGAATTTTTTATGAACTAATTTACTTTTTTTTTTCAAAATGATCTACACAATATTCCGGATCGAATGAGCCCAACCACTTAATTTTACTGAAAGTATGTCAATTTAACACGAATCTAAACTTAAAGCCCAGACTAATAGTTATTGATGAATAACAATTTTTTATAATGCGACACTCTTTATATTCCTGCAATTTCAATAGAGCTCAAAATTTCCTATCCAAAAATGAAGCACACCTGATGTTTTGCTGGAGTCATCTTTGAAATATAGAGCTTTTGTGTTTTCACATTAAGACTTTGAAACGCACTCTTTGATCACTTCAATAATAATAATAATAATGATAAAGAACAAACAATGAAATATTTTTCTTCAAACAAGTTATTCGAAATATCCACCAGCTTCTCCTATATTCAGGCGTCATCTTTTCTGAACGGTTTTTACAGAAATGAGTTCAATAGAAGTGAGAGAAGCAAAACTTTGCATCACTAACGCTTCCAATTCGTATCTAGAATTGGTCGGCAATTTAAAAATGAGATATGTCAACATTCCCCAGAGATGAAAGTCCATAGGCGTTAGGTCCGGTGACCTGGCCGGTGAACGGTTGGGTCCTTGGTTGGCTATCCAATTATCACCAAAATTTGCAGCCAAAAATTGGAGACAATTGCAATGTTGTGAGGCGAAGCCCCAACTTGTTGTAAATATATTTTTCTGAACTCCATTGGTGGCACTTCATCAACGAGTGTTTCAATATCTTGTCCTAAAATTTCTAAATACTTCTGAGATGTGAGAGTGCCAATATAAATGAGCAGGCCCACACACTAAATCATAACTTTCTTTGACTTCTCTGCTCCACAATAGAATGAGGATGTTGTTGTGCCCAAATATAAGAATCTCCAGGAACTATTGGCAAAAAACCATGCGCCGTTCAAAATCTCCTGGTCCTGTATGGCTTGAATATGTGTTTTCCAGAATCATCCTGAAGTTCGTTCTTGCTGCCTGTTGATACTCTCAAATTTCGCGTTGACGTTTTGGGATTATTTTTAACAGCTCCTGAATCGACTATTTCTTCTAACTCCTTATCCATATTTGATTCATATAATTTTGGCCTTTTCTTTTCAAATTAACCACCAACAATTAGGTTGTGTCGCAATCTTGAGAAAATGTATCTGAAAGGTTGTTAATAACTCTCTGGATCCACCTCGTGATATAAATTGCTTGCTTCTTCTGCATTTTCCCCGGTTTGTATAAAACACACGATCATATCCAATTTTACTAACTCTCATACTTCATTGCGAATTTGTTTGAAAATTGAACAAAAAAAGAACACTTATTGAAGAGCCCAAATCCAAATTTGACAGCTACCAGTAGAGATATGCATTATGTTTCATACACTATACGTCCGAAGCCTATTTGATTAAAGCCTGCGTTTCAAAGTTGTACATGAAAAAACCTGAAAACTCTGTATTTCAAAGATGACTCTAGCAAAACATCAAGTGTGCTACATTTTTGGATAGGTAATTTCAAGCTCTATTGAAATATGCAGGAATATACACAGTGTCTCAATTAAAAAAATGGTTCATTACATTTGAAAAAAACAAACAAGAAATTTCTGACAGAAAAAAGTTACAGCAACTTTTCGAAAAGGCTCATTTTCACCAATAAGTTTGTCATAAAATTGGACCCACAGACATTGCCATGAGTTTTCATTTATCTAGTTTAGAAACAGGCCCACTCTGTACATTCAAAAATAACAATGAATATTGTTTTCGAACACAGCTCATAGTTAGTCCACAAGAATACTAATATATTTTTAAATTTCTCATTCTGAATCGAAACATTATTTCCTCCTGTTTAATATGTTATCTCTCCGATGATTCGAACATCTTTGATTTTCAGTTCAGTAGCAGTGCCATTTTGAATTAGTAATTGTTTTATTGTTACCTATTTTTGTTATATCATTTAAGACCTGAAATACATGTTCTCAACACTCTTATCGTAATCTTAAGCACCCAGTAAATATACATTTCCAAACAGGTTTCTCAGGGTAATTTTCATATTTTGGTCTTGGATAATATGTTTCTTGAAATATTTGTTTTGCCAATACAGAGCGAATGTAAATGATATCTGCTTTTTTTCACTAACTGACTTTTGATCCAATGGAAATTTCTGTAAATCGACCGAAAAAGGCTGGTACTTGTTCTTTTATAATTTTCCAGAACGCACAAATCAACCAGACAAATATTAGAAAATAAATTGTTTCATACGTATTGCTCGCTGACGAAAGTAAAAGCATTTCCACTCTTTGAGAATTTCTTACTTTATTGAAAACTTATTTTGGAAAACAATTCACACAATATTTTAATTTGAAAAGGTTCTTTTGGTTCCAACTGTGGTGAACTCCCAATTCTTCGTCACATTTGGAGTGATTTGGTTTCAATTAGAGAGTCGGTGTTACAGAAGTCCCAGCAACAACCAGAGTGAAATTTTTGAAAAATAGGCGATGACACTGTTGACATAACTGATGTATCCCATCATTGTAAAGTTATTTATTGGAGGGTTTACATTCACGTTCGTTCTGTATGATCACTTTGATATTGTGCATGTATTTTTACGGTTGTTGAGCCCAGTGTGATCCTAAGAGAATATAAGTTATGTAGAAATAGACATGTATATATGAATATTAGAAATAAATATGTATACTTCTAACTTTGGGTTGATTTTATTGGCAACCTTCTCTATTCCAGTTTCTTTATATCCACCAAAATGAATGACATGATCGAAACTATGAATGAAATACTGCGGAGTCACTACTGAAAATTGTTTTCTGATTCACACAGTTGAGAACATTAAACAATACAGAATAGATATCAAAATAAATATAGTTGAAAAAAAATAGAAAACACGCTTTTGAGGAACATCGAACTAAAAAGATAAAAATATTTTTTCAAATAAGCTTAAAACAATAAGTAACGAAAAATAGTAGTATTCTTTTGAAAAAAACGACGTTTGATTGATATACAAAAATATGGCACAAAGCACCCACGCTTTTTTCACAATAATACTAGTATTTTTCGTTCGTTATTATTTTAGGCTTATTTAAAATAATATTTTTAACTTTTTAGTTCAATGTTCTTTGAAAGCGTGTGTTTTAGTTTTCTCAAACTATATTCATTTGGAATTTTTTAGTTTCGTATGCTATAAAAGCTCGTTTTTTAGTCGTTTTGAACTATATTTATTTTATTTAAATTTTGGGATCAATCAGCCGTATATTGTTTAGAAAAATGACCATTGATATTCTTCGATTCCGAAGAGGGAGCCTGAAAATCAGCTACCAAGGAGGGATACAAATAATGTAGCAGACGCGCATGTTGATAAAAAAAAGCCTTTTTTCAAATGAAGAAATGCATGTAAAGTGAGTTCGAAATTATATCAAGGAGATTACGTACAGCGCCATCTGCCCGCGAGTAGATCAAGCAATAATGTCGATAATTCTGTCAAATATAGATCCCGAGCATCCAAACGGGAATGAATATGAAATGAAAAGGAGAGTTACAAACAAACAAACATTCATACATACAGGTGAAGCTGATAAAAGCGAGTTAATAAAAGAGATGACATAATTTCTGAAGATTTTCATACTGATACCGCCCTCACATATAATGAATGGATATAATGAAGTGGACATAATGATGGACTATAAACATTAGAATGATAAAATTCAAAATTATCAAAAATGTTAGTGAAAAAAGAAATGGGATGTTCAGTACTAAAATAATCCAAAGAGAATAAAATTGTGAATGTTGAACTGCAACGTAATTGAGTCTTTTGTCTTTCAAAGAGTGATAAGTGTGAAGATAATAAATCTTCAAATATGTAATATATCGCATCGTATTTCAATTTTGTAAACGAGTTGAAGTAGGCTAACTTTGGATCACTATATGTCCACGGAATCTGAAATTAGACGGGTGTTTTAATTCGTGAACTGTTTAAAAATGAATGTTCAAATTTCGCGGGCTACGTAGATTTGATTAGCGTTTTTTTTTTGTCATGTTGGTACACTCTTCTGGAACATATGATCACAGTTTCAGCTGTCTAGCCTGTTCAATTTGTTGGTGAGAGGCATTGAAGTTGACAATGGCACTTGAAATATTGACAGTGTCAAATAGTGATTGTACTCTGAGTAAGAAAAATGTTTAGAAGTGGTACAAGCTTTCACAGAAGACTGAGAAGATGTGAATGACGACTCTTGCACTGGACGTCATCTATATCTGTAGAGTAGGCAGGGTGAGTGCAGACCCATAGCACTTAGGCCACATGTGACCCATTGTACTTCCTCCCAAGGAGTTGTCCCCCTAGGTCATCGTCAATCATGTCCTTTCCAGGAAGGTGGACAGGTCACTACGAGACATCTCCTTCATATTAGCAGGTGTAAACCAATACTCGCCGAACACACACTCTCTTTGGCAACCTTGAGATATCTCACGGTGGCCTCAGCGAGGGTTTTGTAAGGTGCAGCGACATTAATGTCATTGCGCGGCTTCTTCAACCTTCTTGAGGTTTCCTCCATGGAGGTGCACAAGAGAGGGAGCTTTCCTGCAGGGGCATCCGGTTCCTTGCCTTTATTCAAGGCGGAGCTCTTGGCGCACGCCGCAGAAAATGCCTTTGCTGTTAGAGGTGGAGTGGAGGAGGAGGGTGCACTTGTAGATGCTGCCACTCCGGCCTCTTCGACTCTCTTTTTCCTTTAGGCCTAGGCGCCGCAAATGCGATCACGCCTTGACCTTTGTATTACATCACGAGGTAATCTGCTATGTCCAGCCTCATTCCAAGCCGTAGATTGAGGTTTTTGTTCATCCGCAGCCACCACCTTAGACTGAGGTGAGCACTTCTGTCCAGCCTCGGATTGGTTTTTGTTTTTGTTGTTTCTGTTTTGTTTATTTCATTCGTGTGTGTTACCACGAGTAGCAAGGAAAGAGTTGGTCACCTCTGGCAAAGCCCCGCATTACCAGAGGTGGGCAGATTACAATGAAGTTTCGCTCAGTTCCCCAAGGGGATTGTTTGTGACCGCAAACTGGTCCACGGTGGCATGTTTTGCAAAGGCTTTCGGGGAGTTTTAGTTCCCCTCACCCTGTACGGCGATCCCGTCTGTAAAGCCACATATTGGCTTCCCGGACGGGACCCCCAGTCTTCTGGCCGTTCTCCTATCCGCCAGTCCGATAGGTAACCCAACCCCCGGAACAGCCCTGGACGCCATAACACATCATCAACCGATGAAAATATTGAGAAAGTGAAGAAAATTTTTATGGAGAATCATCGAATCACTATTAGACAAGTTTCTAAGGATGTCGGCATATCAGTTAGCTAATGTTATGCATTTTTTTTGAAAATTCTGGGCATGGAGGGTGTGGCATCGAAGTTAGTTCCAAAATTGCTGAACTTCGCCCAACAAAACCGTCGCATGAGCATCGCTCAGGAATTGTTGAATGACATCAACGGCCATCTAGATTATCTTAAAAAGATCATAACTAGTGACGACTCATGGGTATATGGTTATGACTTCAAAACCAAAGTCTAATTGTTCCAAAGGATGAGCCCAGGAGAGCCAAGACCAAAAGTAGCACGCCGAGCTCGATCAAATATCATGGTTTTGCTCACTGTTTCCTTCGATTATCGTGGCATAATGCATCAGGAGTTCTTGCTATATGATCGTACGGTCAATGAGGAGTATTATCTTGACGCCGCTTGCGAGAAGCAATACGAAGAAAACGTCTGGTATTATGGAGAAACTATTCAGGGCTTTTGCATTACAATAATGCACTTGTCCACTTGTCATTGCGTGTTCGTAGTTTTTCCATGCTCAGCCAACGTATTCGCCAGATTTGGCCTCCTGAGACTTTTTACTGTTCTCAAAATCGAAGAAACCCGTGGAAAAATAGTTGAGGATTGAGGAGATGAAAACCAAATCGCTAAAGTCCAGGACAAATTAATAATTCACTGGGCCATGAACTCTCAAGATGAAATCATAACTTTGAAATTAAATCGTGTAAAATCGGAGTGGGTCGCTAATAGCAAACGATGAAGGTAGGACATCGCGGTATATTACAATTTTGAAGTTAGAGAGAGAGATCTCTGAATTTTTTCAACGAAATTTTACTTGCTGAAGCTTCCTAAAGGTGTTCCAATTTTCCTAAATCGGTCAGGTTGTTTTTGAGTTTTTCTATTACAGACAAATCTTTCCTCTTTATGATGTTCCTCGAGATGAATCACTTTAGAATGTTTGTTTTGCCAAAACTTGGGACTTCAATAAAACAGTTTGATATTAGTGAAGAAAAAAGAATTAAAACTTTCTATATATTTACCACTTTTATTACTGCAGTTTCGGGCTATAAGGACATATACATTAAATGTATAAAAGTTTGAGAATGTCCCTATAGGATGAAACTGCAGTAAAGTTAGTTACAAATAAAAGTAGTAAAAACATGGGCAGTTTCGATTTTCTTTTCTTCATTATAATTTCCTACCACGTAGTAACGGCTACATGCATCAATTTCTAGTTTGATGCTAGTTCAACTATGAAGGATAATTACAAAGTTCATTTGTTATATGGTTTTGGCATATGGAAAGACTCATAGCAGATGGTATTTTTTAGTACCTACAGGACAGTCTTGGGAACTGAAGCATTGTGTAACTGATGTGTACTAAGTAGGTATCGCTCATTACAAGGCATAATTCAAGGATGATGTTAACATATATGTCTTTGTACCCACATATTCCTTCATTTTGATGACAACTGAATGAACCCCCATCGTATCTCAACATTTTGATGGAAGTGTCGACTTTATCATCCTCAATTGCGAACCTGCATAAATGAGAAATTCATTTGTAATGGAATTTTATAGGCCAGTCAGTTGGTGATAGAACTCTTTTCAATCTTCAAAAACTGAAAAAGTCTTCCAAGTAAACTCAACGTCAATTATAGACTCTACGTTTGCATGAAAAGTTATTTCAAAATATTGCCAGTTCATTTTGTAATGTCCCTTTCAAATTACGTTTGCAAACAGCTGAAATAAACATTCACTGTTCTTGAAAAATGAGAATTAAAACTGTCCATGTTTTTATACCACTTGTATTTGTATATAACCTTACTGCAGTTTTGTCCTTCATGGACATTTTTAATACAATAATCAGACGAATACAAGAAAATTTCCTTTTAGGACGTGTCATGCAGCACGTGGCACGTGTGAGTGAAAGAATAATAATAATAATGGATGTGGCTGGTACTGCGTGGAGCTTGACGAGTCGCCAGAAGGGATTGGAGTTCTTCTTTTAAGGCAGCTGCTCGAGCAGCTGATGAAATTGGTGTTTTTCAATACGTTATCTATCGGAAAAATGAGAAATTATTTTTGTCCCCTTTAAAGTAGTCCTCCTCAGATATAATACACTTATGCCAGCGATTTTTCTTATTCTCTAAGCAGTTCTGATATGCACTTCTTGGTATGTCTTTGAGATCTCACTGAGACTCACTTTTATCTTTTGAATTATCGCAAAACGCCGTCCTTCCATGAGTTTCTTTCATCTTGGGAACAAGAAGAAGTCATATGGGGACAAATCTGGACAAAACGGTGGCTGAGGCATGATCACGGTGTTGTTTTTGGTCCAAAAATTACGAACAGGCAACGACTAATGAATTTTGTTTCAAAGTCAAAGTCAAAATATCGTTATTGTCTGAAGATTAACATCTTATTGACAAGGCTTGGTTAAAATATTTCGAGAAACAAATTCACACACAGTGGCTATCGCTACTTGTCAAGTTATAACTATTCAAGTAGGTAGGTAGCAGGTAGTTGTTGAATAAAATTTCAGATAGTTATTGAACATATGTACAAAGAACAAAAAAATAACAAAAACAAGCAGTATTTACATAGCACAATACATCACTTGCACGAATATAGCCAATGAAAGTTTATTTGGAAAATTTTCAATATTGATTTCTTAAAACGAGTCAGCCACAAGTCGAATCAAACTTCCCTAAAGTTTACGTTATTGCATGCAAATTTCAGATTTGATGGAAGGTGATTAAACATTTTCAACCCATTATAAATGAAAGAGTCTTTAATGAGGGAATATTTTGGAATGGGCAAATTAATGTAGTTTTTTTGTCGAGTGGCGTTTTTGTTAATTGAAAATCAATTTGGATGTTTTGCTATGAGACATTTGGTTTCAATAATAAAAATAGATATTACTGTGAGGATTTTCTTTTCCTTAAACAGTGGTCTGCAAGAATCTCGTGCTTTTGCTTTACACAGAAAAAGTACAGCTCTTTTCTGTATAACTGAAATTGATTGTAGTGTTGTTACAGTACATGCACCCCAGAAAGGAATTCCATATCGTAGATGAGATTTTATAAGAGATGTTATTTGGGAAAGAAAGTGTTTGGCTTTCTACTACTCCATCTTGATACAAAAAAATAACCCCTTCAATTTAAGTAATATGCAAATCCCAACTAATAAAATGTCAGCCTCACAGCATAAGACCCTGAGGATAACTTTGATTTGAGACTCTTGATATTGTCTTCAAATTTCAAATCACTGTCAATGGATAGACCCAGAAATTTGGTTGATGATTTATTCTCAACAAAGTAGTTGTCAATTTGTAAATAGCTGATGGACCGTTTGAAGCAAATTACGTTCGTTTTAGATATATTGAAACTGAGAAGATTTGCGTCACATCATCCAAAATACCGGACATTTTCTTCGTATTGTCTTTCGCAAGCGGCGCATAACTTCAAGATAATACTCCTTATTGACCATACGACCATGTGGCAAGAACTCCTGATGAACCACTCCACAATAATCGAAGACAACAGTGAGCAAAAATATTTGGTCGAGATTGGCTTCCTTTTTTGATATTGGCTCATCCATTGGCTCTTCCATTGGGACGTTTCGATGTCATATACCAATAGTGTGTCATCAGTTAGGCCCTTCTGAACAAATGTGGATCGCTGTTACCACTTGTTAACATTTTTCTGACTCAGAGTACAATCATCGTATGCCACTGTCAATTTTTAGAGTGTTTCTGAGCCCCTAATTCAATTTTTTGAACCACATCTGATGCAAATCCTTCAATCAACGCAAAATATTTCTAACTTTTATGCCTTTTACTGACAAACTAAACATGCCAATATGATAAAATAAAAAAACCGCTAGTCGAATGTACATAGCATGCAAAATTTAAATATTCACCTTACTTTTCCACAGTCCACAATCCACAATGCACTTTTGCAGGAGGTGGACCCTTTCAACATCTGATCATTTTGTGTTATCACTCCAAAATGTATTCAGATCTCTTCAAATTCGTAATTATACCCTTGAAAAATCATTCCTCCTAATACATTACTGTTTGAAGTTAATTTTTTTTTCGTGAGATGTAAATGAATGAAACTTATTTTGCGTAAATCGTATATGCCAAGCCTTTAAAAAAATCAAAAGTTCCAGAAAGAAAAGAGGTCGTCAAATATATTTTTGACTTTGAAAAAGCAGTGGCGTATCACTTTATCCTTTAAAGAGAGTCAGTGCAAAACCTACACGAAAACCATTGTCAAGATGAAAGGTATGCAGAAAATAAATTTTGATGCACAGAAGATCCATAGAAGATACTTGAGTCATCACAATTTTCTTTAATTCTAGCATCCTGCAGTTCAACAGTTGAAACATTCAATAAGTCATTTGCAACACCCTATAGGTATACTATTTTCAATTTCACTTTCAGCACAGTGAACACCATTAGAATCAAACAAAATAATCATCATAAACATTGAATCAAAACAATTTTTCATACATCATATAGAACATTTGCCAGGCCTGAATGTACCGAAGTTTCGTCCTATTAACCAAAGTTAATTTGGTATTTTCCAGCGACCATCTAGCAGCAATCCGGGCGGGTCAGCCCACTCGACCCAGGCCAGACATAATTGGTCGGCATTCCGACACATATCAAAGAATCTGACAGAAAATACGTTCGGCCTCGAACCCGAGAGCAAAATGGATTAAAAATATCGGTGGTGCGGTTTCAAACAGGACGAAGAATTGAAGGATTCTTATAAAAAAATATAGGTACCTAACTTGTTGGTCCCAAAAGAACAACTTGAATACTTCATGGTCTTTGATTTGGTATTTGTGACTGATCTCATAATTGAAAACAGAAGAAAGTTGAAAATAGTCAAGATGATTAAACTATAAATCAAAACTGAGTTTATTCAAAACCATTACTTTTCATTATTTCCATGATACAAAATTTGGTTTCCGGGTTTTACAAAAATTGTCCAATAAGTAGATATGCACCAAAATCTAGTGTAGCAATCAAAAAAATTGACAAATCCGCAGCCGAAAAAAAAACCAGTTCACGTGTAAACACACAAAAACAATAGAGATTTTTTTTCATATTCAGTATTTTCTATGGTTTTACCACAAAAATTTTGAAATCTCAAATTATCTTTTTCTTCCAGTAGTGATAATTATTATATTTCAAACTGAAATACTGAACATAGTCCACAACCTGAACAGCCACATCCACAGATATTTATGGGTTGCACTCGGTTCTTATCAAGCTCAAAAGTTAAAATGTGACGATTGTTTTAGCTAATCTGTTCAGTCTATGTACGAGTACAGATATTTTTCCAGATGTCCTCAACGTTTACAAAGTGTCACCCATCTATAAAAAAGGAAATCACAACAGCCCAGATAGTTACCGGTAAATTTCCATAATACATAAAATTTTCGATGTTATCCTGAAGGAATGGTTGATTGCTTTTTGAGAGGATAACAATATAATATTCAATAATCAGTTCGACTATAGATCAGGAAAGTCGACAATAACAGATTTATGTGCGTTCTATGTGACTGTGGCGGATTCTTTTGAATATCAGGAATTCTTATATGTGAGTTTTACTGTTTTACGAGATCATTCGACACAGTTTGTCATGATATCCTTTCAACAAAACTCGAAAGCTATGGAATTAGAGGGCTTGCCTTGAACCTTCTCTCGTCCTATTTGGCAAATCGCACCCAGTATGTAAAATCCGAAAACCAGACTTCCACGTGTCATGCAGTATACTTTGGGGCCCCTCAGGGGTCCTTCTTAGGGCCCCTATTATTTATAATATATTTCAATGACCTATCTTCGAATCTGGACCAGAGAGTTACATCAATTTTTTATGATGATGATGCAACCTATATAATTAGTGAATGGCATGAAAATAAAGCAGCACAAACTCTCAAACCAAGCAGAAGAATTATCAAAAAAATGGCTAAACTGTGAGCATTTATTTCTTGATGTATAATAAACACAGAATCTTGTTATGAGTACCACTTCCCTATCTGAGGACCACGTTAAGCTTTTAGGGCCGATACTAAGTTCTTTTCCTCATATTGGGAGTATATCTAAGTGCCTTGCGAAAGCTACCTATGCTCTCGGGCAACTAAAGCTGAATGTGGATATAGACCATCTGAGAATGTCATATTTTGCTATGTTCCATAGGTTGAATGGACCCACTCATTTTGGACCAACAATTTCATGGGTAGAATTGAAACTTCAGGCGTGAAATGAATTCAGTGAACACACAATCGAGAGACCTATAATTGTGGTGTGGAAAAAGTGTTTCCATTATCAAAGATGTGTATTCTCCTCTGGAAATTGTCATGAAGTTTTTTGCTATTTTCTTCTTTTTTACAGCAGCAAGTACCACAGACACTTTACTCAGAATACATGTTTTTACTGGAAAGTAAATGAAAACTATTAATGGCGTGTGCCTGTAACACTATTCAAATTACTATTATGGGTATGTTTAAGAGTGGTTATGAATATGTCTCATTATTTATCCATTATCAGTAATGAACCATATCACTGTTTACATTTGCCCGTCTTGAAGGCGTTTCTCTTCCATATTATATGTCGATTATGTTTCACAACCATTCGGTCGTTCAATTCAGATAAAGCTTTTTCGACAATAAATAATACTTATGGACAAATTATATGTACATAAGTGGTAGATTTGATTGAAATGAAAGGTTACTAAGAAAGGTCAGGTATATTGATCTAACTTAAATCTAATCATTGTTACTGGGAGGGGTCACAAATACAACGATTAGATAAACTCGACTTTTCTTTCATTAGACTTTATAGTTAGTTGGCATTTGAGGTAAGAAGATACACGTGTTTTACAAGACTTAAACGTGGCTCAGAAAACAAATAATAATTCAAGCTCATGTATTTAAAACAATTTATATTGTTTAATGAATAAAGCAATTTTTTCAAACCACAGTCCAGTTGTCTCGTTACCTTCGTTACCTATCTTCGTCTATAAATACAGTATGTTTAACATATACCCCCAACCATGAAAAACTTCCTTTCAATATTGAGTAGGTACGAACTCAAAGTCGTGTCCACAATTTATCATCACCCTCAGATGTGAGAACGGTAAAACCGTCAATCAGTACATGTTTCGAACCTATATAGGTTCATAATCAGCTAATTATTTGAAATTCTACAATAAAAGAAGGACAACATAACAATAGTTAATACGATGGAGTATTGAATAGTTATCATTTTATTCTCGCTAGCGTCCAAAAATTTTGATTTGCTTCTTTGATTCTGAGAATGAACTGAATTCCTCAAATATCAAATTTCATTGAAAACATGAAGATTATTTTTTTGTAATTTTTTGAGGATGTGCTACTGATGAGACATCAAAGGTATATACGACTATCTCGTGATCTTTCGTTCATTTGATTCAAACATTACCTGGCTCACTTGATCAGTAATTACTATCCGACATAAAAATTTTAATGAATGCTGAGTGTCATTTAATTTTTATTTAATTGATATTTGTCAACAACAGTTTCGAGAGGTACGTTGGGAAGATGAAAATATGCTTAATTGAATCAATCAACATTTTGCTTTTCTGTCTCGTGAAACATTACATTATACGTATCAAAATCGAATTCATATTCAATCACGGGATATAACTGATTTCAATTTGTACACCAGAAATGATTTGCTTCGCCATTGATGTTTCCTAAGCACCGCTGATGAACTTAATGAGAATTAACCAATGTATTTTGATAAGCTCTTTATGAACGAAAACAAATTGACGTTTTCTAAATGATTGTTCAAGAATACATTTGTCAAAGAGAATTGGATTTCAATTTTATTGGTCCCAGGTAGGTTTACTAGTCGCAAATTGAAACAATCCACAAACTAACAAACAAAAAACTAGTATATGCAGACTTATGGTTCTTGATCAGGATAACTTCGCAATTAAATATACAGCTGAATGCTATTCAAAATGATACTTCAGAATATGTTTAACTCACTATCTGAAATTATCATGAAAATGTAAATATTGAAGCTATGAAACTGTTGTATTATACCCAGGTACGTTCTAATATCGAATATGTAGATACCGTCTGGAGTCCATTCTATGAGGTTCATAATCTATGCATTGAATATAAAATATTCTGAATCCTTTATTTTCAGAATAGATGGTTCTTTCTCTGAGAGTGGTATTATTATTGAAGAAATACATGAACGCTTGGAACTTCCCAGTTTAGAACATCGCTGAAAGTGTGCATTGCTCATATTTTCATTCAAATTAGTGAACGAGAGAGTGGACTGTCCTAAAATTCGGAAACAAATCAACTTTAAAGTACCACGATCTGTTTCACGATCCCAGTCCAATTTCAGACCTGTCAGAGCAAAAACTAATATAATGCTCAATTCTTCAGTATATATCATGTGTATAAGTTTCAATGGTATTTATTACCATTGTGATATAGTCCCCACAAATCTTCATAATCTTATTAGAGTTCAAAAATATACCTTATTTAGATCATACAAATTGATTTTTCTTCATTCATTTCTCTTTGTTTGAATTTGAGCATTGTGAATATAACTTTGTATTGTCTTATAAATGGGTAACTACTGGACGATGAAGCCATTGATATTAGTATTATTATTATAAACAATTTTGAAACCCCAAAATGGCCAATGTGAAAACATTAAAGTTCAAAAAGTAAAATATACCAAAGATTTCATTTTCTTCCCTTGACTATGTAGTGGCTGAATCTAAGAAAAGAAATGTCAGAAAGAAAGATGCCTTGTTGATTCTAACTGGATCAAGAACACAGAGATTGATGTAAAAGTCCTCTGATGGAGACCCAAACATCACAAGTTTCCTTAATACATCAAAAGAAGGTTGAGAACTTGTTTCTTTTCTTCAGATAACTTTTTCTCTAACTGTCTCATGTGCTGTTCCCTGGGATGGTTATTGTTTTGGTGATAACTAGTATTCGGCTCGAAGCTGAAAATTTTATAGAACCGTTTAAGGTCCTTCCTTCACACGATGATCCAAGAACTGTAACCCTGCTTTCCTGTCCTTATTGTCTGACTCCATACAGTTTATAACTAAACTCTTGCTCGACCATAGAGAAACACATCCAGAAAGTGCCTGAGTTAAAAAGTAATTTACTTTTCCTTATATTACTGATTTCAATGGTAGATTCGTTTACTACTCGATAATCATTCCTTTGTTCAATGAAGAGGTCTATTTGCGGTGCTCCCGCTTTTACCCCCCCTTTCCTTCAGTTGAACAGAGTCTAGAATCCTGCTGGCAGGATTCAAAACTAAGTTGCGGTTATGCGATAATGTAAGCCAGTATTCTGCTGTATGTAAGATCTGGTAGTGAAGCACGATGAAGGCATCAGAGACCATCCACGAGAGTTACCGTCCAGCGACTCCGGGAAATTTGAAAAAGTAAGAAACACACACACACAATCTGGTTCAAAAATGTACAAATCAAACCACGACATAAAACAATCGTCTTCAGCTAGGTACTTGTACAGGGGACCACCATGCGCAAACTACAAGCATTATAGTGACTTCCGATCACAAGAGGTCAGATTTTAATCTTGCTGAAGCGCCAAGCAGCAGGTTAAGGACCACTGGAAAGTGAGTGAGTGTGCTGGACGGAAGACATTTTAGCTTCTGCACACAGTATCCGTGTGAGAAACATTTTATCTTAGGGCTCCAAACCCCGGGGGGCAGGGTGGCTCGTTGAAGACTAGTCCGCTCTTTCAGAAGCGCTGGCTTGTTTGATCGTAGCTATTAGTTTCTATACAGCACAACTCCGGCGGGTTCGCTGTCCTTGTGCATCTTTCACTGCCTGAACCACTGTGCATGCTGTTTTTGACGAGTGCATTGTTGGGATGTGGGAGATGAGTAAACCGGCCATTGGATGCCCGATTCCACGTAGCCCCGCTGGATACGGGAATTCCCCAACAAAATAACATCCCAATGATGGCTCAATCCTAAGGTGTGTGTATCCGTGCCGCGAGGATGAACTGAGGATGACACTGAGCTGATCAGCTGTCTCTACGGAACCTTCGAGATACCGGGTGCCATCTCGTCGTAGCATCGCTTTTTTACGGTAATGCGGGGCTCTGCCGTGATTGACCTTCTTTCCCTAGCTACTCGTGGAACTCGTGGACAGAGTGAACTTGAAAATTATTTCTGACCCTGAGTCTACAGAGGAGATGAATGTCGAGCTTATGACTTCGAATGACCTCCATGTAAATTTAGATCAGGAGCGAGTCTACAGAGGAGATGGATGTCGAGCTTACGACTCCAACTGACCTACCTCTAAATTCAGATCAGGAGCGAGAGCTTTTCAACTCTCCGAAACCTGATCCAATAACTGAACCTAAAAGAAAGGTTTGGACTGACCAGGACCAGGAAAAGACTGAATCGTCGTGGAGTACCTTATGTAACCACCTTGCACCAAATTTTCGAACGGCGTACGCAGAATCTGTCTCAGAAGGAACAAACCCCCTATGAGCAGGTTGGCAAAACGTTTGCGCTCAAGTGATGATTCATCAAAACCAGAGGCGACAACGCCCCGCATGGTTGAATCTGAGGCATCGTCATCTGTAGCTGATGTGCAAATGGGAAGGTTGTCGCGGATACCACGGTGAGAATCTTGCCATTTGACTATCCGACTACCTCATCAACGATGAAACAGCCTAGCATATACTTTGTGCCTGCCTCGCTAGGGACCGAATCAGGTTTTAAGAGTTCAGCAGAGCCGTACTCTTACCATCTGACCTGAAAGACCATTCACCATACAAACTAATCGGCTTCGTTAAGAAGCTGGGTTTATTTGGTCGAGTATGAATAGGTGTGAGCCACAATGAACCCTTGCGAGTTGCAGTGGAGGATCGAATAGACCCACTAACTTCGGACCTAACACACTTTCACAAATTGAATTTGTGTCACGGTGTTTGTGGCTGGACCAATATTTATTAAATATTTTGTGTATTTTTGGTAGATACGAGAATAGGCCGTGTAGTATATTTCATACCGCTGAGTGGGTGTATCAATACAGATTTTTTTGTATTTTTGTTTTTGATTTGGCTTGAAATTTCATAAACTTTAGAAATACTTATGTCAGAACAACGTTTGCTGGGTCAGCTATGATATTCAACTTGCCAGTCACAGAATACATCACCTAAGATTATTTTAATAATAAAATTATTTCACAACTAATCACGTGAATTTTGAATTGAATCTTGATATATTCTGTGAACGAGTACAGATTTTATTACGGAACATGTTCATATTTTTTATCGACCTTTTTTTGGTATTTGTTACCTTCCACAATTTGAAAAATATAAAAATTATAATGAAGAACTTTATTTATACAAGTGTAGAAGGGCAAACTTTTCAGTTTACCCCGATAAGTTACTGCGTAAAATCAAAGTATTTTTCACAAAGAAAAATTTTCTATTTATCAGTATTCTGTCGTATTCAATAATTTTGCCTATCAAAAAATTGTTGAGAAATAATGCAATACTCATCTTAACGTTTCGTAGGCCAAAATCTGCCTTCGTCTTCAGAAATAGACAGAAAATTCTAATATATTGGCAGTTATTCCTTTTTGATCATTTATTTCTTCACTTCTTCGACAGATGTCAAAGGAGTTTTGCCCTTCTACACTCGTATAAAGTTCTCCATTATAATTTTTATATTTTTCAGATTGTGGAAGGTAACAAATACCCAAAAAAGGTCGATAAAAAACTTATTTTCCTCCACAAAAAAATGATTTTTTTTGAATATGTTCATATTTTTCAGTGGGAATTACCTTTTTTGCGATATAGCGTGAAATGCTGGTAATTTCTACAGCAAACTACAACTGTTTTTTTCGTGTAACGACTTCAATAACTAGTTCATTAGAATATCAACGCCACCGATTTTCTCCTCAGATGTGATTGCTGTTATTATGGAAGGGTTGATTCGTTAAATATGAATACACTAAGATATTTTTAAGAATAACTATATTTAAGAATAACTTGGTTTTGTCAACTCAGTTGACAAAACCAAGAACGAAAAAAATGTTTCAACACTGGTATGTTGGAAAAATACCCAAAGCCTCGAGTCTACTTACAATGAAATATTTCTTGAAACAGTATGTTGAATGGGTTAAGAAATGTGAGAAATGTCCAAGAAATTGACAGTTACAATCTTTACATTTGCCGTATAAAATGGATCTATCCAAAACACGTTTTACACAAACTGAATATTTTATTCATGTTTAGCGAAATTCAAGTGAAGAGTGATTTAGTGCCGGTTTAAAAGAAGTATTTTCAATAGATTCAAATAGACCAGGAAGAATGCAATTTTCACTTTCGTGGTTTCCTTGCTCGAAAAGCTCAAAATGACAAGAAAAAATATGTACAGGCATGTATTTTCTTCACTGAAATACCCTACCATTCAATTAATACCCTACACATCTCCGCCTCTGCCACATCGTTACGTATGTTGATTCGAACTCAACATAGTCATTCACAATGGTTGTTGGCCCTTCCGCTTGCTTGATTTTGCAGTCCCCGGTCTCGCAGGCCATTTCAAAGCAAGGGGCGAACCCTCTGCCCAATCTAGGGGAACATGCTTCACTGAACTATTTTTACACGAGGCCGTATAATCTAAAATGGCGATGGAGGTTCAATGAGTGGGGAACAAAGACGTTTTTTGTTCCGTCGGCAATTTTGTTTCAAGCGGCTCGTCGCCGGCCCTAAAAAAAAGTGGCGAGGAATTGGAATTTTTGTTTCAGACTGCCGGAGCCTGTGATTCGTTGGAGGTCAAAGTGATATCGTCGGTCATCTGGGAACAGTATTGTCAACGCCATCCAAGAGTAAAACTGTATACCTTTGAAAAACGTTGTGGAAAACTGAAAATATGAGTTAGAAAACGGTATTATCTACAGCTTGTGATTATTTTCTTAGGTTGTTTCAAAAGTTTTCTCCGTTATAATGTCGTGCGTCTTTGTAGCTCCTTATCTCGATGAACATTTAGTCTATTGTAACTATTTCTTTTCAGCTACTAAATTATGTCGTTAGGCGATTTTCAGCCAATTCAACTCTTCAAATTGAATAAGAGCGCTCCCGAAATTAACCAAGCATTTGGCAATGATAGTGTTAATGAACGCACCGTTCATTTGGTTTGTAAAATTTTGTTATGGAGATTTAGACCTTGAAGATGAGCCCCGAAGTGCTCAACCCACAGTAATCGAGGACGGGGATTTGAGGATCCTGGTGGAGATTGACCCATCACAAACGGTGCGTGGGATGGCGGAAATACTGGGCGTCAGCTCCTATGCAGTTTTTTATGGTTTAAAACATATTGGGAACGTCAAAAAGTTCGAAAAGTGGGTGCTCCACGATATGAACGATCAACAAAAATGTTGTCACGTTTCAAGGTCTATTCTTACTTGCTTTTGCGCAACCAAAACTATACTTTTTTGTATCGATTTGTCACGTATGATGAAAAGTGGATCCTCTATGACAACAGGACAACTGTATAGTGGTCAGCGTCAGCAGCAACCGGCACTGGTCTATAGAAGGGGTCCGATCCTTCTTCACCACAACGCAGGTTTCACAAATCCGAAGTTCTGCCTCACTCACCAGACCGTCGCCAACCACCACCTTTTCCAGCACTTCAATATTTGTCTTACCAGTATTAGTGTCATCTCCAATCAGGACCAGGCAAAAACAGGCCTTAGACGACTTCATCGAATCCTGAGCTCCCAATTTTTTATGTTGACGGAATTAATCGCCTTGTGTTACGTTGGAAAAAGTGCGTTGATTCCAATGGCGATTATTTCAATTGAATTGTTTGAGAATTTATTGAGATATCGCTGTCTATAGTAGACTGATGAAAACGAAAAAAAAGTTTTGAAACAACCTAATATTATTTATTGGTATCAATAAATATGATAGATATGAAAAAGAAAATAAAACAAAAATATGTTAATAAAATTTTTAATCAGATCAATCGAAACACAGACAAACACGCTTCAAATCTAAATAAAACATTCATTTCAACAATGAATCTAATTTGATAAGTAGAAATTGGGACCTATGGTATAGAAAACACTTTTTCCGCACCAGAACAAAAATAATGTCTCCCAACGCGTGTTTCGCGGTAGTCATATCCTGTTGATGCAAGAAAAATATGTTTATCAATTTATTCTGGGTAAAAGCTGGCCGAAAATAATATTGATTGGAGTCAAACAAAATTATGTGGATCAAGAAATGCACCCCATCACCTCTAGAAAATAGCTTCCAAACTGTATTTGTTGTACCAGAGCATAACTGTTTTGTTTGTGTAATTTATGACTTTATCATTTGTTGATGCTTCTTTGAACTACCCAAAAATGAATAAAAGCTTATTTCTGGAGTTTTTTCCCAGCACCAAATCGTTATTTTTAACACCTCGACACGTGTTTCGATCACCAAGTGATCATCTTCAAGAGGTTTAATCTTCCTCTTGAAGATGATCACTTGGAGATCTAAACACGTGTCGAGGTGTTAAAAATAACGATTTGGTGTTAGGAAAAAACTACAGTAATATTCATTACTACACCAAAGGTTCCAAACAGTGCATCATTAAAAGCTTATTCGACAAAAATCATGATGATACATTTTTTAATGCTACAACAAATTCTCTTTTCTTTGTTTGTGCATTGAATTGGATATAATACTACAGCCGCTCTATATAATAATAAAAATATTTCATTGAAATTTGTAATAATTTTTCAGAAATTCATGGTTGGAGAAAGAAAGTGTTATTTGTATTTTCACAATCTGTGGTGCCAAAACTGCCAAAACTTTAAATCAAAGTGTCATTCTATTGGATAGGCTTTTAAAAAGAGAAGATTGAGGCATCGTTATTGGAAGAGTATGAAATACTGTTATTCATTTTTTCCTCTCTTCAATTTAAGTCACATTTCATCTAATATTTCAGTCTTTCTTCAGTCTGATCTTCAGTCTTTCAGTCTGCAAGTTGATTAGTAGGAAAGGGGGTGACGGCCGGTCCAATGGTAATAATGTTTATGATAGGAGGATTCAAGTGTTTTCAGAGATATAGCGATTTAACACTTTGTTACTGAATAATGAAGCCAGCAAGTGAATTTCCTACAGGGATCAAAATTAATTATTGTTAGACAATTTGCAAACAAATACGTATCTTAATTACTTGCAAACAAAGACTGAGGTGTTTTATTTATTAACTTCATGAACCCTGTCGAGCTACGACAGTCTGGTTTTATCATTCAAGAATTACCTTGTCTCGGAAAACAATATACAACTCAGTTCATTGCCTCCGACAGAAATTATTCAAGTAAATCACCCGCAGAGCGCGGTTTCGAGGTGTTACCTCTCGTTAGTACAGGAAAGATCCTACCCAGCCAGCAGAGTGTCTGGGACTCGATTGATTTTAACACGGCTCCGCTATATATATGAAACTTTTGTCTAAGAAAAATATTATTAACTAATAACAGCTCCATCTGGTGAACAAAGCACTAACCGGGGAATAACATTCCATGTACTTAAACTCTCAACAGAAATCAAATCCAATCAAATCAAATTCATTCATCATTTTTGATACAAGAATGTATATATGACCCGTCACATTTTACAAAAGAGATTTCATCTAATATCACTTATATCAATAACAACACATGTTACACAAAAATATTATTTTCATACTCTTTCAGGTTATAAAAACAACTTGTTACCAAGAAGAAAAAAAGTTAAAACTATCAAGGAAAGATACATACGTAGAAGAAAATGAATATTTCAAAATATTCATCTCTCCCAACTACCTATACAGTGAGCCCTGGTAAATGTCTGCAAGTTCTACAACGAAAAATTAGGCTTTAACACGTCCTGAAGAAACAAAATGGTCCAACATGCAGCTGATTTCCAAACATTTTTCCTTTGGAAATTAATTTTCCTTGTATGCTCTCCGAAGCATAATTTCATTCATTATTGTATCCTTCAACGTTAGTGCCGAAGTAATTAGGTACGTGTATATCTGATGTACCTACTGTTAGGATACTAATTCATAATGAAAAAACCAATATCCAAAAGAAACTAAATCGATTGTTGTTCCATGTCTTGTGGTAGGCTCATTTCGATTATTATTCGTTTGTAGTTCTAATTCATCTCAAGGAAAGTTTACCAAGACTTTAACACAGAATTAACATTGAAATATACTGCTAGAATTAGTGGCAAACTATGATAGTTTTCTTCCAATTCCTCAGAGCCTACTCGATTGCAAATGGGTGCTCACACTTATCTCTCTTGTCCCCTCAGTAATATACGAAACGTAACTCTCTCTCTTTCTATCTTTACTACTTTATACCTCCCTCTCACGTTTCGTTCGCCTCTCCCGATCACACTTTTTGTAACGCTCTCGTTACTACTCCCCAAGTCAAGCGCACGTAGAGAAGTTTCCTTAAAAAAAAACGGATTATCGTTATAGAGAGAACATACATATTGTCAAAACTTACATATTGTTTAAATATGTATGATTTCTGAATTCGAATGAAATAAATGAACAAACATTTTGAAAGAAGGAGACGATAAATAACTACAGAGATTATTGACGATAACTTGGACAAACTGTTCCGTTGAAATTAAATATTGTTTCGAAAGTATCGTTACTAGTCACCTTGCAGCTCTGAATCAACACAGACAAGAGAAGCAAATATTTCAAGGTGTTCAATTGTTTTTTATAAAAGAATAAAGATTTTTTTGCTACCGTTTGACATCCGTTGTTGTTCTCCATCAATGAGATTTGTTGGTGAAAGGAATTTATTGAAGCGTATCAGAATGAATATCAACTGGAACTGGACTTGCTGAAAGTCTTTGTTATTTCATGATGAAACATCATCTTTCTGCTCTAAAACAGATCAGCCAGATCAGTCGTATGTTTAAGTTTTTCTACAAAATATAATACGAGTAGTGGATAGAAATTTTAGCCAGAATAATTAACAATATTAATTAATCGACACATATTTAAAAACTCGTATTATACTTTCTATTTATCCTGGTATTTTTATGAATGATATTTGAAATCACTGAAAAAATACCATTGAATATTTGAAATGATTCAATATTTCAACCTATCATCAATTTTTACTTCGGATAGGTCATATAAGAGAGTCATAATCCTAGGAAATGGTCCAGTAAAAGTTTATGAGCTTTTAACATTTCATCTAATCCTTGATATCCAGTCTGAATACTATATACGAAAAATAAATTACCATATTCATGAAATATCAAAATAAACTATCCTGTATAAATGTGATAAGTACTTAGTTACTGTTTTAATTAAATTCATTCGGTGTGAAAAAAATTCTTGCCTGGATTTTTTCTCATATTTGTTTTTTCTATTTCTCATTATCTTAATTGTCAGTTTCATAATTTTCACTTCGAGATGGGGTCACAATAATATCATTTCTGTCCCTTTTTGATGAATTAAATACTCATTTTTCATCAGTTACGATTCTTTCTTCAGTTCTTTTTGTCCCAGTTTCATAAAAAGTCAAACAATCGTGTTCCAATTCATTGCTACTAGTATTTTTAACCAGAATAATTTCTTTAGTTGGATCTACCTTCACAAAATTCTTTACTGGTGTATTGTGTATAATTGGTGTATAAGCACGCAATTTTTGAAACGAGAAAAATTACTAAAGATCTCTAAACCAGGTAGAAATGATTAATCTTGAACCATCTGCGTACTTGTTTTCAAAAATATGGTAATATTTGACGACTATTTAAACTAATAACTGCCAGTATTTGGCACCACTCAAAAACAAAAATATTGACTGCACATCTATTTTCTGTTTACTCACAACCAACTACTGTTAGGTATATTTTAAAAATTTCATTATTGTTATGTTGTAACAAACAATACTAAGCTGTTCAATTCTTTGATGAATGATGACTAGCCATGTAGAGTGCAGCTTATAAATTCTGGTCTACTGCGCTGAAGGGAAGCAAAGACCTTAAAAACGAGAAGAAGATGATGATGAATTCAGGAAACTATATTGAAACTAATATAGAAATGTAGGCTTTCACGGCTGAAGCCAATGTTTTGGTTCGTTTCCAGATTTTACTGTGGTCTTCTTTGGTTACAATCTCCAAACGTTTCAACTGGAACTGCGGAACTGGAACTGGAAATTCTTCATCTTCAGTGGCATTGTTGCAATACTCTTCTTGAGTTTCAGTTGATACGTCAAGAACAGTACTTCGACTACGCCAATGAAGACGACTGCCGTAGTTCCAGTCGAAACGTTTGGATATTGTAACAAAAGAAAACCACGACATAATCCGGAAACTAACGAAAACAATATTGTGAAACTCCTTCAAAAAAATTCATAAACATATATAAACAGGAATACTGCTAACATTGCTAGTATACATTTGTCAACCGACAAAATATTGGTTTCTATAAACCATCTCTCATGACTGAAGGTGTTTCAATATTCTTCCTCAGATTTCAAACAAATGCATATCCTGAATTCACGAGACAAGCACTTCTATCAATCATTATAAAATGATCTCTGCGATGGTACAATGTTAATTTAATGTAATTACAAGATAGCATCTCCATCCCTGTCGGTCACATCTGTTTGGAAAATACTAATTTGAATTCCAGACGTAATTTTCAACAGGCAAAAACGCGACTTTATTAGACGAGGAACTTTCTTCATATTGTCAGTAATGTCACTTTTTCTTAGCCAGTTGGGACCGTTTTCGTTTTCTTTCTTCACTTAGACTGGCAATAAGGTCGCACAATACTTGCTGTTGATAGTTTTACCTCTTTTAAGCCACGACCTTGCCTGCAGATGAAACGGCCCTCGCCTTCTGTCTTGTTTATTATTCCGTCTCGGTGTAAACCCAATATTTTACTCTTTACTCGATCAGAGTATCTGATTGAGTCTGCCCCTTCATTTACACCAGTAAACTTGTGTATCTGTGTTCACACTACTATAAATGGAATGAAAGTAGGTTTGTTCTGGTTCTTACATCTAAAACTGTTTGGAAACTACGCAAGACATGATGCGTACAAGCAAAAAATCTCAAACAGTCCAAAATAGTCTCGGACACTTGGTTAAATGCATTTTGAGGAGACCACTGTGACATCTATCGTATATATGAAGAGATGAATACGAGAAAATACTTTTGATTATGTCCATTTTGTTGAAAAGCGTATCCTTGTAGTAAGTTCAAATCTTATCTTACCTCAATCATCAATTATTCAAATCAAATAAATAAAAAACATCCTAGAAAATAGCTCAAACAAATTTCCACATGAATGCGCATGAGCAACGGAACAATTCTCAACAGTTCTCTAGAGCAAGAACGATTCGGGACGATTCAAGTCAGTTTAGGATCAGTCGAAACCAGAACAGAGGATTCATCAATCCGAACTTATCCTCAAGGAACCAGAACGGTCTATATCAACTGCACATGATCCTGACGTCCTAGAACCTGAAATTTCGTAGAACCAGAACAAACCTAGTATTGGTAATACTGCGGCACAAGCCATTTTGGTTTAGGCAGAGGCACCAGCACAAATCATCTCATCATATATCTATATATTTGTATACATACACCTTGTAGGAATCACATACTGTATTGTAGGCAGATACGAAATAAATTGAAATGAATTGAACTAGTAACAATCTTCCTCTTTGAAGATGATCACTTGGTGATCGAAACACGTGTCGAGGTGTTAAAAATAACGATTTGGTGTTGGGAAAAAATTCCAGTAATATTTAGTAACAATCTACATGAGAAGAATAAGACACTCCACAATAATCAGTGGATTGTACTTACAATATGTTACATATTCTAATGTTATTTATAGTTCGGATTATACTAAAAATTGTCTATACTTTTCAATAGTTTGACAATTACCAGTTTTCTAAAAAAAATTGAATGATGATTCATATCATTACCCAATATTTTTCAGAACCATTCTTCAATTTTTCTCATACTACTGGATGCACTTTTCTCTTGCAATTTCCCCACCTATCATATACCCGGCCAATACACCCCTGTATTTAGTGACAACGATGATAATTCAGTTTTAACTGGAGGGATTCTAACGATGGTAGGTAAATGAAAAAACGATGAATCATTGTGTTTTGTCGCTGAAATCGATGGAGTTCGAATTGTTACCTGTTTTCGTGCATTTTCAATTTTGGGGTGATTTTTTGTTCGTGTTAGGTAGAGAAATCGGATTGCGATAAGTTATGGATTTTCATCAAATAACTTCCAATTGCGTCACATATCTGTGTGAACAAGGATGATTTTTTCAAACTACTAATTTTTTTCAATATACGAGGTGTATTCAGAAAGAAACCAAGTACGTACTGGTACATTCCTGACAGTTCACATCACTGTGGATAGCACAAACTTGCTGGGTAAATTATACAGAAATCTGAGTTATAACCTCAAACTTGTTTATAGGTGATCGAAGCAAGAACCAGCTCATCTGAAAAATATAGAAGAGTAGATATGGAAAAAGCAAATGGATCTGAATATACAAAAATAGATAAATTTCATATATATCATGTTGTATTACATATTTTCCTGTAATAAAAATTACTAAACATATTCAATTCAGTATTTACATATTTGTCTAATTAATAATGTCATATATACAGCCTAAAAATATTAATGGCTTGATTTATTTATTGATTCCATAAGTAATATTCTTCTCAACTGAAATATATTTTCAATTAGATCAAATAAATTGACATTATACATACATATATACAGCCTAAAAATATTAATGACTTGATTTATTTATTAGTTCCATAAGTAATATTCTTCTCAACTGAAATATGTTTTCAATTAGATCAAATAAATTGACATTATTAATAGGAATAAAACTGTAAACCATAATTTTTTTCAATATGTTTTTAGATAGTAAACAAATGCTGATACCTAACCTCTTAACCACCTTTTTAATTGTTCACAATTATGAGCTTCGACTGAATTATAAACAAGTGAAGCACCATCAATGGTTTTTTCCAATAATTTATTTGTTTGTAGAGATAATATTCCTTGCCCAGCCATTGTTGATTAAAACAGTACGAATGTTTTGAATTACCGCCATTTCAATATAGCAGCTACGCTTGCGCTCGTCTTATGATGAAAAGGCCTATTGGTGGTATGTAACTGAGATATATTTATCTTGGTTTTCGTCGTTTTTAAAAGTCGAGATTTCGTTCAATCTCAACCTAAACTTTTCTACCTTGAGGACACTGACTCAGAGAATAAGGATTCTACAGTTAAGTTGACGGAGCATAACAATTGTACAGTAGCTAGCAATATACCTAATGTACATACCTCCATTGTTATAAACGAGTTAATAATAGATACTAGGCCTAAAATAAATATTCAGTGACCCCAGCGTCTCGATTTGCGAAAGGAAGTAGTAGTAGTAACGTAATAATGCATAATTGTCTGTATACTCCACGATGTTATAACCATAGTTCTTCTTCTTTGTAAAGTGGTATATAAGGTTAGGTCAGCATGTTCCCCTTCTTGTAGCCTATCCTTCCGGTATGCTGTGTATTCTTGTAATGTAGTGGCGGGTTAGTTTCAATTAAATTATTTATCGTTTATTGTTTGTATTATAATAATAATAATAATAAATGAATTTATTGACAGCTGAAATAACATGATACAATATGGAGAAAAACAAAAAACAACAAAAGACCTAAAATAAAATTGGAATTGTGATAGCGGGTACAACATTTAATTCATGAGGCGGATATCGATACAAACATAAGGATACTACAAATATTTTAGCTATGGCCCACAAGAGCCAATGTGTCATAGAATATATTCGGGTATTATTGATTTTTCAGAAGGTGTTTTTTCAGGCAGTACCTGAAACTGGAAACAGATTTCGACCGAAAGGAAGGTGGTAGGTTGTTATAGAATTCAGCTATCGTATATGTACATGACCTTTTGAATAGTTCTATGGAGTGTCTAACAACATGGATCATTTTGTGCCTGATGTTCACATTATGAACATCAGTTCGATAAGTTATTTTGTTATAGAGGTAGGGAGGAGGTGTGAATGAAGAGTCCGCCTATCGTACATTTTCAGCCACCTAGCTTTTTTGAGTGTATGAGAAATCGGTTCTCTTTTCTTGATACCGTATGAAAATCTCAAACAAGAGTTTTGAACTCTTTGAATTCGTTGTTGCTCATTTTTATTCAGAAAATAATGATACACTACGTCACAATGATTGAAAATAGATAATGTCAACGAATCACAAATGAGTAATTTGGTTTTTAGGCTCAAGACATGCCTATGAGGGTATAATACTTTCATTTTCCCAAATGCTCTTTATATCAATGTTGAAGTATATTTTTTGAATTTGAGTTCATCATCGATACAAACTCCTAGATTTTTAACCTGATTTACAACCGGTAAAACAGTGTCATCAATTTTTATGATTAGATCTCTAAGTTTTGACCTTGCGACTTTCCTTCCAAATACAATCATAGAGCATTTGGAATTATTAACTTCCAGGGCATGTTTCCTCGATACAACGATTCAAATCGTCATTAATGATATTTTCGCTTTGCTGTACAGAGTCAGGAGTAAAAAAATAATACAACTGTGTATCATCGGCATACATATGATATTTGAGTTTTTTCAAACAGGTTGTCAAATGGGAGATGTAAATTATGTAGAGGATAGGTCCAAGGATTGGGACACCTGAAGAAGTATTTTTGAAATCTGACATGTGGTTCTCCACTCTAACAATTTGTTGTCTATGTGAAAGATATGAATCGAAAAATTTCAAAGTGCTTTGACAACGTCCATTATAATGTAATATAGATCGAAGTAGTTGATGATTCAATGTATCAAAAGCTTTGCTAAAGTCGATCAATAGTAGGACAGTGATTTCGTCTCTATCCGATGCTGCGACGATATCATCTAATATATTCAATAAAGCTGTAGCACAGTTATAGTTTGGTCTGAAACCAGATTGCATTGTTGTTGTGAAGGTGGTTTCTCAGCTGTTGAGAAATTACTGTACCGTTAGTACATTAAATAATTGGGCCGTCAACTCAACTGTAGAATCCTTATTCTCTAAGTCAGTATCCTTTAATAGCTCGTTTTCGGCTTCAAAGTCTTTATTTACTCGCGGTGACACTAAAATAAAGAAGAAAAGTTTGGGTTAAGGTTGAACGAAATCTCGACTTTTAAAAACGACGAAAACCAAGATAAATATATTTCAGTTCCATACCAACAATACACCGATTTTCAAGGAACTAGGTATGAAGATGGTTTATAAAATAAGTCATGAAGCCTTTAAGGAAATCCAAAAGGCAAAGTCGAGAATTCGGGCTGCGATGCAAAATATTATGGACAGACAAAAATATATATTTAAATAAGATATAAGGAACACTCAGCACACTTAAAATATGGAAGACCTGAAAAAATCAGTAGTCGCCCATTATATTTTGCAACAAAACCATATACTTTAGTTCAGTAAGATTAGTTAGACAAGTTAACAACAACAGGCATCTAGATGCCTATGCTAGTGCAGAAATAAGTAAACATAAATATATTATGAACAAAAATGGTGGACCAGTATCAAATAGTATAACATATAGCTTGTTGAAATTATATTTTAATTATAAGATTTACCAGACTATTACATAGGGACACATTGTACAATTAATTTAAGACTGGTAGATAAGGCAATATCATGAAATTTATTTAAGACACAGAAGACGCAGCTATCTAGAAGAGGTATCTATGGTTTAAATGAGGATACAATTGTAGGTATACCGAAATGTGAACATTCACTTTTTGAACAGACATCCTATATCTTCTTATTAATTAGAGAATAAAATAGTTTAATGCAATATGCAACATTAGATTTCACAAATTCATAGGAAATATTCTCATTTCATCAAATGAAATTAAGTCTGTAGTGTATCTTGATTTCCATTATTCAATGCAGAAAATTGAATGTAATACAATTCGTTTCCCCGTTCGAACAACGTATTCAATGTCGGTATGCAATAAATGATAATCCAATCAAAGGTCCCTAAACCTCTTATACAAGCGAAAATAAGAGTTGACAAATTTCTGCTGAATATCCCACTCCTGAGGGACCCTCGGCGGGCTTTAGAACAATTAGCAGTACATTCGACCGTGTCCGACAATTATCGGGGAGTGACCAGAGTGACCGCTCCACTGAAAGGGTTGGATTACGCCTCTAGGGACAATTCGGACTTTCCAGGAGCTCCCTTTGATAGTTCTGCGATAAAAAGAAAGCGAGCGCTGTAAAGTATGCAAATTACTTGCCTCTGTACTATTGAAAGATTTACCGCAAATAACTTAGTGTTGTAAAAATGTATGAAAGTAACTGGATTTACATGCATTTGAGGGATTTGGTCTCTGAGGCATGTTTGTTTAACAAAGCAACAAATCTTATTACGTTGTAAAGAAGTCAAGCCTTTTCGGCTTAAGGAACACGGACGTTGATTGACAGATACACAAAGATATATTGTAGACTTTTTCTTTTTTTTATCGAAAATTGTATTACTTCTCATGAAAAATTCAAAACATCATACAATATACATTCCAAATATATGTGTTCTTTGAGGTTTTTCTCATGAGTCACTTGAAATAAATAGTACACTAACACATGGATTTTGAATTGAAAAAGAGTTTTTGATATCAACATTTCATTTGTATCAATATTATTATTACATATAAATAAAGGCTGAGGACAAAGTCCTATGTAAGCCTAAAAATGCAGAATTCAGTGATGTTCCTCTCAAATACTGTTTCTTAACTCATAATTTTAGTCCAAGGCGCAAATATAAAAAAATACGCAAAACTCAATTCTTGGAACAGTTTTTTTTAGCTCGAATTCACACATGGAAATGTAAGTTTTCTCGAATATTGGAATCAAATGAAACTGAGGAAAAAATTATTTGTCGATTCTGATAATTCGTGAAACACTGTTTGGAACCTTTGGTGTATTAATGAATATTACTTAGTCCGGTCAAATTAGACCAAAAAATAAGAGTAAAGCTACCTAAATTCCCACCAAGCTGAGAATTAGTAAGATTGTTTGAAATATGATCAAAAATAAAATTTGGAAGTTCCTCATCTTTCCCCTGTATGGAAAAATTGTATTCAAGGTCAAATGTCAAAAAAATTAGTTTTTCGCGATTTTCAGCGAAAGAATAAGTTTTATCGTAAAAAGTTTTCAAACAGAAATTGTAGACCATGAAATTATCTACAAAAAATGTATTAATCCTTTTTTTCCTACGAGCCAAGAACAAGAAGAAGAAGAACAAGAATAAGAAGAAGAACAAGAACAAGAAGAAGAACAAGAAGAAGAATTTGAAAGTTACGACTCGGACGATTCAATTTCATAACTTATTTTTTAAATTTAATTGCTTTTACCTTTTTAATCTCTGCTGATATCCATTATTTTGCAATAGGCCTACTGGGAAAACCACGTTGAAGAAAACGCGCTAAGTACACTACCTCATAGGTGATGTAGAAACGTGTACATATTTTGACGATTAGGATTTTTACAACTTTTCAAAATTTGTTTAAATCTGTTTAAAATCTGTTTTTCCGTTAACCAGCTGTCGCACCCCTACGAACGACAACCCTCACAAGTCAAAACTTGTGCGAGCTAAGGATTAACGAGGTCTTACCTTTCAACGTGTGATTCCTAACACGGATTGAATTCCTAACATTGAATCGGTATTTCTCAAAAACTGTGGCTCATAGAAAAAAAATTAATAATACATTTCTTGTAGATAATTTTTTGGTCAACAATTTTTATCAGGACTATTTTTATGCTTAATACTCACCGTTTTGCTGAAAATCGTGAAAAACTAATTTTTTTGACCTTTGACCTTGAATGAAAATTTTTCCATACAGGAAAAAGATAGGACACTTTCAAATTTCATTTTCAATCATATCATAAACAATCTTACTGATTTTCAACTTGGTGGGAATTTAGATAGCTTCGAATGTCTAAATTAACCGGACTATACTGGAGTCTTCTCCCAACACCAAACCGTTATTTCAACACCTCGACACGTGTTTTGATCACCAAGTGATCATCTTCAAGAGAAAGATATTTCTGCCATTAAAAACACTCATTTCACGCAATTAATACAAAAATAACTATATTCTCACAACTCCACTCATGAACCGTGTCCAGATCTTTTTGTAGCATTAGTTGGAACTTGAAACCTCAAGTTTCAATAAGTTATTACCCCGGAAAAACGAGTTATAAGACATATAATACTCTAGAAACAATTTATGTCTATGTAATGACGCTATTAGATATCTGTATAAAGAAAGAAGTCCTTCAGGACTTATTATACAGCTCATTCATATTCAAATCTCAGTATGAAACTCAAAACTTGCAGTTGTAACTATAATCTTCCATCTGCGATACCTAAAAAACACTTGTAACGATGTCAGATTCGAATCAAGCTCATAGTTTTTTCAGAATGACTCAGCACAAATCCGCACTAATGGAATCACTTTCGATTATAATATCTGAATAATTGTTTCAATAAAGGGAGCTTTGATATTCCGTGGCGTGATTAATATTCTTTTAATTCGGTGATAAAAAATATTAACGCTTTTTACTTCATTTGTTTTGGTAGCGGTTTCTGGGCTAATGATTCCTAATGAATGAGTGAGCCAAAGCACGCAGTGGTTTAGATCATTAGGGCCCAAATAAATGTGCTTGCGAATCTATAAAACGGTGATACAACGAACTTTTTATATATTTTCGGTAAATATTTACAAAACAATACAAGAAAACACATTAGTGATAAATTACAGATGAACCGAAAATGCCTTATTTTTGATTTACACCCCTCTCTCAGGGAATGACAAAATCTTTTGAAGATGACTGTAGTTTTCTCCTGACGATGTCAATTTGAATAGCGAAACGCGCGTCGTATTTTTCATCTGATGCAGAAAAAGTGTCTTTAATAAATTCTTTTCACAGCAGAGGTTCTAGTTCTGTCTATCAAAGGTTGAGTCAATGGGCCTTTAAAGTTCATTTAGGGGGCATAAGGAACCAGTGCTGAGGTGTAAAGAACCAATCAAAGTACAAGTACAATACTTCACGATGAGAAAATCCCTTAGATGGCAAACTTTACTTTTCGAATCAATTAAGCTCTTTTCCAAAAATTTGCGATTGTTACTCACTCCAAAACGACTGAACATAACAAATTTTGTTTTCTGGCAAATATAGTTTTACTATTGAAATGCAACTGACGTTCATCTGAAGTACAGTTATTGAACTCATAGTATATCGATGTCGATGGAAATTGGTCAGTATACCATTCTATCAATTATTTTCCAGGAACTCTGTATGCAAATGAATCCCAGCACACTAAATGAAAGTATTCTTCTTCAGAATTTCCGTTTTCTTTTTCTGCAAAAATCTTCCTTTTCACTGATTTCTTCTCCTATGCCATAACTTATGGTGACATTGTTTTTGTGGGGCCAAGAAATCAAAAACCTATAATGAACGACATTGACATGTAAACCCATTAATGATATAATAATATCGTTAGTTTTTTTGAAAAAGTAAGGCTTGGACGTACCTCACGGAAAAAATATTAATTTAATCAAATTAAAATAAAACAATAGACAAAACTTCAATGTCGAATAGATCAGGAATATATAACTTGAATTTCGGTTTTTGTAGAAAACTGGTCAAACAGGGAAACCTGTCTTCCAAAGAATGAAAGAACGTAAGAATAGTTTCTTGAATTTGAAGGCAAGGCCAATTCAACACTTGCAAACCATCCTTAGGTGGAGAGTCACGATTTCAACCTTGACTATGACGTATTACATACTCATAGGTATTTTTCCTTAGTTTCCCTAATTTGATTATGATTACAAATATAGGTATACATTCTTACATAATTTTTTTTATTTCCATCACATCAAAACACTTTCGCTTTCTGAGCTATTGTTGACGTCAAAAGTTGACTGCACCGTTATCCACCATAAATTCTAGTTATTGTTGGATTTTATGTAATCACATCAAATATTTTTATATTTTGAAGGAAATTTTGGCATAATTTTCTGTTGATTCGTTTTGCAAAACTGACAAAATATTATATATGAATGACATGTTCCGCCAATAATCAGTCACTTCGTTTTGATATTGAATGAACTTTTTTTGAGTTGGTGCTAAGTAGCAAAATATATTCTTTCAACTAGCAACAATGTGATGTCCTATGCGTTTTGTCCTATGCAGTTTTGATCGAAATGTCTTTAAGGATTTCTGGTCATCGTAGATGTGTGCAGGGTGAAATATTTTAAAGTAGGTTGAAGGATGAATCTGAGGCAAATGGTTCCGAATACAATTCATTCATAAGTACCAAATTCCAAATATTAGCTATGAAAAATATTCGATTCAATGGAAAGAGAGGAAATTTACAACGCAAAGATGAAGCAGGTAAGTGATCGAAAATATCTTTATCCATAGTTACTTCAGAATCTATTTCCAAGTTTATGAATGGAATTATTAACTGCGAAACACCAAGGGTTACTCTGGATGGGGAAAACAGACAAAAGCTCAAATTACTAACGGTGTGAACATGAAGGATGAGTCCAGGCCTGAAATTGAACAATAGGAAATATACCAATGGAAAATCAACGGAGACAGAAGTTTGCAAGCGATTTTCTTACTTGAATTTATGGTTGGTCTCGTGGATTTCTAGTATTGATGTGTAATCTGAGATATAAGGAACACATAGCACACTTAAAATATGGATGACCTGAAGAATTCAGCAGTCGCCCATCATATTTTGCAACAAAACCATTCCATAGACTTCAGTTCATTAGGATTAGTTAGACAAGTTAACAACAACAGGCAACTAGATGCCTATGAGAGTGTAGAAATAAGTAAACACAATAATATTATGAATAACGATAACGGACCTATACCAAAGAGCATTACTATATAGCTTGTGAAAATAAAATAAAATAATGTTGTTGGGTTTGCTGATTACCACATAAGGACACATTGCAAAAATAAATTTAGATAGGCAATATTGTGAAATTAATTTTTATATAGCCGAAAACTGTTTTATATAAACATATATTGTAAAATAATAGATAAGGCAAAATTGTAAAATTAATTTAGGTTGGTATACTTGTATGGTTGGTACGCCTGAATGGTTTACCTATATGAGTTACCTTTATAGTATAAATAGGATTAGCTCGCACTAGTTCTTTGTTTTAATCTTCCTCTTTGAAGATGATCACTTGGTGATCGAAATACGTGTCGAGGTGTTGAAAATAACGATTTGGTGTTGGGAAAAAACCAAACCAAAAACCAAAGGTTCCAAACAGTGGATCATAAGTTCAATTGTTCTATTTTCACTTGTTTTTTATTCAGATAATGTAATAATCAATCAATATACAAATGAAAAGCTCAATCAAAGTATTACAATACATAATGAAATTTGGAACAAGCATGAAATACAAATCTATTCAGAGAACTAACATTATAAATAAAAAGGAAAGAAGAAAAAAAATCACCTCAAAAGTGCTGCTTCGTTCCCTCTTCATAAAAAAAGGGGAAAAGCCTCATCGCTCCCTTGTATTTTATTTCACTATAATTTCATTTCAGGGTTTTTTTGCTTGATTTATTTGTTATTTTCAGCTATTCTTTTTAATTTCAAATTTGTATTGATTATTTTAGGGATTTCAAATCATTTTATGTATTATTAGACAATGAAGGCCGAACTAATAAAATTTACCAATTTCAGTCCAAACAAAATAATAATCAGTTCAAATGAGTGGATAAATGTAATCATGAGTATGTTTCAATCTCAAAATCAGTAATAATAATATAGATCTGACTCATTTCATGTTAAATAGTAATATTGACCTTAACAGGTTAGTTGTACACATACTTATAATGAATGATAACTGAGAAAGGATTCATCAAAGTTCAGTCACATAATCTTCAAGAGGTAAATGAATTGATGGTAACGAATTTTTTCTAGAATAATTCATAATTTGCATCTTCATAAATGCAGGAAGGCAAAGTCAAACATATAGAATATTCCTAAAGATGAAATACATGAATGCAAAATGTAGTGTTGACATCATAACGAATTTCTTCAAACTTAAACCAGTCCGTTTCGTCTTTGACCAAGGCGTAATAATGACCAAATTCAACGCCAGAACCACAATGAACAATGACTGCATGAATATCATAATAGTGGTCTGCTAGATTGAAGTGTTATCTATTTCGAACCTTCGGAAGAGTTTGGTGCTTCCGTCAGAGGTTGACTCTTGTTTGAAGATCATCAGTATTATTATGTATTGAATCGATTGGAGCCTCTGGAGACACCCTACATTTTGTTTGATGAGAGGGAGGATATTGTTAGATCAAGATCTTCAGATGATGTGGTGCTGCAGGTTTTTCTGGGTTTTCCTGCAGATGAAAAAGCAAATGTGCAACTGGAATCAATGAAGTCGCCCCTGAGCGCCAATTAATTTTTATTGTTGTTTTTTCCTAAATAAAATAAACTGAATGAATGAAATGGTTTGATAATTCAGGAAAAAAAAGAATTTCTTTCTCCCATATTTCACTTAAAACGTATGGAATGCTCAACACAGTCACTGAAAGAATAGCATTTCTATTTCAGGTTATGATATTCACTAGAAAAAGTAGAAAATCAATAAGCATATTACACTATATATATTACACTATATATAGTGAGGATATTGTTAGATCAAGATCTTCAGATGATGTGGTGCTGCAGGTTTTTCCGGGTTTTCCTGCAGATGAAAAAGCAAATGTGCAACTGGAATCAATGAAGTCGCCCCTGGGCGCCAATTAATTTTTATTGTTGTTTTTATTTTTATTGTTGTTTTTTCTTAAATAAAATAAACTAAATGAATGGAATGTTTTGATAATTCAGAAAAAAAAAGAATTTCTTTGTCACATATTTCACTTAATACGTATGAAATGCTCAACACAGTCACTGAAAGAATAGCTTTTCTATTTCAGGTTATGATATTCACTAGAAAAAGTAGAAAATCAATAAGTCTATTACACTATATTATCTGCAAGTCCCAAGAAAATATTTAATTCAACTTGTTACGATATTATCACAAATTTTAACTGTATTGCCTTGTGATAGCTTTGGAAGAATTTGATGCATTGTCAAGAAAGTTTCATAGCTGTTTGAATTTCCAATTAGGAACTTTAAACAAAATTTCTGACATTCTTGAAACTAATCCCAATTTTACTGGGGAAATCGTCCTGTGACCAAATAAACTGACCGAAGTAGAATCACGGACAAGATTAGTTCGTGTTTTCAATTTGACGAAACCCCACTGCTTTAGGATTTCGGCGCATCGCTAGAATTCCTTGGTCAGTGTTCGAATTCCAAACGGCCAATCCCGGACCCCGTAAAATGGCTGACGAGAACCTATTAAATGCGGACCAAAAACACGCCATGTTCGCTTCGCATATGTTGCTTACCCACGGTCGAAAATACCTTTTCGTCTGCAGATAGAAATTATATTCCGTTACGGGTTTAGCGGGAGGGCTGGAGAGGTTCTTTTATCGATCCGAAAAGAAAAAGATAATTCGTTCGGGGAATGTTAACTCTGGGGCGCCGCACTAAAGGAGATTAAAATTTAAAAAAAAATCAAAAAAGTCATATCCCTCGAGCCAAAAAAGATATATATCTCGGTCCAACGGCATTATCAAGCTGAAATGATGTAGAATACAGAAAAGTTAAGAAAGACTTGAGAATTAGACCCCTTCACCTTCAAATTCACGGTCTCACTTAATTTTTTTTTTTTAATTTCTAATGAATTTGAAAATTTGCCAAAACGCGAATCTTTTTCTCATATGCTCGATTTTTTTCTCAAAAGAATGGAAATTTCAAAAAAAGGAGTGGTAGCACGTCAAGAAATATTGAAAAACAACAGAGCTAAGAATTTTCAAAACTTTGGGTTTTTTGAGCATTTAAAAATTTCTACAGACTTTCATTTGCAATAATAGAGGATGAATTTTGGCAGATAAGCTCCGCTTTCTACATATTATCATATAAAAAATTTATAATAAACGACTGTGGAATTTTGTGAAAGTTTAAACACCATTTGCTCCTGTCAGAACTGAACTTCAGGGTGCCAAGAGCTCAGTCACGGCTGAATCTCACATTTTACTGCTCTGCAGCACGAACAAACATAATATCGCATTATCCAATTAAATATATGTGTGAAAACTACAACTCAATATGGAGCTTTTGCGATATTAATATTTGCTCGGCGAATCATATAAAAAAAGTTGCAATGGAAATCTCAAAGTGATATCAAAACTGTTTTTTCTTTTTTTGTGTTGTGAGAGAGTCAGTTATTATAACCACTTTCACCAAGTAGCGCAATGAATAGTTATACTATTAGGTTTTTTCTTTTGTTTTAGTTTTCTTTCTTTTTATTTCTACTCGAAGTTATATATCATTGTTATGTTATATTCATATAGCATTTCAAGAATGAACGGTCAATATGGCTGCCGGTGACAAGTTGGGTGACGAGCTCTCCGAAAAATCATTTAAATGCTGTGTGAAACAAAAAGTAAAAATCGCCGTGTGTATTACGTGTGGAAATGTTTATCATAGAAGTTGCCTAGAACGTGTGAAAAACTATGAGATAATCGATGAAACACGGATTATATGCTGTCAAGGTGATGTAAATAATCAAATGGGTGGTACTCCCTCTGTACTAAAATCCAGTAAGTCATCAGAGTCAGAATATTTTAAAGTTATCAATGAAGAAATTATCAAACATTTCAAAAGAGAAATTGATTTATTACAATCCATAATTTTTGAGAAAGACGAAAAATATGCAATTTTGTTAGAAAATAAACATCTGTTGAATGAAAAAGTCAAGGCACTAACAGACAAAAACTTAATCCTGCAAAAACCAAATATAAACAATCCACAAACACTCAAAGATAAGGCGATCCCACAAAAAATTATTTCACCTGAGCAGACTAATAGGAATAATAATATTACAAATAATACACAAGGAAGTAAAGCTCCACAGAATAAAACTCACCTGGAAAAATCTGGTGAAAAGAAGATATGTGATGTCAACATGATAGAGCAAGGAGAATGTAGTAATTCTAGCTCAAAGATTGTTAACGAAAATGATGTTCGGTTGGCTGTGACTCAAGCAGAACATACATTGAAACTGAAGGAATATATTGATTTGGAAAATGATGATAACTCTGCAGCTCCACCCAAAAATAAAGGTTGGAATGAAGTAGTGAAGAAAAGACGTAAGCGAGCCTGTATAATAGGGAAAAATCAAGAAACTGTCAAAGGAGTCCCTAAGTATGTCAGTCTTCATGTTTGTAGATTGGACCCACAAACATCATCTGAGGACTTAACAAGGTCATTAGTGAAACATTTTCCAGAAGTGAAATGCGAGGAACTGAAATCAAGATTCCCAACTCTTTACTCATCCTTCAAAGTCACAATCCATGAGAACAACTTTAAAACATCTATGAATCCTGAAGTTTGGCCTTTTGGTGCATGTATTAGCCGTTTTTTATGGAAACGCCAGGTGAATGCAGCAATGACATAAATTTTAATCCAAATTTTATTTTACTCAACGTAAATACATTGAATAATGACAAAATCAATTCATTATATAGTGATATAATCTGTAACTTCAAAAGTTTGTATTTTTTGTGCTTGGTTGAAATCGGAATTGAATCAGACCATCTGCACTCGTTGCATATTGAGGGTTACCGGGTAGTAACCTCCTATTGTAGATCAACTTTGAAATGTGGAGGGGTTAGTATATGGGCCCGTAATGATTTACAGATGAATTTCATAGATTTATCCAAATTTTGCATTGAACAGCACTTTGAAATATGCGCTGAACAGCACTTTGAAATATGCGCTGCATCTTTTAAAACGACCAAAGGTAAAACCATTGTTTTAAATTGTTACAGATCCCCGTGTGGATCTGTCAATATGTTTCTTGATAAGATAACAGAAGTTTTTGATTTTTTATACAAACCTAACATTAATATCATCCTTTGTGGGGATTTTAATTTTGACTTGTATCATAATATTAATTTTAAATTATTATGTACTCTCTTTTTTTTTTTAAGATTCAAATGAGTTTTATTTACAAAAATGAGATGTTGAAAAAAATTACAAAATTGAAGAAACTAAAAGTTAAACTTTCCCTCGGTTATCTTGAAGGCGCGATTTTGTTCCATCCTTTACATAAAAGAGGACGTATGCTTCTCCACTCACAAGCGACTTTGGTGAAATTGGTGACACGTGTGAATCGTTGTATTTGTGCCACGCGCTAGTATACGGGTGTCTGCAGTATGCTGTATAATGTCCTCTGTTAGTAGTCCCACTGTGATTTAAAAGTGCATATAGATTATAACAAGTAGCCACATTTTCTCCTGCAAAATTGTCCATATCCAATCCTTCTAGAGGAAATTCGATGACATCATTCAATTTGCCTCTATTTTCAGTTGTAGAGAATCTTTTTAAATGTATTACTAAAATATAGGGAAACTTGTGGATTGATAGGGACTTTATGCATTTTCTCCTTTCCTTGCATTTCGAACACGTCGGTTTTTCATTTCCATCCAAAGTTTCTTCTCTTATCATCATACAATCTAATTCCAGTTGTGGGATGGCCTACTCGAGTGGCAGATACCTCTTCTACTATACTTGACCAAATTTTCTTAAATTTTCGCAATAATGGCTCATGCGGTGTCTTCGATAATGAAATTTCTGATCATAGAACAGTATTCTTAGAGTTAGATGAATTCAATGAACATACCTCCTTTTCCCCAAAAACTGAATTCAAAAGAAGTTTCAGTGAATATAATATTAATAACTTTGAGAACTCATTGTTGTCTGAAAATTGGGAGTACATTTATAACATTTCAGAGATTAATGAAGCCTTCAATTCTTTTTTTGAGATTATAAAACATAACTTCTCCATACATTTTCCTGAAAAACGTTTTTATTATAAAGTTGTTGAGAAAAAATGGGTTGATACCGAAGTAACATTCAAGTCAAGCTTTGAAAAATCTTTTTGCCTTGAAGGCTGCTTTTCCCTCTTTTGCACCTATTTATAGGAAAGCTAAAAGAACACATTACAGTTTAATGAAAGAAAAGAAGAAAAAATATTATCAAGGTGTTATATTCAATTCTCCAAACACAATGCGTGCCTCATGGAATGTTGTGTCTAATCTCACAAATAAAAACTGCAAAAGAAAGAATATTTCTCTTAAAGTTGATGATTCTATGGTAGAAGATCAACATACTGTAGCATCTGAACTCAACAAATTTTTTATAGAGGCCCCCCTCAGTTTGCTCAATCAAATATCAGTTAATAAAGCTCCACATACAAATTTCAAGGAAAACTTTTTTAATGTGTTCACAATGTTCTTGAAACCATTTACTGAAACTGAACTATTATCCTTATTAGGGAATAAATTAAAAAATAAGAAATCCTCTGGAGCAGATGATATTCCCATGTACATTTGGAAAAGAATTCTTCCAACGATAATAAAACCATTAACATATCTGATTAATCTGTCATTTGTAAAAGGTGTCTTTCCGCAAGAAATGAAAATCGGAAAAGTAACTCCCATTTTCAAGAAAAACAACCCGAACTTAATGGAAAATTATCGTCCAGTAACAGTACCATATGGACTATCAAAGATATTCGAATATGCATTTTTGGATCGACTTACTTCATTTTTGAATCTTCACAAAATATTAACAAACACGCAGCACGACTTTCGTGCAGAAAAATCAACTAATACTGCCATTTTTTCATTATATAATGAGGTAATTAGATATATTGAGGCAGGTGAATGCCCGGCAGCGATATTCTGTGATTTGAGTCGGGCATTCGACTGCGTCAATCATCAAAAACTTTTACTGAAATTGGAAAGATATGGACTAAGAGGTGCATCTCTCAACTGGATATCCTCATTCCTTGAAGGTAGAAGACAATATGTATCTCTCCAGTGTACGGTCAAAAATGAAATCCAGAGAATAAATTCTGAGCCTTTCAGTGTAGATATGGGAGTACCTCAAGGGTCCATCCTGGGCCCAATCCTTTTTATTCTATATGTAAACAATATAGACTCTGTTGTTTCTGAAGTTCATTATACAGCTTATGCCGACGACATTTCTATGATCATCTCGGCATCAGATGATGAAATATTGAAAGACAAATGTGCTTCTGCAGTTGAACATATATCAGAATTTTCCAATTATCATGATTTATTTTTTAATTCGGATAAAACAAATATTATTCGTTTTCATAATAGACAAAATAGGATGGAAGACTTCAGTTTCAGTGCTGATAATGTGACATACTCAAAATCGAATAAAAGTGTTAAATTCCTGGGTATTCTTCTTGATGAAAACTTGAACTGGAATGCTCATTGCCAGCATCTAATTTCTAAGCTTAATTCAATGAAATTTTTATTTATGAATCTGCGGACAGTTTTAACTACCACTCAACTAATGAGCATTTATTATGCTCAAGTTGATTCAAGACTGAGGTATGGTGTCTGCTTCTGGGGTGGGTCATCCATGACTCATGACGTATTCATTGCTCAAAAACGCATTATACGGTGTATTTCGAATGTCTCAAGGAGAGAATCTTGCAGACAAATTTTCAAAAATTATCACATCATAACACTCACATCTGTTTATATATTTGAAATATGCAGCTACATATTCAAAAACAAAACACATTTCAAAATGAATAAAAATGTTCATCACCATGACACTAGAACAAAAAATAGATTTCATGTGCCATATGCAAGACTAAGAATAACTTCATTTGCACCAGAATACATTGGAATAAAAATATTCAACAAACTGCCCGATCATTTAAGGGAAGAACATAATTATGTGATGTTTAAGAGAAATTTAAAGAGTTTTCTAATTGAACAATGTTTTTATTCTTTGAATGAATTTTTTAGATTAGATAAGTAGGGTATTATTTTAGTTTTAAGGTGTTGTTTCAACTTGTATGTTTCTTATACTATGTTTTTTATCTTTATTTTTATTTCTTTTATTGACTATTCCTATACAATGTATATTGTCTACACGGAAATAAAGTATTATTATTAACATGATTGGGCAATAAATGATATAATAATAATAATAATAATTTATTCATCAGTAAATCATAATACATAAATATAAAATGAAGTATATGAAGTACAATATACCTTGATGAATAAACGGATACACTTCCACTGAGGGTAAAACCCTGTGTGTGGGGAAAATTACAGAACAATAACAAAATAGAACAATTATATGAGTAGTGCTTGAGAGCTGAATTTTACAAAAATCTTTTACATAGCACATAACACAAAATTTAAATTCTCACAATCCAGGTCAATTGAATAACACAATCGGTTTGAAATCTCAGTAACCATAACATTCATATTATGTTCCCTGAGATTTCAGTTATTCTAAAACTTACCAATAATAATAAAAAATAATAAAATATCAATGTCATACATTCCCGCATTGATAGACAAAATCAAAGGTTACACAAAAAAAATAATTTTTGAAACAAACAACCACATACAGACAGATCACGGAAGTTCATACTTGTTTGTGAAGATAAGAAATATTAAAGTTTTACACATTATATATAGGTATTGATAAACTAGGGAAATACAAATATTGACTAAATTAATAATATGAAATATATAAAATACAATAATATACGTGTAATGAGTAGAATGCAGAAAGGGCCAAGTTCATGTAATGGTAGTGCGATGTTCAAATTTCGTGTTTTAAAACTGTTTATCTTTTGTCTTGTGTTATTGGATCAAATCAAATTATGAACACTCTCTCTACGTAAGTTCTTCTTAAATCTGACTAGTTTACTTTTGAATTGGTTGATATTACGTATCTCTTGAATATTCGAAGGTAAGCTGTTGTATAGTTTTGGACCCAAGTATTGATGACATTTCTGGCTCACCGATTTATGCATACGAGGACATTGGAACTGTTTACGATGCCTAGTACTATAGTCATGGGTAAGTGTCTCTAACTGATTCTTGTGTTTATGTTGTCTTACGTTACAGTTTTTGTAATACAATTATTATTATTATTAACACAGAATATGTATCGTTTATTTGTAATCTATTATATGTAACTGATTACTGGAAAATATATGAACTCACATGGTTTTTTTTCAAAACTTTTCGGAATCAAAAATGTAGAATTGAAATATCAGTTTTTTTTCTGTAGTCGCTGATGTATAACTTTTTTATGATGGTACGTAAAAAGAAAATCCTATTTTCATTTGTAGAGTTTTCAAAGTTTAAAAAAGCCGAATTTTTCAAAACTCAAAACTCTGTTGTTTTTCAATATTTTTCGACGTGCGACCACTCTGTTTTCCATCACTACAATATGGCAAATTGGCGTTTGTACAATTTTTAAAGTAAAAAAGCAGATTTTTTCACAACTCAAAGCTCTGTTACTTTTCAATATTTTCCGACGAGTGACCACTCTTTTTTTCATCATTACCTCTACTTTTGAGAAAAAATTATGGCATAACCGTGTGTGGCATGAAAGTTTGCTGGTCAAACTTCGAAGCTATGACTTGTCGGATAATTTTTGTGTATTGCTCTCCAGCTTCCTGAGAAACGTTCCCTACAAGTGGCTGTCGATGGATATTTCTCGAATAGTTTTACCATCAATACTTATGTTTCCTAGGGATCCATATTATCTCCAACTCTTTTAATTGTATATCTTCACCGGCAGCACGAGGTTGCGTTTCCTCATGAGGATCTAGAAGTGATTTCGAATTGGGATGAAACTAACCAGGTTCTATTCAATGAAATAAAACCCAGCCATCGGTTTTCTTCACAAAGATTAATGTCTCCCAACCTGATATAATAATGTCAGGTCAGACAATTCCGCTTTCTGCATCGATAAATTTGTTGGGGGTTAAAATGGACAACAACATGTCTTGGCACAATCATGTCGCTGGAATTGCAAAGGCTGCTTCTCAAAAGCTTGGAATACTGTTCCGAACCAAAAAACTGTACAAACCTCAACAACGTTTGATGCTCTATAGAGCTCAGATCAGACCTTCTTTAGAGTATTTTTCTCATGCACGGAGCTTCGCCTGATTGGAGTCGAGCAACATCACTTGCAACCTTGATTGTCTGGATCATCGAAAGAAATACGCGACGGACTGTGGCTGTTCGTCGTTTCAAGGATCAACTCAGTACACTTCGAACTTTCCTGTTTGAGAACTCATTTGGAGAACTGCGGTTATGAGAAATAAACTTCCTGAAAACATTTTTCTAAGTGGATTTAATATCCAGCTATTCAAATCCAACGTGAATCACTACTTTCGCACTACTTAAGAATTCTCCTGCAGTGTTTGTGTTTCGTCCTTAAAAACAATATGAGAAAAAATTCGTATCATGCCAAATTTTTACGATTCATGAGAAAAATTGACCTTGAAATAGAAGATCAAGAAGTATTTTATATAGTTTTGCCGTATTATACATCATTTCAGCAAATGAATGCAGTTGGACCCAGATTGATATCATTGTTGGACCAACAGATATTCTTTTTTGAATATCTTCCATATCAATCTACTTTAGCACGCCGTTGTATTTTCAATTAAAATTTGAAAATCAGTGGCTGTTTTATACTCACTACTTCAAAAAACTCGTCGCAATATCACAAAACATGGTTGGAATGGAAAGCAACATTAATATTTGCTACGAAATATTTCAGTCCAGCCTAAACCAACTCAATTGGATTGAAATCCGGCTGATATAGCGGTAATCGTACAACGTTGTGATTTGCTGCAAGAAAGAACTGAATCATTTCATATCGCTTAGAGTTGATCATGAGGACATATTATTCAGCTATTAACATGTTTCTTCCTAATGAAATATTTCTTTCTTTTCTGGAGGATGTCGTTGGTATTTTGTTGATTCGTTTATTATGATATGGTGCATTATCGATCATTACAACGCTTCTTAACGACAAATTCGTAATTCATTATTACTAACCTATTATTATTATTATTCAATATCTATTATTCTCGTTGTGATAATCACTTGTATTACAATTTGATTTTTTTCTACCGGTAAAAAACTGATTTTCCTTCTTTTACTTTCGTTTCAACTGATTTCATCTAATGTAAGCATCAAGCACAAACCCATTTCCACCACCAGCATGTAATATCGTATTATCATCGTAGACATAGACATTGCCCTTTACTAACAAGTTTTTTCAAACTTTCCATGGTATGACTACTTCAATCTTTTTGATTCGTGTGTGAAGCGTGAATGTATGTAAAAATAATAGGTCGTCTAGTCGATATCTCGGATGATAGTTTCATGGATTATCATAAGCGTAGGAACTCGTTTCCCTTCGATATGGAAATGTATTATGCATCTGCGTAAAATTGCCAAATCTGCATCATCCATCACAATTTTAGAATGTTTGGAGTTGAAAACGTTTTTTACCACCATTTTCTATTTTTTTTCATTTCTGATTTTTCGTACAGTTCTCACGCCAACCTCTATGGCCTCAGCTATTCGTTGTTGAACATTAAAAATTGAAATACAATATTGGTCACAATTTCACTTATTATAATTATCCATTTTTACCTTCGCAAGAGGAATTCTTATTCCATCTGCCGTTGCTTTCCCTTGCATAATACGCTTAATACGCTGTTCTGTATCTGAATCTGTAGAGTAGGGAGGATGAGTGTCATCGTACATTCTGTCCTTTCCAGGAAGGTGGACAGGTCTCTGGGAGACATCTCCTTTATATCGGCAGGTGCAGGCCAAGACTCACCGAACACACACTCTCTTGTTGACGATAACTCCGGACATTCGCATAGGACATGCCTGACAGTTTCATCTTCCTGTTTACACATCCTGCAAAGAGGTATGTCCACTAGCCCCATATTGTGGAGGTGTTTCCTCAATTGACAGTGGCCAGTCAGATATCCTAGTGTTAAGCGTGAAATTTTCCTGGTCATCGCCAGGTATTTCTTCAGCGCCAGCTTCCGAGGATCTTTGGATTTTATTCCATCTCTTACGGGATTAAGCATGGGTGTGACGTTTGGCTAGTTCCACAATTATCAAAGTTATCAGGCCAAAGGTGCCACTGGGTTCTTAAATTCTCAGTCCAGCCGCTTCCTTGGCTAAAGAGTCGGCAATGCGATTACTTTTTCTCCTGTCGTGCCCTTCAATCCACTTCAGGATAATGTTATTATCTACCGAGGCTTTGACTGAATCTTGGTGGCACTCTAGTACTAGCCCTGAGGTAACACGTTGTCTGTTCAAGGCTAATAGGGCTTGTCTGCTATCAGTGCAGATTGTTGTTTTTGCCAGAAATTCCTTTTCTGGTTATTTTTTTTGTCGCGATCGAGATACCAGCCAGTTCTGTTTGAACCATGCTGGCATTTTTTCCCATTCCCCACTTAATCCTTTGGTTTAGTGATCTGTAGTACACTCCACATCCTGAGCCTTCTTTGGTTTTGAGCCGTTTGTATAATTGCGTATTGCATTTGCAGAATCTGACTCTGTGTTCTAGATCATTTGTATTTTGTAGAGTTTATTAAACACAAACCAGGGTTCAATTGCCATGGTTGCCTGCAACAGAGATTACGCAGTAAGCGCTTTTCGCCATAGGCTCAGCCTCAATTGACCCATTCCGACTTCGAGGTTCACACCAGCCGTGCGCAATCGTACCATGGCCATTAACGCAACCTCCATAACGTACAGATCCAGAGGGGTCAGACCAGTAGTTATTTTCATTGCCGCAATTGGTTTTGTTCTCATGACTGCTGTGATGTTTAAACAAGCAAATAGCTGAATTTGATATAATTTTTGGATGGCCATTGCGTGTAGAACTTTCGGTCCCCATGCAATGGCTCCGTATGTCAATATAAGTCTTATTACTACCAGAAGTACATTCCTGGAGTGTAGTTGCTGGGTAATTGTAGGAAAGGTTGTTTCATCAAACGCTCCCTCTATATCTATGAATATACCCAGAGTGGATTCTTTGTTGTCCAATGACCTTTCGATTACACCAACCACATGATGAAGGGCCGAATCAGTAGACCTTCCCGGAGTATATACATGCTGATTTGAATGAAGTGTGTTGTGAACTAGTACTTAATCTCTTATGTTCAGTACGTTGTTTTTCAGTTTACTGTTCGAACTAACAGTTTACCACACAGAATAATTTCTTTACTAACTGTAGTAACACGATGTTCGCTATACGAGATCCTCGATGATATTGAGCTCTTGTTCTACTCCGCCGGCTGATTTACTGCGCATCCAATATTCAGAGGTACAGCTATATTCACCAAGCTGTACGTGGAAACATGTTATGAATTACTCTAAACAACAAACATCTCTGTATAATTCTGTCAACTTATACATAACTTTATTCCTTGCGAAATAAACACAGTTCTCCTTTATTTTGGCTAACAGTTTGTCAACTGTTGTAATGTGTTTCATCTAGTGTCGTTCCTAGTTTGTTCCTCCTTGTGAAAATTAATTGATTTTTTTATTAATAATTTGGTGTGGTGAAACATTATCGAAAATAGCTTCAGTTGACCTTCATAACTCCCTCTCTGAACGATTGTCCATTTGCATCCCCTTTTATGGCCCACTCTAACGACGACACTTTCCATCAATTTCTATAACTGAGTGTCTCCATTCCTCGAAAGCTTTTCCATTACAGATTTATGAATAATACATATTTCGAAGGAATGAGTATGAGCAGTCAATCGAGTCAGCCATGAAAGCAGGAGAGGAGAGACAATCGGTCGAACGGGAAATTAGAATTCAGCGGGAGTCCGTTTCTAACTCCCAGTGAGCTAGTGAGGTGATTGCCTGTCAATCTTTGGGTCTGCACCCTTCTCAAAACGCGCTTCTTCTACTTAATCAACCAGTATTTTGGCTCGTAATCAACCGTCCCCGTTCTATTGAATGCCAGCCCCGAATGACCACGACTGCCCTCTTTTAATTACATTAGCCGATGGTCGAGGACGTTTACAGGGATCGATGAAACGTGAAGATTCGTTTCAGCATGTTTTGTGAGAGGAAAATAAAAAATTCAAAGAATTTAGAGTAATCTACTGCTGAAGTTGAAACTTTATTAGTGAGAAGGATGTTATTAAATTTTGAAAGAAAAAGTAAAATAAGTAGAATTTTGTGGGACAATAACTTACCATAGTCTGCCTCCTTCTTTTACCAAACTTTTCATTTGAAACATATCATCACTAAATTGGAATGCAGTTCATGAAAAGACGAAATATTCAAATACAAAACTGAAGGTGAAAGTCCTATCGAATCAACTGTTTTCATATAGGTAAGCATTGAATTAAACGAAAGAAAAAATATATTTGAAACAACTTCTTTCATATGAGCACTGAATTATACAAAAACACTTTCTCCTATTCGGTTTGTACTCTAAACATTCGTTAAGGAATTGAATCAGATATCATTTACAGGATTGCTATATACTACGGGGTTGGTCTGAATAGTTTCCGACCTCAACATGAAGATACCAGCGGTAGTGAATGAAAGCTAATGAATTTCGTTGTTTATCTGTTGACAGTTACTCACCATATTATGCAACAGTCGTTTGAGTGAGTTGATGTGGGTGTTTATATGGAAATGTACAAAATCGAGTATTGAGCTGCCATTAAATATTTGTTTTTGAAAGGCGATACTCCTACGCAAATCAAAGATGATTGAGTTCTATGTATGGAGACTCTGTACCATCATTTACCACAGTGGAATTTTGGGCAGCCGAATTTGAACGTAGCCGTAAGAGCTCGGGAGACGTTGAAAATTCGGGATGTCCAAAAACTGCAACTACCGACAAAATCATCGCCAAAGTTCACCAAATGGTGCTAGACCACCGCCGAATTAAAGTGACAGAGAGAGCAGAGCTTATGAACATATTAAGAGAACGTGTTGGTCATATATTGAATTGACATTCAGGCACAAGAAAGCTGTTGGCACGTGGAATGTCGCGTTTGCTCACGCTAGACCAAAATCTTGTTCAAATTAATATTTCCAACGCTCTGTTGGCGTAGGTCAGGCGCAACGAGTCCGAGTTTTGACGCCGAATTATTACTGTAGATGAAACTTGAATAGACCATCATATGCCTGAAATAAAAATACATTCCAAACAGCGAATATCTTCAAATAAAACCATTACACGAGCGTACTACGCAACATTTGGACGGTATTCACAGTTGTTGGAGCAGATGTCTCTCAACCCCAGCAAAACTGTGATAATCCTCTTCACCAGGAGGAGATAATTGGACGATCTAACGCTCTCAATGGCGAGGTCATTCCATTTGGAACGGAGGTGAAATATTATGGCATTGCCTTGATAAAAAACTCATCTGGAACTTGGGGTTCAGGTCCCAAACGAATCCATTGGATTTATGTGATGATTGTCAGACTAATGATCATTCATGGTGCAATTGCCTGGTGGCCGAAAGCTTTACAGAAAACGGCCCAGGCGAAGCTTTCTGTCTCACAGAGACAGGATTGTCTGATCATCATCGGTGAGGCCATCGGTACCACAGCGTCAGCGGCCATGGAGATCCTTCTAGATCTACCTCCTCTATACATTTTTCTGGAGAGAGAGGCTAGATGGACTGTATATAGACGTGTGCACATTGCCAATTACACAAATCAGTTCAATGCAGAATGCAACATACTGTTGGGTGACACTGGAAGTCACACATTATCACATTATGGAAATGGCCTCTGACTTTATGCCTTCAACTACGAACTGCCTTATAAAGTACTGTTCCCAAGTAGAAAAAACTGAATCCTCCGGGAGAAGGAAATTTCGAAAGCAGATAGTTGTTGGGTCACAGATGGACCAAGAACACATTCCGGTTCTGGTGCAGATGTTTCCAGTCGCAGACCCAGGACGGAGATATCAACCTGCCTAGGAACCTATGCGACTCTATTTCAAGCGGAAATTTAAGCTATTGAATTGTGTGCGGAGAGATTAGAAGAATCCAACCTCATATACAAGTCAATAAACATATTCTCGGACAGTCAAGCGGCGTTGGAAGCTCTTGGCTCCTACCGAGCAACGTCTAAATTGGTAGCAAATTGCCAAAAACAACTCTCCTCGATAGGAACACTCGACAGATTGTCTCTGGTCTGGATTTCTGGCCATACTGGCCTGGAAGGCACCCTCCTTGCAAAGGAGGGTGCTGCAAGCAGCTTCATCGGACTAGAACCTGTCATTGGCATCGCTTTAGGCTTTACCAAATAAAGATTGAACATCTGAATGTCAAGAAGATTTATGGACTTCAGACAGAATCTTGCAAGATTGACATATTTCAAGGCGTTTATTCACCCTTGAATACCAAACAGTTGTTGGACCACGCTAGGGATGTACTACAATATCTAACAGGTCCTCATCTGAAAATTGCGCTTGGAGGACAGAGATTTTTGTCAAATGAAAACATAATCACCTTCGTGATTATGTTTTCATTTGAGAGAAAAACGCCGAATACAATTTGGATGGTTTACAGAGATGGGAATATTGCTGGGAGGAGTATGTAGAGATAAAAGGGAACTGTGTTGAAAAATTAAAAAAAACTGAAAAAATGACTTCAATCTTTGTTAGGTCTGAAACTTCCCAGACAACCCTCGTATAGTATATGATAGAGGTAAAATTTCTCTTACATGGAACATTGAAATCCTTAGTGACGGACATTCGATGTTTCGGAATATGACATTCGCTTCATTGTTTTTGAACCAGAAATATAGATGTTTAGATGGGGGAATATTATACAATTTCAAGTAACCTATTACTAATACATCACTGAGAAAAAAATTATCACAGTAAACAATGCACCACGAAAGAAACTTCGAAAGAGTTTCTTGTGTGTGGTATAGCCAACTTATTGAAAATGGAACTGATTAAACAAAATTAATTCAATTCATTCATGGTGATGTTAACATAAAACAAAGTATAATATTGAGTCAACTCGTGCATAGACAGTTGAATAGAGGAAAGAAAAGAAAATAGACAAATAACATTGTGCGGAAAAAATCAAGCTGTCAATTTTGAAAATAATTGGCAAGTTAACAGGCAATTATAGTGTTGTTTAAATTTTACTAGTTGATAGTTTCACGGAATATATCATCATTACAGTTTCTAAACCAGTTTTCAATCTGTTTTTGAATTTATTTTTATTTCTTATTGTTTCTATCCTATCTGGTACAGAATTCCAAATTATAGCGCCCATGTAACTACAATGCCTTTAGCCGAGTAATTTTTTATATCTTGGTACCAAGGTGGTATGTTCTTTGTTGTTGGTGTTGAAAAGTTTAGTCAGTGATAGAAAACCCTGCTCTCCATGAACTAATTTCTACTTGAATAAGTGGTTTTCTTACCATATATAATTTTCAAGATATATGTGTATTACGTTCAGACTGTTTAAGTGTTTATCGTTGGGGCGGTATGAGTTTCACTGTATTCAATTAAGATACAAAACTAAAATTAACTTTAATTTATTGTTCTCAGCATATTGATCTAGTAGTTACTCACCAGCAATTGGCAACCATGATAATTGGAAAAAATTTTAGAGTAATAATATAAAAAGGATTGCTCATATTACTCATTTTTTCAACATCAAAAATAAAGAAAATCAAATCGTATTCTCATAATTCTGGTTATTTTACGTCATGTATCTTATTTTCTTATATGTTGGTTTAGAAAATGAACAATTAAAAGATTTGATGATCAGGCAGTATGTAATTCCCGACGTTGTCAATTTTCTTCTTTCTTTTGTCAGAAATTGTATCTATAAAAAAATATTCTCGAGGGTTTTTCAAAAACAATATGGTGAATAATTTCATTTTACTTTTATATATGTCTGAATTTGTTATCGCTTCCTTTCGATTCACATATGAATGATCAATGTTATATGAGTCCTTATTTGTCGTGGTCATTCCCAAACACAGCTCGGCACTTTTCACCCTTAGTATCACCTATATTTTCTCTAAACTGTATAATGACTGACAAAATGGTTTAGACTTTCACGGCTGAGGTTTTCAGTGTCGTTGTTTTTTGAGTTTGAAAGCCGTGGGTTTTTGGAATTTCTTCCTGACGTTTCGCTGCCGCGAGTGGCTCCAACCGATTTCCTGGATTCTTTGAAGTACACTTGATACTCGTTAGGAAAACAAGAAGATTATCCCGAATTCTTGGGGTTCTTGTTGAATACTCTTCGTGAGCAAAACAATAGCAAAATCAATACTCCTGACCGCTCTGGATTGAATGATTTCGTACAGTCCATCTCGTTTTGTGTTTGTAAATCTTTTGCTGGAGAAATCCTCAATTGTTTACTTTGTAGCAAATGTTCAAGAGGTAGCGAAAACGCATGTGAATATCTGGAACTCCATCTAGCTTTTCCTAATATGACTAATAACCAGTCCGTGCAAAGCTTATTGTTAAATCATCTGAAAATGGAATTTTCAACAGGTGATGATCGACTGTATTGCCAAACATGCGCCAAACTAACTGACTGTTATAAGGAAACAAGTATAGCTAAGGCACCAGTCAATCTCATAATAACACTGATGATCTTCAAACAAGACTCAACCTCTGACGGAAGCAAGAAACTCTTTGGGAGGTTCGAAATAGATTAACATTTCAATCTAGCAGACCATTATTATAATATTCATGCAGTCATTGTTCACTGTGATTCTGGCGTTGAATTTGATCATTATTAGGCCTTGGTCAAAGTCGAAACGGACTGGTTCAAGTTTGACGATAGTCGTGTCACGAAGTGTTTTGGAGAAGCATTGAATCTATTGGAGCCTCTGGAGACACCCTACATTTTGTTTTATAAGAGAGAGGAAACTGGTAGATCAAGATCTTCAGATGATGTGGTGCTGCAGGTTTTTCCGGGTTTTCCTACAGCTGAAAAAGCAAATGCGCCACTGGAATCCAGGAAGTCGCCTTAGAGCGCCAATTAATTTTTATTGTTATTTTTATTTTTATCGTTGTTTTGATAAACTATTCTTACCTCACTTCTACATCAATAATAATACTTCCTTTGTTTTTGTTTTTAGGAAAACAAGTGCAATGGTGAGCTATTAAAATTCAGTCGGTCATTTATTAGAATGTTTGAATTCTTAAGTTTAATAATTTCCATTGCTTCCAAATGATTCAGTTTCAAACCTTTATTTTCTAGGTGTAAAACTCTTCGTTGAAGATATGATTTTCTTCTAAAAGATGATTTGAATATTTCGAACCTTTTTTTCATTTACATAGCTCATATGATGTTCCTGGACTCGATTCCTAAATGTTCTGCCAGTTTGACCAATATGTACCTTAGGACCCGTTCCACACTTTAATTTATATACCCCTGATTTCTAGAATTTGGATGTTTTGTCTTTATTATTTTAAACTAACTTTCCTAACGTATTACTTGTTCTATATGCAATTTTAATATCTCGTTTACTCAAAAATGAATCCACTTTTTCTGTTGTTTGTCCAGAATACGTTAAAGCTCTATAATTTTGATTGCGATGATCTAACTTGTCTATACGAAAAACGTCTCGAATTGCTTTCGTGTAGACTTTTTGAGAGTATTTTGTTCATTAATTCAGCTATAACTCATTTTAATTAAGTCTGTATCATTGTGTTGGTTAATTTATCTTCTATTCTATACTTGTTTTCAATATGATATTTTTAGTGTATATTTTTGTAAAGTTGATTTGAAAAACAGCTTACGCTGATAATCCGGGTATTCATCTATGTTACTTTTATCACTTGTGTCCACTTTCATTTCTAATTCAAATGAATAAAGTCGATTTATTATTTTTTATTATTAATATCTTGAGTTTCTTTGGTTGAATTTATTCATTACGTATACGATTACGTATACTTTCCTAAACGAATTTTTGTTATGGATCAACATTCAATATACCAACATCCCCAATGTTGATAATTATTATTGTAATAAATCCTGACCTACTTTGACCAATTAACGTTGACGTGACGAGCTTTCATATAGAAATCCTTGAAGCTAATTGCTACACCTTAAACGAGTCAGTTATTTATAGTCATTTAAATCTGAATAGGCTAGGGTTGGCAATATGCAGAGGCCTTCTTTCTATTGTGGGGTGAATTCTTAGTGCTCATCAGCACACTACAATGGGCAGAATCTTCGAATTTGGGTCAACTATTGAAATGAAAGATTCTCATAATCTGTTCATTCCTTCGAACCTTCAAAAGGATTTCATTAATCACTAGTTTGCTATTCATTTGTCAAATTTAGCCCAGAAAGGGAACGGTGTGTGACATACTGAAGAAATGATTTTTGGTGGTGTTGTAAATAATTGGCGAATTTTGCATGCTGTCTTCAAAGCAATGACCTGAATAGAATGAGCCTGAACAGCAGTTCAAATTGTAACTTGATGCTGAAATTTTCAAAGAAGATGCCAGACTTTCGTTATACGAATATATTAAACAAATAAATAGTATGGATACTATTCGAATAAGGAAGGTGTGAATGGAAGTTCAAAAAATACCATAGACGAAAATAATATCAGAGTTCACACCATCAGCCAGTAAAACATAAAATATAGACGAATTTATCTTCAACTAACTTTTTACCTGTGATTTCGTCCGCGTATATTTCAGTTTCTTCTTCGATTTCAAATATAGTATCCAGTTTATGGAAAAAATTGACAAATGATTCAGTAGATAGTCAACATACATTGGAAAATATGATTATAATAGTTTTTCTGAAAATGAACAAAGAATTTATACAATCCATCATCGATGTACTATAATCCCCCTCTTGACTCTAGTGACATTTTGATAGTAATACTTTGTAATGAATATACCAATTCAAAAAGTATCATTTAGAATCGATTAGAGAGTTCACCTAATATTGAAAACAGACTTGCTACTTAACATTTTGGGCTATATAGGTTTTTCTGATATGGCAACCTTTCTATTACGAAATTATTTAAGTAAGAGGGAGTAGTGTGTAGAAATTGAAATGGTCCAATCTGAATATTTGACACTGAAATCAGGGGTACCTCAGGGCTCTATCCTGAGCCCGTTGCTTTTTCCATGTGCACTATCAATTTGATCAAATCTCTGAAGTTATGCAAGATTCTCGTCCATGCAGATGATACCCAAATCTATTACAGTTTTCCTTCCCCACTAGTGGATAATGCTTGTGAAATTATAAATCAGGAATTAGCGATCTTCTTTGATTCAGCTTCTGATCACTGCTTATTGATCAACTCTACTAAATCAAAATTATTGATATTTGGTTCTGCATATAATCGTGCTAAAACTTCAAAATCATGGATAATTTGTTAACTGTAGTAGTAAATGAAGCCAAAAATTTAGGAGTCATATTTGACTCAGATCTAAGATTCAAAAGCATATCAATAATGAGCATATAGCTCATCAAAACTGATTCATGGAAACCGGAATTTTTTTCCAAGAAGTGTTAAAATAAAATTATGTGAAACATTACTTTTGTCAAACTTAAATTATGCGGATTCGTTATATGTGGTTTGTCACCCTCTTCAAACTCGTAAATCAACCAACGAAGTACAGGCTTGATTCTTCTTTTCAAGCGAGTTTCCAATCCAATCAAACAATATCAGACCAGGTGGAAACGAGCAACTCAATTTCTGGTTTAATTTCCGGTAAGTTAAATTCTGAAACCGTGAACTTCTTCCACAGAGATGGACTTCTCCTGCTTGGAGAAACATGAGTTGAAACATTCGAAAACACACGTTTCTACAGGGTGTAACATAAGTATGTTAAAATATTCAAGTGACGCATTCCTGAGGTAATTTATAGAAAAAAAGGTTATATAAACTTGTGTCCAGAAACGCTTCATTTCGCTTTCTTTTGCTCGTTTTTTAAAAATAAATTTTGCAAAAAATAGGTTATTTGCACAAAATTCGGTACCCAGGGTTTTTTTGACGTGGGAAATCATACTTTATTGATTTTTATGTATCAGCCATAGGGCGCTACGTTCACTTTCATTATTTATTTCAAATTCCCCTAACTTTTTTGACAGTGAACTTTTGGTACTTTTCATGGAAATACCTAATTCTAACACCTTTTCCAAGTAGAAAATGTACACCTCCTCAAGAAAGCTGAAGGTAATCGTTTTCGAAATATCATTCTTAATCTTTGAAGTTTGTGTGTATTTATTTAGTAACTATAACAGTTTTTCAACCAGATCTAGCATTCATAAACATGACACAAGAATAAAAAATCAGCTGAATATACCCTTTTCTAGGGTCCAATTATCTGAAAACTCTCCAAACTCACTAGGTCCTTTATTATTCAATAAATTATCAGACTATGTAATAAGAGAGAGTCAAACCTTAACATGTTTTAAAAAAAGTCTTAAACATTTTTCAATTAAAAGATGGTATTATAAAGTCGATCAGACACTAATAAGTATTTGTAAATCCTTTACGATTTGTCTATTATTTGTGTATTTGGGTAAATATATGTATATATGTCTGTATATGTATACAGGGTGTTCCTGGACTTCCTCTTTTCCTCTCGGGAATGTACAGATGGGGTCAAAATATCACCAGTACTTCATATAACTTTTTTTCCTAAAATCCTTCGTTACCAAGTAACGGGCCCTCGAAGTTACAAAATGAAAAATGTTTTTCTTTGATAACTTTTCAAGTGAATATTCAAAATCATCCAAATTTTGGTAATTGACTAAACAAATGAATTCCTTCGATGAGCTTTCATGCAGGAGTCAGTTGTTTTGCTACAAAGTCAGGAACGGACTACCCCCGATGGTCCACACCCCAAAACTTTGAAATGACAGATATTTTTCAATATTTTTCAACAAATTAAGGTTACTTGGACAATTTTATGAATAAAAGTACTCGTGTGGAAAGTCGATCGGAGCAACGAGTCTTGATAAAAATGTAGTTTCACTCGACGACATCAAACCCGCTCGTCCACCATTATTTGAAATGAATAATTATCAAAGCAGAAATAATAATGATAACGTTAATTCAACAACATTTATCCTGAGATGTCTACCATTATTCGAAAATATTAGTTTTTAAGGAAAATGGAAATGATAGGTAAAATGTTCATAACGAATTTTTATAATGCAAACACGTTTAACTAACGAAACTCAAGAGCCTCAAGAGCAAACAGAAATGAAAAATCCGCTACAGTAACTGCTCGATATGACCACCTTCTCTCTCTATACATTTTCTTAGTCTGCGAAGACACCCTCTCTGTACTTGAAATAGCATTCCAGGGTCGTTTCGTATGGCTTCACAATGTAATGTTATTCTATTCAACAATGCATCTCTTGTGTGAATAGGTGTAGAGTAAACAAGGCTTTTTAGATGCCCCCACAGAAAGAAATCCAATGGATTTAAATCCGGAGACCGCGATGGCCATGAATATGGCCCACCTCTACCAATCCATCTATTGTGGAAAATATGGTTCAGATGGTCACGCACAATCAAACTAAAATGAGGAGGAGCGCCATCATGCATAAACCACATATCTCTTCGGGTTTGCAATGGAACATGTTCCAAAAGTCCATTCAAATCGTTCTGAATGAACTCCAAATAACGTTCTCCATTCAATCGGTCCTGTAGAACGAATGGTTATATAAGATGGTTTCTTATAATACCAGCCCAAACATTCACGTTGAATTTCCGTTGGTGTTTGGTTTGCAATATCCCATGGGGATTTTCTTCGGCCCTTATATGGAGATTATGAGAGTTGATAACTCCATCTCTACTGAAACCTGCTTCATCAGTGAATAAAACTCGATTAATAAAAGTCATATCCTCTCTTTGCCTATCCATGAACCAATTGGCATATTCCAGTCGTGCTGGAAAATCTTGAGGTGTCATGGCATGTACCTTCTGGATGTGAAATGGGTGGAGCAATTGTTCCCTAATTATTCTATGAATAGTGGACTTGGATGTATGGAACTGTTCTGATAGATTTCTGATGCTCATTGAAGGATCATCAGCGACGGCTTCCAAAATATTTTCCTCTAATACAACGTACGTACGTACGTACGTACAGTCCTAGGAGCGCCCTCACCACCTCGTTTTGGCAAAACTGTACCTACAATAATATCGAAATAAAACAACGTGCTTAAATTAATTATCAATTATTACATACCTGTCTCCCTCAAGCTGCGATCGACACGCTCGAATGTTTCTCTTGACGGTACCGTTCGATTGGGAAAATGCTCGGAATACAGACGACGAGCTTCTGCTGCATTACAAAATGCTCGTCCATAAAATACATGCATATCTGCATATTCATTGAATGTAAACTGTTCGGCCATATCAAAAAAATTCAAAATATCCTATAGAATATTGACAATACAATGATAGTTATATGACAACGCACCACTCAACAAAACAAAATCGCATTCCAGTTTCTCATTTTTTATCAAAACTTTCTAAAAGGTTTTTTTGTCAACATCTGTGAAAGAAATGGAACATAATTATTCCCTGGATATTTTTCACCTGATCATCGTGCAGCCGTTTTTGTAGTTCATTCGTTTGCTTTTTATTAGTATAGTAAATATTTTTTCCGATGTGCGTTTTTTCAGCTAAATTTAGATTCGTGTTAAAGAATTTCTCCCATAAAATTATAATTATCAGTGAAACTCCTCAACAGTTTAGCTGTGAAGAAGAATTTGAAACATTCGAATGTTGAGTTTCATGAGATTCAGATAACTGATCAACACGAAACGTGATTATTCCACACGTATTATGTACATACAAAATATGGAATGAATTCGATATTTCATAGTAGAGTAGCTTGTTAGTTTAAAAACACCACGAATCTACAGAACTTGATATTTCTTTTGAAAAAATATCTGCTATCACAATTGTGACTTAAACTTCCATATAGGTACTGTACTTTTTGTTTACGACTTCATTTTAGCATACTTTGTATTATTCCTGTTATAAATGTTGTTGAATTAACGTTATTATTATTATTTCTGCTTTGATAATTATTCATTTCAAATAATGGTGGACGAGCGGGTTTGATGTCGTCGAGTAGAACTACATTTTTATCAAGACTCGTTGCTCCGATCGACTTTCCACACGAGTACTTTTATTCATAAAATTGTTCAAGTAACCTTATTTTGTTGAAAAATATTGAAAAATATCTGTCATTTCAAAGTTTTGGGGTGTGGACCATCGGGGGTAGTCCGTTCCTGACTTTGTAGCAAAACAACTGACTCCTGCATGAAAGCTCATCGACGGAATTCATTTGTTTAGTCAATTGCCAAAATTTGGATGATTTTGAATATTCACTTGAAAAGTTGTCAAAGAAAAACATTTTTCATTTTGTAACTTCGAGGGCCCGTAACTTGGTTACGAAGACTTTTAGGAAAAAAAGTTATATGAAGTACTGGTGATATTTTGACCCCATCTGTACATTCCCGAGAGGAAAAGAGGAAGTCCAGGGACACCCTGTATATGTGTTACACAATTATTCTCTACTATAGATGAACGACTATAATATATGCAAATTCACTGTTTTGTTATATATAATTTAATTGAATGTTATCATGTTCTGTTAATTTGAGATGAACAACTACTCCTATACAATACTTGTATTGTCCTTCTGGAGAATAAATAATTATTATTATTATTATTCACAACTTTCTATATCAATTCATATTACTTACACCCTAGGGCGCTAAGTGAAGTTGCTGGGAACATTACAAAAACTAAGTATGTGTGGATTCCGTCAAAATAAACAACTTTTTCCTGTAAAATTTTTATCGAAAAATCATTCATTTCCGAGATACAAATTTTTTAAATTTTTCAAAACATGGTTGGTTTTTGTCGTGAGTTTTTTGCAGTTTTATATTCACGATAGAATTCGACGTTCCTGTGTAGTGGAGCAATTTCGTTCTGTATAAAAATATTAAATTTGTTCAGGTTGAAATGGATGTTTTCACTTTTTGAATTCAATTCAATTCTATTTATTATCCCAAGAAACAATAAATAGGGACTATTTATAGGGAGTACACAGTATAATAAAATAACAGACATAAGAATGCTCGTAATATTTTCAATGTAAATATGACAGAGAGAAAAATGATTATTATTTGAATTTTCTATTTCGATTTATTTGAAATACAGTGCATTTCTTTAATGGCCCCCCTTTTATTTTTTGAAGGGGTCACTCAAAAAATTGAAATTTGATATAATGAAATTGATACATGAATACTTAATATTGAAGTGAAATTGATAGATGAAACTTTCAAGATGGCGACTGGAAGCCATCAGAGAAAAAAAAATTGAATAGAAAGGGGGGTCTTGTGACACATCATTTCGAATATCCTGACGAATACTTCATAACTCTAGAATATGAAGTCAATATCTTCACCTACTACAAAATGGCGGAACATTTAATAATCTCCTGAAGACAAACACATTAATATCGATATTTCTAGAAATATTCCTTTTTATCTGTCATAGGGCAAGCCAACAACCTAATAAGGTTTGTTGAGTTATTTTTTGTTTATAAAAACGACAAAAAATATGAGTTCGTCAATGAACATCATTATTCTCATTTAGTTTTCGGTTTCACTATTAGAATGGTACCACGTCAACAATCTCTAAAATGGTCAATTCTCGTCCATTGGAAGAAACAATTTAAAGGATTTTTATTAACGGTGCTTATTACCTCATATTACCTCATGTAGTTAAATGTCAATGTATTCAGGCAATTATTAAAATTTTCGCCATTTTGTAGTAGTTGAAGATATTGACATTATATTCAAGAGTTGTGAAGCATTTGTCAGGAGCTTCAAAAAGTGTCAATATTTTGTTCCCAGATGGCGTCCAGTCGCCAACTTGAAACTTTCATCTGTCAATTTTACTTCAAGGGTGACTTAAAAAATGCACTGTATATTTGCTGGATTTCATCATGAATTATATTGAATTTAGTAAATTCATGATGTGTTCTTTCGAAACATCATTTTACGAACATTTTTTTCTGGTAGAGGTTCAAAATTTCACTAATCAAGTTGTATTATTGTTATCAACAATTTTATATCGTATATTGAGTTATTCTTTGTTATTCTTGTTTTTTCGGCAGCTGCTTGATGGAAAAACATATTTCAAACAGAAAGAACCGGTTCTGGAAATGAACGAATTTATTCAATGAAAAGTTGCTCATGAGACTATGAAAACATTAGTTTTTCTACCATCCGGGATCCTATAGGTTTTCGCTAATCAAATACTGAATAATACCTAATTGGTAATGAAAAAAATTATATTTTTCACCATATTATCCCTACCTGTTATAATTTTGAACTCCGCGTTGTATGAAAATATTTATGTTGACTAAATATGACTCAAATATGATACCTTTTACCAAACACGAAAATATTTGTATGTTACTTCGAAACCTATAACATGGTAGCATAATGAACAGAACTCAGCGTTACTGTTTCCAAGCGAAATTCAATCTGTTAAAGTAATGATTTATTGTTACACTTTTTATGTATCTTGGTTTATCACGGATATCCTGCCCGCAAATTGCATGGTTTCCAGTATAGAAATTATGGAAATACATTTTACAACAAAAGGATAATATAATGATCTGAATATTACGTCTTTAAATATGCATAAGGCTGTAAAGAGGGCGATTCGAAATGAAAGTACTAATCTCAGTGAGCTCATTTGATGAGGAATTTATCAAGATATAATTCGAATTTTGATAGATACAGATAACAGGTGAACGCAAACAAAATAGTTAACGAAATCACAAAAAGTTTGACAGAAACATTATTTTTCTTTTTTCATGAAATCATCGTCAATATCAAACAAATCAAAGTCGTCTTCCGCAACCTCAAATTTTTGCTCAACTCAGAACTCCATCGCGAATTTTGCAGTACAAATCCATTGAAATTCAAGTTTATGAATTTATTTTTACAAAGAATCGCTGCTACCCTAATGGTCAATATCTCGGAATATAGTTTCATGAATTTCCCAAAGCGTAAAAGCTCTCTTCTTTTCGATATGGAAAATAATTATGCATCAACGTAAAATTTCTAAATCAGCATCATTCATCAAAATATTGGAATTTTTGATACACCATTTTCTATTAGGAGTCACACCTTTAAAGGTCAGACCTCGTTAGTCCTTAGCTCGCACAAGTTTTGACTTCTGAGGGTTGTCGTTTGTAGGGGTGCGACGACTAGTTAACGGAAAAACATATTTTATTTTTTTTCAAATATTTTGGGTGGAAAATGTGTTTTCCACATCATTTCCTTTTTTCTTGTATAAAAACTTCATGAGATCTTCCTTTCAAAAGAAAAATGTGCAATGTAAATCACAACTTTTGCACAGGAACTGTTTTGGGGCGTTTGAAGGATTTTCTAGCAGTGCTTGTACATCCGAATAAGAAATGTTTACTTCTCATCTTTAATTACCCAGTTATCTAGTTGACTACTCACTTAATGTAAGGCGAGGGCCTTACATATGTTATAATTGTTGGCTCACGGGATTTAATTTTCAAGAGTGAGTATTTCCACACCTATATAAGTAAGGATTGGTTTTCCCTAATTATGTTGGTTTCTATCAATTGACAGTTTCTGAAACCGTAAATGAATTAAATGTAACAAAATACCGTATTTGGTGTCTGTATTACCGTGTAATCTATTAAGGCCTACCAAGGCAATGTTGAGTTTAACGCAAGCATCATTAAATTATAATTAATTATACATGATTGTTACAAAACCAGGAGGCTTGTCACACGGTGTGTAGTTTCTTATACGCTCTGTCTGAAACAGATTATTTCAGTCTCAAATATTCTGAGCTGCAACCTCCTCATGCAATACGGTAATAAAAAATAACAGGTTGTCAAACATTGTTTCGCTTTAACAATTCGTGAAATTTTCCAGCATTGATGTTTTTTCTTATTTCTCTAGACTTGTAGTGTTCTTAGTTTTATATCTACCACAATTATTTGGTTGTCTACTGAATATTTTGATTCACAATTGCTTCATATTAATTCACTTGAATATTTTTCAGTTCGTTGGAATATTTCAGTCACATAGTTCTCCATTCATTATTGTTAGGTCTCAAATCTGCTAAAATTGTATGATAACGGAAGTCCGAGCCTTCGACTTCCAATGAGAAACATTCTGACATATATTTTGCCCTCTTTTCTTTCCTGCTGAAAGTGTTGGAAATAAGTAAAAGAAAATCCTTAATAAATCACAATAATTCCATGTTTACAAAACGTGTTAATAATATACCATATTTTTGAATAGATGATGGAAAGGAAACCACAACTCCAATTTACTTTCACATTGATAAATGTGTTTGAAAAATGAAGAGTCTATTACTCCTATAATAACTGCTATGAAGCAACAGTAATGGTATATGTATGAGAAGTGTAACTGATCTACCGTTATTTCTTATTGTCAGGGCTGGCACACCTTACTCTTGAAGGAAACATAATAATAATTAAAATAACACTGGTCAACAAAATTTCAACTGGTCTTTGTCACATGAAAACATATCAAACTTTAAATCTAGTAGGGTCACTAACCAATATTGTATCAATGAGAAAAAATGGCACAACAGGTTTTTGTCTTAACCTCAAAGCATATTTTTTGGTGAAAATTACAAAAATCAACTATACTCAGAGAAATTATTACTTACCGTACAATAAATATTTATCACTTTCCTGAATATTTGTTTTCTGGTAGGTCCCTCTTGAGTTTCCAACAATAATCTGCTAGCATTCCTGGGCTCCATTTCCACTGATAACGCTTATCTATCAAGTAAATGTCCTGATGGAATCTCTTCCCTTGTTCGTCACTTACAGCACCCAAATCTAGACGAAAGTCAAGCATACATGTATTTTTTAGGACACATTACACTCCAAAGCTTTATCTGATATTAATAATTCCTCTATTAAGTTTTTCTATTTTCCGCTTCATGATTTCCTCGGAAATTTTGAACAACTCACAAAACATTTCCAGGCGATTTTTTCTGATCATTTAGTTCTCCTTCAGAAATCTTATCCCTCATAATTTGTGGTATTTGTTAGCCTACAAATATTTTCCTTCAATTTTCGCATTGATGAGTTTGGAGAATTTCTCTTTCAGATATAAAAGCACACTGGTATATTTGCGCATAGCTTTTACAAATTTTTCATCAAACCAAGTGCAACGGTGGTAAAAGTATGTCATCAGGGTTCACTAAAGGCTTATTTTCAACATTTTTACGGCCTGGAGTAAGTTACTCACGCTTGAGCCATATTTTATTTTATTAATGACTTTTACTGTCTCTGCTGTCCCATTCGCAAATGAAATAGCAAAATTTTGTATAATCAACATATAGTCCAAGCCAATAATAAATAACTTTTAAATTGCCACAAAATTTCCAAGCGTGTTCACTGTATTTAATTTTTTCAAGAAGAAATCTCATATTTTCATAAGTTTCTTTCATATCAGAAACATGAGCCACCGGCACTGAAGAGAGTTCGTTTTTGTTTTGCAGCAACACTGCTTTCAAACCACTTTTGAGGAGTCAATGAACAGTCGCCAGTGACTTGGATTATATTTAAAATTCAATAAATTCATCACAGCATAAATATTATTACAATGGACTTTGGGAAAGTAATATTTTATTTCATCGTCACAATGTCGAAAATAAGAAACTTTTGTATAAGGAGAAAGTAAATTCCAGTCCTTCAACCAAGACCCCAAAAGCTCAGCCTGTTCATTTAGACAAATTCAAACCACGTATTAAATCGTTTAAATCACCTTGTGTCAATAAGTGCGGTTCTTTTGAAGTTTGCGGTTCATAACTTGGGTCACTATCTTCATATTCCTCATGCGAACAAGTTCTGCCGGACTGGAATCCCGACTTTCTGGTCGATTTGGAGGCTTCGGCACAAGAAGTTCGGCACTATGTAGGATGGGTCTGTTGGCCGAAGACAAGTTTGGATACTGGATAGTATGTTTGGCCTTCGTTGTAATGCCTTTTATTTTTGTTTGACCCAAATAAAAGCCCAACTTATTAGGAGTCTCACACACGTTACACAACATTTATCTGGGACCCAGAATGTATCTTGATGCTGCACAGTAAATCCAAAATATTCTTGAAAGCACTGTTCAATTAATGGGGTGAAATTTCGACGCAGGAATGTAAAAGCTGATTCTTCATACACATAACAAAACTGTCAGGGTTAGTAGAATACTTTCGTTGCATATTTGCTATGTACCTAACGAAAATAAAATGTATTTTAGCTGATGCAATAGCTATAAAGCCCAGATATATGACGTTTATTAGGTCAGAAATGAATATATAGCTGTGGCAAAAAACTGGATGTGATTGAAATAAAATTATCATATATTTATAATGGGGGTAGGCCAACATAAACAAAACACATCACAAAGTTCATGTGACAAAAACACTGTTGACCTGTGTAATTTGATGAAAGTAAGTATGTTTGAGGTTTCCGAGAACAAGTTCAACAGTTAGAAATCCCGATGTGTTGCGAACGCCGAATTTCACCAAATTCAAAACTCCAAAAATTGATAAACATCCTGTACAATAACTACGTTGAACTCTACTGATTACTTATACAATCCTTCTTCACCACAGTCCACAATGTGTCAGCGTGGTTACAGCCCTACATTGAATTAAATAGGTAACAATGTAATGTTCGGAAAAACCATTGAAAATATAACGAAGGATCAGATGGTAGAATTGGTACAAAATGCAAGGCTGATTTGGCGCAAATTTCTACAGTTCCATCATTTTCGATGACAATCCAATAGCTATCGCAATGAGAAAGTGAGACCTACTATTCAATAAACCTCTCTACATCGGTATGGTCATTTTGGATATGTATGTTTAAAAAATATGTTGAAAATCTGTTTTTCCGTTAATCAGTATGCACTCATATATGAGGTGAAATGAACTATTATTCAAGTGATGACTTCTGCAATAAATCTGGTGTTAATGAAACAGTTGCCAAATAATGTTCGATTTCGTAGACTTGACATTGAAAATGTTCGTGAATTGTTCAAAAAATAAGATGAATAAGTGATTTTCTCATTTCTTCATGTTGTTACACTCGTTTCGAATGTATGATTACAGTTTCAGCTGTTCAGCATATTTAGTTAGTGAATTTTCCGGTATTGAAAAAAATTGGTTACCGACCATAAATATTCCATTGAATGATACAAATAGAGAAAAAAACTCGATGTAAAAGTATGAAAGAATGATTTCACAGAAAAAAAGTCAACCATTATCTGCCTTCTTAAACCGCCGCTATCTTTTTGCCTGGCAATGGCTAGCGCTGCAATTGCTATTTCTGTGATAATCGGTTACTTGGAATTTAATCCTCTAAAACGAACAAATCTTTGTACCATAATCTGGCTCGAAATACCAACGTTTTGTGAGAAATATTTGCGTTCAATTTCCTTTTTTATAAACGAAAAGACTCTATGGAAATGACTTCGAATTATTATTCATGTATAAAAAGCATGTTATCTAAAGGCGTTTTGACGTGGGTATCACACAGTTATACAAAAATTGAAACACATGAACAAATGTAATTCAAATTTCTCAGTTCTAGATTGTACCACACCGTTTTTCTAAACTATTTTATTCTTCATATAAGTCGGTCGAAGGAAACCCTGAAAACTTCCTGGAGAGAAGGGAAATTTCGAGAAGACCGAAAACTCTAATCGAGTGTCTGTCAGTGTGCCGACACACATGACGTCGCAACCCCCGACCATGCGATGATGAGATGAGAGGGAAGTAATCCAACCCCAGGTTGTCGCTGATACGACTCGCTGTTGATATGAACCTCGCAAGGAGCTGCTTTCTCATTATTTTACCCTTCTTTGAATCAGATAAGTGCACTGGAGAATTTGGTGAAAAATTTTCGCAATACACGGTTAGGTATTTTCTGCAAGTCCTCATGTCGCTTATAACAAATATCAATAAAATATATAAGGAAAGATGATACATTCAAAACAAGCTCTTATCCTGATCACCAGAAACGTAATACTCTTCTCGACGCGCATCTTCTGCAGGCGAAGAAAAACTAGTATTGGATTTCTGGTGATTGGAAAAAGTAATTCTTCTGGATTAAAAAAACTCAAAGTTACTTCAGTTGATACATTTATAGGGTTATGTTCAGGACTATCGAGGTTGCAAGTGATGTTCGCATCCCCAATCAGGCGTATGCCTATTTTCTGGATGGAATCCAGTAGCTTCAGATAATGATAAGGGGAAAAGCTACACACAAGAGAACAATACTCCAAAGAAAACTATCAGTCAGAACATTCTTGAATATTTGGAAAGATTCGACATCTTGAGGATGATCAATATGGTTTCTGGAAACAAAGAGCAACATGCGAACTTCTATGGAACAATGCAATCGAGAAGAAGCACGTATAGATTGTTGCGCTCAATATTTCCAAGTTGATCAATTGCCTCCAGCATGACTCTCTCAATGAATTCTAGACGTCAGGGTTTGTCATATTGTCTTTGTTCAGAGCTTTCCAACTTTCTCAGAAAACATGTATCTATCGTTGTTGTTCCACAAGCAGGGATCGTTATCAAGCCTACCAACTTGACACTGCCCATTTTATCAGGTTATTTTAGAAGTTTTATCTGTTTAAACGTCGTGTGTCTTTGTAGCTGCATATATCAATCAATATTTATTGAACTTTTTCATGGTGTGTACTGATCGATAAAGAATTTTGTACTCTACACATTCATTCTGTAAATTTTGTTCAAATTTTAGTTTCTTGCTTACTACTATATGATTTCGTTAAGCGATTTTCAGCCAATTTTTCCCTAGAAATTCAAATTGAACCAAAGCACTGCTGAAACATCCCAAAAACTCAACCAGACATTTGTCATAGTGTTAATGAACGCACTGTTAGACGTTGGTTTGCGAAATTTCGTTCCGGAGATTATAACCTCGAAGATGAGCCCCTAAGTTGCCGACCTCCAGCAGGACGATATCAGAACCCTGGCTGTTTGCTTTTGGATCGCATCGTCACGTGTGATGAAAACTGGATCCTTTACAACAACAGGCGGCGTTCAAGATAATAGTTGGATAATAGTTGCACTTTCCAAAGGCGAAAACCCACCAAAAAAGCCATTGTAACGGTATGGTAGTCAGTGACTGGTGTTGTTTACTATGCCTTTCTGCAACTGGGCCAAACCAGCACAGCAGAGTCCTGTTCTGGGGAAAATGACAAAATGAATCAAAAATTGCATCAGCAGCAGCCGGCAGTGGTCAATAGAAGAAGGCTTATCCTGCTGCACGACAACGCCTGTCCACACGTTTGAAAAAATTGAGCGTCAAAATTGTGCCTTACCTATCATACTTCACAAACCTCTTGCCAATTAGGATCAATCAAAAACAGCCTTTGTCGTTTAGAGTTCAAAGTATACTCATAGAAAGGATACATCTTTTGAAACAACCTTAATTCAAAAACATAAGTTGAAAATTGTCAAATTTACTCTCTATGACAGCAAAATTGAAACAGAAATAACAAAAGTAAACCCACTTAAGATATATTGAAAATACAAATGAATGTATATCAATTCAATAAAATCCTTCAATTTTTGTCAAGTTAACGAATAAGCCAAAATGTGAATGTAAACTTCAATAATCTTTATATTAATTATTCCTCTTTTCTAAATTTTTGTGAAACCTAATAATCTATTTTACGTTCAATATCATGTACTATCGAAATCAATCTGAAAGCGCTTCTTATAGATCAGTTTTTGTCATTGTTGTTTTCCCTCTATATCGACGTGATGACATATCAGTCTAATGATATTTTAATGTTATTTTTTGAGGCCGTCCTCAATATAAATCATTTATTATGAATATTAAGTCAATATACCAGATGAAAATATGAAAATGAATTTGAGACTAGTATTATAAATCTAGCAACCACTCTTTATCGCGTATTCATTTTCAAAACGTGTAAAGTATTTTTCATTCACATTGAATACCGTGTGAGAGTATCTGATGAATTTCTGATAAATATGGCTCATTGGTTTATAAAAATCATCGGAAGATGGATGTTTCCATTATTATATTGCTGATAAGTCTCGGGTCTAACATATAGATGGCGCTAGTCTTATTGCATTCACCGCTTTTTCAGTTAGTGCTAACCTCAAACATGGATACACCATCAAAACGATCGTAATTTGAGTGGAAAGCAACTGATGCACAACAATCGGTATTTTGAGATTTGCGTGGTGTAATATTCATCGACTATCTTGAGAAGGGAAATACCATCAACAGTCAATATTATATAGCGTTATTGGAGCATTTGAAGACCGAAATTGCAGTTATACGACCGCGTATGACAAAGGAAAAATTTTTGCCCAATCAAGACAACTGACCGTATCACAAGGCAATCACAACAATGGCTAAATACATGAATTGAACTTCGAACTGCTCCCACGTCCACCGTGTTCGCCAGATTTGACTCCCAGTGACTGCTGGCTCTTTGCAAGACCTCGAAAAAATGCTCACTGGTAAGGAATTTCGCTCGAATGAAAAGGTTATTGCTGAAACGAGGGCCTATTTTGAGGCAAAAGATAAATCGTAAAAGTGGTATTGAAATGTTATAGTGGCACTGGAATGATTGTGTGACTCTTAGTGGAGATTATGTTGATAAATAAAACCAATTTGAAACAAACACACGTTTTCTTTCTTAGGTCCAGGACATTTGAGCACATGTGTTACAATCTGACAATTTACTGGTCTTATAACTAATCGTTTCCTTCATTGCATTTCATCTGGTATTTCCTGAAACCCGCAGGAGGATAACCATGTACTTCTTATGTTTCCACATGATTGAATTGAATTGATAATATGCAAGTTCAGTTTTTCACCAGCCAGCTGCTTGGTCATCGAGTATTCATTATAATTATTTCTGTTCACTTGGCCGCATCTTGCAAAATTGTAAAATTCATGATTCTTTGTGTACTGCTCAATCTTTCCTATTTCAGTCCTCTTCGTTGTCCCAAAGTAATATTTATGCCAATTTATCTTTTCTATAGAATTCAAAATTACTATCCTCATTCCATTTACTCCGAGCTTGCTGAAAGTAGTTCATTTTCAATCACCATCAACTTTTCCGTCATTTTCAATTTGTACAATGTGAGGTTGACTGGATATTTCAGAATTCTCTTGCCCCTGGATGAGAATGTATCTGGTTCTTTTTAATACATTTGTTGTTATGGTCACCTGTGAAAAATATTGCCAAAGATATTTTTCCCAAAGCAGATGAGTATCAGCTGAAAGTTACTATTTTATCTTTTCATCATTCAAGACTTCTCACCTATTCTTCGTGAACCATTAAAGGATCAATATCATCCTGAACAGGTTTCTGATAGGTACTTAAGGTCACTGCCAAGACCTCTTTGGTGTGACGCTCGTTCATTTGGCAAATGTTGATGCCACCATTTCTATTTTTTCCGTTTCAGTTTCTTCAGCTATTTCCACTTCCATAGTCCCATCTGTCCTGTCATCCAATAGGAATCGGCATCCATGTTGAAGAAGGAAGTGGTATTCATATCACACGAAGTTCCAGAGTTAGCTTTTCTTTCGAAGAATTCAACAATGTTTCTTCATTAGACGGAGAGAATTTTTCTCAAGTATCTGACGTCGGTTACTTCATTCAGTTGGAAATGAGAACGGGATATTCTTCCTGGTTTATTCGATATTAATACACTTCTGAGTGATGTTGTGTTGTTTCCTTGTATGTTTGGGAAATATGATCTTATATTTTGGGCTGTGAATCATCTATTCTATTCCTGTATCAGATGGATAAGTTTTTCAACTGCTACTCCATAAGGAAACAGAGAGGACCTCTACTTCTTGTAATATCCATTCTTCTCTACCCCTTCAACTATGAAGCTATCCAGACTATTTTGATCTATCACAAGCATTCACCATCAATTTGATGTTCTGTTTTGTTTCGTTCTGAGAACATTTTCACTACTCCTATCGCCATGGTATGTTTGTCCTCAATAAGCTTTGACTTCAAGAACTCATTAGGATGGTACTGTTCTTGGTAACATCAGCAATATTGTATATTTCCTTGGATGAAACTAGAATTGAGAGATGATGCATTTGTGTCCTTTCGATCTGCCATGGAAACAACATGAATATAACTGTTGAATTTTGATGGTTGGATGTTTTCAACATGGACGAAAAATGAATCTTGCCATTTGATATGTATGTACTGGTCACCTATGTGTGAACTTATCAATAAAACCAATTATAATTATCCTTTTCATTTGGAAAATATATGTCTTTCTGTCCATCCCCTAGATGGACTTCACTTCATCTGAAGTGTTGTTCTCACTTCTCACTTCGAGTATTCCTCATTAAGGATAACTAGATGCAAACCTGGCATTCATGACTCAGATTATCAGTGATGAGATATGAATATTACTGGAGTTTTTTCCCCAACACCAAATCATTATTTTCAATACCTCGACACGTGTTTCGATCACCAAGTGATTATCTTCAAAGAGGAAGATTAAAACTGAATTTTAAAAGTGATCACCAAGTGATCATCTTCAAAGAGGAAGATTAAAACTGAGTTTTAAAACTGAGTTTTAATCTTCCTCTTTGAAGATGATCACTTGGTGATCGAAACACATGTCGAGGTGTTAAAAATAACGATTTGGTGTTGGGAAAAAACTCCAGTAATATTCATTACTACACCAAAGGTTCCAAACAGTGCATCATAAGTGATAAGATATGTTAATTTCCAATAGGAAACAATGGTAGTGAAAATTTAAATGCTGATAAACTTTATTTTGAAGACATATGAAGCAGCCTTTCGAAAACTACAACCTCAATAGTCAATTTCCGTTTCAAGAGGGGAAAATCATAACTTGAAATCAGTTGTATTGAAGGACTATATTTCTCTACATCATTGCCATTGAACGTTTATTTGTTTGATGAAACATTTTGAAGAAGATTCGATATAAAGCATGGTATTTTCAATGGTACACATCTGGAAGGTCCCAAAAGTACCCTGCCTGACCTAGAGATGGCGGTACTTGTTTGAAAGATATTACTGTGTTAGAAAGAACACAATTTACATAGCATATGTTTGAAGTTTGAAGACGCTGCGTTGTTTAGTATTTGATTGGCAGCCATCAATAGAAAATGTTTTTGGTGAAGTGAAAAGGAGAGAAAATTGGACATCGTTTACAACAGTAAAATATTGGGTAGCAGAGTTTGAAATAGGCCGTACGTGGTGCCAAGACAAGCATCGCAGTTGTCGACCAAATCAGGTGACGACTCGAGAAACGGTGAAGAAAATCCACAAAGCAGTACTGAAGGTGCGCAAGCTAGCAGACTTGGTAAGCATTTCAAAAAGGTGAAACTATCAACGGCCAGTATTATGCGAAGTCGTTGCAACGTTTCAGTGGAGAAATCTTTTTTTTTCAGAATTTCTTGTGTTTCTTTTGTTGGGTCGGAAATGTCTGGGACCAGCCTCTAATATCTTTCGAGATATCTGGTGTTATATTTTCTGAACAACGTTGAAAACGTTTCAATTCAGTGTGACTGGAGAATGCTGTAAGTAAACTTTTTCGTTGAATATTAATATTACGTATGTCAAAGCGAAAAGTTAAATAATTGTGTGAATATAAAAGGGTTCCATTCATTTTGGGAAAGAAGAACAAATACATTTTCATAATAAATTCACAAAATGTCCTTTTCACCGCATTTAGGACCTCACTATCTCGAATGCTATATTCATTCTAAAAATCCAAGCTTTCTCATTGTTCTTGCGTTATAATTTAAGATTTATCTCTTTCCACCATTATGAACCAGATAGTTCTCACGAGTCGATATTTGATGTATGCAGTACATACAACCTCCCACAGAACTATGACTTTGATGAATACGATCATAAAGAAATTTATGAAAAATATAGAGACTAATAATGATTATTCGGACTGAATGAAAGGTGGGTATCAGGCGAGTCGGCGAGATTTCAAACAAATTTTACTTTTATTGATTATCGAATCCGTATACTGTTCTCACAATCTAACTAACAGGGTGTGCTCCTGGAATTGCAGCCGCACTGAATTTGTTGTATCAAGAATTGTTATTCTCATTCAGATAACCAACTGATAACTACTGTGTTTTAGTAGGCACATTGACTGTTTGATTTATTTCAATCGGTTCATGAATAAAAATAATTATGTCGATTTGAAAAATCATGACAAACATTTAATGGAGGAAAATGATTCAATCAATTTGGCTGATACTTTGGTAAACAAATATATTGTTATATTTCTGGATTGGTTAGTTTTCGTTATTTTTATTTGCCGTCAAAAATATGACTCTGAGATGGCAGTTACATCATCTGAGTGGATCTGAGTAATTTGCTTATTTCTCAAAAGAATTATAATGAACAAGTATTTTGAAACTTCCTAGATTGAAGTGGAATTGCTATTCATCTACAGGATATGAAAAACATCATCCGATATCTTTTACAATTTCGATAAAACTCTATATTTCGAAGAGCTCACCAGTAACTGTAATTTGTTATTTTAATTAGGCTGAACCGATGAATTGCAACCTCTAGGAAGATATAACCTGACTTTCTTTCATACTCTAAGAGAATAGCATATTACAGATTCCTTCAAAATACCTGGAAAAACTTTTTTTGCTTTTATTTCCAGACCTTTGGAAACCTTTCATGTTCTACGATATCAGATATGCATCGCTTGCTTTTTGGAACGAATTACATAATGTGATACATTGTACAGTCATCTTTCTTTTTCTCTCTCGACAATATTATTTGGTATATGTATCATCTGGATATCATTTAACTGGAAATATATGTAACCAGTTGAGCTGGTTTTACTAAAATGGTCGTCATCACTTTAATTCTCAGACGTTCTCTATTTTCAATAATTCGTTTGATTTGTTATTTTGTGTTATCTAGTTCTTTGTCAGTTTTTCATCGTATTCATCGTAGCATTTTTTCTCGACTTTTTTTTGAATTCCTTAATCTTATATCAAATGTTGAAGTAGATGTTTTTGTATTCCTAACTAATCTAATCCGTTCTTTTTATGAGTGTTGAGGTAGGAACTTTTTTGTTTCCCATTTGTTCGAATCTTTCTTCCTTTCAGTTAATTTTCTGCTTCAGCATAATGGTTTTTGTAGATTGTAGAGCACGATAATGTCTGCTATCTGCAATCTGGTCATTGTTGATTACTCAACATTGAAAGTGACTCAAAATTTACCTATAACCTATTCTCAGTTACACTCATATGTGAATTCAACTTTACTCCAAATATATGTGAATTGTAATGATAAAACTTTTTCTATCCATATAGACCGATGACCAATTTACATGGAATTTTTCGAAGGTTTTTAGGACAAACAATAGTACAAGAAATATTTCGGTGTTTTCCGATTACAGCTAAGACTAATTAACTGAAGATGATGAAGTTTTCGAAAATTTTCAATCAGCAGAAAATAAAGATAATATAAAGACACAATATGTTTGTAAATAAGTTGAAGGATTCTTACCATTGTGGTGATGATATCAGGGAAACTTATGATTTCACTAGATATATGTTGAAAAACATATGTTAAAATATGTTTTTCAGTTAACCCACGAACAGCAATCCTCAGAAGTCGAAACTTGTGCTAGCTAAGGACTAACGAGGTCGTACCTTTTAACGTGTGATTTCTAACACGGGTTAGACGTTAGCAAGTGAGAATCGATCGTTTAGCCTGAGGCGTGAACCACCGACTCACACATCAGTCAATTGAATAAGTGAACAAAGCACCCACGTTGAACCACCTGGCTACCGACAATAATCTGTAAACAGTTTCAACTCCAAACAAGTAATTCACAAGATTAATGAGTCATCATTATTAACTGAATCTGAATGAATTTTTCGATAAAATATCTGACTCATTTAGATAGCTGAGCTTTTCTACTCTGTTTTCTCTGGAATAGCAATATTTTATATGATTAGTGATATATTTCAATAATTATGCTTTGCTTTCATATACAGAGAAAATTTAAGGATTTTGAAAACGGTTCGAAATTAAAAAAAAATAGATGTGTGAATCTTCTAAAAAAATGGAGGAAGTAATCAATTTGAAAATGAGTAACTCTATACATGGATGTGTAGTTCATACAAAGAAGCAACTTTCAGACACAAACTGGAAAATAGCCCTCCTGAAACAGCTACTTTCATATAAACATTGAATTACACGAAAGAAAAAAATTCTTTCGAAACAAATACTCTAATATGAACACTGAATTATACAGAAGATACTTTTCTCTACCCAGTTTGTATTCCAAACATTCTTTATGGAATGAAATCAGATATCATTCACATGAGTTCTACTTTGAATGAATGGTAACAAATTGCACTTACATGGAACACTGTCATCCTCAGTGGTATACATCGATGTTTCGCCGTAAGACACTTGCTTTAAGACTTTTCAGTACCAAATTTGATAACATTATAGAAAATACACACAATTCATTCATGAATTACAATTTTTAATGTCACGGAATAAGCTTGATCTGCTTATGTCATCGATGACATCGTAATGACATTCATTCAGCTATTTGATTTATTCTCAGCCAAGAGGAATCTCCTTTGAATTGAAGGGGTTATATTTTTAGGAGTGATTAATTCATTCAAAGTAGAACTCATGTGAATGATATCTGATTTTATTCCATAAAGAATGTTTGGAATACAAACTGGGTAGAGAAATGTATTTTCTGTATAATTCAGTGTTCATATAAGAGTATTTGTTTCGAAAGAATTTTTTACTTTCGTGTAATTCAATGTTTATATGAAAGTTGCTGTTTCAGGAGGACTTTCTTCCAGTTTGTGTCTGAAAGTTGCTTCTTTTTATGATCTACACATCCATGTATTGAGTTACTTATTTTCAAATTGATTACTTCCTACCTTTTTTTTTTGAAAGATTCTCACATCTCTTTTTTGTATCAAGAGTAGTAGAGGAGTAGAAAGCCAGAAACTTTCTTCCCCATCAATAATATATTTCAAGATCTGAAAACCTTCAGAAAATCTTCTAGAATGATAAAATTTTTCAAAATTCAGTTGTTGATCATAAAAATATCAATTGTTAACGTTGAAATGCGGAGCGGAACAAAAGTTATAACATTTTTTTAAATTGCAAGGAAACTTTTCTTGTAAAATTTCCAACAAAAGGAAGTCTGTTTGCCGAGCCACCCTGTACATCTATAGCAGACCGCGGATCCGTATTTAGGTTGATGCTGCAGCCGGCTGTGAGCCCAGCAATGATTAATGATCTCACGTCAGCCTGCTCCTAACCGTAGAGCTTTAGACATGTCTTTGGGCCCTTTTCGGCTTCCCTCTGCACGCCGCCCCTGTATTGTGCCCTGCTGCATACAATATTTAAATTTGTATAAAAGACGTACTGTGTTTTTGATTATCGCCGTTTTGGCTATGAAGAAACTCGAATAAAGAGACGACAATGATAGCGAGTGATAGGATCACTCTGACTGAATACGAGTATGAAATATAGCGTTGTGGGATGAATGAAAAGTTTCAGCGATGAACTTTTTGACTTTGGGGATAAAAGGAAAGCACCAGAAAATATTTATGAAACTAATGAAGGGGGGTACAAAATTAAATATGGTGGCATGTAATATGTTGATAAATCCTCTTAATTTGACCTGAAGTAAGTATAATAATCAGCATTTTATTGAATGTGATACCACAATACCTCAAAATTATCAGATGAATTTTAATTTTTTACGGTATTGCACAGAAATAACAAAGATTGAGTTTGTGAAATGCTCGGGTGGTATTGGGAGAGATTATTTTACAAAATATTCTCAGCTAAAAGCATCGATACCAGAACAAAATATCGGTTCTTGAATTGAATCGATGTAACAACCTAAATTACGAGAAATTTCAGAAACAACATTTCCTGAAAGTATAATTATTACACAGGATTTCATTGTTATAATTTATGGTGTCTTGACACCCGACTCAGTTGATGCGGCTATATAATAATTTATTTATTTATTCAATACATCCAGCAGGCCCAATAGCTCAGTTACAGGTGTATACAATTAGAATTATGATTATTCAAACCAGTGCTTTACACTTATCCTAAAATCACTTTATTCATTCATTCTATGTTGTAACTAATTTGTATCTGTATTTGTATTTATATTTTGTGAAAAAAGTTATATTATTATTATCATAATATTATTATTATTATTTTATATAGTGAGATCAATTTTGAGTGAAACGAAGAATCTCGTAGGGTTGCGATAGCTGGTTAACGGAAAAAACATAAACAACATATATCCCTTTTTTGAATTGTTTGAACATGAGAAAAACGATATTAACACATTGTAGTTATGGAAGAATGAAAATGATGCAGTGCATTGGAAACGGCGTATCAAGAAATCCGAACTTTCCATTGAAGATGATATTACATTCTGAAAATAATTGGAAAATGTGGGTTTTTGATCGAACAAAGAGAAAGATCAAATTTCGAAAAAGATGATCACTTGGTGATCGAAACATGTGTCAAGGTGTTAAAATAACGGTTTGGTGTTGAGGAAAAACTTCACCATCAGTGCACCACAAGTTCAGTAATGGTGATCTATTAAAATTCTGTTGGTCATTCAAATCAAGTTGGTCATTAATGAATTCTACTGTATTTGAACTCATTTCCTTTGAAAAAAACGAGGAAGTATTTTTATTGATGTAGAAGTGAGGTAATATGCTTTACGTAATCATAATTGAAGAGGTACCTTACGTTTACAAAAGTTGTAGAGGTTAAGGTAATTTGAGTCTCAATTGTAGTTACCTGTGGTGTATAAATTAGCGTAAGAAGCAAATTCCTGTTGAAAAAGTTACTGTGTTAGCGGAACGTGATATATTTCTCAAATAAAGTTTCAAGTTGATTCAAAAGGTCATACATAAATATTGCAGAAGCCTGTTTTCAGTGACATAAAACTTTCAAAACAACCTAATATTTTGATACCTTTTCAATAACATCTATAACTAAATTAGACTTTGATGATGCAGTGAAGAAACTAAAGGCAAGAAAATCTGCAGGTGTAGATGCTATACCGCCGCCTATAGTGGAGGGTTACGTCACCCACTACTCTACATATTTTATATCATATATATATATATATATATATATATATATATATATATATATATATATATACAGTGTGTCAATTTGAAAACTTCCCACCCTCAATATCTCCCTTCCAGTACATAATATGAAAAAATGGTCAGACAGGTCAACTTTATTTGCAAGGGGGACACTCTGAATGAATATTTTCAACCCTCGGGGTTCAACCCCCTAGGAGGGGTGGATGTTACCCTCAGAATTTCAAATGGAAAGGGGGGTCAAGTGGCACATCATTTTGAAGGGCATTCAATTCGCTTGCCGACGGTGCCCTCATTTATTATTTTCCGATCAGCAGTATCCGAAAATGTAGTTCTAAACTAATAGAAGTAATTAGAATTGGCCTATACTAAAATGCCTGGTTATCAAGTTAGTATGCAAAGAAATACAATTTATTGACTCTCTTATAAGTAAAACTTGTGATGACGGGTCAGCTTTTCAACTTTCCATCAGGGGTAAAATTAGACAAGCCTCAAAAAAATTTACATTAATTAGTTATCTGATTTCGGTGACTTTCATTTGGGTTTATTATCGGATTTAAAACTCTTATCCCTTTTTTGTTACTTCTGCTATAAAAAGTATCGTTTTTTGAGCAAAAAAGGTGTTCATCGCATTCAAGCCATTTGGTAGTACTATCATTTCAGTTTCATTTGTTGAGCTGATCAGCGATACCTTAGAAAGTGTATAAATTGTAAGAATGGTTTACACTATCCAAGACCGAATTGAAATAATTTTTATTTATGGAGAGGTGGGCAAGTGCGCACGAAGGGCGGCATCTCTTTTTAATGAAAGAAATCCAAATCTTAATATAAGTCACCGGTATGTGCTTGATTTGGTGACAAAGTTTTCCGAAACTGGTTCGGTGAAGAATAAAAAAAGGAATAACCCCAGAGTACTGAATGAGGATGCTCAAATTGAGGTGTTGGGAACATTTGCTGCAGAGCCGACTAGCTCCTTACGATCAGTAGCAGAACAGACGGGAATGTCACACGAGACTGTAAGGAAAGCACTGAAAATGCACAAATTTCATCCATATAAAATGCAGATTCTCCACGAGCTCCATGAGGATGATTATGACAGAAGAATAGAATTCTGTGAAATCATGACTCTTCGAATCAATGCTTTACCTAATCTTCTGTTCAATATCTGTTTCAGTGATGAATGTTCATTTTTCCTGAATGGCAATGTTAATAGGCAAAATTGTCGCTATTGGAGTGACGAAAACCCTCACAATTTTCGAGAAGGACATACACAACACCCACAAAAAGTTAATGTTTGGGCTGGTATTCTTGGAAATGCCATTATCGGACCTTTATTTTTTGAAGAAAACTTGAATGGTGATCTGTACCTAGATATGCTTCAAGCACCTATCGATCCACTTATAACTCACGAGCTCGAAACTCAAATTGATGCACACGGTAATTTACTGTTGCAGGAAGATTTGTTACATTTCCAACAGGACGGTGCGCCACCTCATTATTTTCGCCCCGTCCGACAATGGTTGAACGAGCGATTTCGGGAGAGATGGATTGGCAGAAGGGGATCAATTGAGTGGCCACCGAGATCACCGGATTTGACTCCATTAGATTTTTTTCTTTGGGGATATCTCAAATCTGTCGTTTATAAAACACAGCCCACTGATATGGATGACCTCAAAGGACGAATTACAGCAGCATGCCGGTCAATTAGTGGTGAAGTTTTCCAAAATGTTCGAGAGGAGTTCGAAAACAGACTGTATTACTGTTTAGAGCAGAATGGACAACATTTTGAACATATTATCAGATAAAGCGTAACAAGATGGTTGAAATTTGTTTTTTGCAATTCAGTATTTTTTGTTTGCACTCGATGCGTATTTCGTTAACTAAGTAGTTCTACATTCCTCTCACATCCACGAATTCGAATATTACTCAAGGGTTGGAACGATGCTACCTAGTACGATGCTCACCTTTTCCAATAGTCCATTACAATCATTTGTTTTGAATACCAACCTGAATACCAAACATCTAGTGCGGGCGAGTTTTAATCATTTATTCTTATTCACTTCTAATCACCGTTCGTTTGGAACGTTATTGTTCAAAAACTGCTCATCAAAAACTAATGAAAAAGGTATCATTGGCAAGAGAATTGAATGCCCTTCAAAATGATGTGCCACTTGACCCCCCTTTCCATTTGAAATTCTGAGGGTAACATCCACCCCTCCTAGGGGGTTGAACCCCGAGGGTTGAAAATATTCATTCAGAGTGTCCCCCTTGCAAATAAAGTTGACCTGTCTGACCATTTTTTCATATTATGTACTGGAAGGGAGATATTGAGGGTGGGAAGTTTTCAAATTGACACACTGTATATATATATATATATATATATATATATATATATATATATATATATATATATAACAGAATAATTAGTGACTGGATTAACTATAAATCGGTTTTATTCGTGAGGTTGCAGTCAACCTGTTTTTGAACCATTTTATATTTTATTCTCACGTTAGTAAGTTCTCCATATTTATATATTTCATACAAGATATATAATCTTATTATTGTAGTTGTCCTGACGAAGGTGTGAGATATACCGATATATATATATATATATATATATATATATATATATATATATATATATATATATATATATATATATATATATATATATATATATATATATATATATATATATATATATATATATATATATATATATATATATATATATATATATATATATATATATATATATATATATATATATATGAAAGTTATTGAGTGTCTTGATATATAAACAGAAGTTAATATCGGACATAGCACTCAAAAAAGTGGCAAACCATAGATCATTTTTTCTGGCAAAACATGGCAAAAAGTATATCAAACAGCAGCAAATGATTTGGAAGAAATCCAGATATGACTGAACTACAATCTCCTCAGTTTGAATCTGAATAAAACCAAATTCGTTTTTTTCACGCTTCTCAAAAACGATCAACCAATTGACACTGCCCTAAAAATACATACTTCCGAATGTCCACAAAGGAAGCAAAGTGATTGCCCTTCGATATAAAAAGAATCAGAGTTAAAATATCTTGGTGTAGTTCTGGATCAGCATATGAAATGGGACGAACATACCATATATGTTACAAAGCGACGTCATCAGCTCAGTCACAAAATGTATAATTTGAGAGAAATCTTGAACATTAAAAATCTAATGACGGTATATAGATTTGTAGCAGAATCAGATATTGTATCTCCGGGTGGGGTGGCACATTTGACTACAACCTGTACAGGCTCCAAGCCATGCAAATTACCATAATCAAAATAATTCTTAGGAAAAAAAAGCTCTACACAACAGAACAGCTCTATAAAGAAACCAAGTTGTATAACATAAGATGTATTTATATTTATCACTGTCTTATATGGATGTTTAATGATAATCATCTTTACTACAGAGAAAAGATAAAAAATACTATATCTATCAAGAAATTAAATGTAGTAATTCCCATTTTCTTCAAAAACTCATACACAACGAACAATTTTCTATTTCGGTCTTGAATTTTACAATAAACTAGATTGCAGTTTGAAAGAAAACCTCTCATTCAACAAATATAAAACTGGTATGAAACAATTCATCAACCTTAACTATCTAATACTAATGAAGTTACTATGAAAAATATATATGGTTGATTAAAAGTCAGTGTATCTGGATGAAGGTTGACATATTATATGTTTGTACGTGTATGTATATAAGTTTATGTAAACGAACCCCACCGTTTTAATATAAATATGAATAAAGACATGGATCCTTGCCACATCAACCGCTCCATAGACTGAAATGTAAGATTAGAGAAAAAAAATATAACAAATAATCAATCATAAATTAGAAAGGCGAAACAAGGAAGAGAAAATAAGTTAAAATTAAAAAAAACAAACCCAAAGGAAAAAGAATTATTCATTGATTGAATGTTACCATTTCCTACAAGAATTCAACTGGATAGAATGTATATTTTCTTCGATATCAGTATAATAATATGTAAATGATTACCTTTCAACTTATTTACCTAATGAAAATCCTAAATTATTCCAAGGGGATGTACAAAACAAGCGCCTCGAGTGCTTAGGAGAACCCTTGGGATAATAAAGGATAACTGCCTTGTTATATCGAATTGAAATAAATTAAAATTGAATTGAAATTGAAAAATTTAATAATCAACAATGCTGACTTTCCAACGCAATTCCAACACCAGTTCATAAAACAGGAAACAAACGTGATATAAAAAGTTACAGACCGATATCTATTATGTGTGTTCCTTACATTAAATTGTACAGTAATGTAGGAGGTGCCTTAGTTGAGCAACAGCATGGATTTATGTCCAACAGATCTGCAAATGAGTCCTTAGGAAATAAGGTTCAAATGGACACAATATTCATGGATTATAGCAAATGACTTCGACAGTGTGTACCATAGTGTTTTGCTGCAAAAGTTATATGGATTTGGACTCTCCGATAATATCATCAATCTTTTCAGGAGCTATTTCCAGGATCGCTATTTTGTGGTTGAGCATGATAGAAATACGACAGGGGAATTCCATACTCCTTCAGGGGTACCACAAGGTTCAAATTTGGGACCCATGTTTTTTTGTTACTCATCAATGACTTGCCAGACTATATCCAAATGTTTGCTTTTTGCCAATGATGAGAAACTTTTCAAACAGGTGAGATCAGTCAGAGATTGTTCCGCCCTACAGAAAGATTCGAACAGTTTATTGGTTTGGAGTCTTCGATGTACCATTTCTTTTGACTACCGCATGAACAACGAATCGCTAAAAAGAGTGCATGAATGCAAAGACTTAGAAATAACTTATGATTGCAAATTATTTATTTAAGAAACATATTGAACATATAAGAAGACTTTTCTTTCTAGTAACATAGAATCCATAAAAGTAGTTTATTTCAAGCTAGTGAGATCTAAATTCGAATACGGTTCTGTATTTTGAAATAGAGAATACCAAATAACCGTACAGGACCTAGAAAAAATACAGAAATAAATTCTAAGGTACCTATGTTATAAGAAATATCGTAGTAAACCCGATTACAACACGGTTAGAACATCACAACTGAGAACTCAATTTGATATACCCTCCATAGTCTCTAGGCGAAATCTTTGCACTTATTTTTATATATAAAATTATTAATAACAATTTGAATTTCGCAAAGTTATTGTCACTATTACCAATGAATGTACCTCCCAGACTTACGCGTACTATCCTTAAGTTCAAGACTCCCTTCGTGACTGTCTGGAAAACGACATCAATTGCTTGCAAGATATTGATTGGAATATGTTTCTCACAAAATTTAGATCTTTAGTCTGTAGTCATGTTGAGAATTTATCAGTTTAGCAATTAGTTTTTCTGTTATTTCTTATTCAAATTTTTGTTGTTGGTAGTTGTGTTAAGTAATAACTACTGGTTGTTAGATAATAACGCATGCCCATATTATGTGTTGTTTTATATAACATATCATTTAAAGTGCTTGTATATTCATGTATATTTCTTGTAAGATCCTTGTGATGGGGCCACCAGGCCTATTAGGGTGAAATAAATAAATAATGTAACGTAAAAACATAGCGAAAATGATAAATGGACTGGTTTGTAATACATTCTGTGCAACCTCAGTTACATTCATGAAATTTTTTTTACAAAACCATTTCAGGGTCTATTCAACTCCCTTCCACCAAAACCCAGTCTCCATTTCTCCAATCATAAAAATCTTCAGCTAATATAAACGCTTCATATATTTCTCCAACGTATCGGAATGAAATTAATGATCCCGAATCTGAATCAAGGATCATTCCTCACACTCGAAGCTCCCGTCGATTAAAAAATTTGAATATTGTTATAAAATATCGAAAAAGTGCGTAATCATTCGGCTCTTTTAATGCCCCCAATGATCAAGTCTGTCTGACAAGTAGAAGGCTGCTGAAGGAGGATGAAAAATGACACTAATATTTTATCGAGTGATCAGATGGCGCCCTGCATACGAACTCAAGGATAATGAGACGGGTTGAGTTTGATACCCTTCGCTTCGTTTCGGTCCCGTCATGCCACAGTCTCGTTACTTTCTGACATTCGGGGACAACTTTCGAAATTGGAACTTCCAAACCTTATAGAATATTACTTTATAATGAAGTTTATTTTCAGCTGGAATTTGGAACGTTTCAAGGTTTTGGGATGTCAAAGATATTTCCCAGGTGCAAATAAACATCGACATTGATAATATATCAATCAATAATAATTATATACGCTGTCTATTCAAAAAATGAGAATAATTTTCTAAGAGGAATATTTATTTATTCATCAAATTTCTATTTTGTCATTTTCAAAGTACGACCGTAATATCATGTGGCGAAAATTCCTGTTTCACTGCGCCACGGTAATCGAAAAAACAATGAGCAAAATCTTGACATTTGATCGAACTGGGCGTGCTTTTTTGGTCTTAGCTCTCCTGAAACCTTCCATTCGGACGATTGGACAGGTCAACAATTATACAGGAGGCCACAATTTGAAATATTCGTTCTAGAGACAAATATGGAAGTAATAAATCTGAAAAAGAGAGTTTTAATTAATTCTTGAATCAAAATCTGATGCTGGACATTGATTTCTGATGATGGACAAAAAATTTCTACAGTAAATGTTCAAAAACGTTTCCACCAACTTCCTTACAATGGTACAAACGAGCTTGCATTGCCGCCCTCACATCGTAGAGAATCTCTGGTGTTTCACTAGTTCGGACTTCCATTGTCTACTATATAAAATGATTTGAAATCCCTGAAACAAGTAAAAAAGAATAATTAAAAAAGAATAGTTGAAAATAACAATTATATTAAGCAACAATAAACCTGAAATGAACTGATAGTGAAATAACCTACAAGTAAAAATATAATAATTGAATAAATAAAAATTAAAGGAATGCAAAAAATAAAATAATAAAAAATAAAAAGTGTAGAGATTCCAAGTCACGTTAGTTCACGACGTTTCGATTGTTGGTATCTACAATCGTCTTCGGGTGATGACTGGACTGATTCCTCCGAGAGATGACTATTTTATAGGTCGTTGAAATACTTTCACTTTCTCTGCTTTCCATTTTCCGCTTCACTGATTCCGTGAGAGATGACCGATTTGGCGGGAGTTGGTCATTTTCCGTTTGATGATGGGTTTCCATATGTTTCGTATATCTACGCTGGCCTGGCTGAATACGTTGTTGGACAACATGTATGCGGCTTCCTTAAATTTTCTCCTGAACCAATGTTCCTCTCTGTGCAAGATCTCAGCTTGGGACCACTCGATGTTGTGTTGATGGGTCCAAACATGGTCTGCTATTCCTGATTTGCTGGTTTCTCCTCGCTGTGTGTGCTTCTTGTGCTCGGCAATGCGAACATTCAATGGCCTCTTAGTTTCACCAATATAGGATTTTCCGCACTCACAGGGTATTCGGTAAATGCAATTCTTGGAATCGCAGTCCGCGTTTGGGGGCCTGGTTTTCGTGAGGCTGCTACGGATAGTGTTACCGGATCTGAAACAGGTTCTAATGTTGTACTTGGAACCAATGTCTTGAATTCTTCACAAGACATTTTGTCGAACTACTAGGGTCAATTGAAGATCAACTAATTAGTTTCGACGTGGAAAGCCTTTACACCAACGTTCCGGTCGAAGAAGCACTCCAAATCATACAGAGAAAGCTATCCGAAGACGGGAACCTGAAAGAGAGAACGAATCTACCTATAGAAGTAATTATGGAATTACTAGGATGCTGTGTACGAAACTGTTATTTCCAACTAAAGGACGAATTCTTTACACAAGATGAAGGACTACCAATGGGATCGCCACTTTCACCAGTCATAGCCAACATATATATGGAGTGGTTTGAAACTCTGGCCATTGAAGAAGCCCACAAAAAACCTCGAGTCTGGTTGAGATATGTTGACGACACCTTCATAATATGGAACCATGGGAATACTGAACTAGACGCCTTTCTGAAACACATCAACAGCGTGAGACCTTCCATCACTTTCACAATGGAGAAGGAAATCCACAATGAATTGCCATTCTTAGACGTTTTGGTGAAAAGGACCGACACTAAGTGGGAAACATCTGTATACCGAAAACCCACTCATACGGGACAGTATCTGAACCACGAATCCAACCACCATCAATCGACAAAAAGAGGAATCATCAAGACTCTATTAGACCGTGCTTTTGGGCTCTGTAATACAAAGGAAGGTCTCGAGAAGGAACTAGACATCATTAAAAATGATCTTCAGCGGAATGGATACTCCAAAGCGATGGTAGAAAAGACTTTGGCTAAAAGACAGCAGGAGCCTCGCAAGGAAGAGAAGCCGTCACAACCAGTGCTTGCACTTCCCTACATTAGAGGATTATCGGAGAGGATAAGAAGAATTGGTTCCAAGTACAACATTAGAACCTGTTTCAGATCCGGTAACACTATCCGTAGCAGCCTCACGAAAACCAGGCCCCCAAACGCGGACTGCGATTCCAAGAATTGCATTTACCGGATACCCTGTGAGTGCGGAAAATCCTATATTGGTGAAACTAAGAGGCCATTGAATGTTCGCATTGCCGAGCACAAGAAGCACACACAGCGAGGAGAAACCAGCAAATCAAGAATAGCAGACCATGTTTGGACCCATCAACACAACATCGAGTGGTCCCAAGCTGAGATCTTGCACAGAGAGGAACATTGGTTCAGGAGAAAATTTAAGGAAGCCGCATACATGTTGTCCAACAACGTATTCAGCCAGGCCAGCGTAGATATACGAAACATATGGAAACCCATCATCAAACGGAAAATGACCAACTCCCGCCAAATCGGTCATCTCTCACGGAATCAGTGAAGCGGAAAATGGAAAGCAGAGAAAGTGAAAGTATTTCAACGACCTATAAAATAGTCATCTCTCGGAGGAATCAGTCCAGTCATCACCCGAAGACGATTGTAGATACCAACAATCGAAACGTCGTGAACTAACGTGACTTGGAATCTCTACACTTTTTTATTTTTTATTATTTTCTTTTTTGCATTCCTTTAATTTTTATTTATTCAATTATTATATTTTTACTTCAGGTTATTTCACTTCAGTTCATTTCAGGTTTATTGTTGCTTAATATAATTGTTATTTTCAACTATTCTTTTTTAATTATTCTTTTTTACTTGTTTCAGGGATTTCAAATCATTTTATAAAGTAGACAATGGAAGTACGAACTAGTGAAATTCATCACGAAACATTGTCAATCACCTTCAAACAAACATCTCTGGAGTTATTTTCCTGCAATGCCTCATGATATTATCTCTCAAATCTTCTAATGTTACTGATTATATCTCATACACTTTAGCGACAAGAAAAAATGATCATCTGAAATTGTTGCACTGGAGCTGCTGAAAAACTATTTCGTTTTCAAATAAATTTATATCCTCCTCAATTGCCCTATTGATGCACGATATTATTCGATTCTCAAACATATCCAAATATTTATCACTAGTCAAATCACTAGTCGATTCGATAAAAAAAGGTTCTATGATGTGGTCACCTAATATTCCTGCCCAAACATTCAGTTTTTGAGGTCGTTGGGTATGAACTTGACGGTATAAATGAGAATTCGTGTAACTCAAATATCCACAATTTTGCCATACAAACTAAATGTACATTCATCCGAAAAACAACTTTCATATGAGGAATTCTGATGTAAGTTGATATGTTCTGTGAGACTCTCACACAACTCGAAACTTCCATCAAAATCATCATCGTTCAATTCATGAACTTATATGGATGAAATTTGTATTCATGAAGGAACCTGAAAACATTAGTACGACTGATTCCTGATTCTAGAGATTACAAATTTTACATTAGTCCAACGTGACCTAAAACTGCAGTACAAATAGCTTTATCGCTGACAACTCCTGAACGGTTATGCTTTTCATTGTTAACATAAATTTCTTCAATAATTCCGAAACTTATTTATGTCGTACATTTCTTCCTGACACAACACAACAAAGTTTTTGTTTCGGGGTTGAAATTAGATGATTTTAATGTATTTCCACGTGTTAAAACCGCAAGTGACCATAAAAATTATATATTAGCTCTTGTTTTCAAGATATAGTATCATTATATTATATATATGTATATTGAGTTTTCAACAAATGAAATATTTCATCACCAACAGTTGGTACACATGTTTGTTTACATAACACCCCTCTCATCAGCTGTTCTTAAGTAGTAAACATAACCTATGTGAGTTTGTCAATTGTACGCACGTGGTTGCTATTGAAATTATCGTGTGAAGTTGATTTTTAAATTAATTTAAGTGCTGATCTGAAATGCCTCGAAAGTGTGTGAATTCTGTCGATAGCTTTTGCTATATATGTGGTGAAATAACATTTAAGGCTCAGAAACGTAAAATGACACCTATCGTTAAGACAGCCTATGAACTTTATTTTGGTGTGAAAGTTGGGGACCAAGATAAATCATGGGCTCCTCATATATGTTGTAATTCTTGTTCCGTCATTTTGCGAGAGTGGCTGAAAAATAAAAACCGGGCAATGGCTTTTGCAGTACCTATGGTTTGGCGTGAGCCTACCAATCATACAGACGACTGTTATTTCTGCTTAACTCCTCCCATTAAGCAAGGTTTATCTATGAAGAAAAGAGGAACGGTTAAATACCCTAATCTCCCATCTGCTCTTCGGCCTGTACCACACTCAGACAATTTGCCAGTCCCTTCTCCACCCCAAAACTATGAAATTTTAGAGGAAGGTGATGAAGACTGTTTAGAAGGAGCAACCCATCCTTCTACATCCTATGACCCTGATTTTGAGGTAAGCGATAGGTCTAGTGATCCGCACAGAATTAGTCAAGCAGAGTTGAGTGACCTTATAAGAGATCTTCGCTTGTCTACGGAAAAGGCTGAGCTGTTAGGGTCAAGACTACAACAGTGGAATCTTCTAAAACATGATGTGAAAATATCTCAGTACAGACAGCGTCAAAAAGAATTGCTTCCTTTTTTTTGAGAAAAAATAAAACCTCGTAGTTTGTTCTGATGTTAATGGTTTGATGGACTGCTTGAATTTGGATCACACTCCATCTGAATGGAGACTGTTTATAGACTCTTCAAAACTAAGCTTAAAAGCTGTACTTCTGCATAATGGAAATCAGCTACCCTCTATTGCTATAGGTCATGCAGTTCACATGAAGGAAACGTATATAACTATGAAAACACTTCTCCAATCAATCAAATATGAACAACACAAGTGGCACATCTGTGGTGATCTGAAAGTCATTGCTATACTCCTAGGAATGCAATTAGGGTTCACCAAGTACTGTTGTTTTTTGTGTCTGTGGGACAGTCGGGATAGAAAATCTCACTATAAAAAAATGAATTGGCCTACACGAGACCTAAACCCGAATGAGGTTTAGGATCTTGTAGATCCTAAGGATGTTCTCCTTCCCCCATTACATATTAAGTTGGGACTAATGAAAAACTTTGTGAAGGCCATGGACCAGGAAGGACAAGCTTTTAAGTACTTGAGAGCAAAGTTTCCCAGGTTGAGTGATGCTAAAGTCAAGGAAGGCATCTTTATTGGGCCTCAAATCCGTGAAATCGTAAATGATCCTGCTTTTGACATGATTTTAACAGGAAATGAAAAAAGAGCCTGGGAAGCCTTTAAGGGGGTTGTACATGGGTTTTTAGGTAACAAAAGAGATGATAACTTCACAGCATTGGTTAAAGAGCTTCTTCAAGCTTACCACCAACTTGGATGCAACATGTCCTTAAAAATTCATTTTCTTCACTCTCATCTTAATTTCTTCCCACAAAACTGTGGAGCTGTGAGTGACGAACATGGAGAAATATTCCATCAAGACATTGCCTTAATGGAACAGAGATATCAGGGCCGTTGGAATGAAGCAATGCTTGCAGACTACTGCTGGTCTGTGTGTAGGGATGCTCCAGAAGTGTTTTATAAAAGACAAGCTAAACGACAGCGATCTTACAATGGATCGGATGGACTTAATTGAAATTTGGTGGTACAAACTTCTTTTATTTGTCAAAACACTCAGAATAATGTTTTTTTTATTAATTTTGTACTTAAAATATTCTAAAAGAAACATAACAATATTGTTTTATGTACTTTCACTTTTCACGTAGGTATAGTATAACTACTCTTTAAGATTAAGTACTGTGTATCTCAAAAACCAGAGCTAATAAAAATTTTTCATTGTTATTTCCGTTTTTATCACCCCAAAATTAGTAGAAATTGACTAATTTAGTGTAGGAAACATTCAAAAAATATTTTTTTGTTGTGTTGTGAATTATCATTGAACATACGGGCAGCAGCTCAAGCGCTATTTCCATTCTGGAAGTTGCTTCTCAAGAATTCACCAAAACTAAAACACCGATTGTTACTTCACCTGGTAGGTAATCGTTATTGTACAATCAGACAAATACAAAATAAAGCAAATATCGAATTCAAACTCAACTAGGCAAAATAAGACTTTATTAAAGTATACTTCACAAAAACACTTATGAAAGCAAGGTAACAGATTATACAGAAGTTAATTCAGGGTGGTTCGTTTTCAACTAAAATAATTATATAGCTTCTAAACTATGAGCTTCAGACTTTGTTGAAATCTGTTCATCATGAAACATCTGAAAAACAATTGATTCATTCAAAAAATAAATGATGACCTGCTCTAGGGGTTCGATAGGGTAAGTTAGATCAAATGTGAATATGTCAAAATGTATCCCCCAGTATACTATTGTTGAGGAGTTGTTTTATTTTTCCTGAAAATCGTTGTTCCAAAAGTTATTCAGGGTGGCTCTCTTTCAAGTCAAATAATTTGTAGCTCCCGAACCATAAGCTTCAGACCATATTCATATTTTATACTTTGTTGAAATCTGCTCATCATGGAGCTTCTGATAATGCGAAGCAATATAGGGTGATACATTTAAAAAAAATGGTGACATGCTCTGGGGGTGCGATAGGGAAAGTAAAATCAAATGTGAATATGTTGAAATGTGTCTCCCTAATGAAATAAAAAACATGTCAACTATGGTTAACATGTTTTTTCATTTTTCTTACAAATCATTGTACCAAAAGTTATTCAGGGTGGCTTGTTTTGAATAGAATACACTTCATTCATGTGCAATACGAAATACAATAAAATAAAAATCATGGGGTGTTAAATCAGGCATGAATGTTGGATGGTGGTTCAACAGATGTAGATTCATACTTGAAAATGCGTCGCTTCTTATTCCTCCTTCTTGAACAACTCCTGATGAGTAGATGAAGTTTGCATTATTCGAAATCATTCATATTACTGTTCATTTTCTAAAGTTGTTTTATGAAAATATCTCCAACTTCTTGAAAAGTATCGTCGATCTGAGTTTTGAAAGAATGTTTTTTTATTTAGAATGTCAGATTACTCAGAACTACCTGTATAACAAAAAACAGTGTAGACTAAGAGTGTAAACTTTTCAGTTCATATCATTGCGTTGAACAAAATTGAAAGACAATTCTGATAGAGTCCTGAGTAGAGTGGAACTTTCCACTGATATTGGGATAACCGCATAGGTGAAAACTACATAAATAATAGTAGTTTGTTTTATAATTTCCACAATTTTTTATCAGTAGTCTTTTTCAATAATGAATCAAAACGATGATCATATTACGAAACAAATACTTTAAATTTGGAGTTTTGGTAAAGAGATATTTGACTGAGTAGTACTAATTAAACACTTAGGTCGTATATTTATTCTCCTTGACAAAAACCATATACATTTTGGAAGGGTTTGAAAGGGAGGTAAGTCTCAATGACGTTTTTCGATTTCCTTTCAAAAAAATATTGAATGTAACTTTCTTATGAATGAACCATTTTCTTATAATAGAATTATTCATCATTAATATTTTTTCGGAAAGTCTCAATACTGAAATTCCTCAATAGTGTAATAAAAATTTTGTTTCACTCTAGATATAGCACAGTTGTTATTTTTCTCTATACCTTTGATATATACTTAAGATTCAATTGTTTTATATCTGTGAGGTTTTATGAAAGACTGTATATATTCATAATGAAATTCAGATTCTTATTTTTTGCGAAATGTGTTAATGTAAAATGACTTAATTTAAAAAAAAATCATCTACCTCTATTCATATTCTCTTTGTTACTAACTGATTTTAGAACACTTGAGTTTAGGAAACGACGTTTTTATCTTTTTTCTGCTTCATAGTTTTGTGTATCTCAGCTAGTTTGGTTAATTTATAATTTGAGATAGATTTTGGAAGGTTACAATTAATCAAAGGTGAATATAAAGTTGTAAATTATTGTTTCTAATTATTTTGAATTGTTTCAGAAGTTTCAGTTTTTCTGAAAAATAATTCTGAATTAATCCACATCCAATTTCTCTTGAGATGTTCACATCTCATTGCCACAATTGGGAAACCAACTTGAGCAATCACATAACCTTAAACGCACTTACTTACGTAAGGCAAATAAAGTGACTAACCCTGAATAATTTTTTCCGAGTGAAATTACTCTCTGGAAAAAAGTGAATAATTGTTTGTGCAATCCAAATAGACGCTCGCTACCACAATTTCTTCTCTTTCTGCCACGTACGTGCGACAGCGGCATATTTAACTGACACAACCAAAAGCCAGAGCCGTTTCATCGAAAATGTTGGAGTGGTATTTTGGAAAAGTACCTATACCAATAAAAGACATTTGTGAATGAAAAAAATATAAATTGAAAGGGATACATTTTTTATAGAACAGATTAATTTTGGGATAAAAAGTTTTTGGCATTTAACTACTCCATCTTGACACAAAAAAGTGTGATCTACACATCTTCAGTTCACTATATTGTGTAGGAATCCTGTGAATGATATCTGATTTGATTCCATAACGAATGTTTGAAATACAAACTGAATAAAGACAAGTGTTTTTTGTATAATTCAGTGTTTATATTTCGGGATTAGAGAACAAAAACAAATATTAATCATTGAAAATCACTTTATTGCTTTTCAAAATATTCCCCATGAAGATATATACACTTTTGCATACGTTTGAACCAATTGTCGAAGGACTTTTGCCACTCTGATTGAGGTATCTCCAAAACATGCATTCTGAATGCAGCAACCGCTTTTCCAGGTGTCGAAAAATGTTGACCTCTCAGTTAGTTTTTTACGTACGGGAATAAAAAGAAGTCATTCGATGCCAAGTCAGGATAATACGGCGGATGACTCATCAAATTGATGTTTTGGGTGCTCAAAAATGCAGTTGTTTGAGCCGATGTGTGAGAGATCGCATTGTCGTGGTGAACAGCTATCCGTCTTCGGTGGTTGGTTTTCCTGATTTCTTGGAAGACAACTGGCAAACAGATGGTTGTGTATAACTCAGAATTGTCTGTTCTGCGTTGTTCTAGTGGTACAGTTGCGACATGTCAATTTTTTTTGCTTGAAAGTGCTTCGGGCACGAACAACTTTTGTTGAATCTGGCTCGTTGAAACACCCATACAGTCGACTGCTTTTTACTGTCGGGCTCATACCCGTGAATCCACGATTCATCAACTGTCACGATGTCATAGACGTGTTTTGAAGCTCCGCGATCGTATTTTTTGAGCATTTACTTCGACCAATCGACACGAGCCTTTTTTTGAGCGATTGACAAATTGTGTGGGATCCAACGCGAACAAATTTTTTTGACAGTCAAATGTTTATGCAATATTGAATGTATGCTGGTCCCACTAATGCCTAAGGTTATCTCAATCTCACGATAGGTCACATGACGATCTTGCAATATCAGTTGCTGAGTTATTTCACGTCGGAAGTTGTAAAAAGTAATCGCACGAAAATGTTCACGATTTAATTCCATTTTTGGGCCGAGATGAGTCTTTTAAGTTACTGTAAACAACACAAATAGCGCGCGTATGTCAAAATCTTCTGAGTACGTATAAGCTCAAAAATATTCAACTTTATGATAAAACTGTCAGTTGCCAAATTGCAACACTAGGGTTGCCAAATCTCGAAACATAAAAGGCAACCTATCGTATTGTCTTCTCGTCTATTTCAATGTTTATTTGAAAGGAAATATAAGTTTTCCACTAAAAAATAAAAAATGGAACTACCATTATCCAGAAAATTTTCAATTTGAGAAAAAGAAAATGAATCAAAATTAATCATAATGAGAACGAAACATTCCAATTAGTACTGAGAACAGAAGATTGTAACGGAAAATGAGACGGAATTGATAATATTGAGTATGAAAAAAAGCTGTATTTCAATACTGAGAAAATCAATTTGATTCAATTTATCTGAAAAAAATATACACAACATAGATATATGATAGAATTGGCCGAGATTTGATGAAAATCCACAACTAATTCGACTAACAAAACGTGTTTCGTTCTACGATTATCAAGCGTTTTCATACTCCATAGTATCGAATATGCGTTTTCATGCTCAATAACTTCAATCGAATTCCTATTGAAATGAAAAGTCAAACCATGCTTTGACTCCGCAAACTCAAGACCTAGTAATTTTCATCTGGGCAATACTACTATTTGCTTACCAAAATAAGAAAAAAGCTAGAGGCATAAAAAAGTTACTTGAATAGGAATAGACAATTTTACTAGTTCGGAGTTCCGTTGTCTGATATGATTTTATGATTGGAAATCTCTGCAAAAACAAATAAAATTAAAATGAATACCTAAAAATATCAATTACATTAAGCAATAAAACTTCAAATGAAATAACAATAAAATAAAAATTAGCAAACAATTAAAAATGAAATTAAAAAAACTATTTGGATTTCTACAATTATACAATCTCTACAAGGAAAAACTTCATCTTTTGTGGAGATGCATTGGGTCGAATTACAAAAGGCAATCGAAGTCACGGGGCAAGATCAATCAATTAGTTTCAACGTGAAAAGCCGTTACACCAACATTTCTGTCGAAAAAACATTCAAATCATACCTATAGAAGGAATCATGGACTTGCAAGGATACTTACTAGGACGAATTAATTCTTTACGCAAGATGAGCGATTGCCAATGAGATTGCCACTTCCACCAGTTATAGCCAACATATGTATGGAGTGGTTTGAAACTCTGGCCATTGAAAAAGCCTGCAAGAAGCCCCAAGTCTGGTTGAGATACGTTGAAAACAGCTTCATAGTATGGAATCATGGGGATACTGAACTAGACACCTCTCTGGAGCACATCAACATCGTAAAACCTTCTATTACCTTCACAATGGAAAAGGAAGTCCACAACGAAGTGCCATTCTCAGACGAATTGGTGAAGAGGACCGACACTGAAAACCCACTAACACTCACTGAATCACCAATCCAACCACTATCAATCTACCAAGAGAGGAAATATTAAAACTTTACCGGATCGTGCTTTCGGGCTCTGTAATACGAAGGAATGTCTCAAGAAGAAACTAGGCATTATCAAAGAAGATCTTCAGCTGAATGGTAGAACATACTTTGGCTGGAAGACAGCAAGAGCCTCACAAGGAAGTGAAGCCGTCACAGCCAGTGTTTACCCTTCACCACGGCTGAGGATTGTCGGAAAGAATAAGGAGAATTGGGTTCAAGTGCAACATCAGTACCTGCTTCAATCCGGAAACACTATCCGTAGCAGACTCACGGTATAGAGGCCTCCCAACGCAGACTGCGATTCCAAGAAATACAAACAATCACAGGATACCCTGTGAATGCTGCAAATCCTATATTGGTGAAATTGAGAGGTCATTGAAAGTCCGCATTGCCGAGCACATTAGAAACGCACAACGATGAGAAACCAGCAAATCAGGAATAGCAGAGCATGTTTGGACTAATAAATATCAAGTGGTCCCAAGTTGAGATCATCTACAGGGAGAAATACTGGTTCAAGAGGATGTTCGAAGAAGCTGCATATATGTTGTCCAACAACGCATTCAGCCAAGCTAGCGTGGAGATTCGCAATATTAATAATACCACTCAAAAACTACTAATCCTCAAGAACTGAAGGAGCTTCGTGCAATAAGCATTTTAGCCACGATTTCAAAAGTGTTAGAGAAAATTGTTAATCAACAGCTGACGAATTACTTGAATGAAAAATCAATTTTACCGCCGACACAATCTGGATATAGAAGAGGACATAGTTGCACTACCGCCTTGCTACATATGTACAGCCCTGATACTACTTGATTCTAGCAGGGCATTTGACACTATAAAATATGACGTACTAATGTCAATTTTGCATCATATATGAATATCTGCAGACAGTGTTAAATTCTTCAATATTCATTTGAGGGGATGATATCAGAGTGTGACAGTAGCAGCCAATATGTCGAATTTTCTAGAATTGAAGTCGTGAGTGCCACAAGGTTCAATCCTTGGTCCACTACTCTTTTCTATTCATACCAGCCAGCTTGTTAACTTCCTGGACATTGTTCTCATATCTCTGTCAAACCTGAAGACGTTGATAAGGCTTGTGCACAAGCCTTATGATCATTGATCATTGTCTAGTTAACAACCCAAAAAAGTCAAATGTTTTGATATTTGGGCCAAAAAATGGCAGAGAGAAGATTGAAGACAAAAAAAAATAAAAATACTTGACAAAGACCTGTCCATTGTAGATCAAGCGAAAAGTCTGGAACTTATTCACGAAAGTAATTTAAGATTCGAAACACACGTGAAAAAACTTATTCAAAAGGCTTATGGAACTCTTAAGATTATTTATAAGAATAGAATTTTTTTTACAAAAGCAACAAAAATAATGTTATGTGATAGTTTAGTTTTGTCTACCCTGAATTCCCTGATTCAGTGTACGGTCCCTGCTTAACGAAAGCATATGAGGAAAAAATCCAAAAGATTCAGAATTCATGTTTACGTCTTATTCATGGGGTTCGAAGGCGAGGAAGTATTTCCAATAAATTGGTTGAAACGGGTTGGTTAAATATGGCAATGCGTAGGCGGTTGCATGCAGCGTGCTTATTTCACAGAATAATCATAACGAAGATTCCGATTTACTTAAATGAAAAAATATCATTTCGCACCGATGTTCATACAATCAATATTCGATTCAAAGGTATTGTAATACCACCAATTCACCATCATGAATTCTTCAAACGGTATCTCAGTTACCAAATTAGCTACGTGTACGACGGTATTCCAAACGAAATTAAAAAAATTAATGTGATTAGTTTCAAGTACTACTATAAGAATGTTTCGTGGAAGCAATAAACCAAATAATACATTTTAGATCCCTAAGTTCCATAATGTTGAGCTTGTGTGAGGTTAAGTGGTAGAACAAATCAGTAATTTTGAATTATTGATTTGAACTCCGCCTTTGACGTCAGCCCTAGGATCGTTAATGTTCCAAATGTAAAAAAAATCTATATGTATCCTAGATTGACAGAATGAAGACATAGATAGATAGATAGATAGATATTTATTCATGCTATTACACAAAGTGTTTTTACATACGTCAAATCAATAATTTGATAAAATCAAAAGAACACACATATACATATACACCAGACACACATAACTCATATAGGTATAGGTATACACATTTACATGTACATAAATAGAATTACACTATTAATTATTAAATTATTATATACACCCTAGGGTAACAGTAACATTACATCCATCAGACTTCGTAAGATGTATATACTTTTATCTATTTGAATATTAGTATATTATGCAACGATCATGTAATGATGGTTATTAAGACACGAGCATTAACCGGGATACGAAACGAGCCGAAGGCGAGTTTTGTATGGTATATGCGAGTGTATTAATAACCATTACATGAGAGTTGCATACGCTATTTTTTCTAAACCCGATAAATAATGAAAAACTAAATATTACATTTGTATTGAACACATTTACAGTAATTAACGTATATTTTTTTTAAAAAAACACAAATTTAATGGTATTATCATGGATATATGAAAACTATAAAGATTCTAATTATATTTATATTGAATATAACAACTGTAATTAATCTAATCTTTTAAAAATATTGGAGTCGATGGTATTCCTTCTATATCGCTGTTTTCAGACATTTTGATAATATAGGTAGGTAATATGAAAACTGATTTTGACAAATAAAGCAATTAGTTACTTAGGTTAGAATCTAGGACAAACAAAGGAACAGAATTCTTGATTGAAAAATTATGGGTTTCTATTGGTTGATAATCTGTATCGTTATGAAAAATCTGTATCATAATGGATATCATTATGAAACGGATTATGGTCATATAAGTGTATTGTTAGAGTACGGGTGTAGAAAAAAAAAGAAATCAAAGTATTCTTCGAATGGGTAAAAACTTTCCGCCATAAAATTTTTTTTGTTTTAATTTTGAATCGATTCATATTCAGGGCTACGTCTTTTAGATCAGTGGGAAGAGCATTGAAAAATTTTATTACCAGATATCTGTAAGAGTGCTTAGTTTTGGTTATTCTTGGTTTAGGCAATCTTAAGTCCATTCTCTTTCTAGTGAGGTATCTATGTATTTCTTCTGGCAGCTCTTAAGTAGCAGAATGAAACCTCATTATACAAAGATCGAATGAAATTCGAATATCGTTGTCGAAATTGACTAATCATTTTGTTGGTATCCAAATTTGATCCGAAAATTTCGTTTCATTGAATTTCGACTTTAAACTCTTTGCTGTTTCAGTGGGTGACAAATAATCCTGGAACGGACCTGCCCTACATAGGTTAGCGAAATGAAATATGAGTGTCGCCAGTTGCTTAGTCGATAAAATGTTGGTGTTGTAATAGTGTTGGCTTCGTCTCGTATTTTTGTACGATTGTTACAATGGACAGGAGCTTATTTTTACCTGTCTCAAAAGCTGGCTTTACATACATGTCATGGTCCCACGCACTTGTCGTTGCAAGGTTTCGGTATCTATCTCATATCGGCTGACAGGTAATCAAGCGACGTCTGCGTACAACACGCATTGTTGTTGGTGCAGGAATCATGAACTATGAGTCGTGTTATTTTTTTTTGGCTATAAACCAAAAAGGCAGCCCTCATAATAATAATAATATGTTTGTTCATAACAGGTGTTCACCCACAAGTATAGAAAAAACAAAAAAGAGGGTATAAAGAAAAATATAGAAAATATGAAAGGAAATGAGTTTTTAATGTGAACTGTTTATATCATGATATACAGTGTGTTTCAAATTCGATCCTAACCATTGGGATCTCGAAAACTATGAGAGATACGAAGGTGGTTCAATTGGGGCAAAGTTGCGCATTTACCTGAATATCAATATGTAGTTGAGAAAGTTCTGAAATTCTGAGTATATCCGGAGATATCCGGAAAAAACAGAAATATCGGAAAATGGTTTTTATTTTTTTCTGGCTTTATTTTTCGATGGATTCGAAAATAAATTGCACTTCCACATTGTCACTTTCTTCCTGCTATATAATGATGATTTCAGATTTGCTATCTGACGTTTCGTCTTCCGGCAACCATCATCAACTTTATTTTTTCTTATGGGCGCTACATTGGATTTTTTCTGTTTTGAATAGAACCAGATTATACATTTTCAAAGATGTATCATAAGTTATCATTCTTCTTCGAAAAAATGGAGATATTGGAAAAAATTAATTCTTATCATAATAGGCTTTGACTTTGATGATTTTAAATTTGACTTTAATTTTGTTACACTCATTGACATTTTGTTATTGTACAAGTCATTGAATTTTTGTGAAAAAATGGCTTTCACGAATGAAGAAAAAAGAGAGATGATACAAATTTATTACTAATACGATAGAAACAGTCTTAGGACATCGGAAATGTATTTAAACTTGTATCTCGAAAGACAACAACCACATCGAACTATGTTCAAGTTATCGGATCAAAATCTCACCAAGTTTGGTTCATTTGTAAGGCCGAGGAAAAAAATTAAAACCATTTTCCGAAATTTCTGTTTTTCCGGGTATCTCCGGATATACTCGAAATTTTAGAACTTTCTCAAAGGAATATTGTTAGTCAGGTAAATGCGTAACTTTGCCCAAATTTAACCATTTTCGTATCTCTCATAGTTTCTGAGATCCCAATGGTGAGGATCGAATTTGAAACACTCTGTATGTTATATCGCATAGATTGGACACTATTGAATAACGCATACATTTCAAATGCTGGAGATTTTTCAATAAATTTGTTCTAGGTTTGATCCCTACTGTAGAAACCAATCATATGCCTGAATTATGATATGAGTACAAGAAACCGAATTTGTTTCTACAAGTCTAAGCTGATGAGGTTTTAATGGAAACCATATCATAAAAGCAGCATATTATGATTTGGAAAGTTTCTCCAATTTCTGGAGAAATAGCCCAAGTCACAGTGTTACAGTTTTCTTGAGTCGTACTGTTAAAAATTATTGAATTAAACTTTCTATAAAAATTGCACATTGCATTCAGCTTCTTTAAGCTAGAGTCCGTTTTACTGCAGCAAATATGAACTTTGCTCAGCGAGGTATGCAAATGACAACAATTTTCCATTGAATTAATTATTAATTTTCCAATATGTCATTAATGAACATCAAGCATTGGAATGGCTTCAAATCAGATCCCTGGGGGACCCCAGCAGTAGAAATATAGAAATTCGAGTGCAAACTTCCATATTCGACGAACTGGATCCGACTTGATAGATAATATTCGAACAATCTTATAGAATAAGTTGGGAATCATATATGAACAGCAAGTATAAGAGTGGCTTCAAATTAGATCTCTGGAATACCTCAGAGATAGAAAAGTAGCAATTTGACTGTATTTCCCCATATTTGACAAAATGAATCCCATTTGACAGATAAGATTAGAACAGTCCTATAAAATAAGTTGAAAATCCCATCCATCTATGAACAGCAAGCATAAACGTGGCTTCAAATCAGATCCCTGAGGGACCTCAGAAGTACGATAGTAGCAATTCGACTGTATTTTTCCATATTCGATAAGCTGAATTCGATTTGATAGATAAGATTCGAACAATCCTATAAAAAAAGTTGAGAATTCGATTCATCTATAAATAGCAAGCATAGGAGTGGCTTCAAATCAGTTCCCTAGAGGACCTCAGAAGTAGAAATATAGCGATTCTCCTGTTTCCTCCCATTTTCTATTTGATAGATTAGATTAGAACAACCCTATGAGAGAAGTTAAGAATCCGATTCATCTATGAACAGCAAGCATAGGTGTGGCTCCAAATTAGATCCCTGGGTTACCTCAGGAGTAGAAATGTAGCAATTCGGCAGCACACCTCCATATTCGATAAGATGAATCCGATTTGATAGATGAGATTCAAACGATCCCATGAAAGAAGTTGAGATTTTTTTATGAACAAAAAGCATTGAAGTGGCTACAAATTAGATCCCTGATGGACTCGAGAAATAAATATGTAGATTCGACTGTACACTTCCATATTCGACGAACTGAATTAGATTTGACAGATAAGATACGAACAATTGTTTAAAAAAGTTGAGAATCTGACTTCTTTATGAACAGCAAGAATGGGAGTGGCTTCAAATTAGATCCTTGGGGTACCTCAGAAGTAGGAATGTTGCAGTTCGACTGTACACTTGCATATTTCAAAAGCTGAATTTAATTTGATAGATAAGATTCGAACAATCCTATGAAACAAGTTGAGAATCCGATTCATCTATGAACAGCAAGCATAGGAGTGGCTTCAAATTAAACCCTCAGAGGATCTCAGAAGTAAGACTGTGGGAATTTGACTGTATATCGCCATATTCGACAAGCTGATATCTATTTGATATATAAGATTCTCAAAATCCTATAAAAAAAGTTGGATATCCCATGCTCTGAAGATTTCAAGAAAAGATAGTGGTCTTGTTCAAATCAATGTACGAGTATATAACACAAACTTCATCAGTTGAATCAAGAAATATTATATTCGCCAAATTTGTTACTGTCAATCTTCTGAACATGAAGTCAAGCTAATTTACTGTTATTATCATTCTGAATGAGTACAGTATTCAATTACGAATAATGAGTTCCGAAAAATTTCCAAAATTGCACTGATCTGTAGTTGGATATAAATGACCGGTCGCCAGATTTGACACATTTTTTTTTCGATACCTCTGGAAAGCTTCAACAGAAGTAACTGGGAATTCTAGATTTATTTCTTTTGCAGTAAATACAATTTCAAAATTTATTTGGATTATCTGTGATGTATCTTTCCACTTCTTGGTCATAGTAGGCATATAGTGCTGTGATCTGGGATATAAAGCTAGTTCTTAGAGTCTTCAATATTGGAAAATAATTGATAGCTTTGAACATTTTGTAGTCTTTTTGTGTAGATTTTCCAGTTTAATGTAAATAATAATTTATGATGAAGTGAACCATGGTGATCTGAGGCGTAGGTTAGGTTAGGTCAGAAGTGAGTGGGTCTATTTGATCCTCAACCGCAACCCGCAAGGATTTATTGTTGCACATACCTATTCAAACTCGACCAAATAAACCAGGCTTCTTCAGGAATCCAATTAGTTTATACAGTGAGTATTCTTTCAAGTTAGATAGTGAAAGTGTGGTTCTACCAAACTCTGAAAACCTGACTCTATCCGCAGTGGGGCAGGCACAAAGTATATGCTCTGCTGTGTCATCATTTTCCAAACAGAGGCGACACAATCTGTCTTCAGACAGTCCGAGTCTCTGCATATGATGATTCAGACAACAGCGACCTGTAAGGAGGCCTGTTGGACATCGTAGTTCATCCCTACTGTAGTAATACTGTAGCTTCGGAGGGTGAATGAACACTTTGGAGTGAGCCAATCTTGGGAAATTTTGCCAGAAGTCTTTAAATCTTCTTACCTTCCAGGTGTTCAATGTTTGTTTGGCAAAACCTAAAGCAATGTCAATAACAGGTTCTGGTCCAATGGAGCTACTTGGATTATCTATGACATTTCTTTTCACTTTTTGTCATAGTAGGTATATAGTGTTGTGATCTGGGATTCAATGCTAGTTCTGAGAGTCTTCAATGGTGGAAAATAATTGATTAGTCTTGAACATTTTGTAATCTTCATGTGTAGATTTTCCATCTTAATACTATCTTAATGATTTCTGATGAAGTCAATCATGGTGATCTGAGCCCTATAAAGCATCAAAAGTTGCTGGGATTTTTACAGTTTTCTGATTCGAAATAGTTTTCCAAGCTTTTGAGAAGCAGCCTTTGAATTTCCTACCGTGACATATTGGTGTCAATTTTAACCACCAACAATTGTCTGTTTTGACAATATCAAATCCAGTTCGAGTACATTTATCTTTTTGAAGGAAACCGATGTCTGCGTTTTCATGGCATATAATTGAATCTGGTTACTTTCACCACAATTCGAAATCACCTCTAGATCTCCACAAAAAGATATGCAAACTCCTTCTGCCGGTTAAGAAGTGCATTTGCAGCCAATGTCCTGGAATCCAAATGAAATGACGAGACAAGTGTGCTGTCGTTAGCGAAGCTTCAAATTGAACTCTTGGTTTTTTTCCAACAATTCTTTGTAATACAAAAAAAAGAAGATTGGAGACAATATGGCTCCCTGGGGAATACCAGCGTTGATGGTAAAAGTATTCGATATATCCATCAACGGCCACTCGCATGGAACGTTTTTTCAAGAAGCTGGAGAGCCATACACAAAAATGGTAAAGTGGAGAAATGGCACTTTACAAATATTGTCATGTCTGACAAACACGTTTGAAATAATGTATTGTATAATGAATTATTTCAATGTTTGGGATTATTCTAGATGACTCTGACACCCTCTCAGATTACTCTGGTACCACTGTGGACTCTAGTTTTTTTTGAAAAGTTATCTCTCAGTTTTTTTTTGCATAATAAATGTTCAAGCAACAGATAATAGTGATGATAAATAAAAGTAATGAATGAATACCTTCCTTCCAAATTGAAAATTAACAGTGTTGTTAACTTTTTCAAAAGTATTCCTGAAATAGTAATTTGAGAGACTGTCGAGACTCATGTTTGACAACATTGACTGGATATTGGGATGACAGTGTGGTCCGCGCATAACACGCATTATCAATATTAAAATGAGGCGATCGCAGGTAAGAGCATGTTTGTCGCCTACTGTCCCGGCAGATGACACGGCCACCTGGGCGCTAGCTGCACGGTGAGTCGCTCCCACTCGTTACCGTTCTAGAAATGAAAAAGTTGTTCTGTTAAAAAAAAATCTGCTTTAAAATCTGCTTTTCCGTTAATCAGCTGTCGCCCCTATACGAACGACAACTCTCAGAAGTTGAGAAACTTGTGCGAGCTAAGGACTAACGAGGTCTTACCTTTCAACGTGTGATTCCTAACACGGTTGCAGAATCATTCCAGCTTCAACCAGATAAATTCTTCTGAGAAAAATATCTGGTCGAGGCGGGAATCGAACCCACACGGTCTTCCGATCGTGAGTCGGGCGCACTACCACCGCGGCAAATTCCACAATTCTTGACGACATCTGCATCAGCAAATATCAAAGTAAATTAATTGATTGTTATTTTCGTTTTTTGTGTATGAATTACACTTTAGTTGAGAAAAAGAAGGAAAGAAAAGCAAAATATTTTGCCCAACAGAAGAATCCATTTTCAGGAAAATATATAATATAATAATGCAGTATAAATACAGGCTACTTAAACTAAATACATAACAAAAACTTGGCATATTGAGGATTTGAAAAATTAAGAAATTAATTCACGTATATGATCGAATCAACAAAAAAAGATAACATATCAAATAATTATTATTTGTAAATAACATGAAATGAAGACAGTAAGCTAGATTATGGTTTGTTCAATTTTAGATAATATGCCTTTTTTGATTGACGACTTGTTTATTTTGTGGAAATTCATGTTCACTTGAGGATACATTACAGAAACACACGTTTGTCTATTTTGTCTATTTTCCATTATTTAGATCAAGTTGTTCGTTGAGGACAATAGGACAATTTTTCTTTGACCTGTTTATTTCCATAGATTCCAACAGATTGATCATTTTCACTTTTTCGCATGTGTGAAGGATCTTTAAATTATCTTTATCTATTTTATGCTTCGAATTTTGAAGATGTTCGTACATTAATGATTTTTTATTCTAAATGACATGTTCATTGTACCTTGTATCGAAATTTCTACCAGTTTGGCCTGTATATATGGCCATATATATACAGTATTGGTGTGGGCAACAAATGTCAACCTGCTGTCGAACGTCACTCCTAGATCTTTGACAGCTTCTTCGCGAAGGAGTATTTCATCCTCGAAAGTATAGAAATACTCAATAATATTGGCGTTACGTGTAAAGGAGAAAACATTGCACTTTTTAACAATCACATTGCCAATTTATTGATTTGACACCAGTTATCTATCAGGTCTAATTGAGACTGGATATAAAAGCAGCTCTCTATACTTGTGATAGATGAAAAAATTTTCAAGTCATCTGCAAAAAGTGAGTTGACACACGAAAGCTCGGCGGTGAGATCAGATCAGGGGTCCCAGAATGGGACCTTGCGGCACACTGGATGGTCATGAGTATGGTGCAGACGCAAATTCATTATAAAAAACAACATTGGTTCCCTGATCCAAGTAAGAGCGTAGTGAGATATTTGAACCCATTTGAGCTACTTTTTCTAGTTAGATGGAGTGACTAATTCTGTCGATATTTGAATGTAACAACGGCGCATGTGCCTAACATATGCACTCTTTCTAACGAAAATCGGGTTAGTGCTGGTGATACAGGGTGTTTCCTAACTACGGTACGAATCTTCAAAAAGTGATTCGTTAGGTCGTTTTATGAAAAAAAACCGATGTATATATGTCCTGAGTTGCCTCGTTTCTTAGTCAAAAAAAGGTATTTTTGAAATATCATAAATATCCTCATACCGATTTGGTTGAAAATTGCTAAACTACATTGAAATTATTAGGTCCAGTGACGTCGTAGTGGGCATCGCAGCAAACAATATCGAGAAAAAAAGAATGCCACTGACTTTTTGTGGTTTTATATTTTTCTAGATTTGGCACCTAAAAATACAACTTTTTCTTTGCCTGTGTTCTCTGTGTATCAAACTTCACTTTTGAGAAAAAAATCTCCAAAAGTGAATAATAAACAATTTCGACCCTAAAGTAAATGAGCAAAATACCTGCAATATTGCTTTTGATATTGCAATTGTCAATTATTCAATTCCTCAAGTCATTCGCATCTTGTACAGGAGTTTTATGAACAAAACCCTTCAGAAATCTAAAGGAGACATATCAGGACCACGAGCTCGCCAATTTTCCGGTCCTTCACGTCTGTTCTAGTGATTAGGGTAGGTGATGTCGTGATGCTGACAAGAACACTTGAATGAGCTCTAGCTCAGCGAGCAGAGCATATACTTTGTGTCTGCCCCGCTGCGGGTCAAGTAAGGTTTTCAAAGTTTGGTAGAACCACACTTTCACCATCTGACTTGAAATATCACACACCATATAAACTAAACTGTTTCCTGAAGAAGCGTTTATTCGGTTGAGTTTGAATAGGTATGAACCACAATAAACCCTTGCGGGTAGCGGTGGAGTGTCGAATAAACCCACTCGTTTCTGACCTAACCCATCGCAGCAAACAATATCGAGGAAAAAAGAATGGCACTGACTTTATTGTTTTCTTAGATAAGGCAACTAAAAATAGAACTTTTTCTTTGCCCGTGTTTTCAACATATCAAGCTTCATTCTCGATGAAAAAAATCACCAAAAGTGAATAATAAACAATTTCGACCCTAAAGTGAATGAGTAAAACACCTGTAATATCCCTTTTAATATTGCAATTGTCAATTATTCAATTCCTCAAGTCATTCGCATCTTGTACAAGAGTTTTATAAATGAGAACCTTCAGAAATATAGAAGACACATATCAGGACTACGAGCTGGCAAATTTTCCGGTCCTTCACGTCTGATCTAGTTATCAAGGTAGGTGATGTCGGGATGCTGACAAGCAAGAACACTTAAATGAGATGGAGCCCTGTCGTGCATAAACCAAATGTTGCCTCTTACAAGTACTTCGTCTAACAAAATGGGTAAATGATTTCGCAAAAATTTCGTGTAGGATTCACCTATTAATCTTGCTGGTAGATAAAATGAGTCAATCAGGTAGTCACCAATCAATCCTACCCAGACGTTCAGCAAATATTGTTGCTGAAAATGACTTCCTCTAATAACGTGGAGATTTTCGTCGGCCGAAAATGGTCATTTTGGAAGGTTTTCAGCACAATCAACCACTTGTAGCTTGTAGACCGTGGTTTGAAGATGAAAGTACAGATACATTGACGTCAATAATGATTCGTTCACATGCATCAACAATGTCATTAAGATCGAATGAATAATACATTTGAGTAATGTCTGCATAAAGGTGCATTCGACAATATTTCATATGTTTAATCTGTATCTGGTATCTGTAGAGTAGGGGTGATTGTAGACTCACAGCTCTTAAGCCACATGTGACCCATTGTACATTCTCCTGAGGAGTCGCCCCCTAGGTCATCGTCCATCCTGTCCTTTCCAGGAAGGTGAACAGGTCACTAGGAGACATATTCTTCATATTGGTAGATGTAGGCCAATACTCGCCGAACACGCACTCTCTTTAGCAATCTTGAGGTGTCTCACGGTGACCTCCGCTAAAATTTTGGGAGGTGCAGCGATATGACTGTCGTTGCGTAGCTTCTTCAACCTTCTTGGGGTTCCCTCCGTGGAGATGCACAAGTGAGGGAGCTTTCCTGCAGGGGCAGCCGGTTCCTTGCCTTGGCGCCTGCCGGAGGTAGTGTCCCTGCTGTTGAAGGTGATCTGCTATGTCCATTCTTTAGTCAAGCGGTAGATTGGGGTGGACATTTCTGTTTATCCCCAGCCACCGCCTTAGATTGAGGTGAGCACTTCTGTCCAGCTTCGGGAGATTGTTTTTTGTTTTTGTTGTCTCTGTTGTTTCATTCATGTGTGTTCCCACGAGTAGCAAGGGAAGAGTTGGTCACCTCTGGCAGAGCCCCGCATCACCAGAGGTAGGCTGATTACCATGAGGTTTCGCCCAGTTCCCCAAGGGGATCGTTCGTGACCGCATATCACCCTGCGGCTATTCAGCTGTCGGCACGATTCCTTACACCTTAGCTTGGGTAGGCTGGTCTACCGATTTTGTACCGGTAGTCCAAATTTCAATAGTGAACCACATGTGGGAACGGGACCTTGCACACATGCCTACCGGTGATCGTTGCCGGTAAAATACCGGTGAGCAGCCGTCCACTGCCACTGTATCGCCGGCAGTACCGGGAAGTAGTGGCGTACATGACTAAATACACTCTTACATACTCACCGGTTTTTTACCGACCATTCCAGTCTCAAATGCTCGGTGAAATTGTAGGTACTACGCAATAACTTCGTTTTGGTAGTGCGTGCTAATTACGACAACAAAGCAACTGATTGTTTGACCGATAAAAATCCGGTGAGTGTGCAAGCACTCGCTACCAATAAAATATCGCCCGATTTTATACTGGCCGTCCAAAATCGGTGTGTGTGCAACTAGCATAAGATAGTGCATTTGCCCGTGTCTGTATCATCCACTATAAGGAGAAGTGCCGACGCGCAACTGTGACCTTTTCTGAAAGCAGAATGTATGATGGGAAGGAGTCGTATTTATAACAATGTGCTTAGATTTGCTTTTCCATTAATAATTTTGAATCAAAAAATCAAAAAACTTAGTTTGTAAACCCATATTTTAGGAATCATGTTAAATACCTGAAGACTCAGAAAATCATAATTACGTGTCACAAATTTTGATATTGACAGGAAATCGATTTGAGTTCATTCAAATCGAATTAACAGGCCTAATGCCTTTGATCTCTGTAAAAGCTGCCCAGCCACCAATTTCTTCATCGCTTTCATGCCATGAGGGAAATAATCATGGTAATGAGAAAAAACTGTTCCACTCTTCAAAATATGAAACGCTTTTTATCAACTGTGCTTTACTGAAGTGGCGTAAAAAAGTAATTGCCCATCTCTACCCTATCTTATGCTGACTCACGCCGGTTATTAGCAGGAGACGACAAGGGGGACCCCCCTTGCCATCCGCCACCGATACACAATGCAGTTGTTTATCGCGAGGGCTCATTCGCGAATCCGTAGCTACGTTGAGTTTTCATCGATGATGACTGTCAATTTTTACGGGGTTTCGAACAAGCTCGTAACAGCCAGTAGGTTTTCCCAATACTGTCTATTAGAATTCTGACAACTCTCCCTATAGCATTTTACATCATTCAGTTGTTTTTGAGGTAAGAAATTTGAAGTTCGCAAGGAAGGTCTGATTCATCAAAGCCAATATTTCCAATGAAAACACATCTTAAGACTTATTTTTATTCGACTAGAAATTGACCCAAGTCAAGAAATTTGTACAGACACATGTGTAGTTTTTCAGATCCTTTGGTAGAATATGAAATTCTCTTTTCAACGATATAACATAAGTGACCATTTTCCAAGATGGTCGCGTATAGAAGCCATGTTCTCCAAATTCAATATGGCGTAACTATAACGTCATTTAAGAAAAACGAAGTTTGCTCATTTTTCAAATAAAAATTGAAAAATTCAAATTTTTCACTGTTCTATGCACTTCTCTCTATTTTTTGAAATGTATGTTTGTATGTATGTTTGTTTGTAACTCTCAAGCTCAATACTGTATTGACAGTATTATCGGCATTATTGTTTGATCTATACGCGGGCAGATGGCGCTGTACGTAACTATCAATTATTGTTTGATCTGTTTGCGGGCAGATGGCGCTGTACGTAACTATCAATTATTGCTTGAGCTATTCGCGGGCAGATGCCGTCATACGTAACTTCCTAGGTTGTTCAAAATAAAATCAAAATAAAAAACATATTTTAAGAATTATAAGTGTTGGCGAAATTTTGTACTACAGATGAAATATTTAAATATTTACAATTAAACGTGATTCACTACAGAAAAAAGTTTTTAACGAAACGGAAGATACATTTTAAAATCTAATTCGATTATTTGAAAGCAAACCAGAATATGGATTTCAACAATGAAAACTTTAGCGTAAATTGTACACCTAAAAAATTCAGTTACTCAAATATTTCAAAAAATCGAAAAATTAGAATTAAGGTGCTTGACATACATATCAAATCAGAAGATTGATTTGATAAATAAAATTATTCACTGAAAAATTATTTTTAGTCCATTAATATTTTGAATGAAACTTCAAATCAGAACATCAAGACTGAATTGTTTTTTTAGAAATTATTACTGCAAATTTTTTCTTTACTTCGAAACAAATTTTACAACTGTCCGCCCTCTGTTGGAGACTTGTTACATCTCAGTATTACTATAGAATTTGAGACCTCAAACTTTATTATGTTGTTTTAGAGGAATTTTACATTTGTGCGCCGTCTGTAATACTAGTGATTAGAACTCAAAAAAATTATTTTTGACAATAAATCGGACTGAAAAGTGAAAAATAAACAAAGTTTAAAAAACTAAAAAAACGCGCTTTTGAAGAACATTTATTTCGAAAATCACTATTTTTGTTCAATTGGAAATAAATCCAAGTCAAGAAATTCAAACCGAACCCTGCATGAATTTCATATCCTTCGGTAGAATATTTGATTCTCTTTTTAACAATGTAACACAAGGGACCATTTTCCAAAATGGTGGCGTAGAAGCCATGTTCTCCAAATTTAACATGGCGTAACTATGACTACATTTACGAAGAACAAAGTTTGCTCAGATTTCAATTGAAAATTCGACAATTGGATTTTTTTACTGTTTCATATACTTTCTCAAATTTTTTTGAATGCGTTTTTAGTTTATCAATTTCGAAAATTTCTATTTTAGTTCAACTGGAAATCCAAGTCAAGAATCTCAAACCTCACCCTGTATAATTCTTCAGATCCTTCGATAGAATATTAAATTATTTTTTCAATGATATAACACAAATGAGTATTTTCCAAAATGGCGGCGTAGAAGCCATGTTTTCCAAATTCAATATGTCGTTACTATGACATCATTTAAGAACAACGAAGTTTACTCAGTTTTCAAGTAGAAATTCAAGAACCGGAATCAAACTTAGTAGTTTTCCCCATTTTTTAAAATGCTTGTTTCTACTTCATTTATTTCGAAAAATATCTATTTTCGTTCAACTGGAAATGAATCCAAGTCAAGAATTTCAAACCGAACCCTGAATAGGTTTTCAGATCCTTCGGTAGAATATAAAATTTTCTTTTCAGCGATATAACAAGATATGCCAAGATGGCGGTGTGGAAGCCATGTGCTGCAAATTCAATATGGCGTAACCATGACGTCATTTACGAAGAGCCGAAGTTTTCTCAGTTTTCTAACAAAAATTAAAAAATTAGAACTTTTCACTGTTTTTACTCCCTTTCTCTTAAAAATCCCAATAGGAAGGGGTATATTTTTAACTTTTACAGTAAAGTGTATCTATTGTACTACAAATTATATCATTTTTTCTGAGCCTGAGAAAAAATGAAAGTCCAAAAGCTTTCTGTAGTAGGTATTTTATTATAAAGTGGTTATTATCAAAAACAAAGTATGAACTTTTCAAAGGCACAGAAAAATTACCCGTATAGTATCTTCGAAACATGTATGGTAGTACAAAAGGTACACTTTGATATTGAAAAGTAGCACTTCCCATTAGGATTTCCTAGATGAATGAAGTTAAAAATGGTTGAAAAAATTAATGAAAGGCACTTGACTAGGTTGTTGAAATTGAATGACATCGATTCTTCCCTGAAAGTTGCTCTTTATGGAGTGTTAACCGTTTTTGCGAAGTGACACAGCGTAATGATTCACCTTGTATAAGGTGATGATTCACCATAGGTTTATAATAAGTTTTTTCTACACCCGTACTCTAACAATACACTTATATGACCATAATCCGTTTCATAATGATATCCATTATGATACAGATTTTTCATAACGATACAGATTATCAACCAATAGAAACCCATAATTTTTCAATCAAGAATCCTGTTCCTTTGTTTGTCCTAGATTCTAACCTAAGTAACTAATTGCTTTATTTGTCAAAATCAGTTTTCATATTACCTACCTATATTATAAAAATGTCTGAAAACAGCGATATAGAAGGAATACCATAGACTCCAATATTTTTAAAAGATCAGATTAATTACAGTTGTTATATTCAATATAAATATAATTAGAATCTTTATAGTTTTCATATATCCATGATAATACCATTAAGTTTGTGTTTTTTTTTTAAATATGAGTAAATTACTGTAAATGTGTTCAATACAAATATAATATTTATAGTTTTTCATTATTTATCGGGTTTAGAAAAAATAGCGTATGCAACTCTCATGTAATGGTTATTAATACACTCGCATATACCATACAAAACTCGCCTTCGGCTCGTTTCGTATCCCGGTTAATGCTCGGTTAATGCTCGTGTCTAATGCACGTATCCCGTGTTAATGCTCGTAACCATCATTACATGATCGTTGCATAATATACTATAATCTAATACTTATCATGTCTTATGGTCTTATATTGATCAGTCTTTGTAATTTGTCACAAAGAATGTAGATAGTGAAATAAATTAATCTTTTGATGAAAGATCAGAAATATTTTTCGAAGTTCTTTTTATTAATTCTTGATCAATAACTTCAGTTGAACCTGTTAACCAACAGTGAATATTGACAAATAATGTATCGGTCGATGATAAGTATTGTTTTTATTATTCACAATTTTGATGATTTCCATTAATGAAAAGGGAAGATTTGCTTCAAGAATATCACCATAGTATAAACATTGTCTAAGGATTTAAAGATATATGCTATTACTGATGTTGTCCGCCATCTAACGGAAGAAAGTTGTATCTTTATGCCAGATTCCTCTTGAAACACGGGTATACATTCAGTCATTTGTTGGGTAATCTACTAGATGGCGCATAAACACACTCGGTGAATATGAAAATCTTCTACAACTTGAATGAATCTCTCAGTTTTCCATCAATTTATTATTCGAATCAATCTATCAACTGAAAATGAATTCAAAATTACTTGTGAGTTGATTATTTCATTTTGTAATAACTTCCCATATTCTTTTTTGACACGTATACGCCAAAAAAGTCAGGAATACTAATTATTGCTTATGAATACCCTACTGCATCAACAGTTGGAAAAATCAAAGATTTTTTTTCAAGGACAAAACACAATTACTAAGGCGCTCTAAGAACGGTGCCTGTGCCAAAGTAGCGATTCACTTTGAATTCGAATCGGTAGAGATTAAATTCATTTTGGCAGTTTTTTGCATAGCTGCGAAAATTGAACTTCATCTTTTACTATAACTTTGTATATATGTAGGTAGAACTTGATATTGTTATATTTTTGTGTGGTTTTAGTAATGAAGACGTTTATTATTATTATTATTATTATTTAGAAAAACGTTCTCAGGAAGTTTATTCCACATGAACGCAGTTCTTAAACAGTGAAGTTCGAGGTGTACTGAGTTGAACCTCAACACTTCTCGGAAATGGCTTGACCATTTTTATGAAATTTTATATGTATATTCGATAGGTCTAAGAAAACGTTTTATTCTATTTTTCATACCCCTAATTTTCATAAATTTTTTATTTTAATTTTTTATAACATGGCATTTAAAAATACCTACACATAACCCTCAATTTACACAATTTTATCACAAACCTCTATTTTTTATTAGCCATTTGGTAATTTGATAATTGTTATTCCCGCCAGGCATTTACCGTTGTCACTTCTCACTCCCTCTCTCTCACACAATATGCCGTCTCCCACACACGGTTTTCGGCCGCTATTATTGTTTATCCATCGAGCGTAGATACAGTTTGCGATGCCACCGAAGCTGTGAATTATCCAACATATAATTTGAACTCATTGGATTTGCCAGGCATGTCACCGCATAATTCACAACTGAAGGTTAGATCGCTCCGTAATTTGAATCCACCACGGCTGTCAACGGCACGCGATAAGTCATTGGAAAATAATGAAAAACGTTGTCGTATACAGCATTTTAAATGGCAAGTACAGATGTGAGAATTCATTTGAAAGTGTGCAAACTATCAAGTTTATTTGTGTAAGCTAAACAAGGACCAATGAAAAAATTTATACACCCTGTAGTATTACGGGATTAATATTATTTGTAAGTTTTGTTGTTCCGATAGAAATAATTCATGTGGCAAAAAACAACGTTTGCTGGGTCAGCTAGTAAACATATATACTATATACAAATATATAGTTATCTGTATCTGTATCTGTAGAGTAGGGAGGGTGAGTGTAAGCCTACAGCACTTAAGCCACATGTGACCCATTGTACATCTTCCCGAGGAGTTGTCCTCCTAGGTCATCGTCCATCCTGTCCTTTCCAGGAAGGTGGACATGTCACTGGGAAACATCTCCTTTATATCGGCAAGTGTAGGCCAAGACTTGCCGAACACACACTCTCTTATTGACGATAACTCTGGGCACTCGCATAGGATATGCCTGACAGTCTCATCTTCCTGTTCACACATCCTGCATAGAGGTGTGTCCACTAGCCCCATATTATGGAGGTGTTTCCTTAGTTGACAGTGGCCAGTAAAGCGTAGATTTTTCCTGATCATCGCCAGATATTTCTTCGGCGCCAGCTTTCCATGGTCGCCCAGTGTGATTCTGGCAAGACTGCATCCTTTGATTCCATTCCGTCTCTTTAGGGATTGAACATGGCTAACATTTGGCTACTTCCGTAGGCCGTAGGTGCCACTGGGTCCTAAAATTCTCGGTCCAGCCGCTTTCTTGGCTAATAAGTCGGCAATGCGATTACCTTCACTCCTGTCGTGCCCTTTAACCCACCTCAGGATAATGTTATTATTTGCCGAGGCTTTGGTGATGCTCTACTACTAGCCCTGCGGTTATACGTTGTCTGTTCAAGGTTAATGAGGCTTGTCTGCTGTCAGTGCAGATTGATATGTTTGTGCCAGAAATTCCTTTCCTGGTTATTTCTTTTGTGGCGATTGAGATACCAGCCAGTTCTGTTTGGACCACGCTGGTATTTCTTCCCATTCTCCACTTAATCCTTAGTGATCTGGAGTACACTCCACATCCTGAGCTTCTTTGGTTTTTTAGCCGTCTAAAACCAAGGATCTAGAAAACTGTTAGAGTAAGGACATATGTAGGAATTGGTATGAAAATATAGATATAAATATTGATATAAAGAATCAAGGTAGACGTTCTCAAAGATATCTTTCAGTTGATTATGATGTTTTCAATGAATAGTTTTATTTCTTTTTTGAGTTTTTTGTGGCTTTTGATATTATTTATATGTGTAGGTAGCTGATTGTATAGTTTAGGACCAAAGTAAATGGTTGTGAGTCAATCTGCAGCGCGGTATATTTATAACTTGGCTTGCTTCCACCATAAATTTACGTGTGATAAATGATTTCAATGGACTCACTCAATATCTCTGAGTTTTTCTAAACGACATTTTGAAGAATATTACTGGAGTTTTTTCACAATACAAAACCGTTATTTTAATTTTCGACACGTGTTTCGATCACCAAGTGATCATCTTCAAGAGGAAGATTGAACTGAATATACTCTAAATATAAACTAAATATACCAAAGATAGATCTTCTAGGTACCTACGTCTCAAGTGTCCTAAACTAATTTCACAATATTGCCTTATCTGCTAGTCTTAAATTAATTTTACAATGTGTTCTCTAAATCTATTGATTGTAGTATTATCTTACAAAGCTATATTATAGTATACTATTATGTATTGTTCCACCATCGTTATTCATAATATCATTATGTTTACTTATTTCTACACACTCATAGGCATCTAGATGCCTGTTGTTGTTAACTTGTCCAACTAATCTTAATAAACTAACATCTATGGAATGGTTTTGTAGCAAAATAGAATGGTCGACTGCTGATTTTTCAGGTCTTCTAAGTGTTCCTTATTTGTCTTATTTTAATAGATCTTTTTGCCTGTACATAATATTTTGCATCACGATTCTTACATTCAATTTCGTAATTTCCAGACTTTTCCGAATTCTCGACTTTTTCTTTTGGATTCCCTAAAAGACTCTGTAGTGTAGTATGACTTGTTTTTATAACACCTTCATACCTAAAATGTTAATGAAACTGTTTCGAATTATGTCTGAATTTTGTAAGGAAGTCTTGTATAATTATAAACTTTTAACCTCAAATTGTGAAGGGGTCCGTTTATGTTCCGTATGCCGAAAACTTAAAATTGCCAGATATGGAGATTGAAAAAAGGAATATAAAATATGATTTTACAGAATAACTAATCAAGTGCTGATGTGAAATCGAATATACGGATCTTAAAAATTGGTGCTTCTTGAATGAAAAAACAAATGATTTTGCAAAGTGTAATGTGTCTGTGATACAAATATACAATTAATTCAAATGGTTGACTAGAAACAATTTTCAAACTCCTAATGATTGAGTTTTGAATACAATGGACCATTTTGCTCTGTTAGTAACCTTGACGAAACAGTTAATACGAATGGAATATCTAAAATATCTATTCTACCTTCCTACATGGAATCAATTTTATATTCATAATATCGTTGACAATGGTTCACAATGATATTATTTAACGAATCAATCTATCAAAATGAGTTTGTTTGAAGGTGGTTGACAATGTTTCGTGGTGTATTTCATCAGTTCGGACTTCCACTGTCTAATATAATATAAATTGATTTGAAAACCCTGAAAAAACAATTGAAAAATTAATGAGATTAACCAAAAATAACAATTTCATTGAACCAAGAACTGGAATTACAAATAAATAACATACAAGCAACAACCAAACAAATAAAAATTGAAATATTAATGAGAGCTGCCTCAGTTATCACCCGAAGACGATTGTGGATATTAACAATCGAAACGTCGTGAAATAACTTGGTTTGAAATCTTTTAATTTTTATTTTTCATTTTTTGTTAATAATAATTTTCAATTTTTATTTTTCAGCTTTAAATAATATTTCAATTTAAATTTTTTAGCTTTTATTGATATTTCAATTTTTATTTGTTTGGTTGTTGCTTGTATGTTATTTATTTGTAATTTCAGTTTTTCGTTTGATAAAATTGTTATTTTCGGTTAATCTTATTAAGTCCGAACTGATGAAATATATCAAAATGAGTGTTGACATTTAAAAAAATTACAGATACAGATGAAAGTGATTCAGAAAATGAAACTAGTCAGAGTTGAATAATTTATTGACAACTGAGGATTGGAAAAAAGTCCAAATTTATGAAATTCTAGAAAATATACTTGATGGCCATATGGAAAATGTTGGGTTTTATAAACTAAGGTTGTCAATAATCGTTGTGTTATTATCTAATGAATCCTATGATTCCTAATTGAATGATGGTAAATTCTTCTTCACTTTGTAATTACTTCTTCGCTGAAACCTTTTCCAGACGGACAATGTCAACCTAAAATATTTAGAACGATTAATAGGATATAGTGAATGAGTAAGTATATGAGTGATCAATAAAAACCAAATCACTACAAATTGAAATGAGTCTATACATACGTATGAGAAAATAAATATTTTGAAATAAAATATCGAAACAGTTATCCTTCCCAACGAACCTACCCAGTAGGTTACAGTGAATGCCTGCAGGAAAATAACTATTTTCCCGGTTAAAACCTTACTGGAATCTGAAATATATCCGCGAAATATCTCACAGAGGTTACTTCTCTAGATGTTTTCCTTTCATCGAGCACCACGACCGATATAATTCAACATCCATCGGGGTATTAGCCGGGAAAGTAGTTGTTTTCCGGCAGACATTCACCAGAACTTACTGTGTAGGTACTACGGGAGAGATTAACTTGTCGAAATTTTATTTCGGGAATTCTCAGTTCACTTTGTTGCTTTATCAAACAATTTTTGTCCGGGAGTTATTTATCATTCTGAAATATATTGTTAATAATATGACATTAGTTCGTTTCTTTCAAAATGCGACTCCAATAAGTTGTTTCCTCGGAGGTTCTCTACTTTGATATCGAACTACAAAACCAGAAAATTATTCGCAGCAGCAATTTTATTTTCCAAATTTTTGTATGAGATTATGTGACACATGAATGGGTGGAAAGCATTAGAACTTCTGGCGCACCATGAATCTATTGAATACACTTCATACAAACTAGAACAAAACTACTTGGGTCAATAATTTTATTGTGCTGTTGGAAAATTATTTTCGATAGATTTACATGAAGAGATACAGTATTTTACTGGGTAATAATTTAATGGAGAAAGAAGTTCATACAATATGAGACATGAAACTTTCTATGTTTTTCTACGTTACTGCAGTTTCGTCCTTTATAGGCATTTTCAAATAATTACAATTGTTTCTTGGAGTACACTGTAATTCACAAATTGAATGGGTATACTTGGAGACTGGCTGTAAATCACATTATCTGAAAGAACAATTCATTCAGGCCAGTATCAAATTACCTAAACCGTTGGTTAATGGACTGACATCTATCAGAAAACAACCACTTCCCACTCAATTTGTGAAAATTTCTTCCTTATATGAGGAATTCGGCAAATCATGGATTTGTGGTTGGTAACCTCGTTCACAGGCAGATGAGGCGATGACAAACATGGTGTTTGTTGTTCGCTTTTGCTTTACGAACTCCAGATTTCTCCAACTTGTCCACATATAAGCTCAAGTGTCCGGAGGTTAATAGTGTTCATGTGAGACAATATGGTCAAAATTTCTCAAAACGTTATGCTGAACATGAAAGGTCCTTCAGACTAGATGAAAACGATTCGACGTTTTCAAACTAGTCCTTGGAATTCAATCACGAGTTCCCGAAGCCAAGTTTTTATGTCAGTGTTGATGGTTTGGCCAATCAATCGACAACTGCGGTAGCAGAAATTTGGGAAGCTAACCTGAAATGCCATCGGAAAACGAATCCATATGTTTCTAGAAGTTCTTTTCTGGTTTTTCACATTTTGTCTTCAATCGAGGACTGCCTGCCCGGTACTGACGATGCCCAATAGGCTGAAACAGCTGTCTACCGGTGACTCTTAAATTGAAATCAATATGAGAATGATCAGAAAGTATTTATCTATTCATCTTTTGATTTTCATGGAATTATTTTCCAGCAGCTTGACTGCATTAACCTTTGTAGATTTCATATCATTTCTAGAAACATGTGGATTCGTTTTCCGATGGCATTTCAGGTTAGCTTCCCAAATTTCTGCTACCGCAGTTGTCGGTTGATTGGTCAAACCACCAACACTGACATAAAAACTTGGCAAGTTGACTTGGGTGTCACACCAATAGGTGGTTCCACTTATGTTTCGCTTGCGTTCACGCAGCTATTTTTATCAAGTACTTTCTTGGTTTTTCTGATCCAACAAAAGCTTCTGAGGTAATAATACCCTTAATCGTATGATAAAATTTAATTAATTTTCTTTCATACTTTCAGTAACAGGATTAACTCCAGATTATACTTTCTGTGGAGAATACTTGAAGTTGAAATAAAAAATTATGTCAGCAAATTCAATATTATCGTTCCCTTTCATTTATAGTAACTTTTTAAATGATTTCTATAAAGTCTTGGAAGAGTAGTTCTTTCTTTTTAATACTTTCACCCATTTTTTCCTCATCATTTTATCCTTTGGGAACCTAAACACATTATATGAAATAACTCATCGATAAACCAATGCGCTTTCTGTTTTCTTGTGCCTTTCCGCACAATTAAAATCAGCACAAGAATGCACCGTATTAATATTCAAATATATCTATAAAACACTTTCTAAACATACACAAACTAAACTCGATGAAAAAACGAATTGTTCCTACGCGAGCTGTCAGCTAAGAAAATGTTGAAACTCAATGATGCAAAAACAAGCAAGATGGATCCGATATGATATACATTTTCAATGTCGAATAAACCAATAAATTGTGATATGGGTACTCTATTTTCCTGAAAAAATGAACGATCTATTAAAATTTTCTGTAATTATCCATTAATTTTTTTCAAGAATAAAGCCAGAAAACAAATAAATATACAATAATAAGATGGCTCGAGTCTACGAATTAAGCATAAAAATGAACAATAATATTGGCCTTGATAACGGTTTATAGTACAAGTTATATCTAATTATAATTCTAAATAGAATTAAACGAGCTGTATTTTCAAATGGTTTTCGAATGCTCATGAACCCTCATAAAATAAATCAATTATGCATTCATGCCACACACCAAACAATAAGAAATTCAACGTAACTGGTATATTAGCCATATTGTCATAGTCACCCAGCGCCCTCTGTAGTGTATGCGACAATGTGCTCTTTCTAATGTCAATGGTTCCCACAAACTTCGTATTTTTGTTAGAATAATTTCAAAATGAATGTTGAGCCTAGTTTTGTTAAAGCTGACTCCCGACAACTTACCAAGGGTCGTTTTTGAAATGATCGATGAATTTTACTTGAAAAATTTGCAATACTTTGGTACCGGAATGAAGAATGAAAAATGAAACGGTAGGTGGTATATTTAGTAGGTCCCTTTTATTTATATGACATTCGTTTCAGACTTTGTCTTTTATCGAAGAATGAAAAGTTTTGATTTAATTTTTATTTTATCTCGGCCAAGGAGCAGTATGATGACTGAAAAGAGAAGCAAAAATATATACAGTGAAATGTAGAATTACTCCAGAACATATCAATCCAAAAATAACCTGAAAAAATATTTTTCCGTATGTAAACTGATGACACGGATTAGGTACTCGCTGAGACCTACCTTTTACAAAAATACGTTCTGTTATTATTTAATTGTAACAGTTGTATTCATACCCAGTTGACAACAATAAAACAGAAATGCTGTCTGTCAAATTGGATCATCAGACCTGTGATTGGATATTATAAACCAATACACTTGGCAACTCCGCTCTAGACACGATCAATTTTACTGGTCAAACAGACAGGCGGTCAATTTAAATTCTTGCTTTTCAAAGTATTCTTTTTTCTGCAAATATAAAGAGATTTTGGAACCGATTAGGCTTGATAAGTATAATATACCCCTAACTCGATCAGTCTATAAGCAAACCAGTATCATTTTCCATAGCGAAACAAGCCCATTATACCTTATTGTGTAAATTATATCTCACCTTGCTATCTAGTCCAGTTCACCAAAAAATAGATAGTGTCGAAACTTTTTACTTCTTACGGTATATTTTCAATATGCTTCTACCTTTCCATGAGTACCTTTTAAAAAAGTACAATTCGGAGTCACGGCCGAGAGGTCTTCCATCCGTAAGATACCTGTAGAGACGAGCTTCTGACTGAAATATTTTACAAAAGCCCGGATCTACAGGGTAGATCACGAATGTGCCTAATATGGTTCGTCGTCACCAGCCATTTTCCTATAATAACAAATATATAATACATGAGAATGCATAAACGAGCAACAAAATTAAATCGTAGGGTGAGTGCTACAACTAGTTAACTGTTGCAGGCAGTTTACAGGTGCTACTTAGAATTTTCAGAAATAGATTAGGTAGTCATCATGAATTTGCCTATAACTAGGCAAATTCACAAATGTAGTTGTTCAACCTATTGATACGTTTGTTTTTATCAAATTTGTTATTTTTTTTATGTAACAATTTTTGTGGTGTATAATTGTCAATACAATAATAGATCGCGAATAAACAATTTATTCAAAAGCCTGATTTCCTGAATTGAATATAAAATAAACAGAAACATGTTTCTCTTATAAAATATTATATAAGAAATTTATGTACCTAAATCAACATCAACAATTTTTTTATTGCCAAATAAATAAAAGTTAGAAATGATAGTAGGCTGACATTTAATCAAGCTTTCATGTTCTACCAAAATCGTGAAAAATCATTAATTTGAGTTTTCCCCGCTGCTGATTTGCAATTACCTAGTTGTAGTATTCACCACACGAAATAATTCTATGAATTAACAATGATGATAATAGATAAGTATAAATAAATACTGGCTTTAAAATAGAGTCAAGAAAAAAATGATAATTACTTTTGAAATTGCAATAATAATCCTATATTGTTTCATGAACCGCCAGCACATCAATTTGTGAACCTAAAAACGAATTCAAAAAACACTTGCCTAACTCTTCATCTACCTCAAATATTGCGTTGTTTTAAAAGTTTTGTCCGTTTATCTGACTTCATTTTAAACTGTAATATATCAGTTAATACTGGTATATTACAGTTTAACCAACGTAAGCGTCATTTGAACCAATGTACTTCTGCCAACGTATCACAAGTCGAAAGAGGAATTAAAAATGAATAGCTGAAAATAACAACTATATTAAGCAAAAAAATCTGAAATGAAGTAATAGTGGAATGAAATACAAGTGAAAATAGAGCAATTGAACAAAAATAAAAAATTAAGAGATTCCAAGTTACTTCACGACGTTTCGATTGTTGGTATCCACAATCGTCTTCGGGTGATGACTGCACTGATTCCTCCGAGAGATGACTATTTATGGGCCATTCAAGTACTTTCACTTTCCTTTTTTCGCTTCACTGGTTTAGTGGGAGATGACCGTTTGGCGGGAGTTGGCCATTTTTCCCTCGATGATGGGTTTCCATATGTTGCATATCTCTACGCTAGCTTGTCTGAATACGTTGTTGGACAACATGTATGCAGCTTCTTTGAATTTCCTCCTAAACCAATGTTCCTCTTTGTGTATAATCTCAGCTTGGGACCACTCGATGTTATGTTGATGGATCCAAACATGCTCTGCTGTTCCTGATTTGCTGAGTTCTCTTCGCTGTGTGTGTTTCTTGTGCTCGGCAATGCGAACATTCAATGGCCTCTTAGTTTCACCAATATAGGATTTTCCGCACTAACAGGGTATCCAGTAAATGCAATTCTTGGAATCGCAGTCCGCGTTTGGTGGCCTAGTTTTCGTGGGGCTGCTACGGATAGTGTTTCCAGATCTACAGCAGGTTCTGATGTTGTACTTGTAACCAATTCTTCTTTCCGATAGTCCTCTGATGTAGGGAAGTGCACTGGTTGTGACGGCTTCTCTTCCTTGCGAAGCTCCTCTCTGTTCCACCATCGGTTTGGAGCGATCCGTTGAAGCTCATTTTTGATGATGATGATGAAGCGGAAAAATGAAAGCGGAGAAAGTGAAAGTAATAGTCATCTCTCGGAGGAATCAGTCCAGTTCTTTTTCGTTTCTTTCAAGGATTCCAAATCATTTTATATAATATCAGACAATGGAAGTCCGAACAAATGAAATTCATCATGAAACATTGTCAATCACGTTCAAACACAAGTCGATTATTGGGTGCTCCAGATTCGATGAAGTCGACGAAGACCGTTTTTGTCTGGTCTTGATTGACGAATTCGTTCAATTTTCGAACGTTGATTTGTAAAAGGTGCAGACGGAGGTTGTCGTGGAGCAGGATCGCATCTTTTCCATTGACCAGTGGCGGTTGCTAGTGACACAATTTAGGTCAAGCAATAATTGATAGTTACGAACAGCGCCATCTGCCCGCAAACAGATCAAGCAATAATTGATAGTTACGTACAGCGCCATCTGCCCGCGAATAAATCAAGAAATATCAATGAGGTTACGTATATATATATATATATATATATATATATATATATATATATATATATATATATATATATATATATATATATATAAACATAATAACGGATAAAACAGAATACCTGTGCTATGTGAGAATATTCAATTTGGAAATTTCAATTTTGAAAGAAGTCTTCAACATCAAAATGACAACTTTTTGACATTGAATAATGTGAAATACTTTTTCAAATTTTTTATTATCGTTTATTATGGGGATTTATACTGTGTTAATATTACAGGATGTATTCAGATTTATATTTTTTGTTGGTAAAAATGAATAAATTTTGCTGAGGTTGTCGATGTCTGTCTTTTTGTTGATATTGTTTTCTTTAATTTTGATCTCAGCCATTTCCAGAAATTGCCTTTTATTTGAATCTGGTTCGAAATGGAGAATTTTGGTGTTAGTATAATTGGCTGAATGATCATTATCTAGAACATGTTGTGTGAAAAAGAAGAATTGAAAGCAAAAAAACCTGAAATTAAATAAAATACAAATAAAAATAGAACAACTGAACAAAAAATAAAAATAGAGAATAAAAATCAAGAGAGTCCATGCCAAGTAACTTCACGACGTTTCGTCTCCGGGTGATGACTGGATTAATACCTCCACGATATGACTATTTATGGGTCATTCGAGTACTTTCACTTATCTCCGGTTTCCTTTTTTCGATTCACCGGTTTAGTGGGAGATGACTGTTTGGCGGGAGGTGGCCATTTTTCGCTTGATTATGGGTTTCCATATGTTGCGTATCTCTACGCTAGCTTGACTAAATACATTGTTGGACAACATGTATGCGGCTTCTTTGAATTGCCTCCTAAACTAATGTTGTCCAAAAATGAATTCAGTCAATCTAGCGTAGAGATACGCAACATATGGAAACCCATAATCAAGCGAAAAATGACTAACTCTCGCCAAACGGTCATCTCTCACTAAACCGGTGAAGCTGAAAAAGAAAGCGGAGGTAAGTGAATGACCCGAAGGCGATTGTGGATACAATCGAAACGTTGTGAAGTAACTTGGCTTGGAATCTCTTAATTTTTTTATTCTTTATTTTTATTTTTTGTTCAATTATACTATTTTTACTTGTATGTTATTTCATTATTATTTCTTTTCAAGTTTTTTTGCTTAACATAATTGTTTTTCAGCTATTCATTTTTAATTCTTCTTTTTTTATTAGTTCTTTCAGGGATTTCAAATCATTTTATATAATATCAGACAATGGGAGCCAAACTTATGAAATTCACGGTTAAGTTGGAGTTTCAATCAATTTAATAGCATATCAGATGCTTTCTCGAACTGAGTATTATTATTATTAATTAGTAATTTAAAAAACAATGAGTGATTTTATTCGATATGCCGGATCGTATGGAATTCTTCCATTCCAAGTGATCCATGCAAATCAGCTTGAAAAACTCCATCACCAGGACGCTACAGCCCCCTTCTTTTTAAATTATTCTCGGCAGTATTAACGCCATGAAATGCTGCAATTAAAACGCGCGACCAGCAAACACCGAGTACTTGATTTAAATTTTCGATGAGCATGCAGAGTTATTCAAATCGTTACTCTTGCGCATGACTATATATCCGGCAATCCGCAAATGTAGAAAACTTTTTTTCGTTATCAAATGAATTGGAGACGTCTCGCTCTAGTAGACGAGGGAAAACAACTTGACAGTAATAAATCGGTTAGGCAGAAAAAAAGCCACGGACGCAGAAAAATGAGCTGGGTCTTCGACAGCAGGTGTTGTCCCTCATCAACGGTTGCTCAACAAAAACTACCCAGCTGAACTTTTACAAGGAGCATTTATACCTGTGGCTCGGTACTCCCAGAAATTGCTTTGTGCCGACTGACAGCCACAAATGATGACAAATCACTACAAAATACACACAATCTTCATGCAAAATCGGCAGGAATCATGAACCAAAGCGGTTTTTAAACGCCCGCTAATAACACCACACGACTCCTTAGAAAAAAACATGCAGACATTATTAAAACGATTTGGGATACTTATCTAGCAAATTCATCGGCGCTTCACAAACAATTACTGGTTGACGTGATGCTGACAGAGTGCGAGAGGACGCTGGTATCGACGCCGACGCCCCTAGAGCGTCTGTTAGCTCGGATGCTGCGAGGGAGTAGGAAGAGGGGTGGACTCCTTGCTCTCAACGCTGCAGAATCCATTAAAAGACGTCCTGTGTCGGTGACATCGCATTAAATTTGTTCTGAGTAGTTTAATATGTTCCTGCAGACGTAAATGAGATATTATTTATAATTAGGAATGGGAATGTTGAAAGGGTTCGAGATGGGTTTAATTCGCATGGACTGTTGCATTCGACTCATTTTCCGTGATCAAAATGTTAAGGTTCGAGACGAACTCTAGCCACAAATATAACCTAGGATATATTGTATATCAAAAATATTTCTGTCACATCAAATTCCTTAGGGAACATTATACCAGTTGCTGATAATACAGAACTTTTCCATTGGTTAAACATTGGAAGACGTATAGTGCATTTCTTTAATGCCCCCCCTACTTTAATTTTTTGAACGGGTCAACTCAAAACATTGAAATTTGAGATAATGAAATTAATGCATAAATACTTTATTTTGAAGTAAAATTGACAGATATAACTTCCAAGATGGCGACTGAGAAAAAAAATTAAAAAGAAAGGGGGTCTTGTGACACATAATTTTGAAGCTCCTAACGAATACTTCACAACCCTAGAATATAATGTAAATATCTTCGACTACTACAAAATGGCGAAACTTTTAATAATTGCCTGAATAAATTGACATTCAACTACATAATTTGAGGTAATAAGCTTGAGGTCAGTTCAGAAAATGCTCGAAATGATTGTCTTGAACTTCTTGACATATGAACAGCCTATCCGATATTTCACGCTGAACATTTTCGAACACAGTAACGTCAATATCTCTTCAAATATTAATTATTCTCTGCCGTGTATCCAATATTGAAGCAGGTTCAGTTTCGTACACTTTTTGCTTCAAATAGCACCATAAAAGAAGTCCAAAGGTGTCAAATCTGGCGAGCGCGCTGGTCATTCTGTAGGACCTGGACGCTTAATCCAACGACTTTTGTGGAGTAATGTGGTGGTGCTCCATCTTGTTGAAATACAACATCCATATCGAATTCATTAGGATTCGCTTCGACGATTTTAGTGACGAGAGGGTCAACAGTAGTTTCCAGCATGTTCAAATACAGTTCCCCAGTTGAATTTTGATCAATTAATAGAGGACCTACAATATGGTTTCCCAATATTCCTGGTCAAACGTTAATTTTTCTGGATATTGGGTATGTGTTTCCCGGAAAACGTGGGGTTTGGTGTCACTCCAATTTTGTCACGGCAATTTTGTCAATGAACATTGCCGTTTAAAAAATGTACAGTCGTCACTGAAACAAATATTGTGTAGATAGGTAGGATGCCTTGCAATAGTTTCCGTCATGATTTCGCAGAACTCTGTTCAGAATTTACTACCATCTCACCAACAAGTGCAATGATTTGCACTTGTTGTTCTTCCGGAATGAACGGATGGGGGCTTTTTGTTATGTTCACTACAGGTAGTTGTGAGTTTGGATACAAGTTCCCTCAAATATTTTCTGCAGATAGGACGATTCGGAAAACGTTCATTGAAAATCCTTTCGGTCTCGAGAAAGTTACGTGTCGCACCATGAATAGAAATCGCTTCAATTTTTTCTTCCAATGGACGAGAATTGACCATTCGGCAATTTAAAATTTATCAGGAACTTACTTGCCTATTTAATACTTTTAATACTTAGTTGATTGGATGTTCGAACTTTTAATATCACCAGAGCCGGATTTAGAGGGTGCAGGCGGGGCTTCTGCCTTGGGGCTTCTACAGGAGGGGGCCTCCCAAATTTTGACTGGTATGCAACATTTAAGTTTTCCTCCAAAACAATTTTTTTCATTTTTACTGAGAATACCTGCACAAACATAATGATATTGTTATCGATATATCAGAAAACCTTAATTGCAAGTTTGCATCTACTATCAATTAACGATTTGATCGAGCGTTTCAGTAGCAATACTTTTTTTCAACCATAATTTGTACCCATGATTAAAAAATAATAATAAAATAGCCAGTTATCACCCGAAGACGACTGTGGCAGTATTTCATCAGTTCGGACTTCCATTGTCTAATATAATATAAATTGATTTGAAATTCCAAGTTATGTCACGACGTTTCGATTGTTAGTATCCACAATCGCCTTCGTCCACAATCGACTTCGATTGTGGATATTAACAATCGAAACGTCGTGACATAACTTGGAATTTCGAATCAATTTATATTATATTAGACAATGGAAGTCCGAACTGATGAAATACACTACGAAACATTGTCAACCACCTTCAAACAAACGACGACTGTGGATACTAACAATCGTCGTGACATAACTTTGTTTGGAATCTTTTAAATATTATTTTTCATTTTTAGTTAAAAAAATTATCTGCCATTGGTTTCTCCGGTAACATTCTAGATTGGATAAGCAGTTATCTGATTGGACGCTCTCAATCAGTTAGAGTGAATAGTACAGTTTCAGAGCCCCTTTTTGTAAAATCAGGTGTACCACAGGGATCACATTGTGGCCCTTTGTTGTTCTGCCTTTTTATCAGTGACATCAGCTCAAATATCACTAATTCAAAAATCTTGTTATTTGCCGATGACCTGAAAATTCTCAAGGTTGTAGAAAGTGTCCATGATGCTAATCTTCTTCAGAGTGATATAAACTCCATTTCTGATTGGTGTGAAGCAAACTGTCTTTATCTCAACACAAAAAAATGCTACTCAATGATGTTCAGTAGGTCTCGATCACCAATCAAATTGAAATAATTTTTGAATGATGAAATGTCGGAATGTAAAGAAGAGTGTAAGGATTTGGGTATATTGTTAGATGCCAAGTTTTGTTTCAACAACCATGTGAATTCTGTTTCTATGAGAGTTCTAAAAACGCTCGGCTCTTATTGTGAGATTATCAACCAATCTTTCTCCATTCACAACCAAAGTATTATATTGCTCTTTAGTACGCCCTATCATAGAGTATAACACCATCATCTGGAGTCCCTACTACCATAAGTATAAACAACAATTAGAAAATGTGCAAAATAAATTTCTAAGGACAATGGCATACAAACTAGGGTTAGTTATAGGTGAATACAGTTACAGTGAAGTGATGAGTATATTATCTCTGTCGAGTCTTGAGGATAGAAGAACAATTGCGACATTGGTTTATCTATTCAAAATTATATCTGGTCTCATTGATTGTCCGGAAATTCTATCTCTTATCAAATTCATCGTTCCACAGAGGTCCACTAGACAAAAAAAAGCTATTTTTTACACCGTATCACTCAACCAACTATGTTTATCATTTTTTTTATCTGAAATGTTGAGACTGGGAAATAACTACTGTGATAAAGTCAATTTTTTTTTGTGATAATCAAAATACTTTTAAAAAACAAGTCTCTCGCTCATTAGTCATATAAATGTATTTTATTAGTTAATACTGTCTGTTTTTATTGTCTTTTGTTACACACATAAAGGTATTTATAATAATTAGTATAGTATAGTACAAGCTTTTATTGTTACAAAATTTATTGTAAACAAATATTGGGGTTCACCCGTAAATAAATAAATATTTTTTCATTTTCAGCTTTTGATATTTCAGTTTTTTTTTTGTTTTTTGGTTGTTGCCTGTATATTATTTCTTTGTAATTTCAGTGTTTGTGTGTAATGAAATTGTTATTTTCGGTAAATCTCTTTAATTTTTTTTTCGGAGATTTAAATCAATTTATATCATATTAGACAAAGGAAGTTCGAAATAAATAATAAAATAAGTTGAAGAAATACGAAAAGCGGTGGACTCTGCAGGATATTCTTACAATTTCTTGCTTCTTCGAGCTCAAAATTTAATTTTTTTTCTGACGAAATCGTTTGAATGGAGATTTTCAATCGACACTATTCATTAAACGCGTCAATGTTTGCTCGCTTCCCTTTTTTGAAAAATTTTGATAATTTTCAACGGGAAGTTAAAAACTCAACTTTTGTAACAAAAAATCAAGGGGCCTCTACTCCTTCGTTGCCCCAAGGCCTCCAGACTTCCAAACCTGGCCCTGGATATTACTACAAAAAAGGGTTACAAATTTGGTGCCATGGTTTTCATTACGAAAGGCCTGATGTTCCGGAAAGTACCTACCGACGAACATCCGAGGAATAATTCAAAAGCATCGGTCAAAGAATGCTGCATATTCAATTTTTACGTCAACAAAAGGTGACTATGAATTATTTATTGATAGATAAAATGCATTAAAATTTTCAATGAACTGTTACTCATTCTTGTTTTATTAATTTTTCCGTATCTTCTTACCAACCATTCAATTCCATGTCCGAATTATATAAAGTATGTTTGTAATTTCATAATAACCTTGGAAAAACTGCCCAGTACAAATCTGATATTTATCAACATTGTCCTTCTTGTAGAAAATATTTTTATATGATTTCTTCGCATGTCTCCAAAATATTTCTTTCGCTACTTGAGTCGGTTGTTGTGGACATCGTCATCAGAAAACTTGTATTGTTTTCTTCATAGATATGTTCAACTGGCCACTGAAATTGAAAAAATAATAATTATAATTAATTACATTGAATGCAGCCACTATTAAATGAACAAAATTGAAATAATTATCATTACCATTTGACTTAGATGGTGAGATGATGACCCCGTTTTGTCAAATGGTTAGGTTCTGTTGGATCAAGAGTGAGTGGGTCTATTCGACCCTCCAGGGCAACCCGCTAGGTTTTATTGTGGCTCACACTCGACCAAATGAACCCAGCTTCTTAATAAAGCCGATTTGTTTAAATGTTGCTCTGCTGTTTCATCATTTTCCCAACAGAGGCCACACACACTGTCTTCCGATAGTTCGAGTATCTGCATATGATAATTCAGAAGACAGTGACCTGTGAGAAGACCTGTTAGACATGGTAGTTCATTCCAACTGTGGTCTAACAACTGTTTGGTTTCAAAATTCGAAGCGTAAATGAAATCCTTGGAGTGAGCCAATCCTGGAAGATTTTGCCAGAAGTTTATAAATCTTCTTGCCATCCAGGTGTTCAATGTTTGTTTGGCAAAGCCTAGAGCGATGCCAATGACAGGTTCTGGTCCGATAAAGCTACTTGCAGCATCCTCCTTTGCAAGATAGTCAGCAGCCTCGTTGCATTCTGGGGCAGTATTGCTAAGAATTCAGACCAGAGAAAATTTGTTGACTCTTCCTATGGAGGAGAGTCGTTGGCAATTTGATACCGATTCAGACGTAGCTCGGTAGGAGCCGAGAGCTTGAGGAGTCAAATAGACTGTTGTCAACAAGTTTTTAATTTACAAATAATCAGGCCAGCCATGTTATACTACTATACTATACTACTATATTGTATAAATTCTACATTCTCAAGAAATTTCCTTAGTTGAGACTTTAGAAGTTGCAGAATGAAATGGCCCCAGCAACAGATATGATGATTTGAAAAGTCCCCACGAAATTGATTTCCCAAGCATAACAAATCATCATAATCACCTCTACGATTAACATGGAAAATTTCACAATCGCTTATTTGATTTTGACAAAAGATAGATAAGTACAATTTCATAGTTCTAGATAATTTTAACAGCCAGAATTATAGAAGTTTTTCAGTATTTCAACAACATTTCCACCAGGAACTCCGTGTGAGCCCAAGAAGAAGGCGTCACAATTTTCAAACCTACTGTTATGCCCATAGTTGAAGCGAATGAGGCGGCCAAACAAATCACTAATGAAACAAATAAGTTCTGCTGTCTAACATATTCTGACATATCTACGCTATGTATGTCTATCTTCAAACAAACTTTTTTGATGTAGCAGAAGCAGATTAGGTGGTTTCATACAAGCGACGAGGTTGGTGGTGATATTAACAAGCAAAATAAGTGTCATGATTTTGAATTGTAATTGAAGTGAGAAGTGTGAAGTTTTTTTAATTAGTAAATGAAGTTGTCAAATTTCTTGTTATTGTTACCACTTGCTATTGAAGACATCATCGGTGGTGCTTATTAACACCTTTGGGATCCCGGCTCATCAATGAAAATTCTACTTCTCTCCATTGTGATTTCAATTTGGAGACAAAAATGTAAATAAATTACAATCTACCTAAATAAGGTTTTGTGCCAACAAATGTTTATGATAAGACTAGGATGGAATGATTGAAGGGGCTTCCAACCAGGGACTTCAGAACTTTGACAATTGATATCGGTTATCATGTTGAAGCTACATCTGCCGAATTGATTGTCATTTATTCAGTATGTTTTGCCAAATCACCACGGACGTATATAGCATTCAACAACCACATGCAAATAGTAAAATTATTTTATCTAAATGGGTGTTCTGTTTCGTCAACGTACCGCGCGTTCTGCAATTTTACGGTCGCCATAATTGTCCTACCGAGAGGACTATCCGCATTCGCAATATGGTGGATAAATTTGAATTCAATGGTTCAGGTAATGATCTACCAACAGCCGTACGTCGACGAAACGCAAGATCCGCCATAAACATCGCCGCTCTCTGTGAGAGAATGCAGGAGAATCCAAGGCAGTCGTTCTTTGAAAACGCTGTTGGCCGGACCATCACAGCACTATGGGTCTGAATTGGATAATCTTTTTGTATATACTTTCTTGTCCAAAGAAAACATCTTGTTGACAAAGTTAGTGAATAAATATAAAAGAATACATAAATGTCCTATGAGTTTAAAAATATACATAAAATATAATGTAAACTAAAGTATAAAAACACTGAATGAAAAACCACAAACAATGGTTGAAACATACATACACATAAACATGCTAGGTTAAAAATGATCAGTATAGAACTCAGTCAAACTGAAATAGGGTCTACTACTCAAAATTTCTTCAATAATTTTTCTGTACTGATTGGTATCATTATTTATCTCTTTAGTGTAACCCGGCAGATGGTTATACATCTTCAAACCATTGTAAAATAAGGAGTCCTTGACCAGAGAGTTGCAAAGAATAGGTAATTTTGATTTTTTTGCACGCTCTGACGAGTTGTATAGTGATGGGTGGTAACCTCAAGTTTCACAAGATGTTTCTTAATCAAAGACACTGTCTCCAGAATAAAAAGTGCTACAACCGTCAAACAATGTTTTGCCTGCAAAAGTCACCAGATTTAGCTTTGCAAATTAAGGCTACACACACCCCAAAAGGTATACCGACTCTACCAAAGTGTGATATGCTGTTTTCGCAGTATAAACTCCCAGTTCTCCGGCAATAACTTTCACTGCATAACAGCCGATGGAAATTTTACTTTTCATTTTTCTGATGTGAGCGTCAAATTTCAGTCCACCGTCTATATGCAGTCCCAGAAATTCAGTACACTCTCTGTTCTCAATGATACCGCTCGCTACAGATAAATTCTGAAGTGAACATTTGAAAGTCATAATATTTGTTTCAGAAATATTGAGGTAGAGTAGATTGGAATCACACCTAGACTTGATTTTTGTATATCATATATACCTTTACTATGCCACAATATAGGGTGTAACTAAATAAGTGTTAACCATTTAGGGAGGTGATTCCTCATCGAAAAAAAGATAGGATCTTTCATATAAAGAAATTTCATTGGAGCATCCCTTGTTAACATACAGCTCCTTAAAGGGGGTACATAAAATTTATATAACAATTATTTTCACAAACACTAAAAAAGTTACAATATTGAAATTAGTCTGACATTTTGTACTACCAAAAAGACACTTGGCCATAAATTTATTTGGTTTACCCCATGGTTGTAAGGGGTGGAATATTTAAGCGAATACGTGGCTCAATGCGCCGACGTCTAGATTCATGCGTAATGTCTGAAGGTAGACATATCGAACATTTACTATGATTTCTACATGTGTGTTTTGTTATTAATAAATTAGTTTTGTTTATTACCCTTTAATATTTCAATGCAGGTACTAACTACAAAATAACAATAAATCCAGTTCGCATTTATGACGATGTATCTCTGTAGTTGTTCGTAAAATAATTTTTTGCTGCGAACTGGTTTATTTTGGACAAAAAACACAAATGAATTTTAAATGGTGGACAAATAATAAGGCAAAAAGTTACATTGGAAACGAATTTTAGGGGTTGCGTTTTCCACTCTTTACAACCATGGAGTAAACCAAATAAATTACTGGCTGAGTGTCTTTTTGATAGTACAAAACGTCGGAGTAATTTCAATATTGTAACTTTTTCAGTGCTTGTGAAAAAAATTGTGAAAAAAATACATATTTTATTTACCCCCTTTAAGGGGCTGTATCTCAACAAGGGAAGCTCCAATGAAGTTTCTTTATATGAAAGATCTTATCTTTTTTTCGATGAGGAATCACCTCCTTGAATGTTTTACACTTATTCAGTTACACTCTGTTTAGTGATGTCGTCAGCGAAAAGAGTGAATGTTCCTGATAAACTTATGTTCATCATATCGTTACTATACAACAGGAACAATATGGGACCGAGAACCGATCCCTGTGATACGCCAGTATTCATTTCAATGCTGTATGAACATTTAGTCGTTTTCACAATCTGACTGCGATTATTGAGATACGACTCAAACCACCGTAGTGTTATCCCTTACCATGCATAGATATTCAGCTTTCGTAGCAGTATTTTATGATCAACGCAGTCATACGCTTTTGTAAGGTCACAAAACACTGTTGCAGCAGCATTTCCAACATTATTATTGGAATACACCTCAAACAGGATAGAGAATATTGCATCATGTGTGCTCTTGTTGCTCTGGAATCCAAATTGATTTTTCCTTATAATGTTTTGGCGAAGGAGAAATTCATTGAGTCTTAACTAGTTTTTCAATTATTTTTGCAATAGTAGGAATGAGAGATATTGGTCGATAATAGGAAGGATCATCTACAGAGTTACCTTTGTATAAAGGAATCACTATTGATAATTTTAGAAAGGATGGAAACCTGCTGTTTCTGAACGAAAAATTGATTAGTGATACAAGAGTTTTGAGCGCTTCTAATGGAAGATTTTCAATAATTTTGATTGAACAAGTAACGGCCGAATCAACCAGAAAAAAAAAGTTATTATATTCCACACATAATAGCATCAATGGATCTTTCAAACGAATAAAAATTTTCGATGATTTCCCACACTAATTTTGTTTTATTCAAATTAAAAGTTAGGAAGCGGTCAATAATAGGCCCTATAGAGAGACAAATACTCAACTTTCATTTCCCTATTTTCCTAATTAGTTTTCCATTTGAGATATCTCTCATTGCAACTATGGAATATGAGTTCGTCACGCCATTTTCTATAAATCGCAGTTGAAAAAGTACCCACGAATAATGAATACACTGTATAATCCACACTATTGCACAGAAAATCCCGTATTGATCTGCGGATGATGGCGTCCAAAGACGTGCGCGTGGAGAGGGGGATGAAAACTAGCCTGGAATGGCTAAATGCACCGACTCTTGATTTTGCCGTCTGATAGGTGTCAAAATTGAATTCGTTGAATGAGCGGCCATAATAAATGCATTTGGGTCAGCATTGAATTGAAAGTGTGAATAGGTGGTACTAAATTTTCAGGGCGTATTTTTTAAGTCTCACTGGTGAATGAGTGATAGAAAAATATGTTTCAAACATTGCCAGACACATTACGAAACAATAGAATTATTGAGATAGTCTCTGGTATATATGTTTGAAAGTAATTCTTCACCGTCATGTCTGCCTGAGTATCTGTGTGTCACTTTGTTTGTACGCGAATAACTCAAAAACTACAGATCGGATTTTCAAAAGGTTTTCACCAATTTTCGCAGTGACTCAAGATGAAGGTTTCATTCATCAATGTTTCGCATATAAGCTGGTCGAAATATAACGATATTACCCATGAGAATTCGGGGCAAAATACTACATATCGTTTTTTTCTATAGTCTATAAAAAATTCTGCGATGGCATATGTCTTTCTTTCAAGGATAGCTTACTATAGGCATTACAATGGTAAAAAATGAAAGTCGCAAATAATTTGACCAACAAGAAGAGATTTAGACGAATATGAGAGACATGACTAAACGATGTCACACGCGTTATGAAAAAAGGTCGCAATGGGGAATGTTCCTCAATTTGAGTTATTACAGCAAATGCAAGTTTCAACGAAATACAGTTGAGTTTAATTCATAAGTTTTTCAAATTCACTTCGAAAAGTATTCAAATTGATGTTTCAAATGTTGGGTTTTAATTTTTAAAGGGATTTATTTCTTATTCACATACTGACAACAGCGCCTATATAAAGTTAAAATAATTTATACGTACCTAGACATTCTACTTTAAAAAAGGAAAATCATCTTTATAAACCAACAATTGAGGTAAAATATAAATTATAATTTAATACCACCTCCACAAGCCACATAAACAAAAGTTGTTTTGTTATTTATTTATATAGAGGAAGATAGGTTAGGTGCACAAAATGTCATATGTCACAGAATGTCTCGGAACTCGGAACATAAGTAAACAGAACAGCACGCCTCTGAAATATGTCATCTTTGTTTGTCTCATACACGTAACAGATTCATTGTCCTTTATTAGCTATAACCGATGTTGCCAAATGGTGAAATAGAAACGAATCCCTTTAAATGTTGAATTCATTATTTCATTCCCCTTTTTTGAGTATTTAAATAATTTTTTAAAGAAAAAGGTTGAAATGAAAAGTTTAAAATGCGTTTTTTTAAAGCTCTTTTATGAAAACTACTTGATTTTCGTCAGGAGGAACATTCCCCATTGAGTTGATTTTATTTTATGTAGTAAATCATAGATGTGTCTACAAACATAACTGGCTGGTATCTCAATCGTCACAAAAGAAATAACCAGGAAAGGAATTTCTGGCAAAACATAACAATCTGCACTGATAGCGTGGAATGTTCCACGATAACTTTGTTATTCCAAATAACTCTACTCACTGGGTGAACCATTTTGAAACTATATCGTGAGAGATATCAGATAATAGTTACACCATCAAAATTGAGAATCTCTGGAAAAATGTTCACGATTTTAAGTAACTTATCATGAATGTGGATACCTACATTTTTACATATGCTATGCAAATTTGTTTCAATGTGGTTGATAAGGTTTTTGTAGAATAATAGCGGTTTGATTTTCCATTTTCTAAACAATAAAGTATCAATACATGTATAGGCTAAGAGAAAAATAATAACGATGTAATCAAAATACAAAGACAGAAAGCTTGAGTTGCTACGAACAATGAAAATAAAAAGTGTTGGTGGAGAATTAAAAAAAGAAAAGAGTGAACATTCCAGAACAGTTGATAGTGGTCAGTTTTTGTATTCGACTGATCATTTCAATATGTTACAGATACGGATCAGCCTAGGAGACCTATAAATAGTTTCAAAATATCAGGAAAAAGACTGTTATCATAAAATGATGATGGTGGATGCTTAGATATTCTTAAAAATTGCAACAATTTTTTAGATAGAAGACCCCAAGACCTATGTTATGCCGGATCGAATTTTTGAATTTTTGAGGATATTTCTTTGGTATTTTTCTGTCACATGCATAAAATAATCAGCTTTTAAAATTACAGTTTTTCATCAAAAATATCAAAGATGAGATAAAATGCACAAATATGTTATCAATAAAACAAGGCAATTTTAAAATTACTAGACATAAATCGTTATATACATAAATATTTAAATACTAGAATTTGTATGCAAAATACTTTTTCAAACTATAGAAGCGCTTTCCCAAAACTATGGTTTTTTACTGATTCTCTAAACTTTTCAAGTTCATTGTTTCATGTTATATGTTTCGGTAGACGTTTATATATTTGTTTACTTCTATAGATTTGAGACTGCCTGGTCAAGGATGATGTGGACAGTGGAAGGGCAAGTTTTTTATCGCTACGCGTAGACCTTTCTGTATGTCTCTCAAACCTTTCTTTATGTTTGTGAAGTAAGCAGACAGTCTCTAGAATGAATATTTCAAATATTGTAAATATTTTATTCCTGCAGAAAATCTACACGAGTCACGCAGCTTCAATTTGAATATTATTCTCAAAGCTCTTTTCTGGATAACGAATATACTCTGCTCTGCCTGAACTCTAGAATGGAATTCTATACCGGAGATGACTCTCCATAAGTGAATAGTATGTATTTATTTCCGCTGAAAATCCGAGTTCACGAGATATGACATTTATGGTAAAGCAACCAGAAGATACTTATGATGCACTGTTTGGAACCTTTGGTGTAGTAATGAATATTACTGGAGTTTTTTCTCAACACCAAATCGTTATTTTTAACACCTCGACACGTGTTTCGATCACTTAGTGATCATCTTCAAAGAGGAAGATTAAAACTAGAAACAGATGCGAGCTAACCCTATGTATGCTATAAAGGTAATCCATACAGGTAAACCATCCAGGTGTACCAACCTGAATTAATTTTACAGTTTTGCCTTATCTATTATTTTACAATATATGTTTATATAAAATAATTTTCAGCTACATCAAAATTAATTTCACAATATTGCCTATCCAAATTCATTTTTGCAATGTGTCCTTATGTAGTAATCAGTAAACCCAACAACATTATTTTATTTCATTTTAACAAGCTATATAGTATGCTCTTTGGTATAGGTCCGTCATTGTAATTCATAATATTATTGTGTTTACTTATTTCTACACTCTCATAGGCATCTAGTTGCCTATTGTTGTTAACTTGTCTAACTAATCTTAATGAACTGAAGTCTATGGAATGGTTTTGTTGCAAAATTGGATGGGCGACTGGTGATTTTTAAGGTCTGCCATATTTTAAGTGTGCTGTGTGTTCCTTTTATCTTACTTCAATAGATCTTTTTGTCTGTCCATAATATTTTGCATCGCAGTCCTTAGATTCAATTTCGTCAATTCCAGACTTTTCCGAATACTCGACTTTGTCTTTTGGACTTCCCAAAAGGCTCTGTAGTGTATGACTTGCTTTAAAAACCACTTTCATACCTAGTTTCTTGAAAATATTTCCAAAGTTCTTCGTATATTGGTGGTATGGAACTGAGAACTGGAAAGTTTTTCAAAAAACTAGGTATGAAGGTGGTTTTTAAAACAAGTTATACACTACAGAGCCTTTTGGGAAGTCCAAAAGACAAAGTCGAGAATTCGGAAAAGTCGGGAATTTACGAAATTGAATGTGCAAAATGCGATGCAAAATATTATGGACTGACAATAAGATCTATTAAAGTGAGATATAAGGAACACATAGCACACTTAAAATATGGAAGACCTGAAAAATCAGCAGTCGCCCATCATATTCTGCAACAAAACCATTCCATAGAATTCAGTTTATTAAGATTAGTTAGACAAGTTAACAACAACAGGCATGCCTATGAGAGTGTAGAAATGAGTAAACACAATAATATAATGAATAACGATGACGGACCTATACCAAAGAGCATACTATATAGCTTGTTAAAATAATATTGTTGGGTTTACTGATTACTACATAAGGATACATTGCAAAAATATATTTAGATAGGCAATATTGTGAAATTAATTTTTATATAGCTGAAAATTGTTTTATATACAGCTATAACAGTTGAACATATATTGTAAAATAAAAGATAAGGCAAAATTGTAAAATTAATTCAAGTTGGTATACCTGTATGGGTGGTACACATGAATGGTTTACCTGTATGGGATATCTATATAGCATAAATAGCGTTAGCTTCGCGTTAGTTACTAGTTCAATCTTCCTCTTTGAAGATGATCACTTGGTGAACGGAACACGTGTCGAGGTGTCAAAAATAACGATTTGGTGTTGGTAAAAAACTCCAGTTATATTCATTTTTTAACCAGAAATTAATTTATTTTTCAAAGCAGTAATTTGCCAAGAAATTTAGTTACAGGCTCACTAATCATGTGTTCATCTAGTATTACTTGTTTATAGTCCCACTTGAATGTTATCAGATTTGTTCTAGAAACATTCAGCGATAGCATATTCAACTCACATCATTTTTTAATTTTTTTAAATCTGTGTGGATACGCCGAGTCAAAATACCAGGATCTTTATTACGCCAAAGTACCCTAGTGTTATTCGCAAACAAGGTAAAAGCTTCAGATATATCAAGTTTTGCCATAGCGTTGATATATAGCAAGAACTCCAGTTCTTGAACTGTCTGTACATATTCGTTGCGTTGCGTAAAAACATGAGAATTGGATATATTTGTATTTCATTATTGTTCCAAATAAGAAAAGTTTCAGATCAACTTGTAATGAAACAAAGCAGTTTTTTTTTTGTTTTTGATACCGAACATAATAGAAATCATATCAGTCCTATTCAAATATGTTTACTGGAGTTTTCTCCCCATATCTCATAGCGTATCGAAATAAATGATGGAAATATGTAAATTTTATTTTCGAATCACAAACAATATTGAAATACACTCTTGGATTTTCAATAAAATGCAAATAGAAGCACCGCAGGCTTCGATCAAAAAATCCAGAAGTGAAGGAAGCAAGAAACTGTAGATGATGAAGCAGGATTCAATTTGAATATTTTTCTATGATTTTGGAATAGGAGAATAGAATGTATGAGATATAATAATCGTGCAGACTTCACTCACAACTAAGTCATTGAGCATACATTTTAGGAATATTTCCTATTAAAACCGACGAAACATTCAGTGTTGTTATCAGATTGTTGAAGGTTTCAAAATTATTGTCCTTTTTTTACGCATACCGTTTCATGCATTTTGCCACAAAAGTTCAACAAGAATATCATAGATAATACACTATGCGACTGTATTTCAAGCGGACGTCATCACCCGAAGACGATTGTAGATACCAACAATCGAAACGTCGTGAACTAACGTGGCTTGGAATCTCCTAACTTTGTATTTTCATTTTCTTTTTTCATTTCTTTATTTTTATTTAATTTTTTGTTCAATCATTTCATTTTTACTTGTGTTTTATTTCACTGTTATTTCATTTCAGGTTTTTGCTTAATATAATTTTCATTTTCAGCTATTCATTTTTCAATTCAACTCTTTCAGGTGTCTCAGGAATTTGAAATAATTTTATATATTAGACAATGGAAGTCCGACCTAGTGAAATTCATCACGAAACATTGTCAATCACCTTCAAACAAATTTGAAATTCACCTACCCTGTGACTGAATACGTCGAATCTAAGACGAAATATGGATCAGAAACTATGCAAGTACTTAACAAACTCAAATATATTCAAAAAACGTTCAATACAATTGACTTATCAATCATATATCAATGACAATAAGAATATAATGTGTACAAAAAAAAAGTATAACAGAAAATGAACTATCTGCGACATTCTCCCACCTTGAGTTGTGGAATCTTGTTCACCAATAACTCAAATTGCTACGAAGAAAATCTTTGAACAGGTTTAACTTTTCTACCATATCTAGTACCTAGTCATCGGAAGTGGTTCAGGATTTTTGAAACACCCGTTGTCATTTTCTTGTGTTTCTTCAGTTTCTCTACTTTCGGTCTCTCTTGTAGAAACTGCTCGGCCTGATATCTGAGTTAAGACCAAATCATTAGCACAATTCATCTCCAAAGGATGTACTCGTTGTAGAAGCCTGAGTACTATTCCCTTCGTTGTATTCAATTTGACCAGACAGGTTTTATCCCTCTCAGGTATCAGCTCTTCAACATACGCCAATGGCCATTCCATCCTTTTGGTATTGTCGGTTCCTATCAGATGACCACCAATTTTGATTTCTCTCTGTTTTCGTTTTTCCGATGACAATTTCAGCTGCCCGAGATATTCATTTCTAAATCTCCTACGAAGATCATTTTTCAGCTTCAGCCTGTATCTCAGATGTTTTCTCAGATCTGAACTCTTCACGGTCGCCAAATGTTAAATATTCGAAATTTACCTACCTGTTGACTGAATACGTCGAATGTAGGACGAAATATGGATCGGAAACTATGAAAGTACTGAACAAACTCAAATATATTCAAAAGACGTTCAATACAATCGACTTATCAATTATATATCGATGACAGTTACTTGACAACTCTTGTTAGAGAGAATATAAAGTGTACAAAAAAAGTATAACAAATTCAGAAAATGAACTATCTGCGACAATAGGTGTGAGCCACAATAAACCCTTGAGGGTTGCGGTGGAGGGTCGAATAGACCCACTCACGCTGGGCGTAAACATCCCTAACCTATAGATAACATAGATGCTTGCTATTTGTTCGAAGTGTTGTCCTGAAGGAACTTACCGTTTTGCGGGATATATTCGTCATAGGCATAAATGATATGAAGATTATGGACCGGTTGTTCGAGGAGGATGCATCTAAAACTAGTGTCAAATTGAAAGATATTGTCAAATTGGCCTTGTCGAAGGAGTCGGCCATGAAAGAATTCAGCTTGAGGGAGAGTTCCGGATTTGTCGATGTTACGGCGAAGCCGGTAAATTTCCATAGTCAGAGTGGAGAGGTACTGCAGCCGGCTCAGCGTTCGAGTCAGCAGGAAATTCATCTTCCCAAATTGGTAGATTCCATCAGGGACGATTTCAGATGATAAGCAAGTACGCCGTATGTGGAAGAGAAAAACCTGAATCGAGTGATTGCTATTTTGAAAATTGTACATGCTATAAATGTAGTGCGAAAGGCCATCTAGCCCCTGTATGTAAATAAACATGACAACATTTTTTGTGTATAGAAGAACAAGATAATATTGTTTCTGAGAAATCGATTTTGAATATTCGAGGTCTGAATTCAGATAATGAAGAAAATGGTAATGTGAAACCAACTTTCATAAAATTATTAGTAGCTTTGAAGCTGACTCGGGATTTGAAACATTTTCAGGATAAACTGTTGTTAGAAAATGATTTAACGTTAAAAGATTATATAGGTCTCTCTTTCAAACCTGTGGGATTCTTGGAGTTGAATATAACTTTCGAAGCTAATAAATTCATTCTCAGAACTTATCTTATGAAGAATGGAGGACCTCCACTTATTGGTAGAAATGGTTTGAAAATGTTAAAGCTAAGTATAGGCAAAATAAAATATGTTACTTCGAATGGAATTTTCTGGAATGATGACAAGTTAAAGATCTTAGTTTTGAAATATAATGATGTATTTGATGGAGGATTAGGCACCTTCAACAAGTTCAAAATCTACTTGAGAAACAAGGAGGGGAACTGATTCTTTAAAGAATGCAAAAAACGAATATCTTCTGAAATATTTCCTTTCAAATTAAAACCTAAAGAATGTTTCATAACTTGTGAAATTCTGACAACAAGGATATTCTATCAATTTTGCAATGCTTTCTTGAGGTAAAACAGGTGAAGAAAGTAGGTTTGCATTACATTACATAAAATATAATTGAACAAGTTAAAATTGATTTGCTCGGCAAAAGAGATTGCTCAGACGACTGATTCAATAACTACTCAAAGAGTATAGAGAAAATAATATGAAAATGACAAATATGACATTACCACCGAATGGCAGATTTGTCGCAACTCCACATAGCAAATCAGCGTTCCCAATGAACCCTTTGATTTTATCATCAACTGATTACACTCTTCAATCTATTAGTTCACAGATCATATGACATAATTACCATAAATCCTATTTCTTTTTTTCTTTTCCACTTCAGAACTCACTTTTTTCGTTTCAAACATCAAAGCACATTTCTACACATGGTATGTTGAGCGTTGTAAAATATATACTGATCTCTGCAACATGAGTTGCAAGAGCTATAAGGGATAGCTGTCAAGATAAAATTTATGAGCCCATAAAGTCAAACTCCCTTTACAACTGGGCATTGTTCAGCGTGCGACCGTTTCTGTATACCGAGGGTGAAAAGAATATTTTGGCCTAAGCTCAGCCTGAAGTGATAAAACGTTTTTTTTTTTTCTATTTGGTTAAATTTTCGTAGGTACAGATAAGTTTCATCACCAACGAAAACATAAAGAATGCCTTGACGGTACAAGATGATTCTGACTACCTACACTTTCCAGGGTTGATCCAACATTTCATTCGACGAGTTAGTTAGCTATCTCTTATATAGTTAGATTAGTACTAATTAGAAAAAGGGACTGGTAGCGTCATTTCCAGTCAAATTCACGGATTTTGTCAGAAACGAGAGGCTCACAATAAATGCAGATTGAGAATAGAGTAGAGCAAAATGTGCCTAGTCAGAGAATGAGGAATACATTTTTTGACCGTTGAAAGAAGCTTTAGGACGACATCTGGTGAAGAATATTATTTGCTTTTTAACTTCTTTGTGCCATACTCCGCCGCCAATAACCATTAGATAGATGCGATTGCTTGTAAATAAAAAAAATTGACAGTCCACACAGTTCAAGATTTTCCCAATCAGAGGCTGAAGTTTTTGGTCACAATTTCACTAAGCCCAAAATTCTCCAATGTCCAACACAAGCAGATAATTCAGTAACTACATTGGTTCCAGAAAAAGTTGGTTAATTTGCCTCCCACTCCACAGTTGCCTTTCAGAAAAGAAGACACCAACTACGGAATCCACAGTTCCAATTATACCTGTGATAGCGAATTACTAGATGGAAGTGATTCAAATTGGCAAATTCCTTCCCAATTTATCTGATTTGCAGGTGATTTGAAACTGTTAGATGTGTCAACGATTGCATTGAATTCCAAAACCAACTTAACCTATTAGACAATTAGTATGAACTATGAACAACAAATGTGAGGTTATTACTTTCAGTAGAAAGGGTGCAACAATAAACTTACCAATATTACAATAATAATAATTGAGAACAAAATATAATAATGATAATAATAATAACTTCATTCACAACATATGGAGAAATGGTGAAAGTGGAATAGGAACTTCTGCGATAACCGTTGGCTCCTGTTGTTGACTCCGTGCATATGTGTTGTTTCCTGCTTTCGGCAAACAAGTGTTGCCCATCTTTACACTTGGCAGCACCGCGCTGATGAGGCCAATAGCCAGAAACACGTGTCCGCGGTTTGCCCCACTTTTGGAGTGTTGTGCCCACTAATTGTTTCATTTTTGATTATATATATATATATATATATATATATATATATATATATATATATATATATATATATATATATATATATATATATATATATAGAGGAGAAGGTAATCGTTGCTGACTAGTTAGGAATGGAACTAACAAATAATGGGGCTGAGCAGCAAATGAAAGAGTACTCTTTAAAGTTTGTCCAAGCTTTCGGAAATTTAATAAATTGTTTCCATCATCAGGGATGCTACAATATGATGGTGTAAGTAATATTAATATATAATTATGAGTGGTTAGACTTACAACTTTTTGAGGATGTTTCATACGGTGGTCATGTAAAATATTGGACACAACATGATGGATGAACATTGATACAATACATTTATAAAACTGGTTAAAGGATGTCTAATATTGGATAAAATATTTGTGAAAAACGTTACAGTTTAAAATTATTTTGAAGGAAGAATAATGTCACATGTCGAAATTTCACAAAACATTAATTTGGAGGGATTGACAGATAGTTGACATGACATATGTCAGTGGTTCTAGTGATAAAGGCTGTTACCAACTTTGACTTGTAAAGAATTGTTATGGAAATTTCTACCTGTGCAGCTTTATTCTTTTTTTTATTTTTTTTTTTATAAGTGAATATAGGATAATAACAATTGGATTGAAATATATAATACATTATTCTATTAATGAATTCATTGAAACATTGTTATATGGATTTTTATCTAACGTCAAAAGATAGGAATATATCTCACTAAGATGATTAATGTCAGTTTTTTTGTTGATGCAATTTTCATTTTCAGCAATGAATGCCATTTCAAGAAAGGATCTTTTTGTTAAATGTGTTTCACTAGCTAAGACCTTAGTGGCATCAAAATTCATATGGTGGTCAAATTTATTGACATGTTCAGCTAAAGCACATCTTTCAGGATGGTGTCTACAGTCACTTTTGTGAGAAGTTATTCTGGAACTTAAAGTTCTTGACGTTTGACCAACATAGATTTTGTTGCAAGATTGACATGGAATACTATATATTACATTTATTCGAGAAGTATTGAGGGGTTTATCTTTAACTCTGGTGTGTAAAGTTCTTATCGTGAGCACTGCTTTAGTGGCTATTTTAATATTTGGTAATTCATTGAAAATTCTAGAGAGTTTGGGAGTGATCTCCTTAATGAAGGGTAAAGTACTATAAAAAACTGGAGTTGGAGCAATATTAATTCCATTGTTATCAATTATATTTGGGTTTGGTGAGGTTATATTAATGTCTGATATGGATGAGGAATTAAACAAAATATTTTTTAACATACTCAAAGGATATGAATTATCCAGGAAAAGTTTAAGCAAAATATCAAGATTTTTTTTATGGAATTGGATGTCAGAGATTTTCAACACTCTATTTTTCATTTGTTTAACTAGATTCACTTTCATCGAGTATTTGTGATATGACCAGTAGTTGATATATCTTCCTGAACTACAAGGTTTTCTGTACCAATCTATCACAATATTATTATTGGTAGTTCTTATGAACCTTGTGTCAAGAAATGGCACGGAGTGGTCAGTGTCTTCTGCTTCCATAGTGAATTGAATGTAAGGATCATAGCTGTTAAGTGTGTCAAGAATCTCTTCAGTACAATCCATTGGTAATGCAACGATGATATCATCAACGTATTTTTTTAAAAAATGAGGTTTAAAAGATAAGACAGGTAATACTGTGTCTAAAAGGTCATCCATAACATATGCAGCTAGGATTGGTGAAATTGAAGCACCCATTGGTGTACCAAATGTTTGTTTATAAATTTTGTTATCGAATGAAAAATAAGTATTGTCAAATAGGAATTGAATAAGGTTAATGAAATTGTCTTCTGAGAGAGTACAATGCAATTTAATATTGTTCCATTGCTTGTGGATTGCTCTTATACACGCATCCTCATATACATTGCTGAACAGGGATACCACGTCCAAACTGGCTAGAATGTAATTAGGTGGTAATGAGGTGTTGTTAAATTTATTTGTTACCTCGAATGAATCTTTTATGTAGTATTCATTGTCAAAGTCATATGCCTTCGTCAAGATATTCGTTAACAGTGCAGCAATTTTTTCGGTAGGAGATCCTATCGAGGCTACAATTGGTCTTACTGAAAGTGTCGGTTTATGTACCTTGGGTAGAGCATAGAACTTTGGGGAAATACCGCTGTAGCTAGTCAGCTTCTTTCTCATCATTTCATCAATTTGATTTGATTCTCTTAGTTTTTTTATCAAGGAATTGGCTTTCGTTTGAATGGAATTGGTAGGATCTTTATTTAATTGTTTATAAGCAGAATTGTTGTTGATAATGTCATTAGACAATTGAATGTATTGATATTTTTCCATAACAACCGTTACATTTCCTTTATCTGAAAGAGTGAGGATCAAGTTAGGATTTTCTTTTAAAAAACATTTGGACTTAAAGAGAAGATTTCGATAAAGAGAAAACTTATGTTGTTGATTATGAATGTGATTAGTGATGATGTTAGTTGCTTTTGCTACTGCGATATTCCTCTGGGTAAGGTCAGAGATAGTGGAAGTGATGCAATCTATATCTGCTAAGATATTCTTGATGGGAATATCTTTGCCTATTATTGGTTCAATACAAAATTTTGGGCCTAAGGCCAAGAAAGAAGCAACTTCTTCTGGAATTGCTATGTCAGAAATGTTTTTTAACCATTTCGGATTGGTTTTTAATTTTAATTGTAAATTATGGAGTTTAAGATTATTTAACTTATTTAAATTTTTAAATTTTACTCTATGGAAAAGTTTGTTGTAGGCACGAAGTTGTTTGCCTTGAAAATTATGGAAGGTTAACTCATTGGTAAGAGAGATTATATTTCTACCTAGTAACGTTAGGGAAGATTGTAATTTAGTTATAAGTTTATGATTTGATGCAATTTCAATATTTATAAGTTTCACTCCTAACCTGTGATTTTGTTGTTTGGCATTATTGTGTGCTTCTTGTCTTAGGAGAAGGTTTTCGACTGGTCTTGTAGTAGCTGTAATGTGTAGCGGGAGGACATTATTTTTCCTGCACTGCAGCAAGAAGATCCTTCTATTGATTTCCTTTGCCAATTTCATCTTTGTCTTGGACCAACGCTTCAATTCCTGAACTGCTGTGTTACCAAATGTAGTAGCGATGTTATGGTAGAACCCCATGCCTGTAGATTGAGGAGAAGGTAATCGTTGCTGACTAGTTAGGAATGGAACTAACAAATAATGGGGCTGAGCAGCAAATGAAAGAGTACTCTTTAAAGTTTGTCCAAGCTTTCGGAAATTTAATAAATTGTTTCCATCATCAGGGATGCTACAATATGATGGTGTAAGTAATATTAATATATAATTATGAGTGGTTAGACTTACAACTTTTTGAGGATGTTTCATACGGTGGTCATGTAAAATATTGGACACAACATGATGGATGAACATTGATACAATACATTTATAAAACTGGTTAAAGGATGTCTAATATTGGATAAAATATTTGTGAAAAACGTTACAGTTTAAAATTATTTTGAAGGAAGAATAATGTCACATGTCGAAATTTCACAAAACATTAATTTGGAGGGATTGACAGATAGTTGACATGACATATGTCAGTGGTTCTAGTGATAAAGGCTGTTACCAACTTTGACTTGTAAAGAATTGTTATGGAAATTTCTACCTGTGCAGCTTTATTCTTTTTTTTATTTTTTTTTTTATAAGTGAATATAGGATAATAACAATTGGATTGAAATATATAATACATTATTCTATTAATGAATTCATTGAAACATTGTTATATGGATTTTTATCTAACGTCAAAAGATAGGAATATATCTCACTAAGATGATTAATGTCAGTTTTTTTGTTGATGCAATTTTCATTTTCAGCAATGAATGCCATTTCAAGAAAGGATCTTTTTGTTAAATGTGTTTCACTAGCTAAGACCTTAGTGGCATCAAAATTCATATGGTGGTCAAATTTATTGACATGTTCAGCTAAAGCACATCTTTCAGGATGGTGTCTACAGTCACTTTTGTGAGAAGTTATTCTGGAACTTAAAGTTCTTGACGTTTGACCAACATAGATTTTGTTGCAAGATTGACATGGAATACTATATATTACATTTATTCGAGAAGTAATGAGGGGTTTATCTTTAACTCTGGTGTGTAAAGTTCTTATCGTGAGCACTGCTTTAGTGGCTATTTTAATATTTGGTAATTCATTGAAAATTCTAGAGAGTTTGGGAGTGATCTCCTTAATGAAGGGTAAAGTACTATAAAAAACTGGAGTTGGAGCAATATATATATATATATATATATATATATATATATATATATATATTTTGATTGATGCAACTAATTTTCCTTTATTTTGAGTATTTCAATATTAAATTCTACAAAAAGGATTTCAAGCTTTATATCTTCTATAAATTATCTGCGAGCGCTTTCGACAGTTGGTAGTACTGTCATCTTCTAGGCACCCTTCAAACTGGCACCTTTGAAGGGTGCCGATTGGGAAATGTTATATCGAGGTATTGGTAATGTGGTGTTGCTCCATACTCCTGAAACCATATCATATTCACTGGAACTTGAGGGTTTCCTAGATAAGAATATAAATTTGCTAAATTTGGAATGACATCATTTTGAAGTAGTGCCAAATTATTATCGCCATTTAAGTCGCTCTCAATGAGAAAGGTACCAATGATATTGTTTGCTACAATTCCTGACCAAAAACATTAAACTTTTGAGGGTATTGCGTGTGTTCTTCTCTCATCCAGTGAGAATTTTCCGTTGAACAGTAGTGGCAATTTTGCCGATTGGCATGACCCTTAAAAAACAAAGTACACTTTTCAGAAAACTCTACTCAAAATTGTCTTCCATGAGCTCCTGAGTAGGTATGTATGTGGGTTTTCCTCAAACTCAATCATCACATCTAATTTGAGTTCATCTCCCATTGCATTAGGAACTGTTTTATCTGCTACACATGACTAAGCTCGCGAAACTGCTTCTCTGTTTTGCTAATTGTTCCTTGAGACATGGGCGATTAATTAGGAAATTTCTCATAAAATAGGCGGGCTACTTCTTGTTGTGTTCGGGTTTTATCGACGTAACCAATCATTTGTAAAACTGTTGTTCAATCCATTTCCGTTAATCTAACCATTTGTCAGACTTGAAGTTAACGTACTATAAACTTGAACCAAAATACTGACAACTAATGTTGTAAACATACGAAACAAGTTGACAAGGCGTTTTTAACTAACGTTGCCACGGAAATTATTTATAGTATTTTAAAGGATACCTTTCTGAAAAGAGCATCGCTACGGTTTTTGATTACTTTCTTATTATCAATACCTCAGCTAGAAATAAGTTATGAGTATATTGCAATAAGTTTGGAGTGTATTTTATCGAATTTCGGTTACCACATGACTTTAATTTATTTTATCTCAATTGTTGCAATAGACTTGAAAGCAATAACATTTTTGAATAGCGAATGAAGAGACCTTTCAAATGATATATCACAAGTTTATACTTCCCATTTGAAAAATTGGGGGTTGTTCCTGTCACTCGACAGTGGTTGAAGGTAGGGGTAGCACTTTTCCGTTGAAGTTTGTTGAATTATAATTTGAATTTGACGTGTTTCGGACGTGTTTTGTTTGAATATGTACCTACCGTAACCGAAATAATGAATTTATTCAATTATATAGTATAATTTTTTTATTGATCAGTATTCGCCACGACACAGTATAGTAAATAAATATTTATTGTGATATGGAGCTACAAAAAGACATGACACTCTACCTACAAATTTTTTTAATATCAAAAGCATTGTTTCTTTATCCTGTATTCATTTTGAAAAGTGTGATGAGAGACACTAGACTTATAAGGCTTCGAAAGATACTTTCATGTTAATTTTTTTAAAAATCCACAATCTCATGGGATATGAGTATTGTTTTTAAAAAATCAAGGAGACAAAATTCAAATCTACCTTTTTCAATCAAGTTATAGACTGTTTAATAGATATTCGTTCATTTCAGCTATGTCCTTACCCAAAATGAAACTAAGGAATCCATGAAATTATTCAAAATTAAAAGCAACTCATTGATTTTTCATATTTTTCCATTATATCATGGTTTAATAAAATCAACACTATTCCAGGATTCTGTGTTTACAGGAAACTTTGTAACGTACTGGACAACAGTTTTGCTACTCAGACACAGATGGACCTACTAACAACAGTGAAATAAAATTGTTTTTGAAGTAAGTATATTTTTTGATTATTATCCTTTTTCATAATACATTATGAGTTTGTCGCTTCCAGGTCTCTGCCAAATTTTGAATACTCATGTGTTATCTTAAATAATATCAGTCAATTTTAGTAAAATTAAAGAAACATAAAATGATTGAAGAAACACCTCTAAAAAGTCATAGTCGTTGACTCGTTGACCTATTTTTTTTCGGATTCAATCGCGAAACCATTCATTTTTCAGACCTAAATCTAGTATCAATCAGACGGATCCAAAGACAACTGTGAACTTCTTGCAAAAAAGGCAAATGTCAATACAGTAACTGCTAATGATCTAGATTAGTTGAATTTTTTTAAAGAAAATCATATGGACTGGACTTGCTTAGCAAAAGTAGGTACTTCAATTCAAACTGCCGATGAAGTTTGTAGTTTAATTCATTCATGAAAGATAAAATGAAATAAAATATACGTTTTAAACAACTCGTACTGTAATAAGACTGGACTTTCAACGTAAAATACAGTTTCATTTCAGTTGAACGAAACCTCTTCTCGAAATACATTTCAAAATTACGCTATTCATCCCAATGTTTATTCATTACAATGTCACCACAATGGGAAATCCTTGAATTGGTGGTAAGTACACACCTGTTAGTAGTTGTTGTTGTATTCCTAACTCAGCAGGTAATCAAGTACCAAAATAATACACCGATTTGTCTCTGCTTTTGTTCTTCTTATTTCTGATAATCCTTAGCAATTGTCGGTATTTCTGAGTATCCTTCCGGATTAAGACTAGCTTTTGTACGGATTACATGAGGATATCAAAGAAAAATCAAAATATTACTGTTTGTTACCTGTTGGTTCCATAGGAGGTATTTTTGGATGTCAATGAAATGAAGAGTTGAATTGAAATTTAGGACCATTTCCAAGTATACACCACGTTTCAGAAATTATGTTTTTCTGATTACGACAGGTAGAACGCAAAATACAGATAAGTAGAAAATACTCGGAACTTTCTGAAAATTATATTATGCTATTATTTTACCTTGACTGAAAGAAATGAAAATAAGTTACATTCGGTAACGATTCTGTTATGATGAATTTGTCACAAGTATACGAATCAGATATATTGCATTTTGAAAATAACCAGATTTGTTGACACCGTAGCCTAGGTAGGAGGTGGAGATTTTGTAATTATCATCAATTTATTAAGGAATGGGTCAGTCTACTAATGAGCCATATGAAAGGGGTATCAATGATATGTGGGTTTATGATAGCAAAAAATGTCCCGAATTTTTATTCGGGACAGCTTTTGTTGTAGAAACTAATAAAAGCTTGTTTAAAAAATAAAAGCTATGGTAAAGGGTGTTCAATAAATGTACTTTCAACCAAATTAATGTTTTTCAAATGTCTCATTATTCACAATCAATGTTCTTCAGTCACTGAAGAAGAAATTAAGAATCTGGGACGGAAAATAATAAATAAGCACACGTGTGGATATCACGAAATACTAGTAAGTAAGTCTGATGAAAATATGCATAGATAGTATTTCCAAAATAATTTGTTGTGTAATGAATAACAACTAAAACTAGCTCTCATGAAACCAATATACAAAAAAGGGTATTCTGAATTGTATGAAAATTATAGGCATATAAGTTTCGTGCCATCGTTTTCTAAACTTTTTGAAATGGCGATGCGTGATAGGTTAATTAACTTCATGAAACATTGTAATCTCTCAAACCCAACTCAACACGAATATGTTGAAGGAAGATCAATTGACACAGCAATTATACAGTTCACTGAAAACATTCTGGATTGATTTTGAAATAACGAAATACTTCTTGGAATTGTCTTAGACCTTTCTGAAGCACATGACTGTCTTAATCACATGTATTTATTGGAAAAACTTGAAAATCATGGAATTAGTGGGACTGTATTGAAATGGTTCGAGTCATATTTATCAAATCGTCAACAAATAACGAAAGTTATAAAAAATGGACAGATATTTAAGTCTGATATCAGTTAAAATACTTTAGGCATTCCAAAGGGAAGTTTAACCGGTCCTATTCTATTTGTAATTTTCATGAACGACATCTTGGATATTTTAAATAACGAGGAGGCTACTATCACTAATTATGCCGATGACACAAATTTACTGGTTCTCAGCTGCAACTATCGAAATTCAATTACTAAATCATCCCATTTAGTCGAAAAAACAGCACTGTTTTTCTAAAAATGGCCTTATTCTTAACACAGAAAAAACCAAGGTAATTAGAACCTTTCAACAAATAATTGACTCACCAACAACTGTTCAATTGGCAAATAATCAAAAGAAAGTACAAATCTCAACGAAATTTTTAGGTATACACATCAATGAGCATCTTAACTGACATACCCACATTATAAATTTAGGAGAAAAATTGAATAAACTCTGCTACAGTGTAGGGATACTTACAATACTTATCTTAACATAAAATCATTGAAAATCATATATGTAGCAAATTTTGAGTCTTCCGCAAAATTTGGTATATTACACAGCTCTACAAAAAAAATTTTTTTGTGTTGCCCTGGATATTTTTGCAAATTTCTATGTTTTCCAGTGCCTAAATCACGAATATATTAATGAAAGTACTGAATGTGCTCTATTTTTTATGATTTTTACGTATCTTGTACTTTTAATAATGATCGACTTGTTAGTAAAAAAAAATATTTTCTCAGTCATGATTAGGCTTCTGCGCAACTTCTTTGCGCGTACAAACATCACGTGATCCTCACTTCTCAGGCTCCTTGCTCTGCAAAACAGCTGAGAACTCAGTTATTTGATAATATTGAAGTACTAACACGGAAATCTGGATAAGTTGATATATGTTGATATTTTTTTTCAATTGTTGAGTGTCCGTTCTAATATATTTATCTTGTCTTTTTAAACATGAGTTTGTCACGAAGGAAGTGCAAATATAGTAGTGATTCATTCTGTTATATTTGTGGTATTTATATATCAAAAAAACAAAAAAGAAATATCACAGACTTTGTTAAGGAAACTTATGCTGAATATTTCGGTTTTAAAATGGACAAATTAAATAAATCATGGGTTCCTAATAAAGTTTGATCTGGATGGATCTGAAATAATCTGGATGGAGCCTAAGAATCATTTCAATGATTGTTACTTTTGCGTAGTAGATGCTAAAGGTTTAAATCGAAATCAAACGTGGAGATATCCAGACTTACAGCCTACAAAATGTCCTGTTTTACACAGTGAAAATCTCCCTCGGCCTATTTATGTTTCAAAGGTGATTCGTATGCCCTCAGAAGCAATGATGTTGCCAAATTCACAGAAATCGAATCAGTCTACCAGTGGAAGTGAATGGGAGAGTGAAACATCTACGCCAAAGTTGTTTTCTCAAAATGAACTCAGTGATTTAATACGTGATCTAAATTTATCAAAACAAGAATCAGAACTGTTAGCTTCAAGATTGAAAGAAAAAAATTTCTTGGCACCGACAGTTACAATTACAACGTACAGAATGCGAGAAAGTGAGCTATTACAATTTTTTGATGAAAATGATGGATTGGTATACTGTAATAATATTGCGAAGCTGCTTCTGGACCTGGGTTTGAAAGAATACAAACCTACTTAGTGGCGTCATTTTATTGATAGCTGTAAAAGAAGTTCAAAATGCGTCTTACTGCATAATGGAAATAAATTTGCATCAATTTCAATTGCCCATTCTATAAAACTCAAAGAAGTATATGAAAATGTCAAATTAGTTTTAGACAAAATCAATTACTCGGTGCATCAATGGTCGATCTGTGTGGATTTAAAAATGGTTAATTTTTTACTTGGTCAACAAAGTGGATACATGAAATACCCTTGCTTCATTTGTATGTGGGACAGTAGAGCAAATCAACGTCATTGGGAACAAGATGTTTGGTCTGAAAGAAATTCTTTAACTGTCGGTAAAGCTAATGTAATAAAAGAGCCGTTGGTGAGCAGAGACAAAATTATACTTCCACCATTGCATATTAAGTTAGGATGGTAAAACAATTCGTAAAAGCTTTGGACAAGGGAGGAAATTGTTTTAAATATATTTGTAGAAAATTTACAAAACTTAGTAAATTAAAGTTGAAAGGTGGAATATTTGATGGTCCTCAGACCATGAAAGACACTGATTTTATTAAATTTATGACTGTTCCGGAAAGTAAAGCTTGGGAAAGTTTTGTGTTGGTAGTCGAAAATTTTCTAGGTAACCATAAAGCACCAAATTATGAAGAAATTGTACAAAATATGCTGACAAACTTTCAGATTCTAGGAGCAAATATGAGTATCAAGTTACACTATTTTCGCAACCATTTGGATCAATTTCCAGATAATTTAGGAAATTATAGTGAGGAGCAGGGAGAGCGGTTCCACCAGGATCTAAAAGTAATGGAAGAAAGATATCAGGGTCGATGGGATTGTCAAATGATGGCCGATTACTGCTGGTCTTTAAAAAGAGATTGTCCTCTGAAAAATTATAAAAGGAAAGCTCTTAAACGGCGTTTCATGGAAATATAACATGTTTTCGAAATTTCCCTCTCTATTTACTTCAAAGTATCATATTTTTTTCCAAATGAAACTGAGATTATAAATATATCTGTTATTTCGTTTCTTGTTTTCGAATTTTTGTAATGTAAAATGAAAATAAATATTTAAAAGAAAACGAGAGCAAATCTTACAAAACCATTGATAATTTCATGAATTGTGAGTATAAATACACCCAAAATCAATCTTATATCTAGGGCAACAAAACCACTGTAGACCAGTTTTATTCTGGGGATCTTGTAGTGGCATCTCGAATATATTTGGAATTCAAAAAAGGGTGATAAGAACTATGTTCTAATTGAAGTATCGCCAATCTTGTTGGGGCAAATTCAAAGATAATTATAATGACAGTACATGCACTGTATATTTATGAATGTGTAATGTATTTATCCAAACATAAAAATAAATTCTTGGAAGCAGGATCAAATCATACTTACCCTTCGCGGAATGCAAATATATGTCTTCCTATTCATAGATTAACACTGACAAAAAAACATCCATCATATGCATCAATCATGTTTTCCACTGAATTACCACAAAATATCAATTCCTGTGAGAGCCTTAAAAAATTTAAAAAATATGTGAAAGATTTTCTTATAGACTTGGAACCATATTCAATTCAATAATTTCTGGATTACTGTTAACATAAAACATTTTCATTCGTACTGCATACTGTTGATTTTTCATTTTAATGTTCGTACAATCTGTCTGCGTTGTTGCATTTTATGTTTATATGTTGCAGAACAATGTAAAGCATACCCTGTATCGTGGTATGCGCTGGTCAGACCCTATCCCCCTAAGCCCCTTTACATTCTGGATGGCGCGCCAGCATTATCAACCAACGACCACTCCCCACACCGTGGGATAAGTGATCATTGGGTCCGAGAATCATGTGCCCTAAGCAAGCGCAGTGAGCCAAGAATGACCGCATTCTGCATCTGTCTGGCTAATATTTCTGCTTTAGTGCGGCAGGCCGGTATGATTTTAAAATTCGAGAGTAGAGAGGACATCATTCCACCAAGGACTCCAATAATCAGAACAACCATCTTTACAGAGTGGCCTGGATAGAGTCTGTGGAGTTCGAAGAGGAAATCTCGATATTTTATCCGTTTTTCCTCCTAGTTCATTATTTTTGGTTTTTTTGGTTGTTGCTTTTATGTTACTTCATTGTTATTTCAGTTTTTCGCTTAATAAAATTGTTCTTCCAACTAGTCTTTTTAATTTTTTTACGGATTCTTTCAGGGATTTCCAATCAATTCATATCATATTAGATAAGGGAAGTTCGAACTGATGAAATGTATTTCATCATATCATAATTCTGTGATATTAACGTATTCATATGATGTCTAATTTTTCATGTTGAGATTATGTATATTTCTTTCTGAATTCTATATAGATAACTAATAAGAACTTCGTTTTTCTACCAAGGTTTAGCAGGTAAAACTGTTTGGATCTTTCAGCTTGTTTCAGGACCACCAAGTTGATAAACCCAACAACCCTAAACCGAAACATATAATGTTAATGAAGTCCCCAGATTACGTTAATCTTAGCCAAACTGATAATCACAACCCAGTAGGTAACATTGTTTTGTGCAGAATCCTTATCCACATAACAAGTACAATAAATATTTCGATTGGGAGAAAAATAAAGAAAAAAGAAAGTTCACCGAATATTTGTATTGCTATCTTCGAATTTACCATAACACACAGTAACCATTTACTTTGTTTGGTAAACATTGCATCTTGGTGATAAATCATGAACGTCTTGGAATTGACTGTTGTTTTCCAAAAAATCGGGCTCGGTGATGAGTCAGAGTTTATGGTACTTTGTTGAACTTTGTTGATGATATGATTTCGATATATTTTCAAATAATATAGAGTTAGACAGAAATATTGGGTGGGCTAATGAAACCAAACTATCGATCTGGGTAGGCATTTACCGTTATATTATTTTTTTACAGTGTTCTTGGGGAAATTTCAAACAGTAGAATAAAAAATATACGTTACATGAAAAATGGGTCGAAGAATTTGCATCAAATTCTGTGTAAATTACAATTAGGTGCTCAATAGCACTTGAAATATTTTTTCCTGATTGATTCGACCGTTACTAGATACAAACTTTTTAAAATATATATATATATATATATATATATATATATATATTATATATATATATATATATATATCACGACATGTTTCGCTAAATAAGTAGCACTTAGTTCATTACGAAAAAGCTACTTTTCCCAAGATCAACGAGACCTACGAAAGGATGTTTTGCGACGATTGGGAAGATAGAAACCGAATTGCTATGATAAATGAATATTTATTGAGAAAAATTAGGATTCACCCTTTTTTCGAGCAGACCTTGTATTTTTATATAATCATATCAAATATTGCTGATAAGTTGATCAAACGTGAATTAAGGAAGAATCTCCGTAAATCTTACGTACGAATAAAAAAACATCAACGATTTATTTCGTATTTTCAAAAAGTGGAACATTAAAGTAACCTTCAAAACTCCTTGCTCACTTCAACAAATGTTAGGTAACCGGGAAACAAGATGTTGGAAAAAGAAAAGTCGGGGGTATATTAAATGAGCTGTGGCACGTTTATTTATTATTTGTATTGAATTGTACTTGATTTTTCTGGCAAAAATTTCCTGTAGCAGCAGCTGCAGCATTGCCCGTGGGTTGGGCTACTTCTCAGGCGCGTCCCCAGGTGGCGGATAGGGCCAGGAGACTAGAGGCCCTGCCCGGGAATCCAATATGGCCTTACGAAAGGGGTCGCCGGTGTTCTGGTCAGTGACAGAAATAAGTAGGGGTAGGGGAACTAAAACTCCCCAAAAGCCTTTGCGAAACATGCCACCCAAGCCTACCCAAGCTAAGGTGTAAGGAATCGTGCAGACAGCTAAATGGCCGTAGGGTGATATGCGGTTACTAACGATCCCCTTGGGGAACAGGGCGAAACCTCATTGTAATCAGCCTTCCGGTGGTAATGCGGGGCTCTGCCAGAGGTGACCAATTCTTCCCCTGCTACTCGTGGGAACACACAGGAATGGAACATACACAGAAACAGATACAACAAAAACCAATACCTAGGCTGGAAAGAAGTGCTCACCTCAATCTACGGCGGTGGCTGGGGATGAACAGAAATGTTCACCCCAATCTACAGTTCGGAATGAGGCTGGACATAGCAAATCACCTCGTGGTGTCATACAAAGGTCAAGACGTAAGCGCATTTGCAGCGCCGAGGCACCCTCCTCCTCCGCCACTCCTCCTCAAACAGCAAGGGCACTTTCTGCGGCGGCGCCAAGAGCTTCGCCTTGAATGTGGGCCTATACTCACCCTCCCTACCCTACAGATACAGAGCAGCTGCATTGGAAAGTTCGTAAGGCACATTTGCAAATTCAGTATCGCTGCTGCTTTCCATAGTTTATTGCGTTAATTGCGAACAAAAACCATGCAAACTTTCAAAATTCAAAATGTCCACTAATTTTATGTCAGTCGTTATTTCGTTGCTACTGGAAATAAGTACTTCCCGAACTAGGCTGGAAAAATGCTCCTTTCTAAAAGAAAAGGCGTTCGAGAAGTGGGTACTTTCCAGACGGTTGCCGAAAAAACACATTTTCAAGTGAGGATTGTTATAAGTCACTTATTACTATTCCTGACACTTGATAGAAAATTAAGAATGTCCTCAGCAATATATTTGTTACTAGCTTTTACTCGCAGCTTCGCTCGCATTTATACCACTAAATAAGTGTCAGTATACTAGAAATGAATCTATAGAACTGTATTTCAACGCTTGGCTGGAACTATCGATTTTTTAAAATCATTACATACGATGAAGTTTCGAATATTTGAAATATGCTTTATCGAATTGCAACAACAAATGTCAAAATAATTAAGTGGCATCTAACCACAAAAATGACACCTAAAGTAAAAATAAAAGTGACAGAAGAAAATAACAATAAATATAGAAAAATTCCAAACAGCTGAAACTATTAAGTATAGTCAATTGGATTCGATTGGATTGGATATTGTCGTGACTGTATTACGGTACTAAGGGTTGGAACTTCATTACTGTAATGCTAGATGACGTTGAAGTAGCTAGATTTTGAGATTTTTTTACAGAAATTTTTTTTATCTTACATAAACAATATTTTTTTTAAATAAAAAGTATCCCATGTTACTTCTAATACCTCCAAAAACATGTGTCCAAAATTTCATGATGATCGGTTGAGTAGTTTCCGTGTGAAACCGTAACAAACAAACTTTCATTCGCATTTATAATATTAGTAGGGATAGGGAAGTAGGGATAACGAAATAAATTAGAGTTTTCAATAATCAAAACTGATTTGACGTATAAAATACTGCATTTCTCTTATGAAAGATATTCAACCAGGTAACACTTTGGAATGTTCTTTGGAACAGAAACGGTATTCATTCCTTCACTAATTTGAAATTTTCCATCAGGCATGATATTCAAAAAATGCAGTGACTGGTAGTAACTACTTAATAATTACAGGTTGTGAAAGTTAGACAAAACTATAATTTCAAATTCTGGCTTGAACATTTGTGCAACGCTATAAAGAAGATAGTATCAGGAATCCGTAATTAAGAAGTAATACGAAGTATAATTATTACCACCAACACTCATTATTTGGTGATTCGAGTCTGGTCGCGACGAGTTGAAGTTGAATTTTTGTGACGTCATCAAAGCAGACGACCTACGTCAACCGAAACCAGGGAGAATTATTCTACTTTTTGGGGAAAGTTTCATCCATTATGTAACAACCACAATCAAGGGCATAATTTGATCAGATATGAACATATTTTTGAAAATCTTTGAGAATTTCTTTGGTTAGGGATTATTTGAAAGTCATAATTTGAGAATTTTTGAGCAAGTCCGATGAAGTGAAAACGGAAAAGTTACCAATGACTGGTTATTTTTCAATTAATTTTCCTTCCTAAAGTTGACTCATTCGGAATTTTTCATATATACTTCCTTGTATCCACTTTAATTAATAAGAGAAGTAAAAATCACTGTCACCTTGATAAAAGTTCTTCTATTAGAGACATTTCAGAAAACAAAAAAATATATTCCCAAACTGGTTGTTTTTTTGTTCTTGATGTCACATTGTAAGAATTTTTTTTAGAAAGATGAAAGTTAGTTATGACCACTATCACCGATAGATTGTTTATTTGAGTTTTGACGAATCGCATTCGATGAGTTTATAGTCTGATTAAATTATGATAAATGCAGTTGTAATATCAACTCTAGCTGAGGAAATATTATTCAGCCAGAGATTACAGAGATTTTTAATCTCTTGAAGAATTCCACAAACGGAAACTGATGATTCTTGATTAAGAAACACCTGAATGAACAGGCCATTTTTATAGATGATCTCACTGTTGCTATCTCGGAAACGGTAAAACCTACAAAGTGGGTTAATTTGGACAAAAGCTCCTTTTTTTGGGGAACTAGTATAATTTTTCCTCAATTTCATTGGTTGCTTTTTAAATATTCACCAAAAACTAGAATTGTCGGATTTCGTTTTTTGACTTTACCGGCTCCATTTCAAATGGTCAGAGGAACTTTCAATACTGTTTCATATTTATCAAGAATTGGGTCGATAAGAATCGTGAAGAATTAACCTTTGAATACACAAGATAAAATTTTCGAAAAAGGTTCATATCTAGACTCCTAAATGCAAAAGTCACTAACTTAACACTCACTCATTCATCTCTGTTTCTCCCTCCTGATGAGTCTCAGGAAGCTGAAATTTGGTATATAGTAGTCTAGGTCACCAGATTCTCTTGTTGGAACTTCTGTTCAAGGGCACTGAAAATTATGATCCAGGGTTCATTCGATTCGAAATGACCTCTAGCAACTTTTCTAAAAATGTCAAGAGAGGCTCGAAAAAATTGCAAATAAATAATTTAGTAAAAAAAGGGGGTTTGGTTTTTTGTAAATATCTCGGAAAATATTAAAGATATCAAAAATTTGAAAAATAGATCCTCATACAAGAGGAGATTTTCTAAAAAATAGTTTCACCTTCTGGAACCCTATCACCAATATTTATAATTTCAATTTAGAGACCTTTGAACAATTATTTCATCTCAATAGATATCATCATTAAGAAAAAAACATCCACATACCTTTCAGAAACTTGAATAAACGAAAATTCCCTGATTATTTTATTAGATATACTTTAGTTAATTGACTAATTTTTACAAATTTTGAATTTACATAAAAACCCTGATAATTTTTGAACTAACAACCCTAAATTTTGTTCACTTCTTGGAGCTCTTCTTGAAAGTCTTTAAAACAGATTCCCGTTGGAAAAATTGAAAAATTTTGATTTTCCACTCTATTATTACTTATCAAAGACGTAAAAGAGTGAAAAATTCAAATAATGCAATGAATGATATTATTTTTCAATATTCAAATTTATTCGTATTCATTTCATTTAAAGTTACATATAAATGCTTTTTGACACAAAATCATATCTTAAACCAAATTGTTCAATGCTCAAAAACGCATTTGTTGATTAACAATTTTTTTCTACTAAATATGAATATTAAGAAAGAATTTTTTTTAATCACAATTTCTATTTCTCTTTGATATTCTGAAAAAATTTTCTTTCCAATTTATATTTTCTCTATTCATTTAAAATAAACAGTTTGTTTTGAACAAATTCATTTTTACGATATATATTCTTTTAAATACTATAAAAAAACATGTGTCCCTTTTTGTGTAAAAAATGTTTCACTATTTTTTACAATTTTTTTTGTAACAACCACTATCCTCCATACAATCGATGAGTTATTCTCTCACCTTCATTAGTAAAAAATTTCTGTGGTATTTTTCATCATTGTTACTTTGTTCACTAACTTGATTGCTTTAATATCCCCTGTTATTTATGAGTGTGTCTGTTATATACTCGCATTTTATATCTGTATTCGATACCTATGAACTGACTTATCCATTTGCTTTTTGAAGGTCTATTTTTTGACGAAAGCCAAAACGACCTAAGTACCCAATGAGAAAACAAAACAAAGGTTTGATTTGAAACAGTTTAGATTTATAGTTTACCTTCTCTAAACCGCTATATACTTGAAAATTGAATATCTCAACATCATTCATTAGGTGTATTTCATATCACTAAGGCTCACTTCGTTAACATACCTCATGTTGTAATTCCAAACAGGTGCAAAATGAAGTCCTGGATGCCACGTTTGAAAAAAAAAGTTATGTAAAAGTTCCACCAATTCACTACATCGCAACTTAATAACCAAGAAACACTTCCACAGAGAAACTGACTCCCAGCAGTCATAACGTAGTTGTTATAACTATGATTATTCAACTAACATAATATTTATTTTATTATAGTGAAATAATTGAGAAATTAGATGATTTTAATGAACTTCAAATGATTGGTATAGGCTCCATTAATAGGCGATCAAACAAAAGCTTAAGTTCTACCTCCAGTTCGGGGTATAACGTCCGTTGTCCAGTAAAGTTTTGGGAAAAGACCCGATAAGACTGATATAAAATGAAATTAAGTAGATTTTGGGTTTTAAAATTGATTGAATTTCAATTATGATTATTTTCATGTAGGCATAAAAAATGAAAGTGTTGTACAGAGATTTACAGCGATTGAATGTACCAGATCTGTTTAACTCATTGATGTGAAAATGAATTGTTCATCGAAATAATCTCAATATACAGGCCGATTTTTTTAGCTAAAACCACTATTACTCTCTCAGAAATGGTAAGACCTACAAGGTAGGTTGAATCGTATAAAAGTTTCCTATTTTGAGGAACTTGAATACTTTTTTTTTGAACAGAGAATATCACTGGTTGTTTTGAAGTCTTCGCCAAAAACTAGAATTTTCGAAATCTGTTTTTTGGCTCTTTCGCCTGAATTTAGAAATGAATAATATGAAGAGATAGCAAAGGAACTTTCCATACGCTGATGCTTTTGAATTTTATAAGAGAATACAAACTGTTAGAGACTGTGTATCATTGCAGAAAGATTTAAATAGCATTTTTGAAGGGAACATAAAAAATAAACTGTATATTAATGTTAAAAAACGTAGTATTTTGTCTCTTATGCGATTAAAAGAACCTGTTATTTTCGAGCACAGAATGAATGAAGAGACCCTAAATCTGAGGTAAAGGATTTGGAAATTAATTATGGCCATTCGTGTCCTTTTCTACACATAATAAAAATAAAGCTAAGTCTGCAAACCGATTACTAGGTTATTTAATTAGACAATCATTTAATTTTACCAATGTACATTCCCTTAAAATTTTGTATTATAGTTCAGTACAATAATTTGGCATGGAAGATACCAGACCATTTTATTCTTGCTAGAAAAAATTCAAAACAAATGTTTAAGATACTTTTAAAAAGCATCATGTATATCCCGATTATAATGTAGTTAGAATTACCCATCTTAGACATGAATTCAAAATTCCATCTTTGAAAGATGGAAGAGTGCGTAACATTTTGATATTTTCATTTAAAATTATTATTAATAAAAGTAATTCACCAACGTTACTTTCTTTACTGCGATTTAATGTGCCCCCAAGGAGAATGCGCTCTTCTGTTATTCAATATCCCTGTTTAACATAGAAATACTAGATCCTCTTGCAACCATGTGTCGACTAGCAAATTATTATAATACATTCATTGATCTGAATTTTCAATAACTCAAAATATGTTTAGAAATATTATAATCAAACAAATTATTAATTCATCATCATAATGCTAAGTGATTATAATTACTACTCAAATAAATTTTCTTATTCGTTAAATTGTACCTAATATTGTGAAAATCATAGTGTTAAGTTCACTTTTACTTTCACTTTTACCTTTATTTTTCATATTCATGACTTGTGAATTAATATAAATTATTTGTAATATTATATATCTGTATTTTAACTGAAATTGGCCGCAGTGGTAGTGCGCCCGACTCGATTCCCGCCTCCACCAGATATTTTTCCCAAGAGAATTTATCTGGTTGAAGCTGGAATGATTCTGCAACCGTGTTAGGAATCACACGTTAAAAGGTAAGACCTCGTTGATCCTTAGCTCGCACAAGTTTCCCAACTTTTGAGAGTTGTCGTTCGTATGGGGGCGACAGCTGATTAACGAAAAAAACAGATTTTTTACTATGTAATTAGACTAGTAGGTTCGTTTGGATACATATAAATAAATAAATGAATATTTTTTACAATCTGATATGAACCAGTTTGCGATGCGACGTTTCTTCAAAAGATTTCATCATCAACTTCATTTTTTCATATAAGGGCCTGTATTGTAATAGAAAGCTGAATTTTCTATTAGAGTGGCTATAAAAATCATAGAAAAAAACTAGAGGTACGTATTTGAACAAGAAAGTTCATGAAGAAATCTAAAAAACGAAACGTCGCATTGCAAATTAGTTCATATCAGATTATAACAAATATGAAACAGTATTGCCTATGCCTTTTCCCATATCATTCGAAAAGGAGGCGGTAGAGCCAAAAAAACAATTCTAGTTTTTGGCGAATATTTCGTAAATAACCACTCCTATTGTCGATCTGGAAATAGGAAACTTTCATCTAAGTCAAGCGACCTTGTATAAGTTTTACTGTTTCCGAGTAATAGTGGGATCCGCTAAAATAACGGCCTGTATTTACCAAACAACCTATTATTTCAAAAATCAATTGCTTTCTTGTATGATAATAACTCAAAATGAAATCCTCCAACATATAGTCTCGGGATTTTATTGAATTATCATACGCCCGATTCATATGCTTTCAAAAATTTCGATAATTATGGATGTGCCTATTAAACTTATTAAACGTGATGGATGCAGTCGGAATGTTATCGATAGACACTACTACCTGGGCTAAAAACTCTCGGGCCTAACACAAAGATGGCGCTAGTCTCATTTCATTCACCGATTCTGCAGTTAGTACTAACCTTCAAAAGAAAGCTGTTGAAATGTCATCGTATTGCACTCATAAGTTTGTGAGTTACTTTGCTAAGTGTGAAACTACGTTTGTTATTTTCAAATAATGGATCAAGAACAATGGGCTCGTTTAGGTTAATTCAGTTATTTATTGAAAATCATATATTATAAAAGTAGAATTTTACAGCGTAAAGTAGAAGGAAAAAAAGAGGAAGAAGAAAAAAAGGAGAGGAAAGAAAGATAGCATTATTTGTAATCTAGTCATGACTTCACTGGGCATCAAATAAATTGTTTGAATTTAAAACGAAATGCTGTTGGCGATAATTCTAAAAATATTCTGTTCAGTTTGAAAATATTGTTGATACAAATTGCGACATTGTAAGAGAAAGAACGTCTGTATATTTCTTTTGTGAGTCTAGGAATAGTAAGCAGTGTTTGACGGCGAATGTTCCGATTATCAACGTCTGTCCTGTACTTAATTTTTTTATGAATATAGGGTGGTGTGCTCGATTTAAATATGCTGTGACACATACACGCTATATGATGACGTCGCCTGTTGTCCATATTGAGCCACTTCAATTGTTTAAGTTTTTCCGACATAGATATTCGACTGAATTTGTATACCATATACACAGTGGTCCAAAGTATCCACCTTACTTTTCTCCTTTTTTTGTAAGTTAACGCAAAAATGCTCGAACAGGTCAATTTTGCTTTTGAGGGGGACACATTTTAGATGTATTTTTCTACCTGTGCCTTCAACCCTAGCGAGGGTGAGTAACAACCCTAAAATTTTAAATGCAAAGTGGGGTCTAGTGATATATCATTTGAAAGGGCACAAAATTATCTTTCCAATGATACCTAATTTGTTGGATCTCACTCAAACATGTAGGTATTATGAAGAAAAACAACTACAACCCAGTACTTTGAAATGTGTAATTGACTTAGTAGAATCCTACTTCAGCAAGTGCTGAAAATGTGACCAATTTGCTTCCATACAATAATACAGATTTTGTTCAAATCTATTCCTAACATTCTGTAGCATATCAGGTGTTATACTTCTGCACTCTGCTGTAATTTGTTGGCAAAGACCTTCTATGGACTCGGGCTGCATAGCAAAACATTTATTTTTCAAGTGTCCCCAAAGAAAAAAGTCTAAAGGCGATAAATTAGGTGACCTGGCAGACCATTCGATGGGGCCACTCCTTCCAATCCACCTTCCAGGAAACCGGTCATCTAAAAACTCTCTTACCGGAGCAACATAGTGAGGAGTTGATCCATCTTGCTGGAAATGAAGCCGATCATCATTATGATTTTGGTCATTTCCAATTATTTCTGTTATGAGAGGATCAATTGTATCTTCAAGCATGTTCAGGGAGACCTCACCAGTTAAATTCACAGGAATAAAAAGTGGCCCTACGATATGACTACCTAATATGCCACACCAGACATTGATTTTTTGGGGGTACTGAGTATGGACCTCTCGGAATAAGTGTGGGTCACTGTCATATACCAGTAACTGCAATTATGCCTATTCACAGCTACATTCAAAAAAAATATACTCTCATCGGAAAAGCACGTGTTGAATGATAGGTGCGGATCATCAATTAGTAGCTGGCTCAGTTGTTCACAAAATTGCCGCCTTCTATCAGGATCATCTTCATTGAGTTTCTGTACTAATTTAATTTTGTACGGAAGACATTTATAGGCTTTTAATATCCGTATTATGGACGAACGGGAGATACCTGAGGCTGCAGCAAGCTGACGGGTACTTTGAGTATGATCCATTTCAACATGTCCCAAAACAGCGACTTCCACTGCTTCATTTCTGATTGGTTTCCGTGGCTGGTGTTTCACATTACAGACAGATCCGATAACTCCGGGCACTCGCACAGGACATGCCTGACAGTCTCATCTTCCTGTTCACACATCCTGCATAGAGGTGTGTCCACTAGCCCCATATTATGTAGGTGTTTCCTTAGCTGACAGTGGCCAGTCAGAAATCCTACTGTAAGGCGTAGATTTTTCCTGGTCATCGCCAGATATTTTTTCGGCGCCAGCTTCCCAGGGTCGCCCAAGGTGATCCTGGCAAGATTACATCCTTTGATTTCATCCCATCTCTTTAAAGATTGAGCATGGGTGTAACTTTTGACTAGTTCCGCAATTGTCAAAGTCATCAGGCCGTGGGTGCCACTTGGTCCTAAAATTCTTAGTCCAGCCGCTTCCTTGGCTAAAGAGTCGGCAATGCGATTACCTTTACTCCTGTCGTGCCCTTTAACCCACCTCAGGATAATGTTGGCTAAATCTTGGTGGCACTCTATGACCTATCTGTGTAACTGTACCAATTTCCCTAGCTAAAAAAAAATTCCTCTTAGATACTAAAATCATTTTCACGGAATCAGAGAAACGAAGAATCACCAACATGAACCCTTCTTGCCCTAAACTGTATGGCCTGATAAAAACACATAAAGAGGATAACCCCATAAGACCGGTAGTTTCGTATATAAATAGTCCGGTAAGAGAACTAGGAATACTTCTTAACAAGTTGTTCAAAAATATTATCAGTTTCGTCCCACCTCACAGCATTAAAAATTCACAGAAAACATTAGGAACCAAATAACGCTACATAATTCAATTTTAGTTTCATTCGATATAAAGAGTATGTTCTCCAACATACCGTACAACGAACGAGTGTAAGCCCCTCATTTTATACATATTAGATCAAGCCAAAGTAGACCATATCACTTCCTTTGAGGTTTCAACAGTTTTCGATGTGTGCCTGAATCAGAGTTGCCTACAGTTCAACAACAAATTCTATAAACAGGATTCAGATTCACTAATGGGTTCACCCCTTAGTCCACTTTTAGCAGACATATTTATGAACAACTTGGAGACCAAGATAGTAAACTCCGACCTGGGTAAAAAACATATTCATTTTTGGTACAGATATGTAGACGATATTCTTGCCTGTTTCAGAGGTACTACACGACAGCTGAACCAATCTATGATATTCATGAACAATCTCAATAGCAACATTCAGTTCACACTCGAAACAGATAGAGAAACAAATAAATTTCTTAGACCTGGCCATTACACCCAATCAGAATAAATTCGAGTTCAATGTTTTCAGAAAACCTAGCTATACAGACATCACCATCCCAAGCGATTCTTTCCATCCAGACAGTCACAAATTAGCAGCCTACAATTCAATGCTGCACAGAGCATTCTTACTGCCTTTGTCTGCAGACAATCTAGCTAGGGAAATTGATACAGTTACACAGATAGGTCATAATAACGGTTTCAACGCAGATACTATCCAGAAGTCAGTCAAGAAACAAAGCCGGAAATTCACTTGCAGATTAATATATCCTCAGGTCAAACAACCAGAAATCAAGAAATGGGTAACGCTAACATATTTAGGAAGAAGAACAGAAATTATCGCAGGTTTCTTCAGAAAAAACAATGTGGAAGTAGCATTTAGACCACGTGCCAGGTTATCTCATTTTCTTTTCAATGCCAAAGATAAGGTCGACAAGTTGGAAAAATCTGGAGTTTATTAAGTTAAATGACCAAATCGATTTAATTTACTCTCCGGCTTTTAAATTGGCACATGCGCATTGTGAACTGTAAATTCAGGTACTCAATCAAGTACCTGAATGGTATATATTAGGGAATGTAATTAATCATTCTTAGTTTATTGTTTGAGTTTGAAAATGTCCATATAGGACGAAACTGCAGTAACGTTAGTTACAAATAAAAGTGGTAAAAACATAGAAATTTTCATTTCTCTTTCCAAAACAAACATAGTTTGCTGCAAACTCAATTTTGACGACTTACACGCTATAGTTAACAACTCACACAAAATTTTTACAAAATTTTCTTTGATATATGAGAGCAAAAAAATATACAACCACCTTCCAATGTGCTACAGGGCAATAGCAAATTTAAAAAAGAAAACAGAAAATTAGTTAAAGAAGTGCTTCTGCAAAATGCCTACTATGACTTAAAGGAATATCACGATTATGTATTTTAACTCTTAGTATTTCAGTCTGTAATGATTTATTTATTTATTATCTGTAATTTATTAGATCAATAATTTATTCATTTTGGTTATACAATAACGCATTAATGTGTAAGCAATTATCAATTTTTGATATGCACTAGCTAACAACAATAACATAATTACTCAACCCAAGCAGATTCTTTTGCTAATTGCATTTCTAAAGAATATTTTATTGTTCTTTTAATAAATTTCTCTTCTGAAGATTGATCATTAGCCTCAGTCGTTAAAACTTCATCTTCTCTCATGGAGGCCTCATTGAGATCTATATTTTCCACACTATCTTCGAACAGTATCTCTTGGCATTTTTCACATCCATATCTAATTGATATGTATAATGTTCATCCAACTCTTCTTCATTTGTTGAGTGACATTCTTTATATTTTCTAAAATCGTCACTATCCAAACCTTCACTGTTGGGAATTTCACTAGTATTTGAATATTCTTCATCACTGTCTGTAAGTGGAACTGTTTCAGTTTTCACCAAGGTGAATTTGTCGGCATTTTCAAATATTGAAGCAATATCTTCAGTTACCGTTTGTTCCATAATTTCCTCTGCGTCTTCATTATCTTCTTCTGAAAGCATTCCCATATCTGCATAATGTTTTCTAAATTCACTGTCTTGTATTTGATCTAGTCCTCTCAATTCTTTTTTAGGTGGAATACTCGTGGAAAATGTTTTCTTACCAAATATATTGTCATTCATTCTTATGAGTTCATCAACAACTTTCAGTTCTTTTTCTATAGCTTCATTGTAGTCCTTCACAATTTCTTCTCTTGCTTGTCTAGAGCGCTCATTAAATTCGGCAAGAGACTTGGTAAAATCCGATATTTGTTCCCTCACTTCTGAAATTTTATTGCACGCAATCAAAGCATTTTCTGTTACCTGTTCTTCTTTTTTTATTTCATTGTTTATGATTTCATTTTGATATTTTTGAAAGACAGGATAATTTTGGAATACACCTTATGTATTTGTGAAGGCTTGATATCTCCATCTTTCACCTCTCTACCAGTTTCTGTGTAGATGCTTTTATAATTCGTGCAAATAATACTCTCTGAAGTATTTTTCGGATATTTGATAACATCATTTTCTTCTACAATATCTCCTGGCGGAGTTAGTCCAAATTCCAATTTGACCTCTTTTTGACTTTTCGTTAGTAGTTCTATTATCTCATCTTTTTTTTCATGAACAACTTTTCTCTGTATCGGTTTTAAAATTTGTATATTTTGCTGCGGTATTTTTATATCCCATTCCAACATCTCTCTATACTCTCGGTCTTCATCATTATTTTCTTTCGGTTTTGATGTGAGTATTTTTTTCAATTCTTCTTTAGTTTTCACATTTGCTGTTAAGTTGCACCTCCTGTGGACCATCTCCTTGTTCGTGTAGGTTTTTAATTTTTGTAGGCGGAAGCTTGTCCATTTGTCTGTAAATCTGATCCTCAAATCTTTCGAAAGATCCATCACTCTCATCACCTTCATCACTACTGCAAACATCTGACTCTTTTACCTCAACGTTTTCTCTCAAAATATCTTGAATTGTTCACTGTATATCATAATTTTAATAATTTTTAAAAACTTTATCATTGTTGACTTCATAAAATTTCACTAGCTTTGTCAATAAGGATTTCTTAGACAATAAAGCATGCTTGATGATAATGATGATATATTTTCAACAGCATACAACTCATATATTTCAATAACAATTTTTTTCAATGCCTCAGTATTGAGTTGAATGTAACTTTCATGGTTATATGACATTGGGCATTTGGGTTTGTTAGATTTATTTTCCACAGATGAAATGTTTAATATTCTACACTTATATACCTTGATAACAACATAATTTTTTTTTCGGCAACCGTCTGGGAAGTACTCTCTTCTTGGACATTTTTTTTTGAGAAAGTATTATTTTTTCAGCCTAGTCCGGGAAATACTCTCTCAATATAATCTCTTAGTACCTATTTTCTGTTCGAATTTCAATATTGAAGTAAGACTTGAAATGTTCTTTATTATATCATGATCAAATTTCAAAATTCACTTATCAGATATCTCTCACATGAATCTTCTAATGAGCCCCTTCGCACTCAATAATGAAATCGTAAAATCAATAATTATGTGGTCAGACGCTAAGGACCTGTGTCTGCCACAATAAGGAAAACGGCTGGATCGTGCCAGAAAGATTTTGACAGACGGCGACGAGTGGATTAGTTTATGGTGAACTTTTGACTTTCATTAACTAAGACTTCTGACTCCTAAGTATAGCGTTTATTACATGACATAAAATTTTCGAAAAGTTTAAGAACCGCAAACTTAAGTATTGTCTGGTTTCAGTATTTATATTTTTTTTGTTCAGCGCTTCTTTCCTGTTTCCGAAGGCGTCTGAATATTTTACAATAACTATTGTAGACAGAAATGTTTCTACTGTTTTGCAGAATTTGTTTTCCTTATGTATCCAGATTGACGGCATTCATGGCAAGCTATTCAATAACTGAATATTCGGATTATAATATGGTATGACGACGGTAGTTGAGTTGAAATGAAATAGGTAAAAAAATATATACTATACACGGTGTTTCAAATTCGATCCTCACCATTGGGATCTCGAAAACTATGAGAGATACGAAGATAGTTAATTCGAAGCAAAGTTGCGCACTAACCTGACTAACAATATGCCGTTGAGAAAGTTTTGAAATTCCGAGTATATCCGGAGAAATACGGAAAAAACAGAAATTTCGGAAAATGATTTTTATTTTTTTTTCTGGCTTTATTTTTTAAAGGAATCCAAAATAAATTACACTTCCGCATTGCCACTTTTTCCCTGCTATATAATATTGTTTTCAGATTTGCTATCCGTCGTTTCGTCTTCCGGCCACCATCATCAACTTCATTTTTTTAAGGGCGCTCTATTGGGGTCTTTCTGTAATGAATAAAACCAGAATTTTCGTTTTCAATGGTGTTTCATAAGTCATCATTTCTTTTCAAAAAATTGGAGATATTGAAAAAAAAATTCTTATCATAATAGGCTTTCACTTTTATGTTTCTAAATTTGACTTTCAATTTGTTATACTCAATCACATTTTGTTATTGTGCAAGTCATTGAATATCTGGCAAAAAATGGCTTTCAAGAATGAAGAAAAAAGAAATATGATACAAATATATTACAAATATGATAGAAACAGTGTTAGGACATGTATTTGAATTTGTATCCCGAAAGACAACCACATCGAACTATGTTCAAGTTATTGGATCAAAATTTCACCGAGTTTGGTTCGTTCGTGAGAAGGCAATGAAAAAATACGGGAACAAAAACAACAACAGACAAAATATGATAAATGAGGTGTGTATAAGGTGAATCAGACATTGTGTTCTTTGCAATGAAGAACTTTGAACAAATAACAATAATTAACTAAAATGTGAAGACAAAAGTAAATCACAGCAAATGCTTTAAATGTTGGCCTTGTTCATGATAACATAACTCTGCCCTTCTTCGAATATCATTCACTACACGATTGATTTCCCTTATCCTCCTCAATTATCCGAACTCTCTAACAATGCTGTGTTGTAGTTCCTCAATATTTTGATATTTCGTCTGACCAAAAACTTTATTTTTCAGTGTACCACATAAGAATGTTTCCATGACACTGGAGTCTGGAGACCTTGCTGGCGACCTCACCGGCCCATTATTCCGTATGCATTTATCACCAAACCCTTCAGTCAGGTAATTAGATACTCATCTGGTAGAGTGCGGTGGAGCATCATTTTATTGAAACCAGATGTTGTCATAGTTATCCAAAAGTAGGTCATCCAAATAGTCTTTGAAAATCAACATTAAAAATTGATGATAGGTTTCTCCATTCCGAATGAATGAGGACCCAAAATTCTATCTTTGTAAATCCCTACTCACACGTTAATACTAAATCGCACTTGAGGTCGAATTTTTCGAAACTGCCTGGGGTTGTTTATGCTCCAAATGTGGTCGTTATTTTGATTAAATATCCCACAATTCGTAAAAGTGCTTTCATCTGTCCAAATTATATTTGTCAGGAAAACAGGAAAATCAGGTCTTCTCATTAGCCAGTTACAAAATTCTAGTCGCCTTTCGTGATTCCAGGGATGCAATTTCAGAAATATGTGTATTTTGTAACATTTTGAACCGCTCTTTTTGAAATGTCTCCAAGCACTTTCATGACAATAATTCATTTCGGAGAAAATTTGACGTGAAGATTTCCCCGGGTTCATGTTCATCTGAAAATTATTAATTTTTATTGAAAAGGACACAATCTCAAAGTCACCTCATACATACCTCATTTATCAAATTTTCATTAGTTTCCTGGTCCATTCTGTCTTCGTATTTTTTTCTCGGCTTTTCAAATGAACCAAACTCGATGAGATTTTGATACAATAACTTTCGTCTTTCGGGGTACAAATTTAAATACATTTCCGATGTCCTAACACTGTTTGTATCATATATCTTTTTTCTTAATTTGTGAAAGCCATTTTTTGACAAAAAATTCAATGACTTGTACGATAACAAAATATCATTGAGTGTAACAAATTGAAAGTCAAATTTAGAAACATCAAAGTCAAAGTCTATTATAGTAAGAATAAATTTTTTTCAATATCTCCGATTTTTATCTCCAATATCTCCAATTTTCAATAGCGACAATGTTGTCGCTTTTGCGGTTTAGAAAAAACGAGCATTCATCGCTGAAACAGATGTTTCACGGGATGTCATATATTTGATGAGTTATGGTTTCGAAAAATTCTATTTTATATCATAATCACCTTCATAGAACTACAGAATAATCTGCATTTTATATGGATGAAATGAATGTAATTTCAGTGCTTTTCTTACAGTCTCAAGTGGCATTGTAGGACAGTTCTCCTACTTTTCGTGAGGAGCTAGCGGACTCATTGTTCAACGAATCAGTTTCAGAAAACTTTGTCACCAAATCACCAAATCAAACGCATACTGGCGACTTTCTTTTAAAGGAAGTTCCGCTCTTCTCGTGCAATAAAAATAATTTCAATTTAATTGAAAGTATCACTAAACAGCTCAACAAATTGAACTGAACTGAAAATGCCACCAAATCGTTCGAAATTGCTGAACAATTTCTGCTCAAAATAACGAAGCTTTGTAAAGCAAATGTAGCAAATAAAAAGGCCATCTCTGAAATTTCAGCGTTTATAACTGTAAATCCAATAATAAACGCAAGTAAACTACTATCGAAATTTCATTAATAGATTACCAAGTGATGGTATTTTTTAGGGCTAACGGGTAATGTTGCCCCTGATAAAAACTTGCCACATCATTTCTTGACCAGTTATATTGATGAAGAAGTCAATATTTGTCAATTCGTTTAAATACAAACCTGAAAACCACACATTTTAGTGCAGGTAAATTATAATTACTTCTGTAAGTGTAGAACGGTATTTTTCGGACACTGATCATCAGATAATAATAAACTGAGGTATCGATGGAAAAAGAATTGAACGCTTTTCAAGATGATGTGTCACGTGACCCTCGATTCCTATCTGATATTTCACTTGATAATAAAATTGACCTGTATGTTCGATTTTTCATATTATGTAATGGAAGAAAGATATTGAGGGTGGGAACTTTTTGACACCCTGTATAGTACTTGTAATGCATTGTTTGGAACCTTTGGTGTAGTAATGAATATCATTAGAATTCTCTCCCAACACCAAATCGTTATTTTTAACGCCTCGACGCGTGTTTCAATCACCAAGTGGTCATCTTCAAGAGAAATATTAAACCGGGTTGATAAAAATCAGGATTGTAATGAAAGGTAAATGAAAAAGGTTATTCCTTCCCGTTGAAGATGATTCCGCGACGGCTCACAATGTTTTCCATAAAAAAAATGGATTATTTTCACAGTGCTATTGACGAGTAAAGTTTCAATGTTGATAGATACAACACTTCGTAGTCGTATGCAGACCTTATCGGAAATAATGATATAAACCATTACAGGTTTTGTCTACGTCTCTTTGTATCGGAGTGATGACTTCAAACAACTATTTTGAAAGTGGTGGTATCTGGATTTTAGTTCGCCCGAAGCAAATAATTATCACTTCTGGGATAACCAGAAACTCGGAAATATTTTGTTGATATCGTCCATAAATAGTTCGTATGGACAATAAATCGTGGTCAAAGAAATATGTGGTTCACTCGACGAATCAAATAATTTCACGCAGGTGATATTGACGAACCCACGAATTTATAGATTTGTTAATTTTGTTTAATCAATCAAGTCAATTTGTAATTATTTTTTGACTTAACTTCAGCAGGAAGTACGAAGTCGGTAAAAATACATCTCTGGTTCTCTCTGCAGTCTCTTCAGAGTAGTTACAGAATAGACTCCTGTACTGAATATTGAACATTATCTACTCCATATATTCTCAGATCTCAACCGACTTACTGATTTCGACTATGTGAAGCAGTACTAATTATAATCTGGTGAGCAAAGCCCTTTTGTGTACAGTATTGTCGCTTTCCATCAAGAGTGGCAATATTAATGCATTTCATTAGCTTTTATTAAACTTGCAAAGTTTTTGTTAGTTCGTCGATGGTCATCGTCGTTTTAATCAGGCTGGAGCCTTGCTCCTTTACCCTTTGGGCTGGTTTTCGTCAGAGGGACAAATGGAACGGTATTTTTGATGGTGGCATGAAAGTCCTCAGACATCCATACCGCCCTTCGCGGTTTACCCCTACCTGGCTGTGGTGAGATGGATGAAGATATTATTCATCTGCTAACGGAGGACATAAAGGCCTCATTCGACAGAGTGTCGGGGCCTTCTATATTGAGAGGGGTCGTCTACAGCGTAATCTATAGCTTTCCTGACTAACGGCGTAGAGAGATACCTCCACAAGCTCGGACCTCGGAAGGTCGCTGGTGTAAAGGGAGTAAAGCGTGGGAGAGAGCACGGCCCCCTGTGGCACTCCAGCAAGGATCTCTCTGTTGTCAGACAGAGAGCCCTCTACTCTAACCTGAAATGTTCTGTCTTTCAGGAAAGACCCAATCCACCGGATCAGGCCCCGAGGCAGGTCGAACGCGATTAATTTGTGTAGAAGGCATCCATGCCAAACACGGTCGAAGGTCTTCGAAATGTCTAATAAGACTAGATGAACTTTTTTGTTCCTGTTTAGCTCCGCGATGGTATTTTCGACCAGTCTCAGAGCCTGCAACTCAGTGGAATGTTCTCTCCTGAAGCCGAATTGCTCGTCAGGCAGAACATTTCGGTCCTCAACTTCTACGTTGAGCCTTTGAAGTACGACTCTTTCAGCCAGCTTAGCCGCCGACGAGAGCAGACTAATCGGGCGATAATTCTGCGGGAAAAGTTCTGCATGACGACGACCGCATGTTTCCACCTTCTGGGGAAGTATCTTAGAGCCAGAGAGCTGTTAATGATAGACAGTAGGCTCTCAACGCAGTTTTGTTAGTTCGGGTAGCATTTTGCAGGCAAACTTTGAAGCTGTGCTGAGGTTTTGCATACAGGTGAATACGAAAAATAACATGACGCACTTTTTTTATGCAACCCCATGATATGGGTATCAGATGAAAAGATTTGCTGAGAAAAGTAGAAAAAATGAAATGGCATCACTTCAAATCCAAATTGGCTGACTCCCGTGATATGGGTATCAGATGAAAAGGTCTTGAATACTTGAAATAATTTGAATTAATTAGAACAAATACATACACATCGACTTGGTGATTTATCAGATTTTATATGTTTACTATGAGCAAAAATACTATCAGTATTGGTAGGCAATTTTCAGTTACAGAAATTTACTCGTTTTATCGGCTATTGACTCTAAAATAGTAACTCACAAGCTGTGAGGGGGCTAACCTCAAAAATAAACAATGACAAGTTTATTTTGAAAATAACCTTTACAATTGAAATAAATTCCCATAAGTTCAAACCGAGTTTAATTATATTTAAATTTGTTATATCTAGGGTAAAGATGAATATAAAATTTACTAACAAGAAAGTTTGTTAGTAAATTTTATATATATAATATTATATATATAATATTATATCACACATGAAATAATAAAAAATCAATCGGAATGCGTAATCAGTAGTATTCACAACAACAAAACACAATGAATGAGAGTATTGACAGTGAAGTTTACCTAGGCGTGATGTCATGTGCTCTGATTGGTGTATTGATCAAAATGGCCGACTGCAGTATTTCAGTGTTCCAATTTTATTGAAAATCGTATTAATCTGAATTTTTTAAAGGAAACTAAAGCAGTGTTTCAAATTTCTTTAACATGGATTTTCTCTTAAAACCATTAAATGATTTTTTTATACTGACGTCGTGGAAATCAAATGAGGGATGCGAAGAGTTATGGAATGATTAAAGTGAGGAACATATGACAACTAGTAATGAAAAATTATCAACAGTAAAACAATATTTTTGAAAACAAGCCTTCATTAACAAACTCTGAGATGAATTTTAAATTGAATTGGTCCTGCTCAGGAACTGATTTATGAACAAATGACTTTCTGAAGGTTTTTTAGGATAATAGTACGGTGCAGGAAGTTGGGACAGATATATATCCCAAGATTTCATATCGAAATATTTATTTTTCAGTTGGTATGGATCTCTCCAAGATATAGTCTTCAGACACGGTTTGGTCTCTGTTATCTTATTGGTACATGGGATGTTTCTTCCACGCTCGTTCACGAGATGGAGCACTTACTAGTTCCAGGCACTTTGCTGTCGGTCTGATCTACTCAAATAATTTCAGCATATGGTTCTGCTGCTGAATAAATGAGAAATATCTGCGAGACTAACCTCTGTGAAGTATCTTGCATGAATGTCTGACAGATACAATTCAATATTCAGCGTGGTATTAGCCAGGGAAGTAGTTGTTTTCGGGCATGCATTTGCCAGAACCTACGGTGAGTGAGAAAGTGAATAATTTTTCGAGATTTTATTTTGAAATATTTATTTTCTAGAAATAAGGAGTTTTTCAGCTTTCATAACCCTAAAAATATAACACAATGAAACTAAAATGTCATGAAAATTTTATTTCACGAAACATTTGTTTCATGGTGCGTATTCACGAGGAGATTAAAATTTCTCCACTCGCGATTGTTTGAAATTTTTAGTTCATGAGAGACGAAGTACAGTAATCTGCTGTTTTCACGGTGACTTAGTTGTTTGTGCATTGTATTGGCTACAAAAAAATATAGAAGAAAAGCTGCAGCTTGTTATTACTTATTAGCTTCGCAAACAAAGAGATCTCACAAAATGTGGGTACGCGATTGGATTAAACAAAGAGAAAACCACAATTTAATGAATAATCTATTGGAAAAATTAGAACGAGAGGATGAGGAATGTTACAAGAATTTTCTCAGGATGTCTGCTGCTGACTTTCAGTATTTACTTAGTAAAATAAAGCCTGCAATAGAAAAACAGAATACACTCATGCGAAATTCAATTCCAGCAGCTGAGCGACTAGCACCAACGCTTCGATTTCTATTTGTTTCAAATACCAGTATGTACTATATCGAGAATTATACCTGGAGTGTGCTCGGCAATTTATAATATTTTAAAAGAAGAATAGCTACACGTAAGTTCCATAATTCGTTTATTTCATAAAGTAGTATTTACAGATTAAAAAATGTAGATTCACAATTTTCATCATAGTTTGTAATATTATCCATGCCGTTATTCTCACCATCAACAGTGTCTTCAGTTAAATCATTAACCGGTCATTGTGTCAATACCGGCAACCGAGAACCAATTTCACAACTAGTTCGAGTGGACAGCTGTGACTCCAAAAAATTATTATCAAGCAAAATATCTGAATTTTTATAAACGGATATTTGCGATTGAAACAAAGCACCATTTTCTAGTAGTCTGGACTCATAATTGTCATTCATGTCTGAAATAAGTCGCTGAATTTCTCGTTTTGCATATCCTTGCAAATCAGAAGCTTTTAAGTGCATGTTACGCAATTCATCCGCCACATAATCTCCAAATATTTCGAAGAAATCTGCTATCTTCGACATAACTCCAACATATCGTTCCAGTAAGGCTTGTTGGTCATTTTTCTTGTTCTTTTTTTTTTAACGTTGACGGGGCTTGGGTTATGTCCTGCGACGTAGATGATGATGGTGTGAAATCACGTGATGTAGATGTAGATGGCATTGGAGTGTTGCAACGCGAAGTATCTGTAGAGTCTTTTGAATGATTAGTTCCTTGATCTTCTGATAAATAACTCGATTCGTTATCAGTCGTATCTTCTTCGTTGATCTAAAAAAAGATTGTGTCAGAAACATAAATCATTATTATAGCTGTTTATATTTGTATTAAGCATTTCTGCTTTAACGTAGTTGTCTCTGATTTCCAGACACCAACCACTGAAGATGAATGTCTAAAAATTTCACAGCAATTTAATGAGAAATGGAACTTTCCGAACTTCTTAGGTGGCCTTGATGGTAAACACGTACATATTAAAGCACCTAAACATAGTGGAAGCCTCTTTTATAATTATAAAGGCATGCAAAGTATTGTTTTGATGGCACTGGCTGACGCAGATTATAAATTTTTATACATTAATATAGGAAGTATGGGGCGAATTTCAGATGGAGGAGTTTTTAACACGTGCTCCTTGGCAACAAAACTTGGAAATAATAGTTTAAATATTCCAAAACCAAGGCCACTCGCAGGACGGAATAAGGCCATTCCATTTGTAGCAGATGATGCTTTTGCCATGAAATTATATATTATGAAACCTTACGCGTTTAGAAATTTGCGTGGTGGACAAAGGGTGTTTAACTACCGACTGTCTCGTGCAAGACGAATAATTGAAAATTGTTTTGGCATTGCTTCAGCTGGGTTCCGTGTTTTAAGAAAACCAATTGAATTAGAACCTGAAAAAGTGTCCATTATAGTGTCGGCAATATGCGTTTTACATAATTTTTTAACGACCCGTTCTCGGAAGCTTTACGCTTCTAATGGCACGTTTGATGTTGAAGATTACGAAAATGGTACTGTTCAACCTGGTGAATAGCGACAACACACTCAAGCCTTACTGCCACTGCAAGTTAATCGAAATATTCCAGGAAATCTCTATACCAGAGAAGTACGAGAAGAATTAACTAAGTACTTTCAAGAGGAAGGTGAAGTTCCGTGGCAATATAAATATATATAAACTACTATGTTTGGTTCCTTTGCACAAGCATAGGGATCGGGCTGCGATTCTCTAGTGTTTAAGCAATGTATACATGAATAATAATAAAAATATAGTTACCAATGAGTCTATTGTTGGTTCATTTAGACCACTTGTTGACAAGTCTATGAATTTTAGAGCTTCATAAAACTCCCATTTTGTCACAAAGTTATCCCCTGTAGCCTGACCGCTTTCAGTTTATTTCTTCTTTCTATTGATACTTTGGAATTGGCATCAAAGACTATGAATTTTATCATTTACTTCTTGAACGGATATGCCCATAACTTCCGATATAGCATCAATGGAGGTTTTTCTACGATTTTTATACTGCTCTAAAGAGCAATTCCATAAATTGGAATGGGATTCGTAAAGTTCTATCAATTTTAGTGTCATTTGTCGTGACCAATTGACTTTTTTTCTCTACTTCACTCATTGTTCCAATTAAAAAAGTGAGCGACGAACGTTATTTTTTTATGTAAACACACTAGCGTATAGAGATTTTGTTTCACGAAGAACGCCAAAACTCATGTGCAGCAAGTGAAACAAATATTTCACATGAAACAAGACGCATATCGCGTATACAAGTTGAAACTTGCTCATAAACAAATGTCTCGTGAAATATTGTGTCATGAAATTTTTAACAATATTTCGCGTAATTCGATAGTGTTTCCACTGTGAAACATGAAAGTTTTAACTCATGACACAAACATTTCATGATAAACTTTCATCGTGGATGCTTACCTTTAGTACTTCATCATTTTTCTATACAATTCATGTGAATTTCTCTCTGAAGGATTAGTAGTGACTTGTCGATTACATTTTTCTTCAGTTTCTTTTAACTTTTAACTAGATTAACTCTCGCGAAAAAATATCTGGTCGAATACGTATTCAAAAACTGGCACACTACCACAGGATTATTCATGGCTATAATTTTTATATCACTTTGTATCGTGCGATTTTGTCGGTTTGTTAACTTCTTGGAGTTGATGTAAATATTCATCGATTTTTTTAATGAAATCAAGTTTAAATATATGCATGGTAACAAAGCATTTTTACAAGTATAACTTCACTAGACATGTTTTGCTACACAGTAGCTTCCTTGGTCGAACTGGATCTTTCACCAGTTTGACTGCGCAAGGTACCATGTAGCGAATACAATGTGGTGAATTTCAAACTGTTACGGAGGTTCGAAATAGATGAACACTTTAATCTAGCAGACCACTATTATAATCTTCATGCAGTCATTGTTTCTGTGGTTCTGGCGTTGAATCTGATTATTATTATGCCTTGGTCAAAGACGAAACGGACTGGTTTAAGTTTGACGATAGTCGTGTCACTAAATATTCTGCGATATCTTGAATTTATTGGAGCCTCTGGAGACAACCTACATTTTATTCTATGAAAAAGAGGATATTGGCAGATCAAGATCTTCAAATGATGTGGTGCTGCAGGTTTTCTGGGTTTCCCTGCGATTATTAAAAAAGCGAATGCGCCACTGGAATCGATCAAGTCGCCCCGAAGCGCTAATTAATTTTTGTTGTTGTTTCATGATTTCATAATTCGTATTACTCTCGTATCATGATTCAAAATAACAATGGGGAATGCTCCTCCTGACGAAAATCAAGTAGTTTTCATGAAAGGGCTCTAAAACAACGCATTTTAAACTTATCATTTCAACCTTTTCCTTTAAAAAATTATTTAAATACTTAAAAAAGAGGAATGAAATAATGCATTCAACATTTAAAGGGATAGGTTTCTATTTCACCATTTGGCTACATCGGTTATAGCTAATAAAGGACAATGAATCTGTTACCTGTATGAGACAAACAAAGATGACATATATCAGAGGCGTGCTGTTCTGTTCACTTATGTTCCGAGTTCCGAGACATTCTGTGACACATGATATTTTGTGCACCCAACCTATCTTACTCTATATAAATAAATAACAAAACAACTGTTGTTTATGTGGCTTGTGAAGGTGGTATTGAACTATAATTTATATTTTGCCTCAATTGTTGATTAATAAAGATGATTTTCTTTTTTTAAAGTAGAATATCTAGGTACGTATAAATTATTTCAACTTGACATAGGTGCTGTTGCCATACTTGTAAGGGATTTTCTTTATACGTAATCAGCTAACTATAATTTCATAAAATAAAAAAATACGTTAGATAATTTCCCAAAAAACCATCAAGATTGTCATGATAAAAATAACTGAAAAAAAGTCTTTCCCGTAGACAACCATTGCAACAAAATTTTGTTCTTTGGTTGCAAAATTGTTGATAGGTTAAACAGTTAGCAGTTGAGTAAAAGTTTGCCCGGTTTGAATGTCTTACAGGTGTTACAAACCCATATCATTTTTACAATATGTGTATGAAAATTTGCCTTCATTTCAATCCTATAGCTGCTGGAAGCATCTATAGGAAATGTAAAAAATTTCAACAATAAGAACTATTTTTCTATATTTTTTACCACTTCAAACTTATAAAATTTGAAAATGTCCGTATAGAACGAAACTGCAGTAACGTTAGTTACAAAAAAAAGTGGTAGAAAACACAGAAAGTTTAATTTCTCCTTTCTTCATCCTACCACGTAGTAATAGCTACATCTATCAATTTATTGAAACAACTTTTCATTTTTTGGACAAATTAGTTGAAGAAATTCAAGCCAGTATACAAAACACCATATTATTATGTGATATAACTATCATTATCATTATTTTGCACTGACGGGTGCAATAAATATGGAAATACTCATACCGGTAAAACTTCTACAATTCAATGAAAGTAGATAGACCTGATAAGAGACTGATAATGTAGGGGGCGTGGTTAGTCGGAGATTATAAAGTCTTACCTACCTACTCATTTCACTATTCTCAAAGTCCAGCGGTGGTGAAGTTAGTGTCAACCATGAAGACAGATTGTGAAGAGGCAGCGTACGAAAATCAAAAAAATTACATGGGGATGTTGATAACAGAACCGATTTCTCCAAGTTCCAGTGACAGAGAAGCCGATAACCACTCTGACAGGAGCAATCCTTATCAAATTGGGAGTGAACATTTGGTAAGTTAATTTTTGTATTTTGATTTTTATTTATTCGATAAGAGAACTCGTGAAAATGGAAAAATAAATTCGGGACAGGTTGTTGAAGATTTGGAAACACTATCCTGAGCTCAATGAGACTTTATACACTAATGTCAAGACGTTAGAATTATTTGAAAATAAGTTCGGTTATTCAATTTTTCTTTTAATCAATACGAACAACAAACATTTGTGAACTGCAATACGTTTTTCATATCACAATCATATTCTAACAAATATGAATTATTTCAATCAATTTTTGGCAATATGTAATTTTGTTGAGATACATATCTGTATATTTCTTCTTTCAATAGTAATAAAGCCGAAACTTCATTTCAAATCATCTTCGAATGCCCGATTTAAACTGTTATGAAACAAAACAAACAATGCCTTCAGAATTTGGATGAACTTATTCATGCTTTAGAGAATATAACTAGCCCGGTAGCCAAAGAAATCTCAGAATATATCTGGAACATTCTCAGGTTACGTTCATTTATATTGAGTGAATGATGGTTAGTTTATTATACTTTCAATATTTTACAATCCACTGTTAGCAGATTGTCATTTGATTAATTTATCTTTATACGTATATAGATAAAGGAGTTTTTTAATCGGACATAGCACTCAAGGAAGTGGCAAACCATAGACACGTGTTTCGGGCTTTTGGCCCATCATCAGTATGGTGCAGCCAAGTGTAAGGATGGGCAACACTTGGTTACCAGAAGAAATAAATACAAATGCACGGAGCCACCAGCAGGAGCCAGCCGCACATTTGTGGTTTCACTTAATAGATCTTGTGTTTACAAGACAACACGTGTCTATGGTTTGACACTTCCTTGAGTGCTATGTCCGATTAAAAAACTCCTTTATCTATATCATATATATATATATATATATATATATATATATATATATATATATATATATATATATATATATTTCATTCACACACGCATACTTCTTGCTGTAAACCCGTTTTTTGGAAGCAATAAAATTATTATTATTATTATATCTGTATATATTTCCAGTTCAGATGATTACTGTAAATAGGAAATCAATATTTCATGGTATACATGAAATTTACTGAAGTAGAAAAATATATACCTATTGGAAATTAAAAGTGATATGAAAATGAAAAGAAAAAAAATTAAAATATCTTTAAAATATTATTGGAGTTTTTTCCCAACACAACACCAAACCGTTATTTTGACATCCCGACACCATCTCGTCCACCATCGTTATTCATAATATTACTACGTTTACTTATTTCTACACTCTCATTACCAAATTACCAACAGGCATCTAGATAGATTTATCTAACCTTAATGGACCTAATGAAGTAAAGTCTATGGAATGGATTTGTTGCAAAATATGATGGGCGACTGCTGATTTTTCTGGTCTTCCATATTTTAAGTGTGCTAAGTGCTCCTTATATCTTATTTTCTAATGAATCTTTCTGTCTGTCCATTATATTTTGCATCACAGTCCTTACATTTAATTTCGTGAATTCCATCAAATATCTTTTGTTTACATTGTCCTGAATTGAAAACAAATCCTTCATTTTTAGACGAGGACTTCCACTTGAGACACTCTTATTTGAAAATCACTTGAATGTACAGTTTCAAACGAAACTATCTATTGAACGCGTTGATTTTCGGCCGCTTTCCCCGGAAAGTTGAAAAAACAACTTTCATAAAAAAATTAATGAGCTCATCGTGTTCCCTTAGTCCTATATGTATATCATATTAATTAGTTTTGAACAACTGTTATTTTTTATAGCAATAAAATTGGGGGCCTCCACCCCTTCGTTGCTCCAGGGCCTCTAGACTTCCAATTCCGGCCCTGACTTTATATGGGTGATTATATGGAGGATTCATATGGGATTCATCAAAAATTAAGAAGAAAACGATGTTTCTTCTGATTTTTCAAAAATTTAAATTTCATTTTCGGTGTTCATGAATTTCAAATCATGTCATGATATCTTCTTTTTTTTAATTTGTTCCAGACATACGTTTTCAAAATATATATGCCAAGGTTGTGTTTCACCAATTAACATTGGTATTGTTTCGAAATAAATCTAGTCTAACTTCGTGCTTGTGAGAAATTGGATAAGAGTATTGAACATCTTGAATCAGTTGTTTAAAAGCAACTTTGTTGACGTGGAATTAAAACGGTCAATAAATTTTGGTGAATCAACATAACTGGCAATGTTTCCAATGAAGTGAGTTTTCAATTTCATGTCATTTTTTCAGTACAATCCATCACCAGGAGATAATGCTAGTGGAGACAGGAATCCGGAAGTTGTTCAATACGAAGGATCTGTTTACAGTTTGCAGTTGCCTTACAATATCGAACAGCCAGGAAGTGTTCTCACTCTCACTCCAACAGGTGAGTGTTTTATCTGGCCCTTATCTTGCAATAATACATTTTCGTAAAAGCCACGAGTCTTTTACCAGAACCGACCTTAGATTATTTTGAGCGGAATAACGGTCTTGGGAAGTCACATCTAACTCCAAAATATAAGTGTTTCAAGAAAAACAATGTTTCTCATTTTTGAAAGTCAACATTTCCAGAATGCTCAACTTCTGGTTATTGAACTCTTATCTGTGACTGAGAAACTATTTCAAATTTTTCACGTATAGTCAGTGGGCATACTTGAAGACTGGCTATAAATCAAATCATCTAAAAGAACAATTCGTTCAGGCCAGTCTCAACACCCTACACAGTAGGTTAATGGACTAACACCTATCAGAAAACAACTACTCCCCTGGCTAATACCACGAAGGGCGTTGGATTATATCCGACAGGTGTCAGTGCAGGATTCTTCACTGAAGTTATTCCTGCATATGCTGTTGGCGATACAACTGCCGCAATAGATTTTCAATTATTGGAACACACTTGCAGACCGGTTTCGGGCTGTTTGGCCACTCGTCAGTGCAAGGTAGTGTATATCATCAACATAAAGTCGATGATTTCCGATAATTGAAAATCGAATTCCGTCAGAGTATCATTCCTCGAACTAAGCTGAAGACTACAACAAACATCAGGTTTGTCGTCGCTCCATCTGCCTGTGAACGAGGTAACCAACTGCATATCCAAATTTGCCCAATTCCTCGTAAAAGGAAAGAAATCTTTCACGTATAGTCAGTGGGCATACTTGAAGACTGGCTATAAATCAAATCATCTAAAAGAACAATTCGTTCAGGCCAGTCTCAACACCCTACACAGTAGGTTAATGGACTAACACCTATCAGAAAACAACTACTCCCCTGGCTAATACCACGAAGGGCGTTGGATTATATCCGACAGGTGTCAGTGCAGGATTCTTCACTGAAGTTATTCCTGCATATGCTGTTGGCGATACAACTGCCGCAATAGATTTTCAATTATTGGAACACACTTGCAGACCGGTTTCGGGCTGTTTGGCCACTCGTCAGTGCAAGGTAGTGTATATCATCAACATAAAGTCGATGATTTCCGATAATTGAAAATCGAATTCCGTCAGAGTATCATTCCTCGAACTAAGCTGAAGACTACAACAAACATCAGGTTTGTCGTCGCTCCATCTGCCTGTGAACGAGGTAACCAACTGCATATCCAAATTTGCCCAATTCCTCGTAAAAGGAAAGAAATCTTTCACGTATAGTCAGTGGGCATACTTGAAGACTGGCTATAAATCAAATCATCTAAAAGAACAATTCGTTCAGGCCAGTCTCAACACCCTACACAGTAGGTTAATGGACTAACACCTATCAGAAAACAACTACTCCCCTGGCTAATACCACGAAGGGCGTTGGATTATATCCGACAGGTGTCAGTGCAGGATTCTTCACTGAAGTTATTCCTGCATATGCTGTTGGCGATACAACTGCCGCAATAGATTTTCAATTATTGGAACACACTTGCAGACCGGTTTCGGGCTGTTTGGCCACTCGTCAGTGCAAGGTAGTGTATATCATCAACATAAAGTCGATGATTTCCGATAATTGAAAATCGAATTCCGTCAGAGTATCATTCCTCGAACTAAGCTGAAGACTACAACAAACATCAGGTTTGTCGTCGCTCCATCTGCCTGTGAACGAGGTAACCAACTGCATATCCAAATTTGCCCAATTCCTCGTAAAAGGAAAGAAATCTTTCACGTATAGTCAGTGGGCATACTTGAAGACTGGCTATAAATCAAATCATCTAAAAGAACAATTCGTTCAGGCCAGTCTCAACACCCTACACAGTAGGTTAATGGACTAACACCTATCAGAAAACAACTACTCCCCTGGCTAATACCACGAAGGGCGTTGGATTATATCCGACAGGTGTCAGTGCAGGATTCTTCACTGAAGTTATTCCTGCATATGCTGTTGGCGATACAACTGCCGCAATAGATTTTCAATTATTGGAACACACTTGCAGACCGGTTTCGGGCTGTTTGGCCACTCGTCAGTGCAAGGTAGTGTATATCATCAACATAAAGTCGATGATTTCCGATAATTGAAAATCGAATTCCGTCAGAGTATCATTCCTCGAACTAAGCTGAAGACTACAACAAACATCAGGTTTGTCGTCGCTCCATCTGCCTGTGAACGAGGTAACCAACTGCATATCCAAATTTGCCCAATTCCTCGTAAAAGGAAAGAAATCTTTCACGTATAGTCAGTGGGCATACTTGAAGACTGGCTATAAATCAAATCATCTAAAAGAACAATTCGTTCAGGCCAGTCTCAACACCCTACACAGTAGGTTAATGGACTAACACCTATCAGAAAACAACTACTCCCCTGGCTAATACCACGAAGGGCGTTGGATTATATCCGACAGGTGTCAGCAAGTGTGTCAGCGGTCTGCAAGTGTGTTCCAATAATTGAAAATCTATTGCGGCAGTTGTATCGCCAACAGCATATGCAGGAATAACTTCAGTGAAGAATCCTGCACTGACACCTGTCGGATATAATCCAACGCCCTTCGTGGTATTAGCCAGGGGAGTAGTTGTTTTCTGATAGGTGTTAGTCCATTAACCTACTGTGTAGGGTGTTGAGACTGGCCTGAACGAATTGTTCTTTTAGATGATTTGATTTATAGCCAGTCTTCAAGTATGCCCACTGACTATACGTGAAAGATTTCTTTCCTTTTACGAGGAATTGGGCAAATTTGGATATGCAGTTGGTTACCTCGTTCACAGGCAGATGGAGCGACGACAAACCTGATGTTTGTTGTAGTCTTCAGCTTAGTTCGAGGAATGATACTCTGACGGAATTCGATTTTCAATTATCGGAAATCATCGACTTTATGTTGATGATATACACTACCTTGCACTGACGAGTGGCCAAACAGCCCGAAACCGGTCTGCAAGTGTGTTCCAATAATTGAAAATCTATTGCGGCAGTTGTATCGCCAACAGCATATGCAGGAATAACTTCAGTGAAGAATCCTGCACTGACACCTGTCGGATATAATCCAACGCCCTTCGTGGTATTAGCCAGGGGAGTAGTTGTTTTCTGATAGGTGTTAGTCCATTAACCTACTGTGTAGGGTGTTGAGACTGGCCTGAACGAATTGTTCTTTTAGATGATTTGATTTATAGCCAGTCTTCAAGTATGCCCACTGACTATACGTGAAAGATTTCTTTCCTTTTACGAGGAATTGGGCAAATTTGGATATGCAGTTGGTTACCTCGTTCACAGGCAGATGGAGCGACGACAAACCTGATGTTTGTTGTAGTCTTCAGCTTAGTTCGAGGAATGATACTCTGACGGAATTCGATTTTCAATTATCGGAAATCATCGACTTTATGTTGATGATATACACTACCTTGCACTGACGAGTGGCCAAACAGCCCGAAACCGGTCTGCAAGTGTGTTCCAATAATTGAAAATCTATTGCGGCAGTTGTATCGCCAACAGCATATGCAGGAATAACTTCAGTGAAGAATCCTGCACTGACACCTGTCGGATATAATCCAACGCCCTTCGTGGTATTAGCCAGGGGAGTAGTTGTTTTCTGATAGGTGTTAGTCCATTAACCTACTGTGTAGGGTGTTGAGACTGGCCTGAACGAATTGTTCTTTTAGATGATTTGATTTATAGCCAGTCTTCAAGTATGCCCACTGACTATACGTGAAAGATTTCTTTCCTTTTACGAGGAATTGGGCAAATTTGGATATGCAGTTGGTTACCTCGTTCACAGGCAGATGGAGCGACGACAAACCTGATGTTTGTTGTAGTCTTCAGCTTAGTTCGAGGAATGATACTCTGACGGAATTCGATTTTCAATTATCGGAAATCATCGACTTTATGTTGATGATATACACTACCTTGCACTGACGAGTGGCCAAACAGCCCGAAACCGGTCTGCAAGTGTGTTCCAATAATTGAAAATCTATTGCGGCAGTTGTATCGCCAACAGCATATGCAGGAATAACTTCAGTGAAGAATCCTGCACTGACACCTGTCGGATATAATCCAACGCCCTTCGTGGTATTAGCCAGGGGAGTAGTTGTTTTCTGATAGGTGTTAGTCCATTAACCTACTGTGTAGGGTGTTGAGACTGGCCTGAACGAATTGTTCTTTTAGATGATTTGATTTATAGCCAGTCTTCAAGTATGCCCACTGACTATACGTGAAAGATTTCTTTCCTTTTACGAGGAATTGGGCAAATTTGGATATGCAGTTGGTTACCTCGTTCACAGGCAGATGGAGCGACGACAAACCTGATGTTTGTTGTAGTCTTCAGCTTAGTTCGAGGAATGATACTCTGACGGAATTCGATTTTCAATTATCGGAAATCATCGACTTTATGTTGATGATATACACTACCTTGCACTGACGAGTGGCCAAACAGCCCGAAACCGGTCTGCAAGTGTGTTCCAATAATTGAAAATCTATTGCGGCAGTTGTATCGCCAACAGCATATGCAGGAATAACTTCAGTGAAGAATCCTGCACTGACACCTGTCGGATATAATCCAACGCCCTTCGTGGTATTAGCCAGGGGAGTAGTTGTTTTCTGATAGGTGTTAGTCCATTAACCTACTGTGTAGGGTGTTGAGACTGGCCTGAACGAATTGTTCTTTTAGATGATTTGATTTATAGCCAGTCTTCAAGTATGCCCACTGACTATACGTGAAAGATTTCTTTCCTTTTACGAGGAATTGGGCAAATTTGGATATGCAGTTGGTTACCTCGTTCACAGGCAGATGGAGCGACGACAAACCTGATGTTTGTTGTAGTCTTCAGCTTAGTTCGAGGAATGATACTCTGACGGAATTCGATTTTCAATTATCGGAAATCATCGACTTTATGTTGATGATATACACTACCTTGCACTGACGAGTGGCCAAACAGCCCGAAACCGGTCTGCAAGTGTGTTCCAATAATTGAAAATCTATTGCGGCAGTTGTATCGCCAACAGCATATGCAGGAATAACTTCAGTGAAGAATCCTGCACTGATACCTGTCGGATATAATCCAACGCCCTTCGTGGTATTAGCCAGGGGAGTAGTTGTTTTCTGATAGGTGTTAGTCCATTAACCTACTGTGTAGGGTGTTGAGACTGGCCTGAACGAATTGTTCTTTTAGATGATTTGATTTATAGCCAGTCTTCAAGTATGCCCACTGACTATACGTGAAAGATTTCTTTCCTTTTACGAGGAATTGGGCAAATTTGGATATGCAGTTGGTTACCTCGTTCACAGGCAGATGGAGCGACGACAAACCTGATGTTTGTTGTAGTCTTCAGCTTAGTTCGAGGAATGATACTCTGACGGAATTCGATTTTCAATTATCGGAAATCATCGACTTTATGTTGATGATATACACTACCTTGCACTGACGAGTGGCCAAACAGCCCGAAACCGGTCTGCAAGTGTGTTCCAATAATTGAAAATCTATTGCGGCAGTTGTATCGCCAACAGCATATGCAGGAATAACTTCAGTGAAGAATCCTGCACTGACACCTGTCGGATATAATCCAACGCCCTTCGTGGTATTAGCCAGGGGAGTAGTTGTTTTCTGATAGGTGTTAGTCCATTAACCTACTGTGTAGGGTGTTGAGACTGGCCTGAACGAATTGTTCTTTTAGATGATTCTATTTCAAATTGTTTAACATTTCAGTTTTGAGGAATCTCTTCTCTTCTCATTAAAAAGTGGGACATATTCATACAACTTTCATTGTTGGCCTTGAACTTTTTCCGGAACTATGATTCTTAGTTTTCGAATAGTCACAGGAATTTTAGGTGACTAATTGTTCGCTGTGATTATGATTGACAGAATCTTGTCTGTGACTTATTAATCCCTTAGACATGTAGCTAACTACAGTCCATTTGTTGTGTATACTGAAATTGGTTTTGGTTCTTTCAGTCTCTTAGGCTAATTCTTTCCTCTCATTCAAAATAGGGTTTTTGTTAATAGTGTACTGCCGCCTCACGAACAACAACCTTCAATGAATATGTAGTGTATCTGTAGAGTAGGGAGGGTGAGTGTAGGCCTACAGCACTTAGACCACATATGACCCAGTGCACATCCTCCCGAGGAGTTGTCCTCCTAGGACACCGTCCATCTCGTCCTTTCCAGGATGGTGTACAGGTTACTGAGAGACATCTACTTTATATCGGCAGGTGTAGGCCAATACTCGCCGATCACACAGTCTCTTATTGACGAACATTCCGGACACTCGCATAGGACATGCCTGACAATTTCATCTTCCTGTTCAGACATCCTGCATAGAGGTGTGCCCACTAGCCTCATACTGTGGAGGTGTTTCCTTAGTTGACAGTGGCCAGTCAGAAAACCTTCTGTTAAGCGTAGCTTTTTCCTGGTCATCGCCAGATATTTCTTCGGTTCCAGCTTTCCAGGGTCGCCCAGGGTGATCCACACAAGATTACATCTTTTGATTCCATCCCATCTCTCCAGGGATTGAGCATGGGTGTGACGTTTGGCTAGTTCCGCAGTTGTCAAAGTCATCAAGCCGTAGGTGCCACTGGATCTTAAAATTCCTAGTCCAGCCACTTCCTTGGCTAAAGAGTCGGCAATATGAAATCCTTTACTCTTGGCGTGCCCTTTTACCCACCTCAGGATAATGTTATTATCTACCGCGGCTTTGGCTAAATCTTGGGATGATTTCTCTTATCAAGATGAGATCGGGAGAAAACCCAAATCAACAATTTTGCGATTCTTTGCAAAGCTTAGTTTCGATATCGACTTATTGAGGTTTTAACTTTCAACGTGTGGAAACTAGCACCCTGAAGAACAAAGTGAACAATGCGTTTATCAGTCCATCCAATTTTATCAATTGGATGAACTCCTAAGTGGTTCAGGAATGAGCAAGTTACTGTATATCAAATCCAGATCCTTGAATTTCATTCTCAACTGGGTTTCATTCCATTAACTTTGGATAACTACGTAAGGCCTGACTATTTTGAATGATTATTTTGTCCAACCGCTGTTGAACCTAGGCGTATTTCTGTTAAACTTCTGTTGAGTTTCTACTTCTTTCGATAACTTTCTGAAACGATAAATTCTGAGATTTTAAATTGGGTTGAACTCACATCAATATTTACAGCACTCTATTCTTCATCGAATTTTCAATTGGTAGCGTAGTTGGCTTTATCTGACTCCATTTAATTGCATCAACAATTCTTTCTATTTGCTATTTGTATTCTTTCGAAAGCATCCAAATATGCGATCAGAACAACTGCAGACAGTGCGACACTAGCCTTTTATGGTCTCTGAAATCTCATATGTACTGTGTGTTCTTTGAAAGGAGTGTTAAAGTCTCATTTAGGCTGAACGGTATATTTTTTGTCACAGTGCCACACAGCTCATTACAAGATATTTACAAGTTTCATTTTATCAGCAACATTGCTGTTCACGACTTTTCATAAAACATAACGGGAAGTATTTAGTATGAAATGCTGCCACATATATATCGATCGTATTTTTTGATAGTCCAGCCATTTTCAATATGGGTCTTACTACCGTGAAATATAGAGATGTGATTGTAGATATATTCAAGAAATAATGGCTACACCTAATATCCTAAAGTTTTCTTGGCCTTTTTACACAGTTTGACATCTTTGACTCATTTTTTTTGTGGAAGACAATATCTCTAATCATAAAACTATTTTCGATAGGGCTCTTTCGTAAATTGAAACCCACACATTCAATAGTCCAATTATATGAATTGAAAGGAGTATATTGTTAGGAGAGATACATTTTTGGGAGAGATGGAGAAGTAGAAAACAGAAACCTTTCTTTTACGATTGAATATTCGATCAATGTCTTTTTGAAGTACAACACAATCTCTAAATTACTTTAAAGCATTCGAAATGTCTGCGAAAAGTAGTCCTTTGTGTGAGCAGAGTGTTATATCATTGATGAATAAAACAAATAGCAAATGCCCCTCTCTAGTCCCTGTGGAACACCTGAGTTCATTCCGTATAGATCAGGAATCGTTTCTGAAGAAACGATTTTCAAAAAATGGTGTCGAATTGGTTTCTTTCTCGTTGTTCAAAGGCCCATGAAATTCAAATCATATCATGATGTCTTCATTTTTTCAATTGTTCAAAATATATCTTTCCCAAATATATTATATGCCAAGTTCGAGTATTACCAATTGACCCCAATGATTTTTTTGTTCTAATTTCAGATAACCAAAGGATCCAACCAAACCACCTGAGTTCCAGCAGAGCAGCTTCATCAAGCGGCCCTAAAAGAGCTCGAACGGCATACACATCAACACAATTGATTGAACTGGAGAAAGAGTTCCTCTCTGGCATGTACCTTTGCCGTCCAAGGAGAATCCAACTTGCCCAGTCTCTCAACCTCAGCGAACGTCAAATCAAAATCTGGTTCCAAAACAGGCGGATGAAATTCAAAAAGGAGAAGAAGAACGGCTCCCATGGTAGAGATCAAACCTCTCCAGCTTTGTCTACCTCATCTAACAACTCCACGCCGAGACAAAGATTATCAACAGTGAAGTCAGAGGATTCCGAAATCGTAGGGAGACTTCTTAACCATTCTGCTCTGGTTCAAAATAACCAGTATATGCAGGCTCTGCCGAACTATACTGCTCCTCAGTACAATGCCCAGTGGGAGATGCCAGCAGACCGAATTATTGGCTATTCTAATCAATATTTGCCTTCCCAGAGTACATACGTTGGGCCAAATTTTGATGGGTACTATCCCCAGATGAACCATTATTTTCTAGGAAACTACGACCAGTTCAGTTCCTATATTGATCCTAGTAGAGAAGATGCGTCAAGAGTAGAACCAGGAAGTAATTTAATTGAACAACTCAATGAGCCTAGAGATGATTTCACTTCCAGAAGCTATATTAACTGGGACACCTGTCCTTCTTTGGGGATCGTTGGCAATACTGATAGTTTGACACAGTTATAAAATTGTTTTTGATATGCTTATTATAATGACGAGAAACTTGAAAGACTCATACTAGTTTGGTTGATGGAAAGCCAAATATTAATGTGTTCTCTGTGGATGCTTTCTATTTGTCTGGAAGCTCTAGACTACACTTTTACAAAAACTTGTTGGTTCTACCAAGCTGTGATATGTGAAAATTTTCTGTATATTCTGTACTTAATTGAGGCTTATTTCATTTGAAGTAATTCACAATGAAGAATATTTTTCTTGATTTAGAATAACTTCTTTCATATATAGATTTATTTGAAATAAAAATTTGGTAATTTTCATATGTTTTGATTCCTCAACGGATGGATGATTTCTTTGAACTAATTCAACATACTACAAAAATCAGACTTTTTAATTTTTCAATAGATTAGAATGACTAACTGTCTATTGTTCATCAGTGACGAGGAGAGTCACAATATGTTTTACCTGTTTGAGATCTGTTGTAGTTATATTGTTTGGAAAAATCACCAGGTACTCCACTTTATCAATTTCACATAAAGATTCAGAAACATATTGAAAAATTAAAAAACAAATTAAATATCGATTAATGCAGTACCTACCTGTACTCAAATGGAAAACGTTTTGGATATAGATTTCTAAAATAATAATACATGGATGACTTGTGACAGATGTGACAGTAATATAGTGATTTGAGCAATAATTACATGAACTAGTTGATTGCGTATAAACCCACCATTAGGTTGTGTGGAAATGGCTTAACATTCATACAAAAAAACTGGTACACATTTTTCCATACTGTCGTTATATGAGCTAAATATTCATTTCATTCCGGAATGTACATTGTCGAGCATTGTTTGTACTTTAATTGTGCTACTGGTTATAGAATTTTCAAAATAAAGTTTATTTTAAATGCGTTTTACTGCACGGTAGCTCGATTATACTATAACCAATAATGATTGAGAGTAGAAGTAAGCCCAGGTGACAGCAAATCGGGGGCGTGCTTATTAATTTTTGAGAGGGTTAAGAATGAAAGAAAAATTCTTAGTACAATTAGTTAAAATATTCATACACATTTTTTATTTATTTCATTAAAACTTTGCAATATCGTAATTTACCTAATCGTTGTAGTCATTAGGTGGGCCTTATGAAAACGGAGTAATAATCGTGGTAATTATAGTAGGTACCAAATAAATTAACAATATTTACAAATTTTTGATAATAGAATATAATATAAATGTAAATGTACAAATTTTTGTCTAATCTTCAACCTCAGATTCGTCACTGTTGCTACCGCTATCATCAAAGTGAATTATGATTGGTTCAATATTGTGTTCAATACGGTTGCCTACGTCCCACATTTTTTGCTCCTCTTTTAAAACATGCTGCATGCATTTCTTCCAGTCTTCTGCAGAAACAGTTCGAATAGCTTCTTGTAGGTGATGTTGCACGTCCACTAATTTAAATGTTTTGTTTTCTCGTGCCACATATCCTTTTGCTTGCGCCCAGATTAATTCTATTGGGTTTAATTCGCAGTGGTATGGTAGTAACCTTAAAACTATAATTCCACGACTTAACGCCATTCCATCCACTGGGAATTTTTTATATTTGTCTGTGTGTAATTTTGTTAACTGAAGTAGTTCTGCCTTTAAACTATCTTTGTTATATTGGATGTTCTTAATTATTAACCATTCTTGAATTGCTGCTTTTCTCCATGATTATTTCGGTAATGGTTCTAAATGTCGACTATGGTATGGGGCATTGTCCATGACGATGACAGACCCAGGTTCCATAAGTTGAATGATGCCTTCAAACTATTTTTCAAACACCTCCGCATTCATCTCTTCATGATAGTCGCCTGTTTTCGTAGATTTAAATATTAATTCACCATTTGGTGAATTAATATTTAAATTTTAGGAAGCGACAGTGGTAAACATCCACTGTCGCTTCCTAAATGCGTAACTATCAGACGACTACCTTTTCCAGATGGCTGTTTTAACCCAACTGATAAACCTCCAATAAAGGCTTGTCGTGCACTTGTTATATTACCATCCTGCCATACTTTTTTGACCGTATGTCCTTGGTTAACCCATGTCTCGTCCATGAAGTACAATTTTTTTTATATCCGGTTCGGAAACATTTATCTTCTTGGAGAAAACCGATGCCTGGGTTTTTGTGGCATAGAATTGAACTTGGTTACTTTCACCTCAATTCGAAATCACCTCTAGATCCTCATTAAAGTATGCAACCACCTGCTGCCGGTGAAGATGTGCCTCCGTAACCGACGTCCTGGAATCCAAACGGAATGTCGAGACCAGCGTGCTGTCGTCAGCAAAGCAATATGTCGGATTCTTGTTTTTTTCCAATAAGTCGTTGATGTACAATAAAAAGAGAGTTGGAGACAATATGGATCCCTAGAGAACACCAGCGTTGATGGTGAAAGTATTCGAGATATATCTATCGACAGCCACTTGCAGAGTGGAGGAGGAGTGTAAGAAGCTGGAGAGCCATACACTGAAATGATCCGACAGGCTATAGCATCAAAGTTTTGCCAGCAAATTCTCATGCCACACACGGTCAAAAGCCTTAGAAATATCAAGCGAAACAGCTCTTGATTCTCCATGTTTCTTGATTGCGTTATTCCAAATATGGGTGATATACGATAGAAGGTCGCCTGTTGATCTCAGTTTCCGAAAGCCATATTGATGATCGCTCAAGATGTTGAAGCCTTCCAAATATTTGAGGATATGGTGGTTTACGAATTTCTTCATCATTTTTGATATCAGTGATAGCAAAGCGACTAATATAAAGTTGAAAACATGTAATACAATATCCTAGCTCTAGCCGTGAATTTACATTTCTCAACATATTTTTTGTCACTGACAAGATTTGCAAGATCTTCTGTGGTTTTCCCGTATGTTCATCAATATTCATATACTTTCAGTCATTGATGCTGTTGAATACACTTTATTGTAGTATGCTGGGAACAGTTTTTGAATTTTTCTTGCACTCTCAATATTTCGAGACCATTTTTGTTCTTTCGAATGAGAATTCCGTTAATTTTCAGCTGACTGTGTTAAAGTCAGAGAGTTAGAATGAAGTAATGACTCAAGTTAATGATTGCCTGTATTCTCTACTAATTAGGAATTGCTGATAAGATCATTTCCATAATATTGCACAACGTGCATCTACTTGTGTCTAGCTTTCACTAGTTTGATCAATTGGCATTTTACTGTTGGAAGTTTATTGAACAGGAAAACTCACGCTGCGTATCATGAGGATTTCAATGATGATTGTGTCATATTATTTTTCACAATCTGTAAAATAAAATCCCAGAAAACTTTATCAATATATGAATGAGCAGATCATTGAGTCTTGCTCCTGCTATAATATGAAAAACAATACAAAATCTGTTGGAAACATGTATTCTAAAGTCGAGAGCATTTTTCATGAACTTAACGATGAAGTTTTGCATTATAGTCTTGTTATAATTATCGATCAGAGTTGTAAACAAAATGTCTATGTGAGTTTTTCGATGACGTTTATTTTTGTTTGTTTCCGTAGCAACTAAACCAAATCATATTGGTGCTGAAGGGGCAACTGTCTTATTTCGAAACAGCTGATGTCCACCATTGTGGATGACAGAGTTCCACGTAAGTGAAATTTTATCTCTCTCATATACTATATTGTGTAACAATCTTGTGAATGATATCTGATTTAATGCCGTAACGAATGTTTGGAATACAAACTAAGTAGAGTATAGAGTGTTTTCTGTATAACTCAGTGTTTATATAATAGTATTTGCTTCGAAACTTCTTTTCTTTCATGTAATTCAATGTTTATCTGGAAGTAGCTTTTTTGAGAGGGATTTTTCTTGCAGCTTATGTCTGAAAGTTACTTCTTCGTGGAGTTTATTTAGATTTTTTTTGTATGAAGATATAGAAGTATAAAAAACCTTTCTTCCTCAAAAGAAAGGTTGAAATATACCTTTTCCAAAAATATTTTTGTTTTCAAGCATAATGATTCTCGATCTTTGTAAATTTTGGAATGGAAGTGAATTATTTGTCATCACATATAAAATAACCAAACAATATATTATTATTTTTCTTGTTTCATATACTTAAAATAGAGAAATGCATCGCCAAAACATGAATATCATCATTTATTTTAATGCGTAATATAGGACTAGTGTGAATCTTCATTTGGAAAAAATTGTCTTAGATATACAGTCTTAAAACAATATACGATCTAGTTGAATTGTTCATGTAATAATAATCCTTTCACATTTTGTCATATTACCTACGATATCACATCTTTTGAATTCAAAGTTTATTGAGTTGCGTCTGCCCAATAAAAATATTATTTTCGCAAAAAATTGTAGGTATATAATATACTGCCAAGATTTGCAGGTCATGCATAGAAGTTTCTTTCAAACTCAAACTGTAAGAAAAATCCCTTCTGAAACATCTACTTTCATATGAATCTTGACTTACAGGAAAAACACTTTCATCCATTCAGTTGGTACTCTAAACATTCGTTATGGACTTGAAACAGATATATCCCGCAAATTAATATTTCAAATAGCATTTACATAAAATTTCACTCACATGGAAAAAATATGTTGAAGTTGAAAACTCTTGTCTGCAAGTCAGATGCTTTTCTCCCGTTTTTCGGATAGTTTTCACATTTTTGGAAAAGACTAAAGAAGTAGGAAGCCAAAAACCTTTTTCCAAAAATACTATTCACATCATCTGTCCTTATTTTCGGAAAATTCATTTAAAGTTGATTTATTCTAATTAGATTTCAGATCTTCCAAAACCGTAAAAGTTGACCACATATATTTTTCGCAGGTGATCTTTTACAGTTAGAAAATAATTTTTTTAATATTAACAATAATCCACAAACAATGATAGCACAAAATTTTATTAACACAGTTCATAAACCACTAGTGACAGAATTAACAACTAAGTTCGTAAAGCTATAGTTAGTTATGAAAATATTACAGTCCCTATTAATTATAGCAGTAATTTTCATTTGATTATGGTGAAAGTAATGATTGATATTCAGCTGTTCTCAATGAACCTAAAATGTCAATTGACTATCTATTACTTGATGATCAAATAAGAGATTAAATTAGGATTTTATAGGACCAAAGTAATGGTCTAGTGCTCAGTATATATTTAGCAAAGGTTCCTAAAGGAGGAAAACCAAAATTGAATGGTGTGAAGTGATAAAATCCATGAAGCATGTTCTGGTTCTTTCAAGGATAACAAGTTGGTGAGAAAGTGATTCGACGTTATTTCAAACTTGAATGTATGCAAAATATTTTCTAAGCGATATTTTGATGGTTTCTATACAATTTTTTTAAGTGAAATTTCAGATGATTGATAGTCAAAAATGACTTTTTGGTATCTACTAAAAACAATATTTTGTGGTATTCAAATTAATGAGTTTCAAAGTGCCTGAAACACAATTTCATTTATGAGATATAAATAAATATGGTTTAAGTGTTCGTTTCGGATTTTATAATTGCTATCATTTCTCTTTCTGCCTATTAAATTAAATTTAATATATTCTTTATGTAGAAATGTTTAATCATAAAAGGTTTTGTTATTCGAAGTTCATTGTATAAAACGCTCAGAGCAATGGAAAAAATATGAATAGGTACCTAAAAATTAAAAAAAAAAAACCTCTCGAAAAACTCTATGGTACATAGGGAGACGTGAAAATTGCGATTGTGTTTTTATTCAGCTCAGTCAACCAATTACCAGGGCCGTAATTTAAACGGGAATAATTTACACAATTATAATCAAATATTACGGAAACATCCCGAAATAAAGAATTGAATGTAATTTCTTAGTATGAAGTGAACGTCGGCAAAACAAAAAATACAACAAAAAATACAGGTCCGTATTTAAAATTTAAAAGATGGGGTGGCCCAAGTCAGATAACACCGTGTATAAAATATTTATGGACATATTTTTATAGCCCACATCAAGTGACAATAGCAAAATGTGGACAGATTTTCAATATGTCTGCGAATAAAGAAGAAATCAACAAAAAAATTATTTGTAATTTTTTGGTTTTTCCTGTATATCTCCAGAATCAGAAGAGCTATATTCAATTTTTTCACATCATTCAATATGTTTATGAAATAAGCAACTTTGCCACAATTTAACCGACACTCTATCCCGTATCGTTTACGAGATCCCCATGTTTGCTAATGATATCAATATGTCTTATTGGGATTTATTCCTATTTTGACATTAAACAATTTTTTATTTTTTTTTTAAGCTGGCACCCTGATTCTTTTGTTATCTCACAAAAAACTTCACATACACTTCCAAAAGTTGCTAGTTAAGGCAGTTCATTAAAAGAAAATATTTCAAAAAATGAAAAGAATCAACTCAATTGTATCGAGGAAAACGTTGTAAAATATTTAGAAATCGCTTTTAAACACGCTTATTTCTGATTCCAGCTGACCTTATTGTGGCTACCGAACGAATCCCTGTTATTCTCAGTCAATAATGACATCGTAAAAGTCATAATAATGTGGTCGGACAAATAGAACAAGGTGTTTTCTATTGCCCAGAAGTCGCCTCTGGCTTGCTTAAGGATAATAACCCTTTTGTAGACGGCGGCGACTGGATTGACTTTGCATATAGTACCTTTGCCAAATCCAATTGTTTATAAGACGCCAGGCTTTAGATGTCTGGTTTCGCAAATTCGGGTTTTTCACTCCAACACCGATAGTTATCAGTGGCAATGCCACTGATATTTCATAGCCTGGGTCACAAGATCCTTTTTTTGGAACTTCTGGTCCAAGGGCACCGAAAATTATGATCTAGGGCTCATTCAATTCGGAATAACCTTCAGCAATTTTTGGAAAAATTTCAAGAGGGGCTCGAAAGAATGCAAAAAGTTATAAACAATTTAGTAAAAAAGGGGGGTTTTGGTATTTATTATCTTGGAAAATATCAAAGATATCCGAAATTTGAAAAAAGATCTTTATAGAGGTGGACATTTCCTAGCAAAAAGTTCCACCTCCTGAAACTCTGTTACCAATATACAGGTGTTCCATCTCAGACGAGCCACCCCGAATATTTCTTATCCCATAGTGAGTGGAAGAATTGCCCAAATCACGTCGAATGATTTTGTTGGAGGACATCTTTTAACGTATTTTTAAGGCTTGAACGAGCAACCCCCTAATAGGTTGCTCTTCAACCCCCCAAACTTGAATAGGGGGGAGGGGTTGAGTGATACTTTATTTGAAAGGTCTTGGAAGCTTTCATAACGGTGTTTGAAAAACGTGAATTTGTTGAACCGTTTTCGAAAAAAATCAATTTTGCAGCTCAAATGAGCCACCTTGATAGGTTTCCATATGTTGCGTATTTGTACGCTGGCTTGGCTGAATACGTTGTTGGACAACATGTATGTGGCTTCCTTGAATTTTCTCCTAAACCAATGTTCCCCTCTGTGCAAGATCTCAGCTTGGGACCACTCGATGTTGTGTAGATGGGTCCAAACATGGTCTGCTATTCCTGATTTGCTGGTTTCCCCTCGCTGTGTGTGTTTCTTGTGCTCGGCAAGGCGAACATTCATGCAATTCTTGGAATCGCAGTCCGCGTTTGGTGGCCTGGTTTTCGTGAGGCTGCTACGGATAGTGTTACCGGATCTGATGTTGTACTTGGAACCAATTCTTCTTATCCTCTCCGATAATCCTCTGATGTAGGAAAGTGCAAGCACTGGTTGTGACGGCTTCTCTTCCTTGCGAGGCTCCTGCTGTCTTTTAGCCAGAGTCTTTTCTACTATCGCTATTTTTATTTGTATTTTATTTCACTATTATCTCATTTCAGGTCAATTTTGCCTAATATATTTGTTATTTTCAGCTATTCATTTTTAATTCTTCTTTTTTAGTTGTTTCAGGGATTTCAAATCATTTCATATAGTAAACAATGGAAGTCCGAGCTAGTGAAAATTAAACAATCTTCAAAAAATCACATTCTTGAAAAAATTGAATTGTTTTATTATCATGCTAACAATCAACAAAATCAAATCTGCGTATTTAAATCAAGTATTCAAATTGTCCTCATTGACTTCCATACAATCTTGACTGAAAACTGTCTTTGACATGGTTCAGCATAATTGGAATTATTTGACGACACTTATTCACAATTCTTTGGCGTAGTTCTTTCAAATTTTCAGGGTGAGTCACAAAAATCTTGGACTTGAGATGTCCCCACAAGAAGAAGTCCAGAGAGTTCAGGTCAGGAGATCGGTCATGCCACTCGATAGGAGAGGTTCTATGGAGTGGCATGGCCACTCCAACCACAATCCAACGACCAGGGTATTGCAAACTGAGGTATTGGCGAACTGGTGCGGCGCAGTGCGGAGGAGCTCCGTCTTGTTGGAAATGCTATAGTTGTTCAAGTAGTAGAGGATCGTTTTCTAATTTTTCAGTTATTAACTGATCGATCGCATTTTCCAGCATTTCAAAATAACTTTCGCCAGTTAAATTACCAGGAAGTTGTCGTACAGATTGCGTGTTTGGCATAAGTTGGACATGGACCACCACAGCTGCTCCTTCATCATTCACAATTCCAATGGGTGCCTTTTTTTAATCCATTACTGAACCGTCTCGACAGATTTTGAAATCAGTTTCAGTACTTACTTATGGCGAACGCTACGATCAGGATGGTTTTGGTAAATATCCTTGCAGCCGCTCGGGCACAATTTTGTTTTTGGTAATGAAGGCGAACCAGCTCAACACGTTCTTGCAATGTTTACACTATATTTTTTGAAATTTTAAACAAATCAGCAAAGTAGGAACTCAACAGATTGATTTCAATTCTGAAATTATCAAAGGAACGTTACAACCAGGTAATCACCTTCTAACCACAAATAAATTAAGGCAAGATAAGGAAATGTTTTGCTGTTCTTTTATTTATTAGTTGGAGAGAAAGTATTATCGTATGGAAGTCAATGGAGGACAATTTGAACATTGGATTTAAACACGCAGATTTGATGTTTTTGATTGTGAGTAATGTGATTCAAGAATGTGATTTTTTGACGATTGTTTGAGTTTGTAAAAAGGGCTTGATAAAAATGGACTCGTACATTGTAAAGATAACCAAATTAATCAAGGTGGCTCATTCGAGCTGCAAAATAGATTTTTGGCAATAACGGTTCATCAAATTTACGTTTTTCATACACCGTTGTAAAGAGGCTTACAAGACCTGGTTTACCTATATGAGTTACCTTTATAGCATAAATAGGATTAGCTCGCACTAGTTCTTAGTTTTAATCTACCTCTTTGAAGATGATCACTTGATGATTGAAACACGTATCGAGGTGTTAAAAATAACGATTTGGTGTTGGGAAAGAAAACTTCGGTAATATTCATTAATACACCAAAGGTTCCAAACAGTGCATCATAAGTACATAATGACGGCCAGGTCAACGGAACTGAATCTGTATCAACTAAAATTTGGCTAATACAAGCAGATATTAGGTTTCTGAAGAGCTGTAAAAGATATTGAATTTTTCCAAATTTCATTAACGTAAATATTCCTATTGAGTCTTCAGTTGGTGATAAAGTCCAAAAATTCGCCAAAAAAATATGACTTGATTTAGAAATCGATCATGTGTACACTAACCGTAGTCTCTTAGAATTAGATTGTTATAGTCTATATAAAAAACTAATATATAGATTAGACGAAAATGATTACGTACAACAAACTTGATTGTTTATGACGAAGTTGTTTGAATTCAAGTTCGTTTCCAGTGAATAAGACATTGCATTACATTTGGATATGTTGAGAGATAGATTATTCTTCCGACACCATGTAGCAATGCGATTTAAATTCAGGGCGAGACGTTCGCAATCATTAGAACATGTTATATTGTGATAGAGTTTCAAGTCATCTGCGTATAAAAGGAAATTGACATCAATCTCAGCTTCGATATCATTAATGAACATATTGAACAGTAGGGGTCCTAGGGGAGAAAAAACGCAATAAGCCCAAGAAGTCGCAGTGTTTCCTGGAGACTTGGACGAAATGGACAAGTCAAACAGCTCCCAAGGTACCAAAACAAAAAAAAAGGGTCCTAGATTTGATCCTTGTGGTACACCAGATGTGGCTATATATTCAATAGACTTGAGGCCATTGAGTTGGACGCTCTGCTTACGGTTGTAAAAATACGATTTGAAGAGGGTAATTAATTCATTGGATAGCCCAAAAGTCGAAAGCTTTTTGATCAGGTCAAGTCTGTCGAACGCTTCAGAAATATCAGTGTAGATGACATCAGTCTGAGACTGACAATCAATACTCTCTGCAATACATTGAGTGATTGTTACAAGATTGGTGGTGGTTGAACGTCTTTTCATCAAACCGTGTTGATTGGGGCTAATACTGTTGCTGACATGACAATAGATTGTCTTCTCAAGAAGCATCTCGGAAAAGTTTCATATGATAGAGATTGGTCTGTAATTTTTTTATCTCACTTGTATCTTCTTTTGTGAAAATTGGGCAGACTTTCGACGTTTTCCATATTCATGGTACAGTTGATGTTTTCAGGCATATATTAGTTGAAGTTGTTAGTGGTTCAGAGCTAAGGCACAATCTTTAATGATGAGTGCTGGAATTATGTAAAATACCAATCGTTAAAAAGCATTCGAAGCGTTTTACTAATTCTTAACGATTGTTATTTCACATTTTTTTTGACAAAACCACATTCTAGAATCCCATTTTAATATGTATGTCTCTTTCTTATACTTCAGGTCCCGAAGATGAAACAATAAAGTTTCGAAACGTGGACAAATTAACCCTTGTTTTTCTTCAACATTTCGACCGAATTCCCGCCAACTTAACAATCGAAATCATATTTAACAGTCGCCATCCTATTGTTTCTAATAATTTTTATTATTGACTTCCGCCCCTCGACTAAATTGAAAATATTCTTTGCCATTCGTTTTTCATCTGATGATAAAAACAGTCTGAAACACGAAAGTCAATGTCTTTATTGTTAAATCTCCAGCCTGAGTAGATTCATGTGAAATATAAAGGAAACAAAATGGTGAGAAGTGATGATGGAGATATTTTTAGATGCCAGATTGGAAAAGAGGTATGTAGTACATTGAATTCACCCACATCGTGAACCTTTTGCACAATTTACTGTGAGCAGAGCAAAAATGCAGAGAAAAATGTGTGCGGGATGGACTAAAGCAAATAGTCCAGTCATATTGGGGATTTCATTTCGGAATGAGACATAATGAACTGTAAATTCGTATACACCGTTATTTTGGCGTTTTCAACGTTATATCGAAAGTCTAATTGAATCTCGTGTCTATGCAAGTAGTTATTCAAAGTCAAAAGTAGAAAAAATCAGTTTTTCGGGATTATCTCGACTTTCATAATATTCCAAAGATGTTGATATTGGTTATGAAATGTGTAGAATGTAGAATTTACATCAAATTTGGTTGAAATTGTTTTCATATGCCCGAGTTTTTAGTTACAGGGCGAAGAACCCACAGCTCTCAGCCATACTGTCTGTGATGCCAGGTTAACGGTCAATGTCAATGTATATTATTTATACATACATTTTTATTAATTATAATGTTTTGACTAACGAATAATACAAATTATTCATTGTTGATGAAATTTCATAAATTTATCAACTTCATACAGAGTATTATACATTGAGATTCCCTTCAAAGTTAAGAAAAGGCAATTTTCCAGTCTCCATTTTGACAAGGTAAACTATTTAAAAACACAAGCAATTATTCACTAGGTCACCTTAACACCTTATTACTCTTCAATTGACACTTTTCAATTGAACAATCAACATTTTTCTTATAAAAAACTCAATTTAAAAACGAATGCTTCTTCTGGTGACCTTCTTCTATTTCTTGGTTATTTACTAGTGACTTTTCAGAAAAAAGCGGATTGTATTTGCCGTTGCCCACTATTTCAAATTCGTAGATTTGGATTTTTACTTTGACCATCCACTTTGATGTCCAACCATGCATCAATCATAACGCATCATCTATAAAATTGATTAAAAAATTATAATTTAAAAATTTGCGTGTAACTCATTCTCACTAGGATTATTTTTCGGAATATAAGCTGCTATTAGTCCAGATCACTCTGTCAAGTTCTGATTATTGGAGTCCTTGGTGGAATGTTCCCTCTCTACTCTCGAATCTTAAAATTATACCGGCTTGCCGCACTGAGGCAGAAATCTCAGCCGCACAGATGCAGAAGGCTGAGTGGGGAGTGGTCGTTGGTTGATAATGCTGGCGCGCCCTCCCAAATGTATCGGGGCTTCGGGGGATAGGGTCTGACCAGCGCATACTACGGTACAAAAAAAATTATAAGAATAATATTTATTCATCTATGATGCATAACAAATAGAATCAACATCTTTAAGGAAATGATAAGTAAATTGCAAATCCACTGAGGGTTTAACTCTGTGAGTGGTTAAATTAACAAATACGTAATCATGAAAGTCGTGTCAGTCAATAACTATCTCTTTGAAATTGATGATTACATCAAATCATCATGGTTCATGGAAAACTGACATTCACGTGAAGGTGCGACTTTTGTGAAACAAAAATGTAATAGATATGTTTTACTTCTTTTCTACCGAGTATATATTGTAATTTTATTCAAAGAAAAAATTACCAACTCAATAAAGTACATTCCCTGAAGAAGCTTTCCAGTGACAGGCGAGAGCTTGGCAAAATCCATAGAATATAAGTGGCAAAAGTCAACTGTGCATAATTAACCAGTCTTGATGAACATTTTAATATCCCAATCAAGATAAAGTATACCTTCATGTACCTGGAAATGTAAACATCGATAAACTATTGATAATGTTTGTTTCTCAATTGAAATATCGAAATAGAAATGAAATTCGCAAACTCTTTGGAATCGAGAGTTTTCATTTTGAAGTTTACATATCTTCAACCTCTGAGATGAAAATCAAGGAAAAACCGCAACATTCTATACTTTGCAATGTTATATTATAAGATGAACAGGTAGATAGATTAATTTATTAACCTCTGATAACACCAGGCGGCGTATCCTGTCAAAAGGTTATATAAGGACCTACCTAGACAGATAAGTCCTTATAATACCACGTGTATCTATTTGTCAGTGGATATGTTCGTTTTGATTTTTGAATAAACAATCCTTGTCTTGTGGTGACCACAATGTATGTGTATGGACCGCAACAAGAAAACAAAGTGCTAGGAAACTGGCAACAAATGTTATTGCACGAAAAAATTTTCCCGAATTCAAGTGACAGTGAAGAGGGGATGAGTTCGGGTTCCAGTCATTCTCATCAAGTTGTAAGCAACAAAAATGTAAGTTATTTGATATTATATGTGTGACTGACGACTTGTTCATTTTGTAGCAATTCATGATCACTTTACTGAAATGAATAAAAACACTTTTGTCTAATTATCACAAGTTAATTTTATAATTATACGACCGGTTTCGGGTTTAACCCTCATTATCAAGTATAAAACAGTTTTATTCTTGATAGTGGGGTTAAACCCGGAATTGGTCGTATAAATGAAATTAAGTGGTGGTAATAATACAGAAGTGTTTTTATTCATTTCATCAAAGTGATTATTTGATATCATCTTATTCAACTAATTGAATTACTTCTTCAGATGATATGGTGCTGCAGGTTTTTCCGGGTTTTCCTGCAGCTGCAAATGCGCCACTGGAATCAATGAAGTTGTCCCGGAGCGCCAATTGATTTTTCTTGTTTTTTTTTATAATTTCATGATTTGTATTGTAAAAACATATAAATAAATCGTCTACGGAAGAGTAGAAGGACCTTACTAGTTATTCTTTCAATTTATTTGGCACTTTCGTCTGTGTCTGGAAGTAACTTCTTTCCATGTTTTAATAGTTCTAGTTGAAAATGGTGAAAAGTAGAGGAAATGGTCGGAAAAATAGGTGCGATGGCCGAAAGTAGGCATCGGCGGCTAAATTTGTTGATGCGAACGCGGCTTCTGAAGGTCACAAAAATAATTTTTGTCAATTATTAGATAGTGATTCGAAAATAAGGGTGTATTCTGAATACTACTGGAAATTTGTTTATACAAAATTGTTGAATTTATAAACCATAAAATCATTGATGATTTTTTTGATAATTTGTAGAGAAATGTCAATTATGATTTTCAAAATAGAAAACGTTTCTCAACTAACTATTGAAACATGTAAAAAATACGAAAAAATTATAAAAAATAAAAAAAAATAATATGTTGTTGCTAAAAATCATCATATCATGAATTCAAAATAATTATAGCAAAACATTTTTTGATAAATTATAAATTATATATATATATATATATATATATATATATATATATATATATAAATATATATATATATATATATATATATATATATATATATATATATATATATATATATATATATATATATATATATATATATATATATATATATATATATATATAAATTATAAATAATACAGATAGACTTTCAGGGTGTGGGACTTTTTTTTTTGAAAATTCCCTCCTCTTTAAGTTTTTCTAAAACTTCCCGATTCTATATGGTTTTTGAAATGTTTGCAAAACCTAAATGCCTTTTTCCAACAACCTTTTTTGTTAACGAATTCTGCAATTACTTATGTGCTAAAAAACGGTATCAGCACATTTTTTCAGATATCATTTTGGATCAAATGAGCCAACGCACATATATTTCCGATGATTATCTCTATTTTTCATAATTTTCAGCATATCTTCGTAAATAATCTATATTGAACAAGATTGCTTTATTCCTTCACTCGGGAGTTTTCCATAATTTTTTGTATGAAAATGAGAAGTAATAGGACATTCATTGAAATTTCTGAAACAACCTGAAACAAAATAGTAACACTACAACCTTTTACCTCAAAAACATCACTTTTTTGCAATTTATCCAACTTTGTAGAATTCATCGTAAATTAAAAATTTACTTAGAAAATAATGCGTTATCCATGGTATGAACAAAAAACCAACCATTCTTCATTGTGCAATTTTCAGTTTAATTTGAAAGGTTTCAGATTTATAAATTCCATCCTGGAAATTTATAATCTTGAATCCTAATCCGATTTGAAGGTCGTATAAAACGAATAATTTACCTACTTTTCCACGAATGCTAGAAACTGGTAGTTTCTGTTCTAGCAAACATTTTTGTTGGTATCAACTGTCAATTTTAGTGACATTATTCGATGCCTAGATATAAAAATTATTTTTAATGCCAAGACAATGAAAAATAACTTTTTATTTTTTCGAAATCGTGCTCTGTATAAGTACCCGACCAAAAATACCCTAATAAATTAACTACAAAACAAAGTTACTGTAAATATAGTTTTATGGCAAATATAATTAGTATCCAATACTTATAAGACAACGACAAATTACCGAATTTGATTATAATTTCGACTTTCAACATTAATAATTTAATGAAAACACAGACATGACATAGAACATAACAAAAATGTAATTTTCTGATCGATTCGGCCGTTACTTGATGAAAATCCATGGTAATTTAAGAAATCACACCGGAAACGATTTGTTCCTCACTATTTCCAAAAATATCACATATTTTGCTATCACAGTAACTTTTTTGTAGTGAATAACACTTAATAGTATGTTATTCACCACGAAAAAACTATTGTGATAGCAAATCGTTTTCGATGTAGTTTGTGAAACAAAAATGTAAGCAAATGAAATTCTATACAGTGCATTTCTTCAATGTCCTCCCCCTTTTATTTTCTCAACGGGTCAATCAAAAAAATTGGAATTTTTGTCTGGAGTAATGTGGTGGTGCTCCATCTTGTTGGAATACAATATCCATATCGAATTCATTAGGATTCGTTTCGACGTTTTCAGTGATGAGAGGGTCAACAGCAGTTTCCAGAATATTCAAATACAGTCTTCCTGTCGAATTTTGATTCGTAAATAGAGGTCCAACAATATGGTTTCCCAATATTCCTGTCCAAACGTTAATTTTTTCTGGATATTGGGTATGTGTTTCCCGTCAAACGTGAGGGTTGTTGTCACTCCAATAACGGCAATTTTGTCTGTGCACATTGCCGTTTAAAAAAAATGTAGAGATAGGTAGGATGCCTTGCAACGGTTTCTGTCACGATTTCGCAGAATTCTGTTCTTCGATCAGGGTCATCTTCAGTTAATTGAAGTACCATTTTAATTTTGTATGGATGATACCTATTCCTCTTCAAAATCTCCACACAGTAGAAGAGACACCTAACAAACATTCGCGACGATATGAGTAGACTGTTCAGGATTTACTATCATCTCACCAATCATTTGCACTTGCTGTTCTTCCGGAATGGACGGATGACCTGGGGGCTTTTTGTTATGTACACTACCGCTAGTTGTGAGTTAAAAAATCCTCTCGGTCTCGTGGAAGTTACGCGTCGCACCGTAAATAAAAATCGCTTCAATTTTTCCTTCCAATGAACGAGATTTTTGACTGGTACCTCTCTACTAGTAAAACAAAAGAGTAAATGAGACTATTCAAACCAAACAATGATTTTCATTGTCGTACTGACATTTTGTGTCAGTCAAAAAATAACTCATCAAACCTTATCGCGTTGTTGGATATGCCACATGGCAGATAAAAAGGATTATTTCTAGAAAAATCGATATTACTGTGTTTGTCTTCAGGAAATTATCAAATGTTCCGCCATTTTGTAGTAGGTGAAGATATTGACTTCATATTCTGGGGTTGTGAAGTATTCGTCAGGACCTTCAAAATGATGTATCAGAAGACCCCCATTTCCAATAAATTTTTTGTTCCAGATGGCGCCATCTTGAAAGTTACATCTGTCAGTTTTAATTCAAAATAAAGTATTCCTGTATTGATTTCATAATCCCAAATTTCAATTTGTATATTATTAATGATTGTTGTGGATATTTATAGTATTGTGCGAGCAATTTTCCAAAATCACTCTCCTGGCTTGATAATCCATTTTTATCTTTGCAATTCTATTACAGCCAGCGCCAAACGTGATGGCGGCGATAACAGAGGTATAGACTCTCCCAATTAAATTACTATAAGCCCGTGTCCTACCTATAATTAGTGTTTCAATTTGAGTAGCAAATGGAACATGACTTCTTTGTGATTTCCCTTCATATTTTTTTTAGGTAATAGTACAGTTCATGGAAATGTTATATAATAATACACACTTGATGACTGATTTTTTTAGGTAATGACAATTATTTAAAAACATCACGAATTATTCAGACGGCAATCACCAACAGCTTTGGAGGACAAGTAACGATACGCCTCGGTACAAAGCATTTGTATGTCTTGTAAGAATTGTAGTGGGGGTTACATTTGTACGCAAGGGGTGGGCTCGCTATCACGTTCGGCGCTTGCTGTATTATTATTTTCTTTCAACTGTGAGAAAAGTCTTTCACTAACATTTTTTCTTGCAACTATAGAGACTAGGATATAACCTTCGAGTATTGTTGATGATCTCCAACCCCCATGCATTTTTAACGTGGTTATATCTGCCCCATGTTGTTTGTATATCCTATCATTAGTGATTTTGATAAGTAATCAGATAACCAGCCTGATAATCTACAATCTCCATATTTTCTGTAGAAGTATAAATGTTCCACTTCAATAAATGAGAGTATTTTTTCATCTTCATGTCCCCTTATATCTTCAATTTGATCTTTTTCTATTTGGTGCTCATCACCTCGACTTGCTTACCATAGGCCAAAAATTAAAGCAGCCTAAAATAAAAAAAATGTTCGCATGAAAGTTAATTTAAAAATTTTTCAATTCCAAATGTTTATTTTTCTGTATAGGTCATTATATATCAAATTTTATTCTCAGTTGTTACCTCATTTGGAAAAAGTGCTATGATGTGGGAATGATTTCACTAAATTAGGTGAGGTAGATCATCAAGAAATGAAAAAAGAATCTGTTCTACTTAATTCACATGTTTGCTTTCATTTCAGAATGACGCTGTGTCAACCCTTGCGGAAGTAATGAACCACACTGTTATGAACCTTGGCTGCCCTAACAATGATGTACAAGTACAGAACAATGCTATGAACTTTGGCCGCCCTAACAACGATGTACAAGTACATAACAACGATGTTATGAACTTTTTTCGCCCTAACAACAATGTACAAGTACAGAACAAAAATGCTGTGAACTTTGTCCACCTTAACAACGATGTACAAGTACAGAGTAACAGTATTATGAACTTTGTCCGCCCTAACAACGATGTACAAGTAGAAAATAAAAATGCTATGAACTTCGGCCACCCTAACAACGATTTACAAAAGAAGAAAAACAATGACATTAACTTTGGCCGCCCTAACAACGATGTACAAGTACATAACAACGATGCTATGAACTTTGGCCGCCCTAACAACGATGTTCAAGTACAGAACAACACTGTTATGAACTTTGGCCCCTCTAACAACGGTGTACAAGTACAGAACAACACTCTTATGATTTTTGGCGGCCTTAACAGTGATATAAAAGTACAGAACAATGATACGAACTCTGACGCCCCTAACAACGATGTTCAAGTACAGAACAACAACGGTATGAACTTTGGCGGCCTTAACAATAATATAAAAGTAGAGAACAATGTTATGAACCTTGACGGCCCTAACTATAATATAAAAGTACAGAACAATGTTATGAACTTTGTCGGTCCTAACAACGATATACAAGTACAGAACAACAATGGTGTGAACTTTGGCAGCCTTAACAATAATATAAAAGTACAGAACAATGTTATGTACTTTGACTGCCCTGAAAACAATATGCAATCACAGTACAACGTTGAACACCCAGGAAGTTTGCCTGGACCAAACCCAATCAGTAAGTTTAATTATGAGAATTTTTTTTTTTTCAGACCCGTTTTTTTTCAGAGAAATATTTCAAGGTAGAGTCTATGTATCTAAAGATAGTCTAAACGGAGTAGCTTGGAGTAGCGATTGCATATTGAATCACGTGTGTTTTGTAAACAAATTTCTCAAAAAAACTACCAATAGATTATTATCGATTACGTTTATTATAGGATCTTTCATTAGGCACCTCCCATCTCTAAATTCAAATAAAACAAAGTATGAGTGAAACGTCCAATTGTCTTTGACTTTGACGCTTGAATCGGACTGGATCCTCCTGGAGAAGGAAATATTAGGAGCAGATACTTGTTGGTTCACAGATGGATCAAAAACACCTTCCAGTTCTGGTGCAGGTGTTTTTAGTCGCAAACCCAGGACAGAGATATCAACCTGCCTAGGAACCTATGCGACTGTATTTCAAGCGGAAACTTACGCTATTGACTGGTATGCGGAGAGATTGGAAGAATCCAACCTCATACAAGTCAATAAAAATATTCTCAGATAGTGAAGTGGCGTTGGAAACTCTTGCCTCCTACCGACCAACGTCTAAATTGTTAGCAAATTGCCAAAAACGACTCTCCTCATAAGGAAGACTCAACAAATTGTATGTGGTTTGTATTCCTGACCATTCGGCCTGGAAGGCAATGAGGCTGCTGTAAAGGAGGGTGCTGCAAGCAGCTTCATCGGACCAGTACTTGTCATTGGCATTGCTTTAGGCTTTGCCAAAGATTGAACACCTGGAAGACCAGAAGGTTTATGGACTTCTGGCAAAATCTTACAGGATTGACCCACTCCAAGGCGTTTATTCATCCTTCGAAGCTTCGATACCAAACAGTTGTTGGACTACAGTAGGGATGAACAACGATGTCGAACAGGCCTTCTTACAGATCACAGTCGTTTGAATCATCATATGTAGAGACTCGGACTGTTGGAAGAGAGTGTGTGTCACCTCTGTTTGGAAAATGATGAAACAGCACAGCATATACTTTGTGCCTGCCCCGCTGGGGACCGAATCAGGTTTTCAGAATTCGGCAGAACCGTACTCTTGCCATCTGACCTGAAAGACCTTTCACCATACAAACTAATCGGCTCCGTTAAGAAGCTGAGTTTATTTGGTCGAGTGTGAGTCACAATAAACCCTTGCGGGTTGCGGCGGAGGGCACTCCGCCGCAACCCGCGGGTTGAGGCGGCACTCTCTCTGGTCCAAACCCAACCTTACGCTGGCTTTGATGACCGCTTTGGTTTGTGGCTTATTCGTATACACCTGTGAGTTGAGAAAACCCCACAAGAAATAGTCTAACGGGATCAAATCGCACGATCTCTGTGGCGGATTCTTCGTGCAATGACCATGCCCTCAAATCGCTCGTGCAGAATATCCAATGTGGCATGAGCTGTGTGGCACTTAGAGCCGTCCTGTTGAAACCACATGTCGTTGGTGTCCAGATCATCAGATTGAGGCCGGAAGAAGTTGGTAATAATGGACTTAATTCATGATTTTTGGTTTATAGTTCTCTTAGTAGAAATTTCAAATTGATAAACAGTGCACTTTGTTTCAGCTCTCTGAGTAGCATAGTTTTCCCGTAATTAATTATTAAAAATCGAATGTGATAGGCTAGTGACGTCACGGACCTATTCCCGCTTCTTGTTCGATTGACCAATAGGAACAATAGAAATAATCAACATTGCCAAATCGTAAAATTATGGAAGTGTATATGAACCCGTTAACGTTTCAAATAATAAAAAATTCTCCACATAAAATAAAATGTACACGAAAAATCATGTTTGGAAATAAGTTCTACTTCCAAAATCAGTACAAAAAGTCGAAAGATTACAAAATATTTACCTAAACTATGATTTTATGCATTATTCAATAATATACTGTTATGAAAATCAAAAAATATAGCAAACAGGATCAAAGAATCATTTCAAATATTCAATTCATTCTACAATCCCCAATCTGTACAACTGCAATTTATTATAAAAGAAAGATTCCTACATACATACCTAATATTGCTATTAAATTCAAGTGTTATAGACTCGCTTGGGTAATCTGTTGAATCTCCCAAAATTTGAGAGGAAGGTTGAATGAGGTTAAGAATAAACAGAATTTATTGTTCTCGAACTGATCCAACAGAAGCTTGTTGGATCAGTTCGAGTACAATCAATGCCACCCACCAAAAATAAGGAATTCAAAGTTACTGGTATTTTAGTCATATTGTCATCCAGTCAGTCAGCCAGCGCCCTCTGTAGAGTATGCGACAATGTGCTCTTTCTAATGTCAATGGTTTCCACACATAACTTCGTATTTTTGATAAAATGATTTCTAAATGAATGTTGAGCCTAGTTTTGTTAAAGCTGACTCCGACAACTTACCAAGAGTCGATTTCGAAATGATCGATGAATTTTACTTGAAAAATTTGCAATACTTTGATACCGAAATGAAGTAGGTCCCTTTTATTCATATGACATTTGTTTCAGACTTTGTCTTTTATTGAAGGATGGAAAGTTTTGATTTAACTTTTGTTTAACTGGAGAAAAACCATAGATCTCTTAGAGTTTCAATTTTTGGAACATTGAAAAACTTTTTGTCCGGTATGGATGATCTGTTTTTACAACTATGTATAAAATTCAATCCAAAAATAATCTGAAAAAATATTTTTCGGAATGTAAACTAATGACACGGAATATGCAGCAAAATTGGCATCCGCCAAGACCTATACCTTTTACAAAAAAAAAACCTTCTTCAAGTTGATAATTATAACAGTTGTATTCACACCGAGTTGACAACAATAACAACAAAAATGGCGTCTGTCAAATTGGATCATCAGATCTGTGATTGGATATTAAAAACCAATACACTTGGCAACTCCGTTCTAGACACGTTCAATTTTATTGGTCAACAGACACCCGGCCAATTTAAATTCTTGCTTTTCGAATCGTTCTTTTTTCTGTATATATAAAGAGATCTTGGGACCGATTAGGCTTGATAAGTATAATATACCCCTAACTCGATCAGTCTATAAGCAAACCAGTATCATTTTCTATAGCATGAAACAGGCCGATTGACCTATAGTGCCCGCCGTTGACAATGATGGCCTGACCAACTTCGTTTTCAAAGGAATCTGGACCAATGGTGTCGCCAGTCCAAAATTCACACAGAACAGCGACTTTTTCGGAATGCATTGGACGTTCTTGTATCTCATGTGGATATTTTAATAGAACAATTTTATCATTTGCACGTGTTGTTGAATGCTATACGCGTTCATGGTGATTTATTAAATTAGGCTGAATTAATGACGAATAATTTGACAGATGTAGCTTTTTATAAAATGACCGTTATCAATCGTCCGAAGTTCCTGTTGGAAGACCCTAGTAAAACTAATTCAACTGAAGGTTTTGTTTAAACATTCATAATACTTTTTTTTCAGATAACGAGAATATGCAACCTAGTTTCCTGATCCCATCGTCTCCTGGAGCAATTCAAACAACCTCTCCAAAAAGAGGACGAACCGTATTCAGTTCCTCTCAACTAGCTGAGCTAGAAAGACAGTTCCTCTTCAATATGTACCTCAGTCGTCCAAGAAGGATACATATCGCCCAGACTCTAGGTATACAGGAAAAAAACGTAAAAATCTGGTTCCAAAACAGAAGGACGAAGTACAAAAAGGATAAAACGCATTTGTTTCTATCAGAAGAAAATCAAACCTATGGTTCCACTCCAAGGAAGAAGTTTCAACGACTAAAATCGGAAGATTCGGAGATTGTTGAGCGTCTGCTAACTCACTCTGTGCTTGGGCAGCATAACCAGCAATCGCAGAGTATCGCAAACATCGATAACAATTTTTACTATGGACACTCGATGGCACCAACAAATCAGAGTTCCGGATACCACAATCCATATTACCCTGCTCATAACCCATATTTTCCTCAAATGAACCCCAGTTTTAAAAGAAATTATATCCAACAGGGTACCGGGGTACCAAGAGTACCAGGGGGTATCAGAGGAACTTATTCACCTCATGTTGAAATAAAACAACAAAATAATACCGAATTCGTCACTGAAAATCATATCAATGATGAAGTGAGTACATTTCAAGAGAATGTATCAACCGGTGATGTTCCCGCCGACTGGGACGGAAACAACGTAAAGCCAAATGACGTTTAACACGACTGATAAATATGTGTTTCTGTGAATAAACTCTGGCATTAGTATAAGTATAGTAGATAGGTATTATTTATAGAGGAACATAACTATTATTCATAGAGGAACATAACTTTTCTATATAGAGGAACATAACTATTCAACATAGAGGAACATAACTATTCTTTTCTTTTCTCACAGCATGTGGTTCTTTAGTGATTATTCTTCTTTTTATTCATTATCACTAACTTTCAATGGTCTTAAAGTATCAACATCATCACTTCTACTACAAATACAACGTATTTTACGAATCAAATTTTCATCATTTCTACAAAAAACTGTATTGAATCACATTCAGCCTGTTTTTTTAACAATAATACAACAATGCTACAGTAGATCAACAAAAAAAAATGGTAAAAAATAACGTACTTATCAAGGTATTCAAGTTACACTTTATTGTACATGTAATTTCCACTGGACAGTTTAAAAAAATCGCAACACGTGTATGAAAGAATTAAGAAAGCAACTGTATAGCAAAAACACGTGTTGGCTGGACCAGTCTGCTGTAGTTATCATTGTTTTATCGAATTTTTTATTAGTCAGATTCATTTAATAAGAAATATTTGTCATCCAAAAGAATATTGTGAAACTAAACAGTACTATCCTCTGTACCTTTTTCAAGATTCGAATAATAGTACACTATTAACTAAAGAACACATTGCTGCCAAATATTTTCCATCTCGATATAACATTCATATCATAATCAGACCTTTGTATGAACAGAAAACTGATTTTAAACACTCAAGTGAAATACATATTGATAACACTTAACACTTGTGATGCACTGTTTGGAACCTTCAATTCCAAACTACAGTTTTTTTTCAACACCAAACCGTTATTTTACCACCTCGACCCGTTTTTCGATCACCAAGAGTTTGCTCTTTCTCTTGAAGATGATCGCTTGGTAATCGAAACTCGTGTTGAGGTGTTAAAATAACAGTTTGGTTTTGGGAAAAACCTCCAGTAATATTCAACACTTAAGTGAAATGCTTCGATATAATTTCTCCGCAACTTCATTCAATATTTTTTCTAATTTCCATTCGGATACATATGTACCTTATTTCTCTCACTATGAGCCTTTGTCTCGGTCTTACAATCAACAACAGTAATTACTGATGCATCCCTTAATGGAAATATTGAAAATATCAAATAAAAATGAAATATCTGTTCAAAAATGTAAATGTATCAATGAAAATCCATATTTGTAAGTATATATGGTTACTTAATGATTTTATGTTATTACCAACTTATATGTCATAGCACAAAAATTAATAAAACTCGACTGAAACGACGAAATTGTTTTAATCAGGTCAAATCTTGGCGTAACCATAGATAGCTCTTTGTCTTTCCATGAACATGTGACGAACATTTTCAAAGTATCATTCTTCAAACTCAAATCGCTATACAAATTCAAGTATCAGTTATCAGAAAAAATGAAACTCAGGTTAGTTAAAACTCTTATGTACCCATATATCGAGTATTGTTGTTCGGTGTATTACAATTTTATGCCACAATATAGCAATCAGAAGTTACAACGTATACAAAATGCTTGCATGCGATTCGTATGCTGTATACCTAAACTGACCATTTTTTTTCAACTCAAAACGGGACGTCCATATATAACATAACTATGTATGTATACTCCGTGCAGTATGAATCATACTCCATACTGTATCGATTCATTAAAGCATCTTTTTCACTAGTTCGGACTTCCATTGTCTACTATATAAAATGATTTGAAATCCCTGAAACAACTAAAAAAGAAGAATTGAAAATGATTAGCTGAAAATAACAAATATATTAACCAAAATAAACCTGAAATGAAACAGTAGTGAAATAAAATACAAGTAAAAATAGAACAATTGAATAAATAAAAATTAAGAAATGAAAAAAGAAAATAAAAATAAAAAGTGGAGAGGTTCCAAGTCACGTTAGTTCACGACGTTTCGATTGTTAGTATCTACAATTGTCTTCGGGTGATGACTGGACTGATTCCTCCGAGAGATGACTATTTACAGGTCGTTCGAGTACTTTCACCCCCGCTTTCCATTTTCCGCTTCACTGGTTCCGTAGGAGATGACCGTTTGGCGGGAGTTGGCCATTTTTCGCTTGATGATGGGTTTCCATATGTTGCGTATTTCTACGCTGGCTTGGCTGAATACGTTGTTGGACAACATGTATGCGGCTTCCTTGAATTTTCTCCTAAATCAATGTGCCTCTCTGTGCAATATCTCAGCTTGGGACCACTCGATGTTGTGTTGATGGGTCCATACATGGTCTGCTATTCCTGATTTGCTGGTTTCCCTTCGCTGTGTGTGTTTCTTGTGCTCGGCAATGCGAACATTCAATGGCCTCTTAGTTTCACCAATATAGGATTTTCCGCACTCACAGGGTATCCGGTAAATGCAATTCTTGGAATCGCAGTCCGCGTTTGGTGGCCTGGTTTTCGTGAGGCTGCTACGGATAGTGTTACCGGATCTGAAGCAAGTTCTAATGTTGTACTTGGAACCAATTCTTCTTATCCTCTCCGATAATCCTCTGATGTAGGGAAGTGCAAGCACTGGTTGTGACTGCTTCTCTTCCTTGCGAGGCTCCTGCTGTCTTCTAGCCAAAGTCTTTTCTACCATCCCTTTGGAGTAGCCATTCCGTTGAAGATCATTTTTGATAATGTCTAGTTCCTTCTCGAGACCTTCCTTCGTATTACAGAGCCCAAAAGCACGGTTTAATAGAGTCTTGATGATTCCTCTTTTAGTCGATTGATGGTGGTTGGATTCGTGGTTCAGATACTATCTCGTATGAGTGGGTTTTCGGTATACAAATGTTTCCTCTTCACCATGTCGGTCCTCTTCACCAAAACGTCTAAGAATGGCAATTCGTTGTGGATTTCCTTCTCCATTGTGAAATTGATGAAAGGTCTCACGCTGTTGATGTGTTTATTTTGATTAATATAATTGTTACTTTCAGCTAATTATTTTCAATTCTTCTTTTTTAGTTGTTTCAGGGATTTCAAATCATTTTATATAGTAGACAATGGAAGTCCGAAGTAGTGAAATTCATCATGAAACATTGTCAATCACCTTCAAACAAAAAAAAGCATCTTTCAATAATAATAATGATAATTCGTCTTTATTATTTCCAATATTAGGTAATTAACAGTTTAATACAAAAATTTTTATTACAGGAAACTGAAAGGTGTTGTTCAGTTCATTTTCATCTGAGAGCGATAAAAATACTCTGTTCTTTCACTTAACTTCGACAGTGGTTAATGTGACAGTAATTATTAAACTATATGCAACATATTATATTCTTATTCGAATTTATATTTTTTGAAGGAACAAATTTGCTTCAATAAAGATGGTGATGATTTTAAATAAGAGTGAAATTCTTGGCACGTTTTGTTTACATTGATCTTCGTTATCAACATCGCCTTCAGAACTGAAACCTGCAAGTGATTTTTTTCAGACGTCCATAATTTATTTATTGAAGAAAATAATCTCTTTAATGGAGCATTTGTACCAGGTAGACATAAAATATTTTCAATTAAAATACAAAAATTGTCATGTTGCAGATCGTTGGTCCGAAAGTGTTTGAATACAACGAGTTTCTGTGTGACCTTTCAAATTATTTCATTCTGTAATTTTTTGTGGAGTTACGAAGTTCACAATTAATGAAGATTAGTCAAATGTATCTTTGGCACTGTCAATATATCCCTTTTCAATTAATCTTTCGTGTAATCTAATGTTCATATGAAAATTAACAACCCTAGAATATATTGTCAATATCTTCAACTACTACAAAATGACGAAACTTTTAATGATTGTCTGAATACATTGACATTTAACTACATAATATGAGGTAATAAGCTTGAGGTCAGTTCAGAAGATGCTCACTATAGTAGCCTTGAACTTCTTGACATATGAACAGCCTATCCGATATTTCCCGCCGAATATCTTCGAACACAGTAACGTCAATATCTCTACAAATATTTATTGTTCTCTACCGTATATCCAATATTGAAGCAGGTTCGGTTTCGTACAACTTTTTGTTTCAAGTATCCCCATAAAAAAGTCCAAAGGTGTCAAGCCTGGCGAGCGGGCTGGCCATTCTGTTGGACCTCGACGGCCAATCCAGCGCCCGGGAAAAAAAATGTCTTACTTGTCTGGAGTAATGTGGTGGTGCTCCATCTTGCTGAAATACAATATCGATATCGAATTCATTAGGATTTGCTTCGACGATTTCAGTGATAAGAGGGTCAACAGTAGCTTCCAGCACATTCAAATACAGTTCCCCTGTTGAATTTTGATCAATAAATAGAGGTACTACAATATGGTTTTTCAATATTCCTGCCCAAACGTTAATTTTTTCTGGATATTGGGTATGTGTTTGCCGGAAAACGTGAGAGTTGCTGTCACTCCAATTTTTTATAAACAAAAAATAACTTAACAAACCTTATCGGGTTGTTGGAAGTGCCATATGGCAAATTAAAAGGAATATTTCCAGAAATATCAATATTAATGTGTTTGTCTTCAGGAAATTAATAAATGTTCCGCCATTTTGTGGTAGGTGAAGAAAATGAATTCATATTCTAGGGTTGTAAAGTATGTGTTAGGAGCTTCAAAATGATGTGTCACAAGACTCAACTTTCTATTAAATTTTTTACCCAGTTGACGCCCAATCGCCATCTTGAAAATTTCATCTATAAATTCCACATAAATTCCAAATAAAGTATTCATTACATTACATTACAATAAAGTAATATCATTATCACAAATATCAATTTTTTGACCCGTTTAAAAAATTAAAGGTGGGGGACATTAAAGAGATGCATTGTATTAAAGCAAATCGTTATTTCAACACCTCGACATGTGTTTCTATCAACTAGTGACCATCTTCGAAAGGAAGATCAGAACACGTGTCAAGATGTTAAAATAACGATTTGGTATCGGGATAAAATTTCAGTAATATCCATTACTGCACCAAAAGTTCCAGGCACAGCTATTTATGCAACAAATAATCATATACACTTACATACAGTGTCACACATAAAGTCCGCATCAAATGGGATTTTTTTTGTTCATCTCTTCAAGTAACTTTTGATATCTCCAAATGACATGCATATGACCGATCAAATGATTTTTCTTCCCTGTCAAATTTGACATTTTTTCCAAAAAATGTTCAGAAAAGCAGTTATTGCTCGAAATTTCGAAAATCGGTAAAGAGGAAAGATGATTGTTTTTTCATTTTATACCCAGATACCAATTTTCAGGTCTCTAGTATAAATTTAGTTTTTTTATAGTTTTTCGAAAATTTGACATTTGCCGATTTCTCAAATTTAGCCAAACTTCAACAAAGTTAGTGCTTTATGCCTAACTTATCTTTCCAACGCATTTTTATTACCAATTGCAATTCTAAATACAACTTATTTCGCAAAAATTTAAAACACCAAAAAAAATTATGCCAAAAATGATGCAAAGTTGATACAGTTTTCAAAAACAGATAAATATTTCACTTTATTTCTACTTTTTGCGAAATAGCTTGATACATAAGCATAATTGAAAAACAATATCAATGAAAAGTCAATAATTTATTCTTTACTGCACTTTTCAAACAGTTAAACTTTGATTTACTAATTACGAAAAATTACAACGCAATTAAACTAAGGGAAAGAATTATACGAAAGTAATTTCACATTTACTAAATATCTTTTATGAGGCATGAATGAACAAAATTACTTCAGAAATCAATTTAGATTTTGTTGCCTAGAAAACTAAACCGTAAAAAATTCTAACAAACATCTGTTAAAATAAAGTTATAATTTAAATTAAGAACACTAAATCAAATCGAAACATATGCCTAATCCATGTAAATACCAATAGAAATACAAAATAAAAAGTCACATTTCGGTGTGCCTTCCACCACGTTCAATGCAATCAATTGTCCTGTTTAAAACATCTTTAACTGCATTCTTTATACTACGGGGTTTCGTGCTTACAACACATTCTCGAATAACTGCCTCTAAATGGTTTATATCTCGAAAACGTCTTTGCTTATACACCTTTTGTTTTAAGTGTTCCATATTGCGACTGATTACTTTGCCCCTAAATATTTCCAAAAGACGCTCTTTAACCACCCTTGTAGTATGAATAGGTGCACCATCACACTGATACCACACAACATTTGTTACTTGAAGGGGCATATTATCCAAAACTTCAGATAGTTCGGTATTCACAAAGTGTAGGTAGTCCGCAGAATTCAAATTATGTCTAAAAAAGTATGGTCCTATAATTTGATCGTTTAATATGCCACACCATACATTCGTCTTAAACGAATATTGATCTCGACATTCGATTACGAAATGTGGGTTTTCTTTTGCCCACCACCTGCAGTTTTGCGAGCTCACAACGCCATTTGAAGAGAAGGTCGCTTCATCTGTCCATAAAATTTGATAAGGAAAATGATAATTTTCTTCTTTTTCCCCTTGAAACCAAAAAAAAATACAAGCGCATATCGAAGTCCCTTTCTTTTAATGTATTGATAAATTCCGGTTTATAAGGCGTAAATTTATTTTTGTGTAAAATACGTCGTACACTCTCTCGGTTAACATCTGTTCTATCTGCAATATCTTGAATACTCGTTTTTTTATGTTCTACGACATCCAAACATATTTCAAATTCCACTTCTTCAGTATGTCTAGAAGGCTGATGTGCTTTTCTAAAATTACTCTCAACCGAGCCAGTAGATTTAAACTTAGCTATTATCCTACTAACTGTTGACTGATGAATATTTCTTGCAGGATGTCTGGCATTGAAAATATCAGCTACTTGTCGGTGACCGGTATTCTCGCCGCATATTAAAACGATTTCAATTTTCTCTTGAAGATTCAGCATTTTTAACAACACACTATACAACGATTAAACTATTTTGAATCTAAAACTGATAAACACTATTTTAATTTATTCAACAAATGTCATATGACAATAAAATATTTTGCTTATTCAGTTCAGTTCAATTGTTTCCACAGTACCCTTAGTTTAATTTCGTTGTAATTTTTCGTAATTAGTAAATCAAAGTTTAACTGTGAAAAGTGCAGTAAAGAATAAATTATTGACTTTTCATTGATATTGTTTTTTAATTATGCTTATGTATCAAGCTATTTCGCAAAAAGTAGAAATAAAGTGAAATATTCATCTGTTTTTAAAAACTGTATCAACTTTGCATCATTTTTGGCATAATTTTTTCTGGTGTTTAAAATTTTTGCTAAATAAGTTGTATTTAGAATTGCAATTGGTAATAAAAATGCGTTGGAAAGATAAGATAGGCATAAAGCACTATCTTTGTTAAGGTTTGGCTAAATTTGAGAAATCGGCAAATGTCAAATTTTCGAAAAACTGTAAAAAAACTAAATTTGTACTAGAGAGCTAAAAATTGGTATATGGGTGAAAAATGAAAAAACAATCATCTTTTCTCCTTACCGATTTTTGAAATTTCGAGCAATAACTGCTTTTCTGAACATTTTTTGGGAAAAATGTCAAATTGGACAGGGAAGAAAAATCACTTGATCGGTCATATGCATGTCATTTGGCATCATTTTCAAAGCACAACCTAATGGAGATATCAAAAGTTGCTTGAAGAGATGAACAAAAAAATCCCATTTGATGCGGACTTTATGTGTGACACTGTATATACAAAAACAAATCTATATTAAAAAATAAATAATAAATATGGAACTAGGCTTGAAGAAAATGAACATGTGCAAACAACACACAGCAAATCTAGAATTTGTTATAATGTTTTAGTTTTTATTTGACGTAGCCATAATATTTTATTTCAGCTAGAAGCTTTTACTTAGTAATTCATGATGATTAAAAATTAGTTTTTGATAGTCATACCCATGCTAATAACACACCTGTTAAGTATACAAGAAAAGGAAACCATGCACAACCAAATCGGTTTTAGTGGAATTCATCCTGCCCCCGTTTATTGTTCAGTGTAATGTCCATTTTATTTTGTATTTTGAGTTTACCAATAAACATTATTATCATTATTATGATTTTGATTCCAAATAGCAAAAACTTCTTCAAAGCATATCCACCACATTTTTGGACCGATCCGGTAAGTAACTTTAAAGAAAGGAGACAAGGAGGGTTACAATCGTGTTATAAATTTCTGTAAATATTGTTTATTGAACGAAAATATTATTGAGTCGCTTTACTAATGGACAGACTAATTTTGGAAATAATATTTAATCAGAACAAGCAACAATGATTACAAAATGAAAGTTCTTTGAGGCAACATTATAACAGTTCAGTACTTAGTGTTTCCTCTCCTAGCTCTAACGATAGCGTGCATCTTCCCGGGCAGTAATTCCTAATTCTGCAAAGTCATAATTCAATTCATAATTTGGCCGTTATGTTGGTTACATCTAAATTCTGTATCTTCAAAGTATGATCATCATATATTTATTACCTTAGAGATTTCATTTCATTGGCATCTATATTTTATCGTATAAGAAATTCACAAAATGAAGGTAGTCTCTACATCTACCGTTGTATTTTCGAACTAAACTCCATGAGAATTTCAGGTTTTGAAATATGCTTCACGAGTAAATCGATAAAACAGGACTCCTTTACAGTATTCTCAATTTCTTTCGTGGTGCCATCTAGGAATATCACTAGGAGTCATTAGATTACTATTGCACTAGAAAGGTGGCAAACGATTTGACTAATGAATGTCGAATATTTGATTGCAATGGTGTAAAAAATAATTATTTATATTCCATCATATCATTGGCAAACCTGAACCTTCTTCACAGGATTCTCATCTTTCAAATAAATATATCATTTGTAACGTATTGATCAGAAGTTAGAACCGCAAAAGTTCACTTGATTGGTGAAACGCGAGTCGAGAAGAGTATTGCATTTCTGGTGATTGGGAAAAGTGCTTGTTTGGGAGTTATTTCAGTTTTATTATCTATTCAACATACTCTAAACATATAAGATGAAATAAATGTATCTTTGGAATATCCTTCCATTTGAAACGATGTTTACATGTTGGTCAGACCGGAAGGTATATAAAAACACGAGTTTCAGAACATCTGAGAGACTCAAAGAAGCTGAATATAAAAAAACGGAAAAAGTTGATACTTTCTTTAGAAAAATTTTTGGATCAGTAAACGAGTTAACTGATAATATATTATATTCGATTCAAGAATACACTTTTTCGAATTCTGATCAATAATTATAGTTGATTTCAGATTATGTTACACTGAATTCAGGCATGTATCTTATAAAAAAAGTTATGTATCTGATTTTGGAGTAATATAATCTGAAACTAACTAATCATTCACATGAATTCGCAAAATTGTGTTCCTGAAGCGAAAATAATAATTTCAGATCATATTTTTTTTATTCGAATGGATAGCATTTTCACACAATTCTTATATACCTTCAGTTCAAACATACATTCATTCAATTCAATCACTATAAATGAAGCATCATAATATATGCTAGAATGAAAAAATTGTGACAGATTCCGCATATTTAGTATAATATCAAATTTAGATAAATATGTGACTCCCTCATCAAATAAATCAAAATAATTGAATAGAACATTTTGACTGATATTTTGTCAAGGTCAACAAATATTCATTTTGAAATCGATAAGTTGGTACTTCCGCTTCAAATAATAAGGTTTATTTCTTCATAACTAGATGTTAAATTTGATTACTCGAATTAAAATTGATTTGAATCAGTATCAATGCTATTTTAGAATTAAAAACTTTCAAAAAATAATTCCAATACCTGGATTGACAAATAGAATGCTCAGAATACCAGTAGACCAAGTCCACTTTTTGTCACTTTTGAGTTAGCAATGTTTATAACATGCAACATGCATCAATTATGTAAAATGTCTGTGTAATTATGAACCGAGTGCTAGTTCTGATAATATCCGCTAGACAGCAGCATACTACTGAACCAAGTCCAGATAATTTCTGTTTACTGTTTACAGTTCTGTATAAAAAATTACTATTATTATTATTATTGACGTGCTTTCAACTTTTTATTTAAAGCTTTTGGGAGTTTATCACATATTACAAATGAAAAAAACTAATTAATACTGTTTAGTTATGGATTTTCATCAAGTATCGGCCAATTCTATTCAATTATTACAAATAAGTTGGGCAAGATAATACAGATGTTTGAAACACCGTCGCGTGAAATTGACGACTCAAATGTTGTGGAGCGCATACAATTATTTTCCTGCTACCAAAGCCACAACACAAGAAAGGACAATGATAACAAAAGATACTTGAGTCCAGATTTGAATATAGCAAACATGTATGATTTATACGAATGGAAATTTGAAAGTGATAACAAAATTATGTGAAAGAAAAATTTTAATACCAAGTCTGCAGTCAAAAATTCAACTTGCACTTTCCTCCTCCAAAAGACACTTGTCTACAACTTTGGTATTTATTGTTTCAATAACACCGCCTATATGCACGTCTAGGAAGAGACTACTAATGGAAAGTGTTCTGAAGATCTAGTTTCTTGCCTTAGAAATAATTTTTATGAACATGACAGGACATTCAAACTCGTTGTTCTGTTATCTGACTCATGCACAAATCAGAACAGGGATATAAAAACTAGCCTTACTCTGCTGAAAATTGTTCATGAACCCCTATGGGATGTGGAAACAATTGATACGGAATTTATGACACCATCAGGCCACTCATTTCTTCCCAACGATACTGAATTCGATATAGTAGAGAGAGCAAGTAAGAGACATGGGACCATTAATATGCCTGGTGGCTGGTACATCATTAAAACTGAAAAAGTGAAAAAGCCCCAGTTCAAAGTTGAAAAAATACGAGAAGGGTTTTTGAGCACAAAACTTCTTGGAGATTCAATCACAAATAGGAAAAAGGATACTGTAGGTAGGAAAATCAATTGGCTTAGAATACGGTGGTTGAGGTTTGGAAAAGGAGCACCCTTCCAAATAAAACCAGAAGACATATGACTTTCAATAAAAGGAGAACATGTCGTTCCTACTCCCCTACGTACCCACTATTCATTATGGATACTTTAGAAAACTTCCTGGGAATCAGATAACTCGTCAAACAAATTAGGACAACGAAGCAACTGAAGGAAATAACACCGAGGAAGAGTTTTCTTATGTCAATTAACTTTTCTTTTCAACTCTGATATTTCTAATTTGATCTTAATGCAGATGTAAAAATGAAGTGTATTAACCACACTCAGAGTTGGTTCATTATCTTCCTGTATTTTTTAGAATACATTTGAACCAAGTCTTATTATTTTGAATTTTTTGGGGTTATAACATGAAAGGTCAATAATACCTATTTTAATTGCTAGAGCAGTTCCTGTGAATCCAGCAGGTCCTTGAAATGCATATCAAATCTAATAAACGGGTCCATTATCAAGCCGCAAAATTTATGCCTCTTGATTCGACCTTCTCTTTTATCATAGAAACGCCATAGAACGCTAGGTAAATAAGTTGAAGCGTGCCAGACCTACAGTTATGAAGCGTGTGACAGTGAAGTACGTTCCAAAATCGCTGTTGCATCAGCATCGCTCAGGAATTATTGAATGACGTCAACATCTATCCATATTTGCTTGGAAGGGTCATAACTGGTAACGAATAATGGTTATTTGGTTATGGCATCGATACCGAAGTCCAATCTCCCCAATGGAATAGCCCAGAAGAGCCAAGACCAATATTTCCTCACTGTTTTCTTCGACTACCTTGGCGCAGTAGGTACATCAGGAGTTACTGTCACATGGTCTTAAGTCAATAAGTAGCTCTTTTTCGAAAGGTTAGATTGTTTGGTTTTCAGTACTTTGTCGACTTCTTGATCGGATGGACAACTTGTGAAGCAGGCTTTATTAACAAAACACTGCTACCTAATACAATGAAACAAAAAACACCCGCTTTTTATATTTATAACCAAGATATCGTCGTTCACGACAGTAACCACGAATGAAATGATAACAATATCCCCGAATTCCGACACACCATAAAATGTTCATTACAAATAATAAACATGTAATGAAACAATGAAGTGTATAGTCAACGACCCGGTGACAAGCGAGCAGCGATATGGTGACGTCACTCACCCCTGCGTGGAGAATGATAGATGGCGTCGGTTAGGAGATCGCGCAGCGGCCATCACTCAAATCAATTCATTCCTTCTTGCGACTAATAGCGAGGAGGCATGGCACCTTCAAACGCGGAGAAATTGCGATTGCGGATGAATCGTTCGGAGATTTTTGGAAAGTGCTAGGAAAATGTTTTTCAGTTGAAGAAGTGGATATTTAACGACTCGATTATTTGAAATTGAAAAGGACATATTTTTTAGGAGAGATTAGTTTTTTTTCAGGAAAAAAACGTTTTGACTTTCTACTTCGACATCATCAACCAACGAAGAAAGAAAGAGAGAAAATGTTTCAAGGATTTAAGTAGAGCATATTTTGGGTCTTACATTAGGGATTTCTATCTTTAAATTCAAATGAAACAAATGGTGTGGGACATATCATTGAAATTTTTCATTCGTTTGAAAGACCTATTGATGCAATTTTGTTTGAACTAAATCAAAATCAAATCAACTGAAATTTATTAAATCCATTCTGCTATTATACACAATGGATTGGACGTGTCTGGTGTAAAACTCATATACTTACTATAAAAAAAATACCCCAAAAGTACTAGTTTACAGGTTAAAATATCATTTACATTGACAATAAATATAGTTTTGAAAAACTGAAACACACGTTTCTAATAAACATCGAACTAAAAGTTTTCTTTTTTAAATAAGCTCAAAACAATAACGAACGAAAAATACTACTATTATTGTGAAAAAAGCGACGGGCAAGCGCCCGTCACTTTTTACAATATACATATACAAAAAATATGGCACAAAGCCATAAAAACGTGTTTTTTAGTTTTTTAAAATATATTTATTTTTCACGTTTTAGTTTCATATGCTATTATATTTATTTTTCACGTTTTAGTTTCATATGCTATAAAAGCGTGTTTTTTGGTTTTTTTAAACTATATTTATTTTCCACTTTTCAGTCCGATTTATTGTCAAAAATATTTTTTTTTAAGTTTTAGTCACTAGTATTATAAATCTTTAACAGACGACGCACGAATGTGAAATTCCTCTCAAACCACATAATAAAGTTTGAGGTCTTAAATTCTATAGTAATGCTGAGATGCAGATAGTACAGTACAGTACAACAGAGGGTGAACAGTTGTAAAATTTGTTTCGAAATAAAGAGAAAATTTTCAGTAATAATTTCAAAAAACAATTTAGTCTTGATGTTTCGATTTGAAGTTTCATTCAAAATATTAATGGATATTTTGTCAGTGAATAATTTTATTTTTCAAAACAATCTTTTGATTTGATATGTATATCAAGCACCTTAATTCTAATTTTTCGATTTTTTGAAATATTCAAATAACTGAATTTGTCAGGTGTACCATTTACGATAACCATATTCTGGTTTGCTTTCAAATAATTGAATCTGTAGTACAGCTGTAGTACATCTGTAGTACAAAATTCCGCTAACACTTCTTCTTAAAATTCATTTTTTATTTCGATTTTCTTTTGAACAAACTATCAGTTACTTACAGCGCCATCTACCCGCGAATAGATCAAGAAATATCAAGGAGGTTACTTAGAGCGCCATCTGCCCGCGAATAGATTAAGCAATATGAAGCGTGTGAAAGAAGAGTATATTATATATACATGCATACATGGACATACTACATTGATAATAATGGAACGCTAATATGACTCAATGACACATAAAAACAAGTACCGATATAGGTAAGACATCTTGATATAAATATAAAAAATCATAAAGCACAATAGATTCTATGAACTCAGTTAACACTGCAAGAGAGAAAGTCATCAAATCCCCTAAGCTATAAAAACAATGATTCATTAAAATTTCCTTCAACCTTCTTTTGAAATTTCCGTACGTATTACTATTTTGTATACTATCAGGAAAGCTATTGAAGTAAGACGCTCCAGTCATCAGAGGTGATTTTTTTGGAAAGTGTGGTTCGATTTTTTTTGCAACAAGTCGTTTTAATGCCTTGTGTTATGGTTGTGAATATCAGAATTGTTTGGCAGTTTATTTATTATTATTTTTAATATGAATTCTTTTTGACGCATCCAGGGTGATTAGTGGATTAATTTGCACTATCCCCTCAAAATGGTAACCTCTTTGATGATAGGAAGAGTGTTGAAAATATTAATTGTGAAAGACATTTTCCTCAGAATTTGAATTAGAACTAATCATTTCCTGAGCAAAATATAAACCCTTCTTGAACTGGCTACTTTTAATTATTCAACTTTTCACGCAGTTCCTGTGCAAACATAGTATCATTATATTCTATAATCACTTTGCACTGTAATATTGAAGCTACTGATTGAATTTCATTTCATCATATGCATGTTTAACGCAGCAATATGGCATCACCTTATCTGAAGCAGAAACAGAAAGGAATAACAAACAGACTAAGAATTGTTTCTGTGTATGAAAAAGTTAAAATTCTGTCCTGAAAATGACCACATTAGTTTATATGATATGACAAGTATTCTTATTTATATTTCGGAAAGGACCAAAAAAGTGCGACATCGTATAAATTGCACCTATAGCGTCATTGATTGATTGATTGATCAATATCACTTTATATCCAACAGGCATTCACCCGATTACAGGAAATGTACAAAGGTGTTGATGAAAATATATGCAAAACAGTATAATTAGTTAAAATAAAAAAAAAAGATTGTTGAAACTAAAAGAAAAATAAGTAGAAATAGAAATATATCACAAGAAGCGAAAAGAAAAAGGGATCACAATTAATAGGTTCTAGTGAGAATACATTAAAAAAAAATTGAGAACTGTGATAAATATCACACATATCACATATTGAATTATAGTTGTTACAAAGTATTGACAATGGTGCTTTCAAACTGTTATTTGTTCTGACAAGATTAAAATAACATGTCGTTTGATATCTGGAATTAAGGCGTGGGGTGCGGAAGTTGATCATTTGTAAAAGAGGGGCACACGAGATCTTATTGTTTAGCAGTTTGTGAAGAAAGGAGATTGTGACAAAAAGTCGTCGTGTATTCAGAGATATTACATTAAATTGATTCAGAAGAATAAAATAGTCGGTTCCCCTCTGAGGATATATTCCTGTGACCTTGAAAGACAGATATTTTAAAACTTTTTTTTGAACAGCATCAATATGATGTAGATATGTGGCAATTGTAAATTGGATACCATATTATCACGCCGTATTCTAGTTTAGACCTCACATAGGCATTAAACAGTGTTATAATCGTATTAATATTCTTGAATTCTCTGGTACTCCTTATAATAAAGCCCAACATTCGATTCGCTGATGAAATAGCCTGGTCTATGTGGAAAGTGAAAGTGAATTTATAATCAAAAGTGATTCCAAGATCTCTCATCTCATTTACTCGACTAACTGGAATGCTGTCAATAACATAGGAAAATTCTATTATATTCTTTTTTTAGAAAATGATAAAATGTAACATTTCGATATGTTCAAAGGTAAATGGTTCTTGGAACACCAGTCGAATACTAAATCGATTCAATTTTGTAAAATTAAGCAGTCTTCATAATTGTCAATAACATTGTATAGCTTTAGATCAGCGTAATGGCAGTTCATTATTTTCGCCAGGTCATCAATGAAAAGCAGAAATAAAAGAGGCTCCAAGTGGCCTTGTGGTACCCCTGAGCTAGGTTTGAACAAAGAGGACTGAAAACCTTCATGTTCTACGTAATGCTTTCTGTCAAAGAGATAGCTTGTAAAAAAATCAATTAAACTTCCAGAAAAGCCAAACGATGATAGTTGCTGAATGAGGATGTAAAAATCAATTTGGTGAAACGCCTTTTGCATATCCGTATAAACTACGTCAACTTGTTGCTTTTGGTCTAAAGCATCTGAAACATGTTGTGAAAGGCATGCAAGATTGGTCACACATGACTTTTGTTCCACGAACCTATGTTGATCGTCGGATATTATATTTCTGATCGAGTTACAGATAACACCGTATAGAATTATTTCAAAAAGTTTCTAAAAATTGCTTGATGTAGAAGTAGACCTGTAATTTTTTATAACAGTTGTGTCCCCTTTCTTCAAGATAGGACATACTCGTGCTGTTTTCCAAATCTCCGGAAACGTAGACGTTTTCAGTGAAAGGTTGAAGATGTGAAGCAAAGGGCTTAATAAAGGGTGGATACAATCTTTTACTAGAAAACTCGTTATGTGGTCCGGTCCAACAACTAGTTTGTTTTTCAATTTCTTAGTGGCCTTAATAATATCTATCTCATTAATTTGTTCGATATTTAAACCCGGAAAATTGTTTGGAAAGTTCTCTAGCATACCACACAGGGAGATATCCGTAAAGATGTATATGTATGTTTGAAAATAATTCGTGAAAGCGTCGACGATTTCCTGAGGTTTGGAATAAGAGTTATTGTCATCCTTCATAATGCCGGGAATTCTAGAATTGCATTCCTTACTCTTAATAAAATTCCAAAAAGTACTTGGATTTCCGTGTATATTGTTTTCACTCTCAACAATGAAGTTTTAATAAGCTTCATTAATGTGTAGCTTGACTTCAGCTCTTAGCGAAATAAATTGTTCTCGATAAAAAGATGTATTATACTTTTTTAAGTTTTTGTAGGCCCGCTCTTTCTTTCGAATATTTTTTATAATAGTTAATGTGAACCAGTGCGGATATCTACGGGTACGAGTACGTACATTGACGGGTGTGATTCACTTTCTTTCAAAGTTGTTTTTCTTTCACTCGCAATTTTTTTTCATCATTCCTTTCATTTTATTGCCAAATTGAAGTTAGGGTCCCACTGAATCTATTGAATTTTTTTGCAGATCGATCACTTTGCTTTAGCAGTCGCCTTAAACCTAGAACATCCGCCAAATATTTAATTTTTCCTTTTCTTCAAGCTAACTTCCTTAATTTTTTATAGAAAGTGAAAAACCATATCACCTTTTCTATTGAACATATTCAAATTTCGAAATGTGTGTATTTGAGAATACTCCTCCCTCTGTTTATTCATTACCGTGTTTTCTTGGCCATAGTTTTAAACTTCCCCTCAATGAATGTCTCCAGTGTCCGTTTCCTTCGCCTCCCAGTCCGTCTCTGGCTGTACAAAGCATCCTAGATATAGTAAGCATAGTGAACCGAAGTGGAACCCCGAGCCGGCAAAGAGTCAAGGGTGGCCGGGCTCGCAGCCGTCCTAGATCATCAATCATCCCGAGACAATCGCGCGGCGCACAGCTGTCGCACAGCCCGACACGCCGTCACCCACCGGCCTACTGGGTTTATATTGGAAGACTGCTCTCGTTTTCGGATGCATCCAACTTCGCCGGCGGATTGCACTTCCCGAATTAAACACTCTTCGCTCGATCCTCCGATAAACGCGATACGAATTCTGGACCATAGGGAGCCTTTTAGATCACTTTATTTTTATAAAAAATGGTATAGTATTTCCAATACCAATTGGAACAGTACAGAGAAGGAATTCCCGCCTCCCGCCAGTGGTAGTTTTTCAGTTACTTATTCTTACAATCATAGCAATTGATCACCCCATGAAAAAATTATATCAACTGAATTTTTCCACCATGGGTAATTATGAAAAACTTCGAAATTTAAGGTAGTTGGTTTCCGAGTCGAAAACTCTAAAGTACAATGAAAACAAAAATAATCACACCGAATTCCCGTCAAACATATATTTAAAAAATTATAGAGGCCAATAAAATTGCTAGAAAAATCAAAATTCTTCTTCGCTATATTCGGATGAGGTGGAATCATCATCGGGTTGAATAACGATCGGATTTATGGAACTTTGCACATAATATTTGTTCTCTTCTTTTATAAAGTGGGCCACACAGTTCTTCCACACATCACTATTACTTACTTTAGTCACCACTCGTCTTATATTGTCAATCACTACAGCATTCAAAGTCGGTGACTGATTACATTTCCGCAAGCTTTCTTTCATTGTGGCCCAAACCATTACAATTGATTGAACACACAATAGTATGGAGGCAACATAAGAGAATATGACCACGTGTTTCACACATCGATTCAATAATATACTCTTTTTTTGAAATAACGTTGTTTTATAGTCGCCAGTAATACCTTTTTCGTTGGAATCTTTTCGGGTATTTCCATGTCATGATTTCGCATGAAATCAATAATATCTGCTTTTTTGTGTTATTGTTTGGTATTGTAGTCAATAACCAAGAATGATACGAAGCGTTATCCATAACAATAACCGAGTTTGGAGGAATATTTGGGAGAAGCTGCTCACTGAACCAGGCTTCGAATAAAGCCGCAGTCATATCTTCGTGGTAATCAGCAGACGAATCTTTTATATTTTTGGCCGACAGAAGCAAAGCGTTAGGTACGAAACCACTTTCATTCCTGGCATGCAAAATTATAAGAACTTTTCCCCTTGAAGAAGGTGTGTTCCAAGCACAATACTTGGTTTCGTCTACCCAGCCATATTTGACAACATTATGGGTCTCAAACCAAGTTTCGTCGAGGTAGATTATATGTCTGCTGGATTCTCGGTAGCTTTTCATTCGCCTCAAATATTCTTGTCGGAGTTAAACAATGCGTGTCGATTCCATTAGGACCATCCAATTGTTCATTTTTTTATATTTGAAACCAAAAGACAATAAGACACCTCGTAGAGTTTCTGAAGATTTGTAATTGTAATCATGATAATCGAGTAATTTATACCAAATCATTTGCAAGGTTGCTACGTCTACTTTTTGGTATATATCATAAATTGTTCGCCGAATCACATCTTTTGTAGCACCATCAACGTTTGCGAATTATTTATTCCTTTGTTTTCGTTTCATTACATGGTCAATGACATCCCCTATTTTAGTAACGAGATAGTTTCGTTAACTCGCATATTCTATTCACGATAATATTCTTTGAAGTGTGACAGTTTTCCTTCTTCCGTGTTAGGAATCACACGTTAAAAGGTAAGACCTCGTTAATACTTAGCTCGCACAAGTTTCGACTTCTGAGGGTTGTCGTTCGTAGGGGTGCGACAGCTGGTTGACGGAAAAACAGAAACAGAAAACAGATTCATGAATATTTAAAATTACTCACTGAACTTGAACATGTAAGTCTTTATTTTCAAATTCCGGATCACTGTCGATTGACACAGATTCCTCACACGTAATGTTATCATTTGTTTCAAAAGGTCTCCAGAAAGAGAAGTAGTTGTTTACAGCTGATTCTCGGCCTCCCCCCACCACTATGACGTATTAATTGCTTTTTTTATTGGTTGTTGTTTGGTGAAGTTTTTTTTGTTGTGCAGTGAAGTCAAGGCGTTGTGACCTTGAAGTGTCTGGTGCATGGATCGTTCAGATTTTTTTTTCATATGAGATTTTGTGTGTTTATGTGTGTGTGTAGGAGAATGCACGGTACAGGGTTTCATCATGTGCTTGTTTGTCTATGTACAAACATACGTCTGCATACTTCGAAGATCCTCCAAGTAATAAATGCTCCATCGGTGTTAGGGCACCAAGTTAGTAGTGGAGTGACGTCACAGCAATAACCGTTCAACGGCTAGAGAGCGACATGTTCACTCCACGACGTGTGGCAGAGTAATGCGTATTCATCGGTCTGCCCTCACCTCTCCTGAAGCGATGAAGGTTCGCTCTAGCCCCGCTATCCATGGTGACACAACGGCAGCCGAGGACTGTTTGCCTAGCGTCTACCCTCTCCGAGACCGCAACGACCACTGCTTGCTCGTACCGGCAACTGTTATCGCATCAAGTTGGGAGATGGGCTTGGCTGTGACGTCAGGCATCTCTAGTGGATAGCAACTAGCAATGTGAATCTTTCACGGTTTCATGGTGGGGGTGACTCACACTGTTTAATATAAAAGAAATGCCTGGCACACTATGAAATCAGTAGACGAATATATCTGCAGCAGTTAGCAATTGGTAGAGTGTTATTCAGTTCGTAATAGAAGGAAGACGGTGAGTGTATTTGTCTGTTGGAAATTGTTTATATTTTCATATATATTTTCATCATGTCCGTTTCAAAAGTAGACTTGAATAAAATTAATAATTTGATTGTACAGGAGGTTGAAATACTAGAGCAAAAGGCCTTATCATCATTGCCAATTGATGAAGTGTACATAATTAAAAATATGTCAACTTATTCTACACGATTTGGTAAATCAATTTTATTAACTTTGCAAGATGTGAGCAATGATAAATTATTTAAAACATGGCTACCAAAACGTATTTCGTTGCAATTCAGTGATGACGATATATCTTGTATCAACTCATCAGGTGGTAAATATACGATGATGTATTTAGGACAGAGCCAACAAAGTTTTGCTGGCATGAAAACGCGATCTCTAGTCAAATTCAATATGATTGAATAATAGTAATAATTTATAGTGAATTTCTTTAGGTCATAGCTTACAAAGTTTTTTTTGGTGTGAAAACGATAACTCTAGTCAAATTCAATATGATTGAATAATAATAGTAATTATAATGAATTTCTTATTGTTTTATTAATATTCATATATTAGATGATAATTATATGGAAATATAAACATTACTAACTTAGTTGAATACACTCACTTTGTAACTACAAGTAAAATGGGAATGTGAGTATTATATCACTGAAAAATTGGAGGTTGCTTATTGTTTTTTTTTTTTGTTCGATTTCAGTTCCACCATTTAAAGATGTGGATGCAGTACGCAAGTCAAGATTGGGTCGATATTGTAGATCTCAAATCATCGGTTCAACATTTGTCGTCTAAATTGAAGGTGTTGGGTGATGGAGCCGAACATGCAAGCGTTTATGATATGAGTGTATGCTATGATGAAAAACAAATCGAATTATGCCTTCGTGATGCTGAGAACTATTGGAGTGGTGCAGAAGTTTGCAACAAATTTTTGGATAATGAATTGGAATTGTGGCAACTTTGTGAGGTTATGATTGAACTGAACCTAAGAAGATTCCTGTATAGCCTCCAACCATACTTGCCAGAATGGATTATTCATCACTTTGAATTGAATGATGAAAATCGAGAGGAAATTGAAGATGGTCGCGAAAATGATGATTATGAGGAAGAAGTTATTTTAGATAGTCTGTATGTTCCTGTGAATCATAAATAATGTCAAATAAAAAACTTTGTATTATTTTCATGTTTTATTTATTTAAATCTGATGAAATACAATAGAAAATGATTACAAAACAATAAATATGATATAAAATACAATACATGATATAAGTCAGTTACAAATAAAAAAAAAAAAAGATCATAAAACAGTACATGATAGAGTGAAAAAAAAGTGTCAATATCTGCTATGAACTGAACCATCCAATGCATTGTATGTTAAAACTGTATCATGCAAAATTAATGCATATACTTTAGTGTTGTCTGGAAACTTGGTCTTCCTCGTCTCAAACTCAATCTTTATATCAATAGTTGATGATTTTGTTGCATTCGGTTGATGGGAACAATCGATGACGAATAGTGGATTCTCTCTAAATTGTCCAATGTCCATCAGAGGTTCACTCATATCTTTATCATAATAACTTCGCTGGAAACTCTCAAAAGCATAATAAGCAGGAGCATCAAGTTTTTTATCGAAATTCAAATTCCAACGCTCATATGGATAAACTTCAGAATTCAAGTATACTCGAATACTATTGATATCAGCAGTTGTGAATTTTGTAATATCTTGTGTTCTATCTTCAGATGTGGTAGTACTTTGGAATGCGATGATGACAAAACGAGGAGTTTCCAATGCGTTAGTTGTTTTGATGGCCCATATGTCTGAAGAAGTCCCACGTAATGATGGTAGTTCATAGAGGTCCCACATACGATACGCCAACTTGATTTTGGCATTCAGACCGCTTTTGTTTATTCTACTCAAAAGTTTGAGCTTGTGTTTATCATCTGGTACAATATGCCTTATTTTCCATTCGATTTTATTTATTTCCAAATCAGCATCAACCTCACCTATATATGAGTTTTTGAATGATCGAGCGATAATCAAAATCAATTCCTGTTTGGCATTCAAGATACTTTTGTTGTAATCTTCAGCAAAACCCATCAAATATTTCAGTGGTAGTTTTCCACTAAAAACATGACTGTTTGTATCCAAGATATCTTGCTTCAATTGTGAAAGTCCCCAACCAGATGTCAATAATGTGTTAGCATGAGATTGTCCAAATGATATCATGGTTTTCATTGTAGATGTTATCCCAGGTTTTCTAACAACAGCCACTTGTTCACCTCCCATTTCATAACGAATTTCGTCAAAGAGAAATGCAATTGCATTATTCGAGAGATAGCATGTTTTCGCTACATCTTTGGGGGTGAATTTACCTTCTATGTAAATGAAGCTCTCGGCAATATCTAGTATAACATCTTGATTATTGATTGCAATTCTGATTTCATCCGAATTCCTGAATAGCGGTGATCCATAGGGCTTATATGTGTGCTCATGTAAACTTATGAGAGAATGATCGAGCACTGGTTCATTGAATATATTCAACTTTTCATTGTTTGTTTCGAGCACCATTGTTATTTTCTCACTTTCAATCCAATCGATTTCAAAAATTTAAGATCACTCACAGACAGAGCGTTATGTGCTAACTGTTTAGCATACACTTGTGGAATGAGCTTCTTTTTATGCACACCTTTCTTTTTGATAGTGCAACTCGTTTGGGATTGTTCAATGCGATTTTGTCTATTATAAATGAAACCCATAACAACAGTTATTCGATTTTCTTCAATTCCAAAATAATGAAAATCTCTTCTTCACTTCCAAAATCGATAAGGTTATTTTTTTCATCCAAAATACGCACTGTAATGTTGTGAATCAATTGACGACCTTCTGGACTGACAGGCATATATATAATACTGTGTGGTTCTTTAGTAAGATTGTAGCCAGGTTCAACATCAATATCGAATGAGAAAAGAATGTGGGATTCTTCACCATTTATATATGAACCAGATATTATATTGCAATCTAAGCGGATAAGTCTCACAGTTGTAATGTTTATTGGTAATGATGATTCATGTATCTGATTTGGTGGAAATATTTCATGAGCGAACCCCATCATTTCTGCTATTGAATTTGGATGTGTCAGATCAATTTCATATTTGGATCGCATTTCACATTTGAATGTATTATTATTGGCGTGTAGATAGAAAATATCATCTGCAACGACATCATTTGGTTTTTTATCATGAAACAATCTGAACATGATATGTTTCTGTATGACGGCATTGATCTCTTCTATTTCATAAGCACCACATGGAATTTCAATTGTCAACTTTTGGGGTATCGATGAGTTGTCATTACTGATTCTAAAACTAACTAAGTTATTAGCTTCAGTTATATTATTGATTGTATTGCATCCATAGAATCCCAAAAGTCCTAATCCATAACGACTGTTCCTATCCAATTCAATTGGTGGAAAAAAATCCGCACTCAAGACACTTGTCCCGACAGCTTGTAGCTCGAACTTTCGTGACATGACTGATGAATATTTTGAAACACATTTCAATTTATTATTGTACACAGCAACAGCACATTTGAGACAATTTACACTTTTTGGAAGGTGTTGTATTGTAATAAGTATCATTTTTATTGATACCAATATTCACATCCTCTATATTACAAATACAACACATAGATTTCCGAGGTATAGGACCGTCATTAACATCCGATTCTGAATTTTGATCGTGGTGGTGGTGCTCATAACAATATCTATGTTTCATTATATCGATGTCATCTTGCAGATGCTTAGGCAACTTTTCCCAAACATATGCAATCTCATGTGCAACACATGCAAGTATCACTTCCTTAGGCATATTTGCAAGCATCACTTTATCCATTTTTTTCAAGGTACCATATTTTGAAAACATTCTAAGTGAAAACCCCATTCCCTTGATAGCCTCCCGATCCAGTTTTGGTGTTGAATCCATTTTTATTTGGAAAATTATTTAGAGAGAAACTGCAAGCACAAGTGACCACAGAGAACTGTATTAAATTTCTGTTGTCGATCATAGTTATATTTGATTTTTACATTCGAACATTTTCGAAAGAATCGAGTCAATTCCAATGGTGGGGGTAGATCTCCAAAACTATCGAAATATGTGACTTCTTTCCCACATTTTTTATATGCCACCCAATGTGTTCCTGGTCCACTTATTCCATCTAAATTAACAATAGCTGTCTCGTTTTGTTTTGGACCTGAAGATGGTAATCTATCACGCATAAAAACACCACGAAAATGTGGAATTTTCATTTTTTGTGCATAATAACTGAGATCGAGATCAGTAAGAGGCCTCTGAGGTAGGGGTTCAATTAGTTTTTTGTTTTGTTTGTGGCTTTGTATGGTTTTAAATATAGTCCTAAACCTTTACGGTATGGTTTGAGATATATTCCACTTCCGCGTTTGCCTAATGCTACAGCCTCCATGGTTTTATTGTGACGATTGGCTTCCATTAAAGCCGCTCTGCTGGCTTTTGCCGAATTCACGGCCTTGGTAATACCAGCAGCAGCTCCCGCCAAACTTCCTAGTGCGGATAGTCCAGCAAAAATTGGTATCAATGGTAAAAGTCCACCGATCTTGGGAACAGGAATTATGCGTGGTGTGCGGATTTTCTTCTTTCCACCGGCAGCTTTAAGGTATTTACGTGCCGCCTGCAATGCCACAGTGATAGCTTTTTTGCTATTATTCGTCACAAATTGATTCCCACCAGCTTTCTTCAATACATTTCGCACTTTATGGACTATCCCAGCACCAAATGCAACTTTTTTAATTTTATTTTTCTTCGTTTGTTTCCTCTTACATTTTTTCTTATTGGTACTACAACCCATGCCCATATGTCTTTTCGCTTTCATAATGTTGGTGACAAGTAATGCAGCTGCTCTTTCCCCAATACTCGCGTCCTTCGATTTAACCCTATCCCAAGCGCTGTATTCAAGTTCTTTGTCGGCTAAATGTCTTGCTGCAAGATCGGATGGATGCTTAGAATATTGAATATCGTGTTTTTTGCATTCAATATCTAATTTATTGATTCCAGGGTCGTTACGAGCTAAACGTTGTTTCAATTTTGTACCCGGTCCACAGTATTGATAACCTCCGGTAGATGTAATTCGAAAGGAAGTTTGTTTATTAAATCATTAACAAAACCACAACCTCTTTTAATTTTACGATCACTTTCAATACGTCCGTATCGTTTGATGGTACACATTGAAATGAATAAGCTAATAACATTTATATAGTCTCCAACCACGGCACGATGCGCATTGTAAAACAGAAAGAAAAGTTTGCTGTAGATAATCTAGATGAGAAATTTGGTTGTGGATTGAATGGACAAAGGGTATTCAGACATGGTCCACTACTTCCATCATCAGTTCGAGGACTCATTATAGGACCTTCAAATTGTGGAAAGACGAATGCAATGATATCACTATTAACACATCCACAAGGACTGAGATTTAGAAATGTGTATCTCTATTCGAAATCACTCAATCAACCTAAATATCAGTACTTGCGAAGTGTTTTGGAACCTATAAAAGGATTAGGTTTTTATACATTCAGCAATAATGCAGAAATAGTGGAACCCTCCGACGCTAAGCCTAATTCTGTTTTCATTTTCGATGATGTAATATGTGAAAAGCAAGATATTATTAGATCATATTTCTGTATGGGACGTCATAAGGATGTTGATTGTTTTTATCTAGCACAGACATATTCACGGGTACCCAAACAGTTAGTGCGTGACAATACCAATTTCATTATAATGTTCAAACAAGATGAGACGAATTTACATCACATTTATTCAGATCATGTTTCACCCGATGTAACATTCAAACAATTCCAATTGATGTGTGTTAAATGCTGGGAGGACCAATATGGATTTCTAGTCATTGATAAGGATAGAAAAATAGATGAAGGTAGATATCGCAAAGGATTCGATAGTTTTATATACCCATGATCTTGTTTTTGGAACTTATTCGATCACTGAATATTGTAGTGGTCACTTCACCAACGAATTAAGCTTTAATTCAAAAAAAAGGGCATTATGAATACAAAAAAAGATCCTGAAAATAAAAACAATGAAATAAATTTGAAACGTCAACTAGTAGAGACAACAGAAGCTGTCAGGCAGAAATTCAACTCTATCAAGAATGATAATATTGAAAATCGTACGACACTTGAAAGATTGTATGAGCCCATAATGAAACCATTGAATGTTTTATCATCAAACGCTACTTCTAAATCACCAGTGTTATCACCAAATCATGGAACTGTTCAATCTACTTCAAATTATCCCATGAGTACTCCAATAGGAAGAAAACAATCTTTTGGTAGTGTATCATCTGTGAATAGTGACACGAGCACACTTCAAGACGATATGAGAACAACTCTATTCGAAACACCATCATCGTCCCACATCGATTCCTCGGATCCTGACATCTCACCTGTTATGAATGAAAGTGGTGAAGATGTTTTGATGAAACATTTGAATAATATAAAATCTAGAAATCCAGCATATGATGGAACATTTGGCGTACGTATGGATCCAATTACACAAAAGCTGAAAATGGGAAGTCTAGTGGTAAATTTCAAAGATGGAAACATTTCATTTTGGGATGCTAATAAAGTGAAAAAATATGAATGCGCAGGTAGTCCAGAATTGTATGATATGATTTTTTTGAAGAATCCACAAGATGTTGATAATGAAGAAACTCGTCAAGTATATTCCAAAATATTGAAAATAACGAATGCTCCATATAAACAATATCATCTGAAGAATGGTTTTAAAAATACAAATTCTAAAAAATTTCGTGAAGTTATCAAACCTCTATTAGACTCACGACAATATCCAATAAGAAGTAGAAGTAAAATTGGTGGAGCACTCAAACGAGTGAAAATGGAGAAAATATATAATTCTAAACCTGTGAATTATGTGTACTGGAATTCACCGAAAGAGTTAGTTGCTCGCCTACGACTATTGGTAGCTTCAAAGTCAGCCGGACATACCGGACATGATAATGAAATAATTTCAATAATTGAAGAATTACGTGAAGAAGGTATAATATATTAACATATTCACATGTAATGATCACTGTCACATCATCATTCAATGCAGTAACATTATCACCTTTTCTCTTTAATCATATTGAAATAGAATGACTAATGAAATAAGTGATGTCAAACGACAAGTTGTTAATGAATTACATAAACCTGCAAGACGTAATTTTCGTAGAAGAATAACCACCATCAAAGGTTTTGCAGATCTATGGCAAATAGATTTAGCTGAACTGCAACCTTATGCAAAAAGTAATGAAGGATACCGATATATACTTGTAGTGATAGATTGTTACTCCAAATATCTGTGGACTGTAGCAGTTAAAGATAAAACAGGTAGTACAGTAACTAATGCAATGAAACATGTACTGAAAGAAGCCAAATACTCCCCCAAACACATACAAAGCGATCAAGGGAAAGAATTTTTCAATAAAAGCTTCTCATCTCTCATGCGAGAATATAATATCAATCATTATTCAACATTTAGCACAAAGAAGGCAGCTATAGCAGAAAGAGTGATTCGTACAATAAAGGCATGGCTCTACAAGGAATTTTCGATGAGAGGTCACCACAAATGGCTTGATATTCTTCCAATTATAACTAGTAGATATAATAATAAAGTTCATCGTACAATAGGTATGGCACCCATCAATGTTGATTCAACAACAAAATTAAAATTCAAGGGTATCAATGGAATTGGAGGAAGACAAAGTAAACCCAAATTCCAATTAAATGATATTGTACGTATAAGTAAATACAAACATATTTTTGAAAAGTCTTACACTGCGAATTTTACCACGGAGCTATTCAAGATTGTTAAAATTAATAAAACCATCCCAACGACTTATAATCTTGAAGATATGAATGAACAGCCGATTAGAGGATGTTTTTACGAAGAAGAGTTATTACGAACCGAGAATCCTGACGTATATCTGATTGAGAAGGTGTTGAAGAGAAGAAAAAATAAAGTATATGTAAAGTGGTTAGGCCTTCCTAGCGAACAAAATTCTTGGATTGATGAATCAAATATGGTTTAAATGTATATAATAGTGACTTTTATGAATAAAGTAATATTAAAGTTCATTATTGTTTTCATTTCAATTATAAGTATGTGAACTGAAAAATATTGCAGCGGTAAACATTGCCCCAGCCATTCGCAATGTTCTGTGTATACCAAACCAAATTAATTGTATACTCCATTCCCGCTTATATTTTTCAACTCACGATATTGAAAACACATTATCATTCCCAAAACTAATCGCCGTCACTTTGAAATGCAGTATCCAACTCTTTTTGCCAATTATCTCTCACTGATAATGCTGTCTCATAAAGCTTAGTCGACTCCTCAAGCTCAGCCTGAGCTTGCATTCTCGAACGTTGATGGAATTGCTTATCTTTACCAATTTTTGAACGGAGTTCATCAGCATCTTTAGACATTCTAGCCAATTCAACCTTCGCTAATGCAATCTTGGCATCTAATGCTTCAAGAGTTTCATTATTAGCATTAATAGCTCGCTCACTCTTTTCAAGTTCAGCAATAGTCATCTGTGCCTTTACAAGACGGCATTTTGCTTTCCTTTTCATTTCCCCAAACCGATGGAGGGGGCTGAAAGAAGATAGCGGTTCAGCTTTCAAATCACTCTTCATTTCTTTAGGAGTACCTTTTGGCTTCCTCTTCGATCTGTCACTTTTCGTTGCGGGTTTTTTCTGTCGCACAACACTTTTGGATTCTTTCTTTTCTTTAAAGTCAGTGACAATCGATGAAGATGCCTTAGTAACCTTCCTCTTGATTGTTCTAGATTTCTTATCAACACCAAGAGGAAGGGTAGATGAAGAGTGTTTGAGTGATGATAATTGCGAAACGATCGGATTTTCAATAATAATTTGCTCATTTGGTTCTGGCACATCTGCAAAGTTAACGAAGTCGTTAATATCAAAATCATTTATCGAATCTTGACTCGATAAATGTAATACTGGAATATTTTCAAAATCAGTCTGATCGATATCAACAAGTGGTGAACCATCTTCAGCAATCAATAGCGGCATAGAGCTCATGATTATTAAGGTCTGAGGAATGATATGTGATAGCAATAGAATGTGGATAGGAAAGGTGATGATGTTACTGAGACCTCACCATTTATAGAAGAAAATAAACTAGCGCATGCGCTCTTTCATCAACTGGCACATGCGCTCTCTCACTAAACTATTCACGCATGTAACAATCTTTGTCATTTAAGAGGAAAACTTTGTGTTGCATGCATGTATTTTTAAATGTTAGAAAATAATACAAATAAATTCAAAATATATATATATTTATTAATAATAGAGGACAATAACGATAATAAAAAATGAAAAATGTTAATATGTCTCTGTGGATGTGGAACGTTCTTTGACTCTATTCCTCAATAGTTGTTGCTCGTGCGTCAAACACCAACATTGAAAAAAATGGATTCTCCTATTGGGGTAGAGTTGACCAACCTTCTCACACAGATCCCAAGTACTTCTACATGCATTGCATACATGATTCCAACAATTCATGGAATATGTATCACAACGCAAACAACGTTGCAGTGGAGTTGGAACGGCAGCACAGATACCACAAATATTTCTACAGATACCTATATTGTTAAATATTATAGGTTCGGAACACTTCAGACACTGTAACTGTTGTTGACGATAATCCGATTTTGTTCGCTTCGGTGGATGAGAAGGAGGCGATAGTTGAATCCGCAACACGCAATCACTACACATACCAGTACATGGATTGATTGAATCCTTAGGTCTACTTATTTGACAAAAGTAGCACACAATAGCCCCTGCAATCATCATTGGGTAGACACACACTTTTGGTTTTTCATTCCACTCTTTTGGAAACGGCATTTTACTAATTCGATTAGAAATATAAAGAGATGACTTACAGAAACTCTGAATGCTCTCTCCTATACCTACGATCTCTATTTATACAAATCAACATCATGTGGAAGTATAGTGGGATAACTTCTCCTACTATTCCACTCTAAACGAGTCAAGTGGGAGTCGCATCACCTCCTATATAAGTTGACTTGCAAACCTAGAGTTCATTCATTCACTCTCTACAACTGTGAGCAAACAACAACAAGATGAATTCTGCAAAAATAAATGCTGCATTAAATAGAATAGCTGCTGTTGATGAAAACAATTGGATAGACGAATCAGATGATGAGGATGTCAATGTTCCGCTAGAGGAAGTAATAGTTGAAGCAGAAGATGTTGGAGTCGATGAAGATGAGATAGACGAAGTTGAAAACGAGGCCAACCAAAGCGACGAAGATGATGACGTGATGGAGTTTGAGAGGGTCATGGATGAAGAAGGAGATGATGAAGGGATAGAAGCTGACACAACTGAAGGTGATGGTGCTATGAGGATCGGTATGCGAACACTCAATGTCAGTGAGACACTGGAAGATCCCTTGGATTTGTATTGTGCATTGGATGCATACGTATTGATCAGCACAATAGATGGAGAGAACAAAAAACTATGTTGGTGCTGCTTTCGGTTTTATTCGCATAGAAACAATAATGGAGGGTGGTATGCCCATGTCAACACCCACAACACTGTCTCAATTATGGAAATGGGACAGAATTGGTGTGAAGCTTGCGAGAGGCCACTAACAAACTTCACCCGAGTATCTACATGTATTATATGTAATAATGTCCAACCTGTGGCACAATAACCGTGGACCTACTGGTCAAAAAAAAAACAACAGCCCTTTTCAGGGCTACATTATTCACACAAACAGTAGTTAGTTGTATTAGTATTCATAGATTATGTGACAAATGAATACTTTGATTAATAAAAGTCTAAGTTGGAAATTTGTTAGTCTTTGAATATCTATACATTATATGACAAATAAATTACTACTTTGACTGAAAAGTCGAAATTTGGAATTTGATAGTCATTGAATATCTATGCATATGATGAGTACTACTTTAAATGAAAGTTGAAGTTGGCATTTGTCAATCATTCATATGCATATAATGATGAATACTTTCACATACATATATTTCGTTTGAGATTATAATGTTAACATAATGTTAACAATGGTATGAATCTGTTTCTGTTTGAAAGTATAATGGTAGCTCTGAAAAGAGCTATTTTTTTTATTGTTTCAGTCTTTAATTGTAGCCCTGAAAAGGGCTGTTATTTTTTTATTAATCCATGCAATGATATGGACTAACGCTCCTCATCATCAGAAACAATAATTATGGTATCGTCATCTGAATCAGATGATATACTAATGATATCATCCTCATAGTAGTCATCTGAATCAGATGATATACTCATGATGTCGTCGTCGTCATAATCAGCTGAATCAGATGATATACTAATCACATCATCCGCATTATTATCGTCAACAGCATCTATGTCGTCCTGAATACCTTGTTCCACTCGTTCTGCGAAATCATCAGGAAGATCATAGATTCGCTGCAGAAATTGAGCGAAGGTTGTACTCAAATGATCAGACGTTGAATCTATTTCATGTACTTGGATGGGTCCTGTACTCGACATTGTGGAAGAATGATATAGAACTGGGATTGTTGCTATATTTATATTGGAAGAAATGAAATGGAGGGGGTGAAATGTAGAACAGTGTTTGAGATTCGAAAACATCAAGAATGAAACTCTGAGCGATTATTAGGAGAAATTCTAGTGATTATTATGGAAAAAAAACTAATAAGAGGGAGAGGAAGGGAGGAAGACACTGCCCCAGCCTCGCAGTGCCTCGTGTACACCAACCAAAAAGTGTGTACTCCGTGGAAGGAAAGGAAAGGAAATGATGGACGAGTAGATGATTATATGTCATCATCGGAATTGAGGACATCATCATCGATTAGGATTGGGGATGGCGGAGGACTATCCTCGATGAGGATAGGGGATGGTGGAGGACGTCTAACGTCAAGCTCGTCATCAGCATCATCACCAGAGTCGTCGTCGTCATCATCGTCGTCGTCGCTACTCATTGGGACAATGTCATCATAAGCAGGGTCCCACCATCCGTCAGGATCTGGATATTCCGAGTCATCCAAGTGTCCTTCGTCACTGCCAGTGACATGCTGAACTTGCATCCTGATGTCGTGATCCCGGTATTCGTATGGCGGACTGTGGGGTTCCGTGGTGGAAGAGACAACCTGTACCTGGCTGTTATCCCAGTAATTGAAGTTGTACCCCTGATCCGGGCAGCTATAGGGTTCGGAGGTTGAATCGGGTTCCATCTCGATGCTAGCTGATCAACTGAATGTTTCATCAGATGATTTCTACTTTTATACTTTCGAGAGGGAGTGGGAGAGGAGTGGAACATTGAGTAGGGGTAAATTGTAGTGTGACATAAGACATATTCAATGAGTAGGGGTAAATTGCAAAGTGACATAAGACATATTCAATGAAAGAGATACTTGAATGGATAAAATACAAATGAAATATACTTGTCGATTTCACTATGAAACATGTCTATTTTTTTATTTTTTAAATTTTCTTCACATGAAATTATTTACAAGTGATTAGAGAACACAAAAATTGATGTGAGGTATTTGTCTAGAAGAACTTGGAATTGAAATAAAAAAATAATAATGATAATAAGAGGAAGTGAAGAAAAATGCTCCAACCATCGCATTGTTCAATGTGTACCAAACCAAAAAACAGTGTACACCCTTTATTTCACTTCCTTTTCCTTTATTCAATATAAACTTAACAAATATAAACTTAAAACTACCATAATTAAATACTCCTAACTAACCTAAAACTAATCTTACATTTACACTTCATCTACAAAAAGAGTGTCCATAACTGTCACTACTTTTTTGTACAGCTCTATCGAAGAGGTCTTTGCTTTACACCTTTCCTGCAGAGATGCATAATTCCGATCTATTTCGGCCATTTCCTTTTGGAGTTCCCTCCGTCGGTTATCCATTTCAGCCATTTGTCGCTTCATGGTAACCAACTCGGCCTCGCTAGATCGGGCAGCTCGTTCTGCTTTCTTGCATCTCTGCAGAAAAACACTCATCTTTTCACTAACCTCTCCGATAGGCTGTGGCACCAACACCTCAGGATCCGCCGGTGTCGCTGGCAGCGGTGGTAGTCGCGTCACCAACGGCGACAATATCACCAACTCCGGAGAAGGACTCCTCGGAATTTCCACTGCTGCTGGTGCTGCTGCTGGTGTGGAGGCCCTCTTACGAGAGGTCGAAAAACTACCTGCATAAGGATTAGTCCTATTGCAAGTAGCTCGGTACTTTGAAATAGGACCAACCTTTGCTGCAGGTCGTTGGCAAACCTTCTTCACAGCCCTGACTTCCTCCTCCTCCTCGAATAAGTCAGGGCTAGAAGATCTGCACCTAACTCGCGAACGCGAAGTGGTTGGCTGGTCAACCGTCACCGCTCTCGAAGATGCTGCCTCCTCCTGGTCAGCGGACACCGGCAGAATAGACGCCACAGCATTATTCACCTCCTGTGTATTGGTTGCCATTCTGAAAAAGAAGAAATAATACAAAGTTAGTTGATATAAAAAATAACATTCCTAATTTACTTACTCAAATATCAAGTTGGTCGTTGGAACGTACTGCCTTGTTGTGGAGTGGACTGCTCTCGATGAGATGACTTCTCGAACTGAATGTTGTGGAGTGCTCTCCGGAGGGTATCGACTTCGATGCGTGAGCGGTGGGAAAATGGTGGGAGCGCACATGCGCGATGAGGGTAGGGGTGTACATGCGCAAATGTTGGGAGTCGGGGGGGCGGGGCTTCGGGGAGGGGAGGGGCGGGGCTTCGGAAAGGGGGCGGGGCTTCGGAAAGGGGCGGGGTATCCGAAAAGTTGGTGGCGACGGGGGGGGGGGGGGGGGGCGTGGCCCTAACGGGCTCCGCCCAGGTGGGTGGGGCCTCCGGCCCCAGGTAGGCGGGACATCTGGAGAGACATCTACGCCCTCTTCGCGCGCGCGTTCGTAACATAATATGCAACCGAACACCTAACCTAACGTATTAACGTATTAACGTAACCTAACCTAGTACGCTAACCTACCGCTATGCAACCGAACACCTAACCTATCGTATGTATTAACGTAACCTAACCTAGTACGCTAACCTACCGCTATGCAACCGAACACCTAACCTAACCTAACCTAACCTAACCTAACCTAACCTAACCTAACCTAACCTACAGTAACTATTAACCTAACCTAACGAGGGAATACTAACCTAACACCTAACCTAACGTAAGTATGCAGCTAACCTAACGTAGCTATTAACCTAACCTAACGAGGGAATACATTCACCATGTTGGTTCCATTAATACATCATCAGTTGGTTTTGGTTTTGGTTGTATTATTCTATGATTTGGATTAATGTTCAGTCCTGGATATCCCAGTCCACCTGATGATGATGGCCTGACTTTATAGTTTCTCTCCAAAACTTCTTTATGGTTTTTCTCCAATACTTCAACTCTCTGTTCCAGTACATCATACTTTTTCATTGTAGTCCCTGTTATGTTTGACATAGCATCAAATTTTTTATTTGTAGACGCTGTTATGTCAGACATTTTTATGTCTACATCACTTGTAAGTTTGTCAAATTTACGAGTGAAAGTTATCCGAGCCTCTGCAATTTTATCGTTAAATGCTTGCCGGGCGTCCCGAGCAATATTGCCTATTGTGGATTGTATTGCAGCTTGTAGGGCTAGAAGTATAACTTCCTTTGCTCCATTAATTTCCCCCTCAAGATATGATACAGTTACACAATCACTCTTGTCAATTGGTTCACTTGTATTTTTCAATATTTTCCTTTGCATGTCATAATGACCATCTTTTGTTAATTTAAAACCATTCCCAGGAGGACCTCGAATGACATTACCACCCCATTTTCTTTTTCTACCAAACTTATCGATTGTTTTAGACATTGTGCACTCTACGATGATTCTCTTCAAACTGATATTTCTGTCATTTACATTATACTATATATTGCAGTAATTGATTAGGGAAATAGAAATAATACAAATAAAATTTTAATCATTTTATATTCATTACAGTAATACATATACATACATACATAATACATTAATATCACATTACTTCTATCATATATTATTAATTATAAATGGCTACATAAATATCAATATTGAATTTTCCGGTTTTGAAGATATTGAATGATATTTCAATCATTGATCTCGGCAGATAATAAATTAATCAATTGATCCAATGGAGTCTCCTGAGATTGTGATTGTTGAATAATATTACTTATCCAACGAATGTTCTCATTTGGATCGTTTTCATAAAATTCAATATCATTATGACCCCAAGGAAGAGTGTGGGTAGTATTCGGAATGATAAATCGTTTATCATCGTGATATGATAATGCAACTTTATTTTTTAATTCAGTATACATATCATGTAACACGCTTCTAAATGAATTCATCTTTCTGAATATCATACCACCTAACCTATCGTATGTATTAACGTAACCTAACCTAGTACGCTAACCTACCGCTATGCAACCGAACACCTAACCTAACCTAACCTAACCTAACCTAACCTAACCTAACCTAACCTAACCTACAGTAACTATTAACCTAACCTAACGAGGGAATACTAACCTAACACCTAACCTAACGTAAGTATGCAGCTAACCTAACGTAGCTATTAACCTAACCTAACGAGGGAATACATTCACCATGTTGGTTCCATTAATACATCATCAGTTGGTTTTGGTTTTGGTTGTATTATTCTATGATTTGGATTAATGTTCAGTCCTGGATATCCCAGTCCACCTGATGATGATGGCCTGACTTTATAGTTTCTCTCCAAAACTTCTTTATGGTTTTTCTCCAATACTTCAACTCTCTGTTCCAGTACATCATACTTTTTCATTGTAGTCCCTGTTATGTTTGACATAGCATCAAATTTTTTATTTGTAGACGCTGTTATGTCAGACATTTTTATGTCTACATCACTTGTAAGTTTGTCAAATTTACGAGTGAAAGTTATCCGAGCCTCTGCAATTTTATCGTTAAATGCTTGCCGGGCGTCCCGAGCAATATTGCCTATTGTGGATTGTATTGCAGCTTGTAGGGCTAGAAGTATAACTTCCTTTGCTCCATTAATTTCCCCCTCAAGATATGATACAGTTACACAATCACTCTTGTCAATTGGTTCACTTGTATTTTTCAATATTTTCCTTTGCATGTCATAATGACCATCTTTTGTTAATTTAAAACCATTCCCAGGAGGACCTCGAATGACATTACCACCCCATTTTCTTTTTCTACCAAACTTATCGATTGTTTTAGACATTGTGCACTCTACGATGATTCTCTTCAAACTGATATTTCTGTCATTTACATTATACTATATATTGCAGTAATTGATTAGGGAAATAGAAATAATACAAATAAAATTTTAATCATTTTATATTCATTACAGTAATACATATACATACATACATAATACATTAATATCACATTACTTCTATCATATATTATTAATTATAAATGGCTACATAAATATCAATATTGAATTTTCCGGTTTTGAAGATATTGAATGATATTTCAATCATTGATCTCGGCAGATAATAAATTAATCAATTGATCCAATGGAGTCTCCTGAGATTGTGATTGTTGAATAATATTACTTATCCAACGAATGTTCTCATTTGGATCGTTTTCATAAAATTCAATATCATTATGACCCCAAGGAAGAGTGTGGGTAGTATTCGGAATGATAAATCGTTTATCATCGTGATATGATAATGCAACTTTATTTTTTAATTCAGTATACATATCATGTAACACGCTTCTAAATGAATTCATCTTTCTGAATATCATACCACCTTGTTCGACGATTTTTTGATAATCTTCGCATGTCAATTCATTCTTTATTACAGATCGTTTAACCCCTTTGGCTTTCTTAAATTCACCATCAACAGATTTCACATAATATGCTTTAGCACCTGTACCATAAAAACTCATGATTGGATCATTTGGAAATTCATCTTTGAAGTTACCCAAGACTGAACTTGTTACTGGAATATTGAATTGGTTAACTATACTGTAATTGGATGTATCAAATCTACTTATGTTAGTTTTTATGAATTCATAAAAATTTTCTGTGTTTACTTTAAGAATGAGCGAGTCGGTATCTGTGTAAAGTAAAGAGACATTTTCATCAAAGTGTTGTTTGATGCATCCATAGAAAAAGTCATACATGACTGTTTTAGATAATTCTAATATGGAAAATCCCAAATATAATGGTTTATCGTAATGAACCTTCACTCTACCCAATTGAATGGCAACGAAATTATCAGTGAAAATTGAACAATTTTTGAAATTTGGTTTGGCTATGAGAGTGCTGGCACCTATATTTTTCTTTATATTTTCCCAATGTGTAACGAGTCTAACATCAATTCGATTATCTACATTCTCCATTGTCTTTCCATACACCGCATTATTCATTAGTTTATAGAAATCTTTAACAGATTTGTTGTTAGACCTATTACGCATTTCAGTATTAAGATCTATATAGGGTTTCATCCAGCATGATTGTTTGAATTTCAATACTCTATGTGTATTCATTACAATCAATCCATTTTTGACAGCTTGCTGTAGATTCCTATAATGAACAATATATTTTCTTTTATCATTCAAATTTGGAATTAATTTGGGAATTTTCGATTGTGTACGAGGTGGTATTATTTTTTCGACTAAAAATGGAAGGTCAGAATGTTTATCATGCAACTCTTGTGGATAATGAATGTCCACTTCAAATACATACCCATACGGACTATCAGTACTCACATCCATCACATCGAGATTAAGAATTTCATTTGGTGTCAACCATGTAAATTCACTTGTTGGTAGAGGTTGTGACATACTGTGACCGTATAGATTTGTTGCATCTAAATATGTAATGAATGTGGAAGGTTCGTTGGGATTATAATTGGGTAAAAATCTATTATTTGCTATATGTTTCCTCTCGCTACATTGACTAATTCCACCTCGTATACCTTTTTGAAAAAAGTGAATCATATCAATGTCAGTTAGTAATTCCAATTCAACATTAGTGAACTTCAACATGGCATCCCATGATAATCCAGGTGCAGTGTAATATTGTGCCGGATCTAAGTTATATATCTCTAAACTTGTGGTGCGGAAGTTTTCAAAAATATCACATAGTAGCAATACATCCGACTTCAAATACAAATCAGAGTATTCCCCCAAATTCTGACACTCGAATAAATTCCAAACTTTTCTAGCCCTATCATAATCAGTTTCCGATATATGTTCACAATTGAGTGTGTCATAAAACTGATTTTTTGTCGGAAGTAATGGATAATTCAATTTGTCAATGTCATCAACAAAACTATATGGAAATACACCTTTCTGTCTCATCAAATTGAATTTCTCAATTTGTGGGAAATGTTTGTGCATCTCCAAACATTGATCGGAGGTCAAGTTTGCACCCAACTTCTCCAACGAATTAGTCATAAATTTATAACTATCGATAAATCTCATTTTGAGATAATTCTTCCTAACCACACCATCTTTATCGGTATAGCTGTGTGTAAAGAGATGCTTCGTGAAAGATATATATTTCTCTTTAGTTTGCGGGATAACATCAACTTTCTCTTTATTCCTATACAATTCTTTTATGAATAAATGACAATCATAACCACTTAAATTATGAAAAATGATAGGTATGAAGTTTGGTATTTTGAAATTTAAATTACATTTCGAGTGAGCGGCATGTGATCTTTTCTTTCCTGTGACATGACAATGATCTCTTACTTTGACGTCACCATCAGTAAATGCTTTATTACATATACCACAAGTTCTGGCTGCAACAAACTGTTCTTCTTCTTCGACAGTTTGTGTATCCATTGGTTTAGGGTTTCTGAGATGATTTTCATGTATCTCTTTCAAATCATCTTCAATGCTACTCACAAATTTCTGAGCTGCATCTACACCCCTATATGTAACAAATTTTGTCAAATCATCATTATATGAACACTTTATCAAATAAGCAAATGAATATGGGGCATGTTTGAATGTTTTAATCGTGTATGAACTTCCAGGATTTGGCTCATTCACATGAATCGGTTTAAGCACTGATTCAAAATCAGCATACACTACAAATGGCACCCTCATTTGCCTCTCAAAGTTTTCAAACATTAGTTTATTTTCCGCAACCATTCTACCATATTTATTGATCTTTAAATTAGTAGTTGGTGTTGTGGTACTAATGTGATTACAATCATACATATTATGACGTAAAAGCAATCTCTCATCAGAAAAATATATCAAACATCCGTCACAAAAATATTTTTTCTGTCTATGAGCTGATAGTTGATTAGAAACTAATCTTGAAAGATCTTTGATCCAACAATAGTGACCATTACCGGAGTCATCAGTTATAAACAACAAATTGACATGTCTCCGGAGTCTTCTCTGTGAGTATCGCAATGGACCAATCACTTCATACTTCATTTTACCCTTCTCAAATGTACTCTCTAAACCGTAAACATTAATTGAAATATCATTCCTATCTTCGAATATTTCGATACTCTTATTATTAACTTTAACCGGAAAATCCATACCTGTGACATCTAAAACAGTGGAAAAATGTGGATATGACGTAAGTTCGGACACTCGACTATCTGCAGGATATAATGCTGATGTTATAGCCCAAGCAAAACAATATTGATCTTCATTACGAACATTCACAACAGCTTTCTTCCATTGAATACATTGAGGCAGCTTCACATATGAACGTCCTTCCAGTGGACTGTATTTATTAATGTTGACCTCGAGAAACAATATTTTTTCACAAGTCCAACCTGAATTATAAAAAAAAAAAAATATTACTATTCAATCTTATTGAAATTTTTAAAAAATAAATACCTGAGTCACGATCCTGGAACTCAGTCGTTTGTGCCACAATTACATCACGGAATCCATCAAAAACAGCATTCAAATCTGAAGATTGGTCCACTATTTTATTTTGGGAATTAAATGACTTCGTGTCCCTCGAATCATCAGTCTGAAGAATATAATTCCCAAAAACTTCCATATTCACCTTGATGCTTTTATGGATCCTGATGGCTGATTCCAGTAATTCAATGACCTTCTGCCTAATCTTATTGAAAAATGAAATGTAGTCACTGGTTACAATCGAACTCTCCACCCTGTATGTAGCAATGCGGCAATTGAATGCATTCGTTATAATTTGAACACCGTCAGACAATTGAACACATGCATTATTTTTATGACTCATGGTTCTTCGGTGAGAATTCACTTGGCTCATAGGAATTGTCACATTACAACAATTGCACGTATACATAGGTGTTGCATTATCCACTCTCACCCGTTTCACTGCAGGCCCTCCTTGGCAACTCTGGAGCTGATGCCGACGAAGATTATCACTACGAGTGAAAGATTTACCACAGTCACAGGAATACATTTTATATAATAGTTCTCACTAACTCACTTGATGTAAACTGACATAGCCAACACTCGTACGCTTCTTAAATACACTCTGATAGGACCCGTCAAGACGTCATAGCCAACCCCACTTCTCAACTACATGCGCCAAGATTACCTCCCAACTGAATGCGATAACAGATGTCGATATACGAGCAAGCAGTGGTCGTTGCGGTCTCGGAGAGGGTAGACGCTAGGCAAACAGTCCTCGGCTGCCGTTGTGTCACCATCGATAGCGGGGCTAGAGCGAACCTTCATCGCTTCAGGAGAGGTGAGGGCAGACCGATGAATACGCATTACTCTGCCACACGTCGTGGAGTGAACATGTCGCTCTCTAGCCGTTGAACGGTTATTGCTGTGACGTCACTCCACTACTAACTTGGTGCCCTAACACCGATGGAGCATTTATTACTTGGAGGATCTTCGAAGTATGCAGACGTATGTTTGTACATAGACAAACAAGCACATGATGAAACCCTGTACCGTGCATTCTCCTACACACACACATAAACACACAAAATCTCATATGAAAAAAAAATCTGAACGATCCATGCACCAGACACTTCAAGGTCACAACGCCTTGACTTCACTGCACAACAAAAAAAACTTCACCAAACAACAACCAATAAAAAAAGCAATTAATACGTCATAGTGGTGGGGGGAGGCCGAGAATCAGCTGTAAACAACTACTAAGAGATATTGATGAAAGTAGTCAAAAACACTAAGATTTTCACAAAAATCGGTTTAAACGATGAGATTGGAACCTTTGGTGTAAAAGTTGAAAACTTTTTCTAGAGATTAATTACCCTAACACCAAACTGATATTTTTGCACTCGACGCGCGTTTCGTTAACAAGGTTAGCATCTTCAGGAGAAGCAAATTGATACTGAATCTAAAGACAAGGGTTAGCTGTTTATATACCTGAAGTTTTTTGGTCCGATGTGGACTTTGTTTGTTAAATGATGATTATCCTAATTGATTTTTCGGTAGTTAACTAGTGGAACCACTACCTGCAAATTAATTTGTCCGCTTTTTAATCTATTGTTGACAAATGTCCGCTTTTTAATCTATTGTTGAGAAATTAATTTGCAGGTAGTGGTTCCACTAGTTAATTACCGAAAAATCAATTAGGATAATCATCATTTAACAAACAAAGTCCACATTGGACCAAAAAACTTCAGGTATATAAACAGCTAACTCTCGTCTTTAGATTCAGTATCAATTTGCTTCTCCAGAAGATGCCAAACTTGTTAGCGAAACGCGAGTCGAGTGCAAAAATATCAGTTTGGTGTTAGGGTAAACTCTAGAAAAAGTTTTCAAAAATCGGTTTGCAAAACCACTCACTACCTCACCTAATCCCAAGAACACACGGCAGTGATGAAGAAATATTGTGAAACGGACAAAAAATCAGTTTTCAGCCAGTCTAGCTAGCCGAGCCTTTATTTCTCAACTACATTCGATAGCACGTTTACTAACTATCTGGGCGACTAGGGGCCACAGGCAAGAAATGTTTATGACTGTACTCTTATTTTTATTGCCGTTCCAATTGGGAATGGATAGACTATAATATAAAATTTCATGGCAAAAAGGCAAATAATACAAACAGCATAGCATTGTTAGATAGGGCGAAGCAATTTCATCAGTTTTCTGCGATTTTTCGAAAGCCTTCGACTGTGTCAATCAAGATATACTTATAAAAAAATGTACTGTTATGGCATAAGAGGGACATGTCTTGAATGGTTCAAATCGTACCTCAAAGGTAGATCCCAGCTGACGAAAGTCAATAATGCGTATTCGAACATTTCGGCTATAGATTGCGGGGTGCCTGAGGGATCTGTTATAGGGCCCATTTTATTCTTATTATACACCCACGACTTGCTACAGTCGATATTGTATGGAAGCGACAGCTGATTAACGGAAAAACAGATAGACAGATTTACAATTTTTGCCGATGATACCTCATTGTTATGGCATGAAAAAAATACTAACAACTTGAAACAAATGATATCATCAGATTTAGAAAAAGTTAAACAGTGGTGTGATTATAATTTACTCTCCTTCAACGTAAACAATACCAAAATTGTAAACTTCAAATTTAGATGGTAGGAAGATAGAAGAAACGACGCACTAAATTTCTTGGTCTGCATATTGACAATAACTCAAAATTTAAAGAACATATCACATTTTTATGCAAAATATTGGATTCAAGATCATTTTCTGTCAGAATTGTCTCCAATGAACTTGATATATTCACTGCAAGAACGACTTACTTTGCCCTATTAGAGTCTCGTCTAAGGTATGGCATTGCATTTTGAGGATTATGTAGTAAACAAATATTAAATCAGGTCTTCGTGTTACAAAAGAGATTTTTGCGGTTTTTATGTGGGGCAAACCATAGGGATAGTTGTAGACAATTTTTCGTTAAATACCGAATCCTCACTCTATAGTCCTCACAGAATAGTCCCTTGTGGTACAACCATTTTGACAGTCAATTCTGAGGTCACTTCTCTTCCAATCTTTACTTTTTGTGTTCTGTATTTCAAATAGTTCAGCATCACGTCCAATGCGATACGTCGAATTCCATAGTATTCTAGTTTTTTCAAAAGTTTATTATGTGAGACCGTATCAAATAGCCAGACATTTTGATGATTCGTCTAACGCTCGCATTGTTTTTCGAGGAAATCAGCTATGGCATTTTCAGTACTATATTGTTTAATGAAACCGTACTGCCTATCAGTTATAATTTTGTGCGTGTTGAAAAAATCAAGCAGTCTGTTTTTCCAAGCGTGTTCAAATATTTTGGCAAAATTGTTGATGACAGAAATGGGTATGTAGTTATTCATGAGAGTGGTGTCTCCTGTTTTAAAAATAGGGGTTACGACAGATCTTATCCATTGTAGTGTATACTGTAGTGTATGTATACTGTAGGGGTGTTGTAATATGGTTGTGTATATGTTTAATAGTTTTGGCTGTGATTTTATCATTTCCAGAAGAGCTGCTATTTTTCAATTTTGATATTATGATTATTATTTCATTTATTGTTACTGGTTGTAATATATCGTTATTAGCGGTAACCCATTTTCACAGTTTGGTTTCGAAGTCTATTTCAACCTCTTACATCATAAATTCACTAATGACATTTGCAAACACTTTTTCATAATAGAATTAGTCTGAAAATTGACGTAATGATAAGATCTCTGTGCGTGACTGAATTGGAGTGTCGTGTTAAAACTAATATGGCGGATTTTCGACCATTATTTCGGGCTTTTAATATAACGTCGATTCACAAAAAAATGTTACTCCAAGGAAAATTATGCAAATAATACGCTACAATCTAACAAAACCAACATAAAAGCTAGAAATACATTAAAATAATAACGGCTCCTGAGAACGGTGAATGATAATTTTGAACACGAAAATGTTGTTCCTGAAAAGCTGGAATTAGGCCAATACAAAATGTGAGCGAATAATAAATGAACAAAAAATTATGGCCATTGAGTATAGAACAATTCTGAATTATTCATTAAGTGTTATGATATAATTAATGATTTTTCCAGAAGCTTTGTTGAATGAAATCAGTGAACTTGAGAAACTGCTATTTTATCAAGCAAAAAGATTGAACGATAATTCATCTGATGATTATTCGATTTTACAGTGATTAGTGGTATCCGAAAATCGTGAATGGATAATCACTTCCATTTTTTTCAACGAAGTTAAGTATCGTACAAACATAAATAAAGACCGTTTTCATATAATTTGATTTGAGATCTCAAAGCAGAAAATTCACCAAGAAAGGTAGTATTTCATGAATGGATAATAATGGAAAAACAACTAGAAATTGATAATTATGATTGATATGTTATAAGGAATATTAGTTTATTCGACCTAAAAGGCGTTGGCGGGTTTTAAAAATTAAGTTCCCAGGTTTTTCGACTCGATTCTTTTTCTCATCATCATTTTAAGATTCCACACCTATGAACTTTGGATAGAAGTATAGGAAATTCATCATATAGGAAAAAATAAGTCTATAGGTCTCAAGACCTACAAATCAGACCTCCACAATTTCTAGCGCCTTTTTGTTGGAACCAAATCTCGATGGAAGTGAGTTCTGGAGAATAAGGGGGCATTTGAGTAATTCGAACCCCAAATCACGTATTGTTTGCAGTGGCATTGTCCTGCATGAACAAAGTACATACAACATCTCAAGTATTGGATTCCTCATATGTGATCTATTCACTGTATATTTCGTTTTTGTTGCTTGGTAAAAAATTTGAACTATCTGAAATAGCACAAAAATTATTGACTGATAACATATTGCTGAACTTTCTCTTTTTTTTGTTATACTGGACAATTTTACTGAAAGTTTAGCACCGTAAATCAAAACTCTATTTCGAAATGATGCCAGGTCGTGAAATTTCTGCTCTTAACAACACGAAATGCTTGACATTCCACTCTACATACACACAGAATGCTGAACATTTCAAGATCTTCTATCCTGCGAATAGTTCATGGATATGAGGAATTTGAAACAGTGGAATGATCTCTATTATTATATAGAAGGGAGGATCGGTTTTTGGTTCAATATGCCGGTAGACATAGAAACGGTTCGGCTCCAGCCCTTAGGGCACTCTTTAAAGGTACATTTCACAGTTTTATATCACAGTCAGAAGATGACACCATCTGACAGATCTGGAAAGCCTTCCAGGGTACCTACTCTAACACCATGCGATCCGTTTACAATGGGCGCAAGGACATTGCGAATGGCTTTTGAAACAGTAGCGATGGGTTCTATATTGAAACAAGCATTGATATCCATAGGCAAAGAGGCTGGAGAGAGTCAGGTCGTCAACAAAGACTCGAGCAGTTGTTCCCTATCAAGGAGAGACAGTACTTTTTAGGGGAACATCATGTTCAGTCGCTGAACACTATTAACGTGAAATTGAGTATATATTGAAAATGTTATGATGACGAAAGGAATTCAGTGAAAATTTCATATTCATGGACCACAACGCCCAGCCACATCAAGCAAGAATGGTTCAACAGGTACTGGGATAAGGGCGAATTACCCAACTAGACTTGCCATCAAAGTCGCCGGATCAGAATCCTATCGAAAACATGTGGAATTTTGTTTATAGATAACCGCATTCACCCACCCCAAAATACAAAAGAGTTAATTGCAGCCACAGTAGAGGAATGGAACAATATTGCAAAAGAAAAGATCAATCGCCTGATTGTCTCAATGCACAGCCATGTCAATATGTTACTGAGAAACAGAATAGGTCACACTGACTACTAATTGATGTTTAATGAACCAAATGTTTTGTGAGTTTAATTTCTAAATCAATTTGACAAACATTCACAATATTTTTTCTTATGTTGCTAATGCTATTGTAAGTGTTTTTTGCAGAAAAATATATTCAGGAATAATCATAGTCGAATGAAAATGGGTTATCTCATTTTGAAATTGAATAAATTATAAAATAACTATCGGGTTGTGTGTACTTTTGTCAAATTCACGCCTCTTCTGTGTATAATTTTTGTCGTAGTAATAGCAGGGGAGCCCACGATGCAAAATGGGAATTTATTCGAGCGCCATTGAGACATATTAGGTTGCAAAGCTTAGATGATAAGAAGAAAAAAATGTTATATAATATATACCTTTTAATTTTTTACTTTTACTCGAGCTCGTCAGATATTGATAGCATCAATGTCCTATGTATTTTTAATAATGTTGGTATGTTAATCTGATTGTTTGCATGATGTGGGTGGTTGTACGTAAGGGTTGAAAGTGAAAAGAAAAAAAATTAATCGAGCGCGCCAGATTGTCTAAGAGGGTGTTAAGTGTAACAAAAAAAAACTCTCATTCAATAATCTGACGATTTTGATCTGACGCAAACTCGCGGCCATTATTATGATGTGCAAAAAAATTCGCCATTTTGAAATACTCAAGCGCGTCAGATTAAGAAATGTATGGTTCATCTTTATGTTTTAAACGTGCTGTCTCATAATCTGACGATTATCTAGAGGGATTTGCTTAATCTGATAAAAACAATATTAAAATAAATGTCTTAATTCATTGAACTCAATTAATTGGAAAGCTCAGGAAATAGCATGCAAATAAATAAGTGTATGTTTTCTAAGTAGAATACTTGTATTTATAAGAAAATAATTTAAAAAAAATGCTCAAAAAAATGTATTTTTTTATAATCAATTGATTATCTGATGAAGAAAAGAGAAATGTTTTTTCCTATATGTCCTATAAGGACATATAGGAAAAACATAGAAATAGAAATGTCCTATAAGGACATTTTCAAACTTACACAATATATAAGTTTGAAAATGTCCTTATAGAACGAAACTACAGTAACGTTAGTTACAAATAAAAGTGGTAAAAAAATAGAAAGTTCAATTTTTCTTTTCTTCATTATGATTTCCTACCACGTAGTAACAGCTACATCCATCAATTGATTGATTAATCATCATCTTCATCACGAACGAGTCTCTGTGATCAGCTGTGATGGCGTCATGGCAACAGAATTCAGAGTGGGAACGGAGTGAGAGAGTAATAGATAGAGAAAAAGTGAATAGAGAATAGAGGAATAGAAACTCGGAGAGGGAAATATAGGTATCATACAGCTACACGCATTAAACTTTAGCGACGAATTTTTGTTATTTCGGCTTGCGGAAATCGTCAGATTATGTTTTTCGTTATCCTTGAATTATTTTCTTCAAAATAAAAAAAAAATAGCCACGCTCGAGAATGTCGAAATGACGTTATTTTTCACAACTTTGCTGCCCTCCCCTATCTTTAGGTCACTCTGAATTCGTCAGATTACTGGAATATACACTTTTTAGCAGGTAATTAACTCACCCTACCTTAATCTGACGCGCTCGAGAATTTCTGATGTTAAATTTTCTTTTACTAAACTGATCCTTTATCCCTCACAGGCGGCCTTATATATGGGGCTCAAATTTGGTGGAGGTACTTAACCGGGTACAAGGTATCCCTCTGTATATTAATCTGCCGCGCTTTAGTAAATCCCGAAATCCCTGCTTGGGCTCCCCTATTATAATATCCAACAGTAGTTTTCAGTAATTGTTCAACCCTTCTCTAGAAAATAGTCATGATTATTCTTTATCAATCTCAGAAAACTCCAGCAAGAACTTTTCCAGCAGATTCATTAACACGAAACTTCTTAGAACTTGAAGTGTCTTCATTCCGTCGATCGCTTCTTGTTTTCTGAGTCGTGGAAATATACCAAAGAGTCTTTGTCAAACAGGGCATGGATCAAAAGCGATTTTTTTACTCTTACACGCTTCTGTTAAATCTGTTTTTTCGTTACCCAGCTCTCGCCTACCTACGAACGAAAACTCCCAAAAGTCAAAACTTGTGCGAGCTAAGGACTAACGAGGTGTTACTTTTCAACGTGTGATTCCTAACACGGGTTGGACGATAGGAAGTGAAAAACAGTCGTGTGGCCTTGCGGTTTGAACCACCGGTTCACACAGCGGTGGATTGAGTGAGTGGAGCTAACTACCCACGTCATGACACCAGGCTACCGTTCCACTGGTCAACATTATCTTGGACATTTGAGGATTTATTTTGTAGAATTTGTTTTTGTTTCCTAGTCGATGTGAACTCTTTGGTGGATGTGTTCGTATGAAATACTCAAAGCCTCATACTCAAGCGCATTTTGACAGTTGATGAAGGTATTAAACACATTTTTACAAATCTACTGGTAACACGATATTTTAACTACGTACTGTTAACTACGTAGTTAACAACTAAATATATTCACAACATCGTACAACATTCTCTGTTTTATTAACTTGGAGTTTCAAACCTCAATATCATGAAGAATTTAAATTCCCATATCATTGCAAATTACCATTGTCACCAGCTTTTGAATTAAGATTTTCCATATTTTCAGATAACAGAGTATCCATCCATTCCATCAACTTTTCAAAAATAGTTCCATAGAGTCATTTTCTCTCAAATGGTGTTATCAGGAGTTTATGTAGTGAGCTTGAAAAATGCAAATTAAACGATAACGTTGTTAGGCACTGTTTTTATATTGAAATTCTGACGAATACCTAGACCTGAAAATAGAACTGGAAAGGTACCCGTAGAATGAATCCAATGCAAGCAATGTTCCCAATCAAGGGGAAACAGTACTTGTTTTTGGAATACCTGAGCTACCATGGAACGGAGATTTTAGGAATTTTGTACAATATGCCTGTTCTGGTGAGAAATATTTTTACTATCACTGTTTCGCCCTTGCGGGCTGAGCGGAGCAATTAGTTCTGATGCTGGAGCAATACAGGTCTGCTAGCTCTCCAGATTTGATGGCTCTTGATTTCTTCTTTGGAGTTACCTGGAACAAAAAGTTCACAAATAAATATCTTTTCGTATTGTGAATCATTTGGAAATGGTGATCCTAAACTGTATTTTAGACATAGTCCCTGGAGTATCAGAAATGCAAATTCACATATGCCATTTCTTTGTATTGAATGTAATGGAAGGCACTGGAATGTAATTTCAAACCATACAAATCTGAGTTGTACTCGTATGTAGGTTGTGTTTAGTTTAGTTTTATAAAAATGATGCAATTGGTTGAAAATTGCTTTAAGGAAAAACTTTTTCCAATATTTCGAGAAATAATTTTAATAGTTCAGCTCATGAATAGTTGTGGATTGAATTGTCGATATTTCGAATTAAATTTTTAATGAAAAATTCCTATCACAGTACATCTTAAAGCATATTATTCAACATATCGATCTCTTCCATGAAAGATTAGATTTACATTCCAGATAGTTCTCCCGGAACTCTCATAAGTTGAATTTCTACAGGAAAAATCGGCCACTGGCCTAAAACCCGGAGAATCGATGTGAAAGATAGCAGACATTAAAAATGTTGCGGAGTATCGATGTCGATCATTAACATAATAGCAGAGGGTTCGATATTACTGGGAAAATAGCCCGCTGTGGAAAACAGGGAGAAATGTTCACTTTCCAATAATTCTTTACGTGTATACGACGGCTATATTAATAAATAATACGCAGCTTTTTTCAATGGTATGATATGGTATTGATCTGCAGATACAAAAAGATAAATAAGGTAAGGTTTTTATGGAGTTTATTACAAGTTGATTAATGATGAACGTACTTGATAGGGTGAATTATTCGTAATACCCACCTTAATAGAGAACTTGCCTGAAATAAGTACCTGTAGGAATGTTTGCACTTTTTATTATGTCTTTATTATGAGTTATACATCAACAAATTTCGTTTTGCATGTGGAAATGGATCGATCGTACCTAGTTGACACTGCTAAGAAGAGAGGTTTAGAACAGGCTGAAAACATAACACATGGCTGAAAAGTCTCCATCAAAAGCCACACAATCATTCTAGCCAGTAGTCGCGGGAGCCGAATCTGGCGAATATGGTGGATGAGAAAGCAATTTGAAGTTCAATTTATGTAGTTTTGCCATTATTTTGATTGAATTGTGCAACGGTGCGGTTCTTGATGAAACAACATCTTTTCTTTGCCATATGATGTCGTTTATTTGCAATTTCGACCACCAAACACTCCAATAACGCTAAAACTGTATCCCTTCAAATAACTCAATTCGTTTATAACAAGAGTTTTGTGAATCTATAGGTATACAAAACTATATTATGATCGACTGAAGTTAACAGGAATTTTTTATAGAATGAACAGGGTTTCTTTTAAAGAAGTATTTCATTCATTTCAGTTTGAAAAAAACTGTTTTATTTGAACAGAGATATTATTGAAGAGAATTCATATTTAGTATTATGAGAAACTAATAATGTAGAACAGCGTTCGCGTACGCGCCAGTATGTATTGGAAAGTGATGTTGGTGTTTTGTGATTTTAGGAGGCAGTGTTTTATTTGTCTGTAGGTAGTGCAATTATTTTCCGATTATTTTGTATTTACCATAATGGAACAGATTTTACAACACTGGGGTCTTACACAGTTGGAAAATATTTTCATGGGTAAGTATTATAATTGGATAAAATTGAGGTGTTTGGGTTACTTGAGAAATAAATTCCGCTATATCAGCAAGTACTGCGTTGTATACCTAGTACCGAAGATAAAGTGGTAAACTTTGACAGCAACACTCAATTTTGCCCTCATTTTGCGAAAATTATATCAATGCTTCTTAATTTTTCACACATGCAATATTATATTTGCCGACCTCTGCAAATGTATATTCATTTGAACTGAAAAATCCACCACGTTGATTCAAATTCGCCAATCTCTTGTTTTGAACATATCTTTTATCTTGTTTTAAATAAGTGCATTTTCTCTGAATGAATTTTTATATTCCCTTAGATTGAATCCATTTTTTATTGAACGAGAGAGGTATTTCGACAATAAATTATAATACAAAAAATACCAAAATAGGCACCAGTAGGTATAAAAAACACCTACATATAACATATGAGGGTTGTTGTTAAATTGTTGTTAATTTTTTTGTATGAAACATTTTATATTTTCCATTGATCCTCTAATAATACTCATACAACACTTTGAATTCCTATAACGGTTTTGAAAGGCAATTTTTCTGTAAAGACTTCTGTCCACTTCAAAGAGATTTGAGGTACGTCTTTCGAATTGATTATTTATTTCTGATCAAGTAATGTTTAAGCACCTTTTAACTTGCTATGAATCGTATGTTAAACAATAAGACCTCATACAAGTTTAAAATTTTGAGGGTTGTTGTTCGTATGCGAACGACAATTGGGTTGGTTAACGGAATAAACCCACTCAAACAGTTTTTTATTGAAAAAAATGATATTTTTTTTTACTAAGTGGCAGCTGTTTTCATAGTTTTACCTTTCGTTTCATAATCCAAGTGATGTTCCGGCAATTGTGGATAAACAAAAGCAGAATGCAGAACTTGATAGACGATAGTGATTTATAAAACTGTTTTATACTTGATAATGGGATCAAACCCGAAACCGGCCGTATAAATAAAATTTTCCAGTGGTATTTTGACAAAAGTGTTTTTATTCATTTTATTTAAGTAATAAAATGTATTATTTGATTTCTTCTCTTACCACTTATAGCTGTTTATATTACAGATGAGATACTTTGGATTCAAGTAACTAAAGACATTCATATGAGAGAGACAGTTTATAAACAGAAGCATAAGTTCATCTTTGATGAAGTAAGTTACTTTATTTGATTTATACAAATAAAAACGTTTGAATGAAAAATGTTTCTCTTCAAAGGAAAACAATGAATTTCTCCTCCGGAGATATTTAAATAGTGTTCCAAGTTAACATATCATTCTTTCAGAACCCAAAAAAGTTTTGCTCTGAGATTAATTTTTCTCAAACTAAAGAATGCATCCTTACTTCTTTTGAGCTAATGTGATGATTTCTACTGAAATGTATGCACAATCTTGGTGGAATATTTTTTTTACTTGAAAGAAGCTTTTATTCACTCCATTTGAATTAATGTTGGTAAAAATTGTGAAAAAGATTAGAGCTCAAGCGTTACAAAAAAGGTTATTCAGAACCTTGGCCGATGAAGTTGACTGTCAATACGGGGACCTACTCCTTCACTCTGAAGTCCGATGGTTGAGTAGAGGACGGGTGCTGAAACGTTTTAATGATGTTCTATATGGCATAGTTCAATTTTTCAAACAACACGATGAACCGACTCCGGAACTAGAAAATTCAATCTGGCTTAGAGATTTTGGTTTTCTCGTGGACATTACAGAGAAATTAAACGAACTTAATTTGCAGCTTCAGGGGAGAGACAAAGAACTAGCGGAAATGATTTCTGATATAAAAGCATTTATCAAAAAGCTGGAGTTTTGGGAACAAAACCTAATTAACAGCGATGCCAAGCATTTTCCTATTCTTTCACAAAAAATATCTCAAAATCCATTAGAACCCTATGACAACAAATATCATGTAGAAATAATTTCTACCCTGAAGAATAACTTCAAAAATCGTTGAAAGGATTTCAATGAAATGACTTTAGTAGCTCAGTTTGTTGTTTCACCCTTCATAGAAATTGATATCCAACAGTTTGCAACTTGTGTTATGCAGAACTTTGGCGAAGACATCGCTGCAACAGAAATGGAAGTCATTGAGTTTCAAAATGATTCAGCCTTGAAATCGTTAGTCTCAAGTACTGAATGTATTTGGCCTATTGTAAGTAAAGACAAATATTCAGTCCTAAGCCGTGTTGCCTTGAAAGTGAAAGCATTATTCAGTTCAACCTATTTGTGTATGTGTGTATATGTATGTATATATATGTATACGGTAATTGATATTTCGTCAACACGTGTACACCTTTATCCTTCATTATTTACTATCATTATTTTCTTCCACTGTTTTATGACAAGCATATATTTTTGTGGATTATCACTCATATTTATTCATTTATATTTCATTTCATGATATAATACTATGTAAATTATGTACAAAAATATCATCATAACCATTTACCTACCTGCTTTAATTATTTTGTATTATATAATTAACTCTGTCATTTGTTCTAGTGAATGAATATATTTTTATTAGTACACTATGTGAATTTAAGAAAATATCAATTTCGACATCGTCGAGAAATTTATTGGCTTCATCTAAAAAATAACTTGTTTTTAAAATTTTTTGTTTCCTTACTTTCCATCTCAATTTTAAATTTTTGTATGCGAACACTCCGCAAATAGTTTTGATCAAACACTTTTTTGAAACCTCGACTTGGTTTCCACATCTTGAGTCGTTTTTCTTAGATCGATACCACTTTTCTCTACTCTGTAACGCCCGAAATTATACTCGTATTGCCTTTTATATTAAATCGTCTACACCAAGAAAAGCCATTAACAAGTATCAATAAATGAAATTAATGAATAATTTCACTTTCGAACTTCATTAACTTCTACACAGTTATCTAAATTAAATTGTGGAGTGTTTTAATTTCCTGAAACTCCAAAGTTGAGATAGAAACTAGCAGCAAAGAATGAAATATATCTGGGATGTAACGTAAATGAATGAAATACAAATTCAATAATATTTTGGACGACAAAGATTATTATTTAAGTTTTTTATTGGCTCACTATATTAGAGACCGGGTTTTCTTTGAAATATGAACCCCATACTTTTCAGAATAAGCTTGAATGAAGTGATAAAAAAAGGACAATTGAAAATATATATTGATGGATAGATTTATAGATAGATGGATAGATGAATATGTGGATTCATGGATTAGATAATCCTCGTGTCACAAATTTATTGTACAAGAATAATCAATTGATGGTAGTCCTTGCAATTCATTTAAAGGTCTCTTCACTCTAAACTCAGAAAATGAATTTTGCAAAAACTTGCATTTTGTTGCTGACGGCGGGCGTTTATACTATGATAAAGACTTCTAATAATTATGTTCAACCAATGGTATAATAATATTTCGTTCAATTTCGAATATTAGTTCTTCAAGTGATAGTTTTTAGAGTTTCGGGTAAAGTATTGTAAATTCCAAGTGTGCTTTAGATGGTTTTTTTAAGATATGGAAGAGTAGCCTTCATTTTGGTAATCGTGTTTGATTGTTTCTGTTTCTTTCTTACTGAAGTGGGACTTACCATTCAGTCAACGAAAGTATAGTTTGCTAAGATGCATTATTTGGTATTATTCACATATTTGGTTACTAGAACATCTTCAATTTCTAGACATCAGTTTTGTAATTTTGTTTTTGAAAATTTCTAATATATATGTAGGAATCACACTTTGATAAGTAATACCTCGTTAATCCTTAGCTCACTTCGACTTCTGAGGGTTGTCGTTCGTAGGAGTGTGACAGCTGGTTAGTGGAAAAACATATTTTAAACATATATAACTGCAAAAGTCACTCAATTAACACACATTCATGTTTCTCCGTACTGGTGAGTCCTAGGAAGCTAAAATTTGGTATAAATGTGCTTTATGTTTTTGATTCGCACTTAGACATTTTTTTTTTTTAATATTTCAACTGGGGCGCCCCCCGTGGGGGTAAGAGTGACTCGTTTACATATGAAAATTACCTTTTCATCACTGTTTGTGAAATTTTGTATGTAGGTTTGTTATAGATGTGGAACATTCAACATAGGTTAGAAATAAATTGGAATTTGGATCAAATATACGGTTTGGTGAGTATCACTGCGCCTAATATAAATTGAAAAAAAATCAGAACAAGTTTTTAAGATGTCTTCACTTCAAAAAATATTACGTATGGCCAGACTACCGTTAAGTAAAAACTTAACTCTAAAATAGGCGCAAAATATGTGTAACATCATTTCTTCACCGGCTTCTCAATAATAGACTGAACTAACACCATTCATTATCGTTAGTTAAATTTCACGTTGCAATCAGAAAGACAAGATTAAATACAGAATTTTTGCTCTATATATGCCCCAATTGCAGGTATGTTACGTCTTGCAAATGAATTGAATGTAATTAACGATATAGATTGGACAAATTACCCAACAAATATAAGGAAAAAGTAATTATGCAGCTATTGGAAATGTCTTTAAGAGATCATCACATTTATTATACTACCCCGTCAGTACCGGACTTTGTTTTTTCAGTGTATTATTTTATAAATAACAATGTCATTCTTGTAATTTGACTTATGTGATGTGTTCGGATGAATAATTGAATAAATAAATAAATAAATAAATTATCAGCCTTAACTATTCAATCTCTACCACATAATTTATAAGCCACCATGGATTTCAATATCAATTTGTTGAAAAGAAGGTTTGTTTCACCTGTCACAACTGAAAAACATATATTGTGTTTTTCTGATTTCTTGGTTAATAACAGATACTCAAAGCGATCAGTTATATAAAATAAATATTTTCCTACAATCTCCATAAGTTCTTTTCATGTTTCTCCTTGTCGTTCTGTCAACAGAGTAGCCGGTAATTTCCCCTTCACACACAAGTGAAAATATACAAGTTATATTAAATAAGATAAGGCCGAATACAGTGCCCTGTGGTACCCCATATTAAGTTTTTTTTTTATCTCCCATCAAAAACAACTCATTGTCCTCAAAAAATCATAACTGAAATTGAAAGTGAGGTTTCACTTTGTGAGATATCAGCAGGCAAAGTTCCAGTTCAGTCATTAGTATAGTATATTCGTTGATGACACCAACTTGGTTAGTTAAATAAGCGTCGAGAAAAGTGTTTCGATTCTGGTATATGGGAAAAGTGTTGTGTATATATCTGAAGCTCTTAGGTACTATAACAGCAACTATTGAAGGAACTTTTTTTTTGATGACCATTTCGTCATTCATTCACGTATAAATTTTTCATCAACAACCCATTCCTTCACAGAGAATGAAATTTATGTGACAATAAACTTATATGGCATATGCAACAGGCGGGCAGTCCTGACTCTGCTTTGTACCATATTCTCACGTTCTGAGCCCCCAGAGACACTGGAGAGGCATTACAAGATTGTTGTAGCTATAATCCCGGGGGAGCTTTAACATTTTCACTTTGAACTCGGCGGTATTTACAAGTTACTGTGCGGTTTGTCCTGTGTCAAAGCTTTGTTTAACAAGATAGTATTTTAATCTGGTCGTAGGCTACCAGGGTTTGTTGAATATACCCTGAATTAGAGGAGAAATTGATAGTTTTCGTCATCGCATAGTTGTAAAGAAAGTTTAACGTATTAATTTTTCGGTTTATATTGGCAAAGTTATTATATAACATTGAAATAAATTGAAAATCCAATGGAATTTAATTCAGTTGTCTCCTCACATGATGCAGTAACATAGCTCCATAGAAAAATGTAATAGACATATACAGAATTCAGCATTATAATGTTAATTAATTCATACAAACATGATGTATTATACCTAGGTACCTGCCTTTTTATCCACTCGTAATCAAGTTTTACTACATTCGGTTTTAGACATATTTATTTCAATATTGGTGAAACATTTACTGAACAAATCTGCTTCATGGTGAAGATGATTTAGTCTTTCTTCCTCCTTATTTTTGTAATAAATATAGTTTGAAAAAACTAAAAAACACGCTTTTGAAGAACATCGAACTGAAAAGTTAAAAATAATTGTTTTTTTAAATAAGCTTAAAACCATAACGATCGAAAAATTCTAGTTTTATTGTGAAAATAGTGTGGCACAAATATGGCACAAAGCGCCCACGCCACTGGTATTTTTCGATCGTTATTGTTTTGAGCTTATTTAAAAAGAAATATTATCAACTTTTCAGTTCGATGTTCTTTAAAAACGTGTTTTTTTATTTCTTTAAACTATATTTATTTTTTGATTTTTAGTTTCATATGCTATAAAAGCGTGTTTCTTTAGTTTTTCAAACTATATTCATTTTTCAGATCAGTCTTTTGATTTGATATATACTGGCAAGCACCTTCATTCGAATTTTTCGATTTTTTGAAATATTTGGGTAACTGAATTTTTTAGGTGTACATTTTACGATAATGTTTTCATTGTTGAAACCCATATTCAGGTTTGCTTTCAAATAATCGAATTAGATTTTAAAATGTATCTTTCGTTTCTTTCAAAACTTTTTTCTGTATTAAATCACGGGTAATTAATATTCGAATATCTAAATATTTCATCTGTAGTACAAAATTTTGCTTACACTTGCAACACTTGAAATCCATTTTTTATTTTGATTTTCTTTTGAACAACCTTCCAAGAAGATTACGTACAGCGCCATCTGCCTCAAGAAGATTACGTACGGCGCCATCTGCCCGCGAATAGATCAAGCAATAATAATGTCGATAATCCTGTAAATACCTTGGGAGTTACAAGCGTGTAAAAAACATGTGAGATTTTTTCGAAGAAAGGAAACAATTAATTTTGAAATGAACTCTTGCGTAGATCATACAAAGAAGTAACTTTCAGATACAAACTGGAAGAAAATGCCCTCTTTTTTCATATAAACATTGAATTCTGCGAAAAGAAAAATACTTGCGAAACAACTATTTTCACATGAACATCGAATTACATAAAAAAACGATTCCCTATTCAGTTTGTACTCCAACCTTTCGTCTTGGAATTGAATCAGATAACATTCACAGGTAAAATTACACTTACATGAAACTTTGTCTTTCTCAATGACGGATATCCGATGTTTCGGTACTCTGCCTCCGGTACTGATTTATTTTTATACCCAAATATTTTATAGACGTTGCCTTTCACAGTCGGAACATAAACTTTTTAGCCGTTGCTGGTGGTACCATGTAAACTTAGGTAAATATAGTTATGTCCTGATAATGTCAACTTGGTTAGCGAAACGCGCATCGCAATGCAGCATTTCCGTTACAACTCTGCATCTGTCGTTTGTAGTCCGCGATATACGATTTACCAACAGAGAATTGAAAGTGTTCAAAATAAATTCGTCAAACAATTAGCCCGTAACACAGACATTTTTATAATCAATAGATATCTTCGTCCAGTTTACAAAAAAATATTTCCTATTATCTCTCACAGGTAGTAGAAGAATATCTGATATATTATTGACCGTGTCGATTGTCACCTTGTAGTCTGGTTCACATGTACTCGATTTAGCTCTTTTTGGTGGCATTTTTCAGCCCTCTACAAAAATTACGACCAAGGTGTCATTCGATTCGTATTTTTGCCTAGAAAGTTTAAGGAAAGGTCCGCGCCGATAAAAATTACAAAAGTTATAAACAATTGAGTGAAAAAAAATGGGGCTTTAGTTTTTTCTCATTATCTCGGAAAATTTTCAAAATTATGGAAATTTGAAAAAAAGATTTGAAAAGATCAATGAATTTGCGTAAAAAAAGTCACGACTACCGAAACTGTATCTCGATTATTTATAATTTTCACAGAGCCCTGAAAATAGAGCCAAAAGCGGGTAGTCTGGCTTCCGCGCGCCTTTCGTCACTCTGACATAAAAACAAAAAAAATTATTTAAACATATCAAATGTAAATATTAAGGAATGAAAAAATTCATATAATGTTGGGATACATCAATAAACAACAATCTGCAGTCAAAAAAATTTTATCCCAATTTTAACGTCAATTATGAATTTGTTAATTAATAACTTTTTCTGAATTAAAAGTTAATATAAAAATCCCTATAATTATTAAACTAAAACCCTGGCATTTTTTTCCTTTGCTGAAGTTATCCTCAATAGGCAAAAAAATTGATTACTGTTGCCAAAATGAAAAAATTGATATTTTCTATTTTTTTATTAACAATTGAAAATTACAATTTTTTTTTTCATTTATTGTTTCAGTGTCTCATGGCTAAAAACTAACTAATTAATAGTATTTTTTTTTTAAATTTTTTACAGCTATTGTTGATGAATTTATTGTAAACAAATACATTGTTTATAAGCGATTCGAAAATTTTTTTCTTGCATTATGTTAATTGAAAAAAATCATGATATTCAGAAAAAATGGTTTCTTATAAAAATTTCTTTGTCGCTAAAAAATGCGTTTGTTGATTAACAATCGTTTTTTGCAACTAAATATTAAAATTAAGGAACCGTTTTTATTTTTTTAATCATAAATTTTATTGTTCTTTAAGGTTTTGAAAAAACTTTATTTTTATTCTTTTTTCAATTGTTTATTATAAAAAAGTTTTTTTAGAAACAGATTATTATTTTTTATTTTTATTTTTTTTAATACTTTGTTCTATAATAAAAGTAACTATGTGTGTTTTTTAATTTATTCTATTTTTAATAAAACTTTTAATATTGTGATACCTTGATACTTGGCTTTTTCATTCGCTCCTTCGCTTTTATAATTATAATAACTTTTAAACTATTGCAGTTATTAATGAATCGAAGAGGTTTTGTATTAAAGTGTATAATATTTTAAAATTCTTGCAAAGCGCTTTCGACTTTCGTCGACTTTCGCTTTGCAAGAATTTTAAAATATTATACACCTCAATACAAAACCTTTTCGATTCATTAATTCAAATAAGTGTATTCAGCTTTTCCAAATCCTTTTATTGCAGTAATGACAAATATGCTTCAAGTCTTTTCTGTTCATTATGAATTTATTAACAATTTAAGTCTTTTACTAAAGTTGTAGTCCTATTATTTATTTAATTATTGATCGTTATTTATTAAAAAAAGAAAAATTTTCGGCGCGTTTTCGGACCATTCCTTAAACTTTCTAGGCAAAAATACGAATCGAATGACACCTTGGTCGTAATTTTTGGACAGGGCTGAAAAATATTACAAACATGTGAACTAGACTATTACAGAGACTTGCGAAACCATAATCTCTCTGCTACCTCATTTAGAAAAACCAATTGAGATAAAAACTTTCGAGCACTTCTATCGTCACCTCATCGTCTTCGATATCAGATGAAACGTCAGGCATACAAACCTACAGACTACGGCCAGAAAATCCTGAAAATATCTTCGAAACAAAATCTATGCAACTTGAAGAACATCCTTATATTCAAAAACTATGTGAAATATATTTTCATTTATAATTAGGTACCGTTTTTTCATTTATTGATCATATGATTTTCTCTCATATTTGTTACTAGTGTAACGTACTTGTTTGTTTATTGTTATACACTATCTTTCATATGTGAAATGGGGATATCTTTTGGATTTATTCTGTTTGTATCCCTAGTCATGCATTAAATGAATGAATAAAAATGAATAAATATACACTAGGAACAGAAGAGGGCCCAAAACAGTTCCCTGTAGTACTCCCGCATAAATGTAATAGCATCCCAAGCTCTTTTCCAATTTGAACCAGTTGCATTCAAAACTACCAGCTTATACTCAGGATCAAAAAAAATTACGTGAAGTGTGATTTTTATAACGTTATTTGTAGTATGAAACATCATTAGCGAATGCCCAGTTTTTCAACATGAAAGGCATACTTCAAATCTACGAAGTGGTTTTAGCTGTGCCTTAGATGTGATGAAAATGGGGCCTTTTAGTTATTCTCTCCCAAAACTATACCCTTTTCAATTTAATTAAGATTACTATGGCTCGAATTTAGTCAAATGAGCGAATGAATAGCATTACCTACTTTCATCGTTGACATGAGTAGATTCAACTCATTCGTAACATAAAGTCGTAATTTTATGTTCGAATTGAATGCTTCACTACATAATGTGATACAAATTGGTGATGAACAGGCAATATGCCGAAACATCGGATGTCCACCAGTGAGAATGACATTGTTTCATGTGAGTGAAATTTCACTCTTCCATTTACTATATTGTGTAGCAATCCTATGAATAATATCTGATAGAATTCCATGACAAATGTTTAGAGTACAAACTGAGTAGGTGTTTTTGCATAATTCAGTGTTCATATGAAAGTATTTGAGACAACTATCAGTTCCAGTTTGTGTCTGAGAGTTACTTCTTTGTATGATCCACAAATTTCTGTATGGAGTTAATTTTTTTAATTGATTGCTTCCTTTCTTTCTTTGGAAGATTTTCACATTTCTTTGTATGAAGATGGAGGAGTAGAAAGCCAACACCTTTCTTCCCCAAAACTTACTCTCTTCTAAAAATATCCTGCTTTCAATTCAACATGAAAAAAATTGTATTGTTATCGTCACAAAAATTAATGAATTTCTTACTGAAAATAATAAAGCAATAACAAAATAGTTTTCTAACCATCCACAAAAACATCATCAGGCAACAGTTTTTTTCTGAAACCGAATAGTTTTTCATGAAATTTTCAAGAACTATTACATAGTACAATGAAACAATAATCTGTTAGAATAAAATGGCTGTGTGAGCTAGGAATGCGATACCCTGGGAATATGGAAACAAACATGTGATTGTTGAATATGTCAATCAACGTGCAAGTGGGGTGAGCCGGCCATGTTGCTTCATGCCCCTGACAGTTGACGAGCGTTGACAGACAAGCACACTCGCCCCTTATCATATGTCAAATTATATCTATAATTCCGGCATAACGTATTCACGGTTGATCGTCCAGGAGAAATTTTGTGTGGGCGGTGTATGATTTTTGTTGGAATCGATATTTCGCTGGTATCGAATACTGGGTGTACTGAAAAATGATGAAATGATGTAATATTTCTCACGGCAGCGCAAAAAAGCCACATATGTTTCATATTTGTTTTTGTACCACTTTGGAACTCGAAATTTCACCTTTAATTACGACTTTGATAACGGAATTTTGAGTTCAAAGTTCTTATTTGGAATGTTGAGTCGAAATTTCGAAATTGAAGTCAAAGTTTCGTGTTTGAAGTCGAAAGTACGAAATTTACGTTAGAATTTCTAGATTAGTGTCGAATTTTTTTGTGTGAACTTAAAGTTTTGAGTTTGAGTCGAAATTTCGAGTTTGATCTCGGAATTTTAAAGTTTAAAGTCATAACTCCGAGTTTAAAGTTGAAATTTCGAATAGAAAATCGAAATCGTGAATTTGGAAGTCGTAATTTCAAGTTAAAAGTCGAAATTTTGAAATAAAAATCGAAATTTCAATATAAAAGTTGAGATTTGGAGTTTTGGAGTTCCAATGGTTAGTATTCGCAAACATCTTCGGGTGATGATTGTACGATTTCTTCGAGTGATGACTATTTCTACGCTAGCTTGGCTTAATGCGTCGTTGAATAACAGAAATGCTGATTCCTTGAACTTTCTCTCAAACCAGTGTTCTTCTCTGTGGATGACCTCAGCTTGATTTTTCGAAAGCGTTCGACTGCGTGAACCATGAAACACTTCTATTTAAACTTCAGTGCTATGGCCTTAGATGATTTTCATAAAACTGGCTTCACATTTTTACATAGTATCCGTACTAATGCTTTTGGAGTTGATAATATGAATGCAAAAATGTTAAAGTATTGTAGCCCTTTTATCGATCGATACATTGCCCACATAATTAATTGCTGCATTGAAAAATCTTACTTTCCAGTGCTATGGAAAACCTCTGTTGGTATACCGATCTCAAAAAAAAGTAACCCCAAGGACTTTTCTGATTTGAGAATTATTGGTCTGCTTCCTGCAATATCAAAGAAAGATCGCCAACACTTTCATTTCATTTGTATATCATATGTCATTTAATACAATAAAGACGTTTATTGTTATTATTATATATATATATATATAAAAATAAAAACTATTGGATAGTGGGGTATTGCAGCAAGTAAATGAGTACTCTTTTAAGTTAGTCCAAGCTTTCGGAAAATTTTATTTCCATCATCAGGGAAACTACAATAATATAAGTTTTAAGGTAAAATCAAAAATATTAATTGTTCATGACTTACATCTTATGTGAGGATGGTTACATTGATGTTAAAGAAAAAATGTAACCATCCTCACATAAGATGTAAGTCATGAACAATTAATATTTTTGATTTTACCTTAAAACTTATATTATTGTAGTTTCCCTGATGATGGAAATAAAATTTTCCGAAAGCTTGGACTAACTTAAAAGAGTACTCATTTACTTGCTGCAATACCCCACTATCCAATAGTTTTTATTCTTAACTAGTCAGCAACGACTACCCTTCCTCTTATATATATATATATATATATATATATATATATATATATATATATATATATAGTCGACAAAAGAGCTTTGCATACACCGTATATTCCGTAAAGTTGCCTTGGGTATGTTGTCAAGAATAGTTCCAATTTCCCTCGTGAAATTTTGATTCCCTTCTGAAGGAACGGTATCCGAATCTCTTCCAGGAAAATATATATGATAATCCGACATTGCGGGCTAGACCCGATATCGCCGGAAAAACCATACTCGTATAGATGAAGGAAATGATATCCAGTATTTCTTTTCATCACGTGTGTTTAAATTTCAAAGTACCCCTATTGTAAACGATATAAATATGGCTGAACGTTCAACTGGATCAGTCAATAAGGGAAAAATTCTATAGGGGTGGAATCGACACGATGGGAGACTTATGAATAAAACAATACTTTTAAAGAACGTGGCTTTGACGATGCGTTTGCCTATTCTATCAATATTCCACGCGAAATGAAGGAAATGTTTCGTAACATATTCTGTATTGACGAATGGTATTTTTGGATTTCATAGTCAAAACTGATGGATATTCTAAAATTTCAAATATATAAAATATTATAAACTGTTAGTTGTTCATTAGTCTCTCTCTGAATTTTCATACAGTAATAAGGGCCCAAAAGGAATTTAAATGAGAGCTGGATGTACAACCAAAGTTTACTGAAACTCCAACAAAAATTATTATTCATAAATTTTTTTCGGAAGTATCATGAGCAAACAAAACAGAGATTGCGTGTTACATCATACATAGAAAAACACAAACATCACAAATATATTGGTCAAATAGTAGCTGGGTGATTATTGTGAGTGGCTCATTCAAACTGCTATTCGAAAGTTGGTTCGATCCCAACTGGGGACGATCGATATTCATCCCGTAGCGTCGGTTCTTGCACAGGTCACCACTACTGAGTGTTGTCATTTCCAACTGGGCATCAGCTGCTAAACGGAAAACACTTTTCAACACACATAAAACTACCATAAGTTGATCTGTTCTTATCAATTTTCAACTTAAATTCTCCGAAGAAAAGAAAGTAGTTCTTTTCTAGCGTAGATTCAAGGTGTACACCTCATAAATGGAAGGGAAATAGATGATGATGAAAAGTTACGTTCAAAATATGTCTACTGAATATCTCTTACTTTAACAAATATTGAAGAGGCTCTCAAGGAACCCCAAAGCTGGTTGAGATACATTGATAACACATTCTTAATATGGGAGTAGACATCTTTCTTGCGCACTTCAACGGCGTGAGACCTACCATCACCTTCACAATGGAGAAAGAAATCCACAACGAAATGCTATGGTGAAGAGGACCGACACTAATTGGGAAACATCTGTATACTGTATATACTGTATACTGTACACACGGTTTCTGAATCACGATTCTAAACACAATCAACTTACTGAAAGAGGAATCATCAAGACTCTAGTGGATCGTGTTTTCGGGCTCTTTAATACGAAGGAAGGTTTCGAAAAGGAACTAGACATCATCAAATAAGATCTTCAGCGAAATAATTCCTCCAAAGTGATGGTTGAACAGACTATGGCTGAAAGACAGCAAGAGTTTCGTAAGGAAGAGGAGCAGTCACAACCAGTGCATGTACTTCCCTACCCATTCGGTCCAAGTACCTCAGAACCTGCCTCAGATCCGGAAACACCGTCCGTAGCAACCTTACGAAAACCAGATCACCAATCGCGAACTGCGATCCCAGGAATTGCATTCACCGGATACCCTGTGAGTACGGAATATCGGTGAAACTAAGAGGCCATTGATAGTTAGCATTGCCGAGTACAAGACAAACACAGCGAGAAGAAACCAGCAGAATAGCAGAGCATGTTTGGACTCATCAACATTACATCAAGTGTTCTCAAATCAAATCAAATCAAAAAATTTTTCATTGTCTGAAGATTCATATCTTATTGACAAAGCTTGGTTAAAATAATTAAATGAAAAAACAAACAAACAAAATTACACGTATTAGCCATCGCTACTTAGTCATATAAAACTATAAACTATACAATAATATACAATTTCAAGTAGATACTGAACAAAATAACAAAATAGGACATAAAAAGATAACAGCAACAATTTGTATTTACTTAACACAATACAACACTTCAGGAAAATAGCCAGTAATAATGCATTTTAAAAATTTCCAATATTGATTACATGAACTATAGAGACAGTTTAAAAAAATGTACATATACGAATACACATAAATAAAATAATATATATATATATATATATATATATATATATATATATATATATATATATATATATATATATATATATATATTGCATTAAATGACATATGATATAAAAATGAAATGAAAGTATTGGCGAAGTCTAGCTCAGCCAGTAATAATGTATTTTAAAAATTTCCAATATTGATTACATGAACTGTAGAGAGAGTTTAAAAAAATTTACATATACGAATACACATAAATAAAATAATATATATATATATATATATATATATATATATATATATATATATATATATATATATATATATATATGTATATATGATGAGCTGTTTTCTCGGGTTTCGCTCCGTGTTCTGTGTATTTTCTCCCCATAAGGATTATTTTCACAACGTTTCGGCAAAGTCTCATTTGCCATCTTCTGGTGATGTCTAGTTTTTTCAACTAGACTGATTACTTCGAACTCTGTGTCTCAATTTATAGGGATGGATGTTTCCCTTTACCTGCGTTGCTGCCACTACCTGTGTTTGTTCGACTACCTGTTTTGGTCTTATTACCTGAGCTGCCTCTCCTGCCTCTGTTATTGTACCTGTATTGTCATGTACCGAGTTTTGCCTCTGAAGTTGAGCGGTCTGATTGCTTGTGCGAAGTGATAAAACGGATCTCCATGTTGATGGTAATCTTTGCGCATCATCCCTCTTGTTCATATTATTAGGTCGTTTTTCAATTTCGATTGCCTCTCTGATTGTTCGTGAGTAAAAGTTTTCGTTGCTTGCTAGCATTTTTGTGTTGTCGAAATTGATGTTATGTCCTGTTTGAAGTACGTGTTGGAAGAGAGAAGACGTGGTGACTTTTCCCTTCACTGCTAGTTTGTGTTCATCTTTGCGAATGTTGATTCGTCTGTTGGTCTGGCCGATGTAAGTCCTGTCACAATCATGGCATGGTACTTCATACACTCCACTGGAATCACATATGTTTTATACTTTGTTGAAATCTGCTTATCATGGAGCATCTGATAATGTGAAATAATATAGGGTGATCCATTAAAAAAATGGTGACATGCTCTGGGGGTGTGATAGGAGAAGGGGAAATTCAGGGGCATAGAGAAACAGTGATGAAACGAAAATTTTGTTTTATGGATGCTTCTTTTGCCCCCGTGGTAGGTTCCCCAGTTGGAATATTTGAGAATCCTTTTTTAGTTCACATAAACAACATGAAACGAACCTACAACAAAATTTGAACCTTCGCAAATATAGCGTTACGGAGAAACAGTGATAAAAAGTAATTTCACATGAAAACGCGTCCCTTTTATTGCCACGGGGGAAGACCCAGTTGGAATATTTGATAATATTTTCTTGGTGGGCATCTAAGATCTAAGAAGCACCTACATACCAAATTTTAGCTTCCTAGGACTCACATGTAAAGTATCGGTAATGAGGAAATTGAGTTTGGGTGCTTGGGGGTTCATTATATTTGCCCTGCGTTGTAGGACGACGTGGGTTACTCACTCAATCCATCGTTGTGACGATCGATTTTCACTTGCTATCGTCCAACCCGTGTTAGGAATCATACGTTGAAAGGTAGTTCGCACAAGTTTCGACTTTTGAGAGTTGTCGTTCCTAGGGGAGCGACAGCTGGTTAACGAAAGAACACATTTCAACAGACAGACAGAACAGTTTCATAACATCGACTTCAGAGTTTCCTTTACCTTTTAGGAAATCTAAAGTCGAGAATTCGGAAAGGTCTGGAATTTACGAAATTTAATGTCAAGGCTGAGGTGCAAAATGTTATGGACAGACGAAAAGATCTGTTGAAATAAGATATAAGGAACACTTAGCACGCTTAAAATATGGAATATATGATGGAATCAGCCGATACTTGATGAAAATCCATTTAGAATACGTTAAAATATGGAAGACCTGAAAAATCAGCAGTTGCCCATTATATTTTACAACAAAACTATTCCGTCGGCTTCAGTTCATTAAAATTAGTCAGACAACAGGCATCTAGATGCCTATGAGAGTGTAGAAATGAGTAAGACGCAGGTGCATAGAAGAGGTATCTATGGTTTCTCTTTCCGGCATGGTGGTACACGTTTTGTACCACCCAATCTGCCTCACTTGATGCAAGGTGGTACAAAATACGTACCACCATTTTCAAATGTATCTACCGGTGTGCTGGAGCTGAAATATCGATCTATAGCACTTCTTTGAGGTTCTTCCTCCATGAAAGAGATGGCGGTAGCTAGTAGAATATAAAAGATAGCACATGGCATGGCGGTAAATGGTCAGTTAGATGAACTTTTAGCTCATTGGTGAACGGTCAATTTTATTTGGATCTCTAAGTGTTTATTCAGTTGATATAACCGATATTTCCTATTGATTCATTGTGTAGGTATACTCTTTTATTAATTTTCGCTCACATACTAATATTTGATGATGAACAGTAGAAAAAATTCACCTTTAGTGGTGGTCGTTATATGTACCATCATGCAAATTCAACAGTTTTATGTGAACATGCGCCAAGTATGAATAATTTTTAGAAATGGTCATGGATAGGAGTCCTCATGGAGGAGAAGTCCTCTACCGAGGACTTCTCCTCCTCCCTCTCCGAGGGAATGATCGAGGAAGAAATGTGGGATCAGTTATATGATGATATACCTAGTGGTGCAGAATCTTCAGCATCAGATATCGGAAGTGATGCCGAAGAAGAACCAGTTGTATATGGTATCGTTCTAGAAGATGAACTTGAACATACTGCGGATATTGAATATGCAGAAATGAAAATTCAGAATCAGAAATACCACTTTCGGAACTTCTGAGGAGAAATCCCGAAATGAAACGCAAACAAGTAATAGGAAAACGATCGAAATCATCCCAGGTTGCTGTGAAGTGGGATAAACTGCAAACTGTTGACGAACGTCAACATTTGTGGAACCAAGTGAAATTCCTGATTTTGTGAGAGATTTGAATGGCCCAACTCCCGGAAAATTGTTCGAATTCTTACCACTTGTAAATTTATTCATAGTTGCATGGTGGTACATATGATGTACCACATCGAAACTCATATTTTTCTGTGAAAAAAATTTGCTAAAAGATTTCAAAAGTGTTTTTTCATGCCTTTGAGTAGTTTCTGAAATAAAAAAAAAAGTGAAACACAGATATTAGTTTTTTCGTGCAACAAGGGGATATTTTTCTATAATTTTAGCGTGCAACAAAGAGATAAATAAGGATAACATTGTAAGTATTTTTAGTTTGATCTTCTCCTTGAGGATGGTCACTTAGTGATCGAAACACCTGTCGAGGTGTTGAAATAACGGTTTGGTTTTGGGAAAAAACTTCAGCGATATCCATTACTACAACAAAGGTTCCAAAAAGTGTATTACAAGTATATGACGGCCAGGTCAACGGAACTGAATCTGTATCATAAGTACGCAACAAAAATTAAGCTAATAAGCCGATATTTGTTTCTAAAGAGCTGTAGAAGATATTCAGTTTTTCCTAAATTTGTTAAAGTAAATATTCCTATTAACCCTTCAGTTACTGATAAAGTCCAGACATTCGCCAAAGAGAAATGGCTTGACTTAGAAATCGATCATCTGTACACTAACCGCAGTCTCTCAGAATTAGATGGCTATAGTCTATATCAGGGGTCGGCAAGTAGTTTTAGGTGGGGTCTGTATTCTGTGAGAAAATTAATGAGGTCCAGAAAAAAAACAACTAATAAGAATGACGTGCTACCCATGTATTATTTTGGTTTCAAATCAAATTCTGAATTGTAACACAAGAAACACAAATTAATATGAGAAACTACACCGACCGTCTTGAGACTGTTTGGTTCTCGAGAGGAACAGCAAATTTTTCAAAAATTTATCTTTGAGAAAAATGTTTCACATAGGTACGTAGTCGAGCCAAACATAGTGCCCAAATTTATAGCTACTTTCTTGTGTTTGGTCCAAAATTCTCATTAAGATAACGTATAATACATTTGCAAAGACATATCTTCTTAAAAATCGATTATATCTAGTTGAGGTGATGGCTTTGACAGATTAAACAACTTGACAGCCACATCTGTCGATTCTGTACCTACATCGTTCGTAAGATCGGCCAGAAATGTTCTAATAACTGCACAATGTCTGCTTCAGAGTTCTTTTAATATTCAAGAATTGTCGGAAAATGAATGTATTTTCGTTCTGCGATATCGTTTTCAAAGATATCCAGCTTGCGACGACACTCTTTGTATCAGATCACATATTAATTTAAGATTTTCTTGTAACTCTGTGTTGAACGCATTCAAATATCTCAAAATATCTTTTAGAAAAGCCACAACCAGCATATTGCGCTTGTTTTTCATGAACTCAAAATGCTTTCTGCGTATCTAAGTTTTGCCAGAAGGAGGTTACTTGTTCTTTAATTAGCCAGGCTAGATGAAAACCTAATCAAACCATATCAGTTGTAGGTACTTTTAAAAGAGGTTAGCTAGGAAACTCAAAATAAAATAAGTACAGAGTTATATTCTATGTGGCTTGATTTTTTTTTTCATTAAGGTATTGCATGCCTTACCTACGTACTAATTTATACTTGGTATACTTGGCGGTCTGCAAACGGTCCGTCTGTTGCTGACCGTTGGTCTATATGAATAACTGACATATATAGATTAGACAAAAATGTTTACGCACAATGGAATGTTTTTCAGAGAGGAATATTTCGGATGATTGCATCAAAATTTTCCAGGAATTGTGTACGTTGAATAAGAAACTCAAAACCCTTTTATCTAAGAATAACGGTTTGATGTTGAGGAAAATCTCTAGTAACATTCATTGACAATCAAAATATCAGAAAACAAAAATCTTTCCGTCTATCCCCGCAAGTAACTCATTCCACACACTCTCCGTTTACTCACCCTGTGTATTATGTGTCAGTAAAGGATCAGGACGATTTTTTAGGGTTGTTGAACGTTCGTTGCGTCGTCGCTAGGTTGCACCCTTTCGTTGGGGAGAACTTCCGCTGCTTGATTTCCATCCAACGGCCATCCATCTTGTTGGAGATGGTTTAAACTGACAGACAGCAAGATCTCAGAGTGGTTCTATTCCGATGACATGGCACATATCTATTTCGCTACTTCAAACTCGCAAAGTTGGATTTGTGCCAGTGTTTAGGTTTGCGAGTTTTGCTTTATTAGTGTAATATGAGATGAGGAATTAGGATTTGTCTCTATTAAGGCGCAAAGTGGGAGGAATTCTTGACTGTTCGTTTATGACAAGACATTTATTTCCCACAGATTTATAACAATAATGTATTTTCCAAAAGACAAAATATTTTTTTTAATAATTGAGAAATTTATTTATATAAGTATTGCATGTACAAAAAATTATTACATTTTTTTTACCAAATGAGGTTAGATTTGCTCTCTGAGTAAAACATACCTAGGCATAATTGCCTGTGTGTGTGTTTTATCCAGGACTTCTCTAAAAAAACTATTAGTATTGCACATATAATTATCTTAAAAATTATGGCGGGCAAAGATTTACAAGATTGAAAAAAATATAATTAAGGAAGGTAATTAACTCTTATGTATATTTAATGTGTGCACCTATTTTTTAGTTTGTCAATTTTTTTTAAATGTACTGGTATTTCATTGTAAAATTTTGGACCGAAAAATAGAAACGTTCTGTGGGTTATAGCTTTTCTAAATGTATGTATTGCTAATTCTTCATCACTAGTTTGTCTGGTTGGTTGGACAGATTTGCTTCGAAGTGAGTATTTAGTTGTGTGAACTCGAATTATACGAATTGAAGGGGTTATATTTTTAGGAGTGATTAATTTTTTTGGAAAAGAAAGTTTTTGGCTTTCTACCACTCCATCTTGATACAAAAACAAGGATGAGGGAATCTTCCAAGGAAAGGAAGGAAGTAATCAATTTCAACATAAGTAACTCTATACATGGATGTGTATCAAAGAAGTAACTTTCAGATACAAACTGAAAGAAAGTCCTCCTGAAACAGCTACTTCCATATAAACATTGAATTACACGAAAGAAAAAAATTCTTTCGAAACAAATACTTCTATATGAACACTGAATTATACAGAAGATACTTTTCTCTATTCAGTTTGTATTTCAAACATTCGTTGTGGAATAGAAATCAGATTTCATTCAGATGAGTTCTACTTTAAATGAATGGTAATAAATTGCACTTACATGGAACAATGTCACCCTCACTGGTATACACCGATGTTTCGCCTTAAGACACTTGCCCTAAGGCTCTTCAGTACCAAATTGGATAATATTATAGAAAATACACACAGTTCATTCATGAATTACGATTTTTAATGTCACGGAATAAGCTTCATCTGCATATGTCATCGATGACATCGTAATGTCATTCATTCACCTATTTGATTCAATCCCAGCCAAGAGGAATCTTATTTGAGTTGAAGGGGTTGTATTTTCAGGAGTGATTAATTTTTTGGGAAAAGAAAGTTTTTGGCTTTCTATTACTCCTTGGAAGATTCCCCCATCCTTGTTTTTGTATCAAGATGGAGTAGTAGAAAGCCAAAAACTTTCTTTTCGAATTATACATTGATGAACATACAAGAGACTGATTGGTAGGATTTTTGAATCTTCATATAGTAATTTTGAGGAATACTATTTCTTTTTTTCGAATATGATTTTTATGATGGAATTTTGTATGATGAGTAGAGGACGTAAGTTGTTAACGAAGGCTCCTCCCCGTATTATAATACTGTATCTTTGAATGGATTCTACTAGGGAAGTATAAAGCATTAGTAGTTTTTTGCATGAGAGGATATCTCCTAATATTGAATGAGAATAGTTGAAAAACCATACGATGAAGATCAAAACAAGTTCACATTCAGAGCTTTGGAATATTCTTTTAATTGTAGAATGAGCTCTTAATGAAAATCGAATATTCGAGTGAACACATAGGCTGACAGGCTGTCTCTCCGATAAAATGTTTGCAATGTTGTAAAAAAATTCCAACGTATTATACAGGGTGTTTCAAATTCGATCCTAACCACTGGGATCTCGGAAACTATGAGAGATACGAAGATGGTTAAATTGGGGCAGAGATGCGCATTTATAGAAACAGTGTTAGGACATCGGAAATGTATTTGAACTTGTTCCCGAAAGACGACAACCACGTCAAACTATGTTCAAGTTATTGAATTAAAATCACAAGTTTTCTTCATTTGAAAAGCCGAGGAAAAAACACAAAGACAGAATGGGCCAGGAAACTAAAGAAAATTTGATGAAAGAGGTATGTATGAGGTTAGTGTTATTGCCTATTGAGAAGACCTGACTTCCTTTTTTCCTGGGAAATGTAATTTGGACAGATGATAGCACTTTTACAAATTGTGGGATATTCAACCGAAATAACGAACACATTTGGAGCATAAACAACCCCAGGCTGTTTCGAGAAATTCGTGTATTAACGTGTGGGCAGGAATTTACAGATATAGAATTTTGGGTCCTTATTTATTTGACGGAATTCTGAATGCAGAAACCTATCACCAGTATTTGATGTCGATTTTCATAGACTATTTGGATGATCTATTTTTGGCTAACTATAACAACATCTGGTATCTAATACCTGGATGGTGATGAATGGATAGGGAATAATGGGCCGGAGAGGTGGCCAGCAAGGTCTCCAGACTTAAGTGTTATGGATACATTCTTTATGAAAAAGAAAGTTTATGGTCAGAGAGAATATCAAAATATTGAGGATCTTCAACACAGCATTGTTAGAGAATTTGGAAGATTGAGGAGGAGGGAAATTGATCGTGCAGTGAATAATATTCGAAGAGGGGCACAGTTGTATTATCATGAACAAGGCCAAAATTTTGAGCATTTGCTGTGATTAACTTTTGTCTTTACATTTTTGTTAATTATTGTTACTTGTTCAAAGTTCTATTTATCCAATTTTGATTGTTGATTCTGTCTCTGTATTTTTTCATTGGCTTTTCAAACGATCCAAACTCGGTGAGATTTTGATACAATTACCTGAACATAATTCGATGTGGTTGTTGGGATACACGTTACAAGATACATTCCCGATATCATAACACTGTTTCTATCGTATCTGTAATAAATTTGTGTCATATCTCTTTTTTCTTCATTCTTCATTCGAAACAAAATGTCATTGGGTGTAACAAATTGAAAGTCAAATTTAACAACATTAAAGTTAAAGCCTATTATGATAATAATTAATACTTTTCAATATCTCTAATTTTTCGAAAGTGAATGATAACTAATGATACATCATTGAAAAGGTAAAATATGGTTCTATTCAAAACAGAAAGAATCCAATATAGCGCCCATAAGAAAAAATATAGTTGGTGGTAGCCGGAAGACGAAACGTCGGATAAGAAACCTGAAAACACCATTATATAGCAGGGAGTGACAATATGGCAATATGCAGATCATTTTTGAATTCTTCAAAAAATAAAGACAGAAACAAATAAAAACCATTTTCCGAAATTTCTGTTTTTTCCGGATATATCCGGATATACTCAGAATTTCAGAACTTCTCAACGGCATATTGTTACTCAGGTAAACGCGCAACTTTTCCCCAATTTCCGAGATCCTAATATTGAGGATCGAATTTGAAACACCCTGTATGTATGTGCGATGCAGCGGAGTATTTCAAGAAATTTGTTACGAAAAAACAAAGTTCGGACACAATAAAGAAGGTGATCGCTAATAGGAGAAAAATGAGAATGACCGATAGATGGAGAAATACAGAGTGTCAATTTGAAAACTTCTCACTCTTAATATCTGCCTTCCAGTAAACAATATGAACAATTGAGAAAACAGGTCAATTTCATTGTGAAGGGGGACACTTTCGAAGACTATTTGTAGCACTCGTGGTTTAAACCCCTAGCAGGGAAAGATGTTACCCTTAGAATTTTAAAGGGGTAGGGCGGCCAAGTTGCACATCACTTTGATTGGCGTTGAATTCTGCTTCCAATGGTACCCTGATTTATTATTTTTAAATGAGCATTATCCAAATAGCGTTCTAAACTAACACATGTGATTAATATTTTCCTGTTCTTAGATGCATTATTGTATTAACTACTTTCAATAAAAATGGTTAGAAGAGTGGGTGGCACCGTTTCAACCCCAAAATGACAGAAATAAATTTATTATGCGTGGGATTTTTTATTTGTTGGTTATTCTCCTTTTATAAAATGAAATTTTATCTGGGAGAAAGACCTTTCAAACATAAAACCTCCCAGGTCTTATCTTATAAACTGTTCAAAATATCGTCCACTTTGCTCTAAATAGTAATGAAGTCTGTTTTCAAACTCCCCTCTAACATTACGGAAAAATTTACTAGGAGTTGACTGACATGCTTCTGTAATTCGTATTCTTCAAGATCTTCACTATCAGAAGACTGTGTTTTATAAACAACGGATCCAAGATGCCCCCAAGGAAAGAAATCTAAGGGTGTTGAATCCGATGATCTCGGAGGACATTCAACTGCTTCCCTTCTGCCAATCCATCTATCTGAAAATCTCTCAGTTAACCACTGTCGGACGGGAAGAAATTAATGAGGTAGAGCACCATCCTGTTGGAAATGTAACAGATCCTCTTGCAAAAGTGCATCACCTTCTGCATCCATTTTAGTTTCTAGCTCGTGAATTATAGAAAGATCGAAAGTTTCTTCAACCATTTCAAGGTACAGATTGCCTGTCAAGTTTTTTCCAGAAATAAGAGACCAATAATGGCATTTCCAAGGATGCCAGTTCGACCAATAACTTTTTGTGGGAGTTGTGTATGTTATTCTCGAAAAATATATAGGTTTTCGTCATTCCAAAAGCGAAAATTTTCTCTATTAATATTGCCATTCAGAAAAACTGAAGACTCATCGCTAAAACAGATGTTTATCAGTAAATTAGGAATGGTATTGACTTGAAGAGGCATGATTTCACAAAGCTATATACTTTTATCATAATCATCCTCGTGGAGCTCTTGGAGAATCTGCATTGTTGAAGGACATTCCCGTCTGTTCTGATACTGATTGTAATGAGCTCGTGGGCTCTGCAGCAAATGTTCCCAAAACTTCAATTTGAGCTGCTTCATTCAGTACTCTGGGGTTATTTCTTTTATTTGTCACTGAACTGGTTTCGTAAAACTTATTCATCAAATCAAGCACATACCGGTGACTAACGTTACAATTTGAATGTCTTTCGTTGAAAAGAGATGCCGCCCTTCGCGCGTACTTTTCAACTTCTCCATGAATTTTATTCATTCACAACCATCGTTCAAATTTGCGAACCATTTTTTAGCCTGAAAACAGAATTTTTTACAGCAAAAGTAGCAAAAAGGAGGGCTATCTGTACACTTTCTGCGATGTGAATTGAAAATTCACCATATACCTAAACACAAATTTACTCACATCTTCGTTTCACTATTTGACTTCTTTTTGAAGTAAATTAATTGGAGCTAATGACTAATGTTACCCCTAATAAAGGTTTGGAACAGTACCACCTGATATTCTTACCTACCAGTTCTGGCCAAACCATGCATCTCAGTATAGGCGTACAAATTATTACTTCTGTTAGTTCAGAAGGCTATTTTTCGCAGAAAACTCATCAAAAAATAATAAGTCAGGGTAATATTGGAAATTTATTTTGAACTTACCAGTTACATTCTTCTCTTAGCGGGTTGGCGGCCCTTGCTCATCTTCCACTGCCTGAACCACAGTGCATGCTGTTTTTAGCGAGTGCATTGGCTTGGGATCCGGGGGTTGAGCAAACCGGCCATCAGATGCCTGCTTACACGTAGCTCCGCTGGATACGTGAATCACTTGTGGTTCTGTTATTCCCTAACTGAATGGCATCCCAAAGATGGCTTAACCCTAAGGTGTGTGTATCCGTGCCAAGAGGATGAATGACACTGAACCTATCAGCTGTCTCTACGGAACCTTCGAGATACCGGGCGCCCTCTCGTCGTAGCATCGCCTTGTCACGGTAATGCGGAGCTCTGCCGTTATGACTGGGGAATTTGTTATATCGTATGGTAGGGGATACCTTTAGAATATTTTCCATTACTTGAAATAGTATACAAGGGTAAATTTTGAGAAATAATAATCTGTAAACATCATATTTCTTTTAAAGGAAATACATTGATTGATACAATTTCTAAGGAATAGTTGTCTTTTATTTCTGAATACTTCCTAGGTAGATGAGGTAGAGTATTAGTTTCTTGTGGGTATGCGGCAGTCACATTTACCTGGCGCCTGGCATTAAAAATTACATAACGATTGAGTAAGAACCACTCCCTTCTCCACTGCAGCTTAGTCGCGAGCATACCCAATTGCCACTAACTTGGCAATTGTTTCTGTCACTTCCTTCTGGTAGGCAACTAGAATGGGGGTTGTGACAACGGTTGAATCTGAGGCATCGTCAGGTGTAGCTGTTACATATGGGAAGGTTGTTGCGGGTTTCAAGGTGAGAATTTTGCACCTTAACTATCCGACTACCTCATTTATGATGAAACAGCAGAGCATATACTTTGTGCCTGCCCCGCTGTTCATAGACCACCACAAAGAGGTAAGGAGAAAACTGAGTGAGCTGGCAGGGAAACTGAGGAGATGGACCGGAAAGAATGTTGGATTAAAGAGAGAATGTGTAAGGATGATCTATGAAAGGGTGGCCAAACCTGCGGCACTGTACGGTGTACAAGTCTGGGGGGAAAGGGCGCATGACAGTAGGGTTAAGAGACAGCTGAGTGCGGCACAGAGGCCGTTTCTGTTGGCTTCATGTGGAGCTTACAGAACGACGCCAACAGCAGCACTCAGTGTTATAACCGGAATGGCGCCACTTCACACCATGAATGGAGAGCGAATGGAAGAAGGAAGATAGAGGAAGAGTGAAAGGCGAAGATAAAATTTTTCCCTGGCTGCAAGGGGAGTTGCTGGAGGAGATGGAGGGAGAAGAGGTGATTGAAGTGTATGTGGACGCAGGAGTGATGATAGAGGAAGAAAGGATGGGAATCGGATGGGCGTACAAAAGGACAGGGGATGAATGGATAACCTGGCAAAGCAGCGTGAATGAAGCGGACGCAATGGCAATGAAGCGGGTGATCGGTATGTGGAGTATGGAAGAGAATATGAGAGTAGTGAGTGACTCGGCAATGGCGGTTGAAAGAGTGAATGCAGGAAGAGTGAGGAATAAAAGGATAGCAAGGATACAAAGGATGATTGAGGAAAGGAGAGAGAGGGGAGTACGTACCCAAATCATATGGAGGAGGGGGCACGACTTCGGCAACATGGGAAATTTGAAGGCACATGAAGAGGCCCACATGGGCATGAATAAGGAGCAGGTAACGCTTCAGGTCAGGCGATCTTATAGTAAACTGGAGGAGAGAAAGCGTGTGAAAGAGAACATAAAGAGGGAATGGCAAAGGGAATGGGAGAGGGGTACGACTGGGCGACTGTTCCACAGATTTTGTAGAACAGTCGGGTATGAATCATTGGATCTGTCGCGAAAGGCGATCCAGCTGCTCACAGGGCATGGGAACTTTCCGGGTTACCTGGCGCGATTCAGACTGGGCCCGGAGGTTCCCTGCCCGTGTGGGTATGGGGAGCCGGAAGCGGCAGAGCATGTGATCGATAGATGTTTGATAGGGGATAGGATTGGATGGAGAGAATGGAAGGAGAGAATGGAGAGAGTGAATGGAGAAATGAGTCTAAGGGATGAAAATGGAAAAAAGAATGAATGGATACGATTTGCGAATGAATGGGCAGACAGTGTGGTGAGGGACGAAAGGGAATGATTTGGGGGAGTTACCAACTTATTGCAGAAAAGAGGAAAGGTCACCTCTGGGTAGTGTGACTATCATCCTGGTTATGGTTGGACACAAGTCTGGGAAATGTACAAGAATCCGGCTTATGACACGAGATTATGATGTGAGGGATAAAAAAGGAAAAATGGGTTGGGAGATAAATTATATTAATTTAGACTTGGGTCATATTGGTTGGAAGAATTGTTTAGTTTCATTATGTTGATTTAGTTAAATTCAGTTGAGTTAGTGATAGGTAAATAGTTGTTTTGTATTATAAAAATTATAGATTGTAAAATTTATTACTGAAATAAAGAGATGGGTCTTCTACCCCGCTGATTCGTCCCAGTGCATTGGCGTCGCTCTGCTGCGGTGATGCACTGGGGGGGAGAGTTCGGAGGAGTAGGGGTTCCCTTGATAATGGTGGCGTTAGATAGAGGGAAGATGCCAGTTGAAAGGCTTTCGGGCTAGGCCAACGATGGCAAAGGCATTATTCATGCCCCGCTGGGAACCGAATCAGATTTCTAGAGTTCGGCAGAGCCGTACTCTCACCATCTGACCTGAAAGACCACTCACCATACAAACTAATCGGCTTCGTTAAGAAGCTGGGTTTATTTGGTCGGGTGTGAGTAGGTGTAAACTACAATAATCCCTTGAGGGTTGCGGTGGAGGGTGGAATATACTCACTCACTTTGGACCTAACCTAACCTAACCCTAAATTCTTCTTTTTTTCGAAAGTTTTCTACATTTCCTTGATAGTTATTGTTTTCTATACTTCAATACCAGTTTCTCCAATGAGTGTAGTACAAATTGCACTACCGTTTTGTTCGGATTCACGAAAAAGTGCAAAACAATATCGCCTCCCCCAAAAAACAGCCGAGCTTCCACTTTTACGTTTATTACATATTCCTCGAATGTATCCCCATTGTCGATACTTCTCGCGCGAAGAATTTTAATATGTCGCCTATTTTACAAACTCTTAAAACAAGCGCCGGCTGTTTTTGATGTCGAGAGATGAATTTTATTTCAATATTTGATAGTTTTCGTGCCGTGGCTCTCCCCATCTATCCTCTCAGCTCTATATTCGTGGACCCTTTCTCTCTATATGCAAAGCATTCCAAAGCTATAACTTTACTAAAACATTGAAAACACTTCAAAGTTTCTTTGAGAACTCACGGAATCGGCTGTCTAGAAGAAAGAAAAAGAGAGAAATAGTCTGTCAGCTGCTGAAAATTATTGTGATTATGCTAATTCTTTTTTATCTGGTTCGGTGTATGCTGTGTGTCTGCACTACATTTTAACGGAGATTTATTTTTGTGGACTTTCTGATTCCCCAATTGTTTTTCGGAAACTTCTGGAATATTTTAACCAAATTTGATGAAGAATGTTCATTATATCAGACCTATGATGATAAAATGAATAGCCAGGCTGTAGCTAGTCGGGACATAGATGAATTTAAGAAAGATATCAAAACTTATCCGTGAAGAACTAAAAAACAGGTTAACAGGACAGGACAACTTTCTTAGGCTCGTCCTATCAGGCAAATTGAACTTAGTAATGCACTCGTGGTTTAGTGTAGCGTTACTGATGAGAACTTTGGTGGGTGAAAACAACGCTTTCTTGTGTTGCATAACCACTGCTTTTCATTAGTTCGGACTTCCATTATCTAATATGATATAAATTGATTTGAAATTCTTAAAACAATCTATAAAAAATTAAAAATATCAGCTGAAACATAAAAATTAGTTTAAGCAAAAAAAAACTGAAATTACAATGGAATGAAATAAAATTGATGAGTGAATTTTTTGCCGGTATCTTTTTGGCAACACTGTTTTTGACAGATCACGCGAGAATCGTGTCTTTTGTCATTGTCAAACTTGTTAAGTTTGGTCTAGAATTTAACCATGAATCGACTCACGAATAAAAAACGCTTGCAAATTATTGAATTTTATCATCAAAATTCATGCTCGGTGAAGAAAGTGCATCATGCACAGTTTCGTCGGCCTACTGAGGGAGCTATTCGAAAGCTTGTGACTAAATTTCGAAACCAGTTTACATTAATGGACATCAAACCACCAACACGCATACGTAGAGTGGGGATCGAAGAAAATATTGCGGCTGTATCCGCCAGTGTTTGTGATGACCGTGAAATGTCAATTCGCCGCCGTTATCAGCAATTGGGCCTCTGTTACTCTACTACGTAGGAAATTTTGCGAAAGGATTTGGGTGTAAAAACTCATAAGAAACAACTGGTGCAAGAATTGAAGCCACACGACCTCCCACAATATGTAACATTTGGTGAATGGGTGCTGGCAAAGTTGGAGGAAGATCCACGTTTTTATCGAAAAATTGTGTTCAGCGACGAGGCTCTTTTCTGGTTGAATGGATACGTTAACAAACAAAAATTGCCGCATCTGTAATGAAGAACAGCCACAAGCTTTGCAAGAGCTACCGATGCATCCCAAAAAAGTCACTGTTTGGTGTGGATTATGGGTCGGTGGCATCATCGGCCGTACTTCTTCAAAGACGACAATGGCCGGAACGTTACTGTGAAAGGCGAGCGCTTCCGTGTGTTGATTGACGACTTTTTGTTGCCCAAAATGGAAGAATTGGACATGCCTGACATGTGGTTTCAACAAGACGGTGCCACATGCCACACGGCACGCGAAATAATGGCCCAATTAAGAGCCGCCTCCATTGAACAGTTTATCTCACGTTTGGGGCCCGTCAATTGGCCGCTTAGATCGTGTGAATTATTGAATTATTTCTTGTGGGGTCATATTGTGGCTCATGTCTACAGGGATAAACCAGCAACGACTGACGCTCTGGAAGCCAATATTGAAGCATTTATACGTGAAATACCGGTCGATATGTTAGAGAGAGTGTGCCAAAATTGGATCTTGCGCATGGGCCATCTGAAGCGGAGCACAACAATTGCATGAAATTATCTTCAAACATTGAATTATATTGATCGTTCTATCGATTCTAAGAGAGATTTCACCAATTTCTTAAATTTTTTTCGTTGTTTTAAAAATCAAATCCTAACCCTCTTAAAAAATCACCTACTATTAACAAGAGATAAACATTAAAAATTATTAACAAGAAATGAAATTTCATAAATTAAAATATTGTGAATACTAACAATCGAAACGTCGTGAAGTAACTAGGCTTGAAATTTTTCAATTTTTAATTTTCATTTCTTGTACAAAATTTTTAATTTTCATCTCGAGTTAATAGTTCAATTTTTTTGATTGTTGCTTGTATTTTATTTCATTGGAATTTCAGTTCGGTAGTTTTTGATCCAAACCTATCTGCTCCTAATTTTTCCTTCTCCTGGAGAATAACAGTCCTCTCTACTCGTGAACAGTACTTTATAAGACAGTTCGTAGTTGACAATTGGAGAAATAAAGTAAGAGATCAGTTCCAGAATTCTGTGGCTTCCAGTGTCAACCAACATTCTGTTGTACTCTGCATTGAATTGATTTGTGCAATTGGCAATATGCACAGGTCTATATGCAGTCCATCGCCGCTCTCTTTAGAAAATTGTGGAGTGAAGGTAGATCTAGAAGGATCTCTATGGCCGCTGACGGTGTGGTACTGATGACACTACTGATGGCCAGACAGGCCTGTCTTTTATTACAAAGTTTTACTACAAATCTTTCGATATGTCCATAGGTTAGGTTAGGTTTGGACCCAAACTAACCATAGGGACAGTCTGGTTTTGTGTGAGGTTTTTCCAAGTGAGCATTCCAGGTGAGTTTTTTATCAAGGACAATGCCAAGATATTTCACCTCCGTTCCAAATAGAATGACCTCACCATCGAGAAAAAGTGGCGTTAAATCATTCAATTTTCTCCTCCTGGTGAAGAGGATTATCACAGTTTTGCTGGGGTTGACAGACATCTGCTCCTTCTGGCACCAACTGTGAAAAAAGTCCATCGTGCTTTGGAGGATATTACAAGCTACCCATCCCGACGTAGACCTTGCCAAAATGACGAGGTCATCTGCATAAGCTTGTAGATGTACTTTTCTTCTGTCGAGGACATTAAGCAGACTATCCATCAGGAGCGACCACAGGATGGAAGATGGTACTCCACCTACAGGTCATCTTCTGGTGATCCTAAACCTAATGGCGTTGCCTTGAGTAGTCATAGTTGCAGTTATGTTTACCAGCATGGCATAGATCCAGCCAGTTATGGTCGATTCTATACCTTTCCTAGCCAGAGATAATACTATAGATTCAGTTAGTGCATTGTCAAATGCTCCTTCAATATCAAGAAATGCAGCAACCGCAATCTCCTTGTTGTCAAGGGATTGAAGTGCGAGACTTGCTCGAAATTTTTCAACCGCTTGCACAAATTAAAGATTCATACTCTGACCCATTCAGGATAAAAACTGTTTCAGTGCAAAGTATTTTTAAAAGTCTTTCAATCAGAGCAGTATGATGAGCCACCATTGAAATACTAATAATAATAATGATGTCTTTATTTCCAATGAAAAATAAAATGTTACATGATATTCGTCTTATTACTCAGACTCACATGAAAAAATACCATTCCAACAAGAAATTAAGTAAAGATTAAAATCCTACTGGAGATCCAAGCCATTCGGAAGTAGTTTCAAACCAAATTGTTCAAGTATTTGGGGGATGATTCTTGCACAGAAATGGTTTTGGCATCGACAAATATTGCTGTTTCGGCCTTAGCTGAAGAACCTATAAGGGTAAAATTTTTCATTAAAAATTTTCTGAAACTTATTCATGTACAATAATTTTGATTCCATTGTCATTTAAAAAGATTATTAAATTTGTTACGGTATTGTGTAAGCGATATCATTGCAAAAATCGCGTAGTGGTTGACTTCATAAACAGTTTGGCTGATACTTCACCATTTCTTTGGAATGGAACTAATTTATCATTAATATATTTAATCTAAGTTTACGCTGGCCAGGCCCTATCCTCCTAAGCCCCAAAACATTGAGGAAGGCGCGCCAGCATTATCAACCAACGACCACTCCTCACACCATGGGGTAAGTGATCATTGGGTCCGAGAATCATGTGCCCCCAGCAAGTACAGTGATCCAAGAATGACATCCTTCTACATTTGTCCGGCAAAGATTTCTTTGTATCACTAATATTTATACTTATTATTATTATGTTCAAGAACACCTTTTTTGATTTCTTGAATACGTTTAACTTGTGAAGCTCGAATATGAAGCCATCACCTCTCACGCGTATGTTCAACCCTCAATAAAACTTTCGTCACCTGAGTATTAGGCTGATCAGATATCACAACTTCCACTCTGAAACATTCAGCCGTGATAACACGGAGCCATAATAAATTGTGTTCAGTTATTGAGGTTAGGTGTAATATAATCAAAAGAGATAAGCAAGCAGGAGACATCGAGAGCAACCCTGCGACGTTAAATACTGGCGCGAAGAGAAGGGAAATGAGAGTAATGAGCAACTCTCTATCTAGAGAGCCTCGAATCGGGATCAATGACAAGTGCAGGCGAAGAGCGGTTAATAGGTGTTGGTGATAACGGGCGCACGATAAAGGCACTGGTAAATATACTGGAAGCGGAAAATGTATGATCAATGAGGATGCTGGAACATACCAGGAAATTATATGCCCGAAATTTTCGTCTTACGTTTTATGTTTGTTCGCGCTTCTTCCGATTGCTATCTGCTTTCGCGGATGGAAAGGGAGTTGTGGAAACTCGTCAGGAATGAATGCACTTGGAATTGGAAATCACTCATGTTTGTTATCGTTTCAAGATGGCGAGTCTTCGCTATTGGATTTGTAGATTGTAATTTAGAGTTTGCATATCAGATATGGGTGATATACTCTTGGGAGATTTGTAGAAAAACTGGATTCTTATCGGTTTTTTCAGCAAAACAACAAAGTTAGCAAAAATTGTATAGATTACGAATTGTGAACCGACGGAACTTCACAATCAAATGATTAGCTGGAGTGTTTAGGTGAAATTTCATAGTTGGTACATAGTTACATACAAAAGAATGCTTGAGGAGGAACAACAGCGATAAATGAAGAGAATTTGCTCACAATTTATATTTTATCGGACTCAAGGTCAATTCGAGGGAAAAATGCTACCGAAAATTACCTTTAACATTTTGTTTTTCAGATTTCTCTGAAACAGTTGAACTTTAATGCAGCCTCTCAGAAACTCATTATCCTATTTCAAAATGAAATGTTTCATCTTAGTTACTTTTAATGCTTTTTAAAGCTGAGATATCATAACTTTGACTCACATATTAGTTGCTTTATCTCTCAGCATACTTCTGGCTTGCAACATTCTATTCAGAGTCTTCTGTCTGATTCGAAACCCAAACACAAGCAACTTTCATCATAGCTTTCTGCTATAAATATTTTCACCGAAAGGATTTGACTACCTTGACGGAGGTTTATTTCCTTGAGAGAGATGTACACTAATGACGAAGGAGAATAAACTTCATAAACAAATGATATTAACAGCCAAAAAGCAATGTAGACACCGTTAGACACCGACAGGTATCGTGTAATATTTTCATGGCTTAGGATGCCCACCACTCTCCTCTATAAGTTTTCATAGTGTCGAGAGGTTTTGAGATCAATCAGTTTCTCGTACGTTGTGATTTTGGGCTTCGATTTGTAATGAGTGCAATCTACTTCACTTCAACGATTTTCTAGCTACATCATCCTCGACCGTTCATAGAAATAGCTGGCTATCTAGTATGACCACTGTAGAGTCGAGAACTGGGTCGTTTTGACTTCTGACTCTTTGCAGTAGAGTTTTCACGATTATCAATCACCATCCTATCAAAACTGTGGATGGACGAGAAAAATGGAAATGATGGTTTGGAGCTTGTGTTTAGCAAGAACTGAGAATACCGTTACCTTACTCGTTTCTGGATGTTGAGCAAGAAAGCGGTACAATGACTAGCTCTTGATTTGTTGAGGCAAGGGGGCAGATCGGTTCTTGATTCATCATATAAATTCAATTGAGGGTGCTGAAAAGGGTAACCACGGATATTTACGGAAGTTTCTAGGAATATTGTACCCCTCTTCAAAACTTGTCACTATAGACCAACTTTTTTACACTGGGATGGAAGACACTGAAGGCATACCAATGAAGCAAGGAATACGGTTTTCTTGGGAGTTTTGTTAAGGTTTTGCATCCCCGTTTTCGGAATGAATTAATTAACAGAATACTAAGTCAATATTGAAAATAAATGAACGCTGTTCATGATGAAAAAATCAGATTATCAATGTTCTGAAATGTTCTGCTCTTTCCAATGATGGTCTTAATAGGAAATATAACTAAGCACAAGGTATTATCCAAGAGTTTGATGCACTAAACCTCACAAGTTCTAATCAAAATCGTATTTCCAGAAACTATCAAGTTAACTCAAAGCTGTTATTTAACACTCCCCCAAATAGGCTTCTCTGATACTTGAAATCCGGAACTTCGGCAGTCTCTAGCAGCAGCCACCTCAGACCTATTTATACAATGCAGCTAGGTCACGAACAATATAGAATGAAAAGTGGAGAAATGAAATGTTGCAAAAGAATTGTAGCATTACATTGAAAGGAAATTTTATATCCCAAACTCTCTGGAAATATTTCTTACTATTTGAATCGCCCTCGTAAGCACAAGTTTTTGTATTCTTCAGTAGTACATGTGTCGTTCCAATATCAGTGATATGCGCGAGTTGTCAATACACACTGATAAAGAAGAAATATGAAACAGAAATTACTGGCCGTTTCGTAATAACTCTCCACTTGCATCTCTGCTAACAGATAAGATTAAGAGGCAATCAGTGGTTTGTCACTATACGTTACACCACTCGTGACGTCACCAGTGATGGATTACTCTTCTTACAGCCCTCTTGTCTAGGGCCAACTTGTTGGTTGTTTAGTTGTTAGGGTTGTTGACGTTGTTCTGGAAGGATTTGCTCTTTCGTTTCCCAGTTTTGTTGACTTTATTCTAGGCCGGCGGTTTCATCAGTCATTTGCGTTGCGTTTGCAGAAGGGACAGTATGATGACACTATGTATTTGTGAAATGATGGCTGATTTGCGAATACACTACTATTGGAGCTACTGTTATAGCGAAACATGTCATTATATAGTTTCTGAAATTGAAATCGTAAAGTTAAGTTAGGTCAGAAGTGCGCAACCCCCAAGGGTTTATTATGAAACCACTATTGAAGTAATTGAGTAACATTTAAAATGTTTCACAGTAAAATCAAACTAACCAAAAAAGTTGCTCAATCCTTAAAAAGATGAAATGGAATCAAAGGATGCAATCTTGCCAGGATCACCCTAGGCGATCCAGGGAAGCTGCCGCCTAAAAAAATATCTGGCGGTAACCAGGAAAAATTTATGCTCAACAGTAGGATTTCTGACTGGCCACTGTCAACTAAGGAAACACTTCCATAATATGGGGCTAGCAGACACACCTCTATGCAGGATGTGTGAACAGAAAGATGAGACTGTTAGGCATGTCATATGCGAGTGCCCGGAGTTATCGTCAATAAGAGAGTGTGTGTTAGTCGATATAAATTAGATGTCTCCAAGTGACCTGTCCACCTTCCTGGAAAGGACAGGATGGACGATGACCTAGGAGGACAACTCCTCGGGAGGATGTACAATGGGTTATATGTAGCCTAAGTGCTGTGGGCTTACACTCACCCTCCCTACTCTACAGATACAAATACAGAACATTCATTTAGGTTGGCATTTATAATAGTAACAAACACTATCAATTTTATGGAATTGTCCTCGACCGTGTTTGAAATTTCACTTCAAAAAATGTCATATCCAAATTTTAAACTATGTTGGACGTGGTATGAATAATTCTGGAAAAAAGGTAATTGTAGCAGGAAATATTTAAACCACCGTTAGGAATTTTTACCCTCAACCCACTTCAGAAACACCCCATCCTACCTCAATCCACTCCAGAGAAAATTGTTTGGAATGTTCGCCTACACCCCACTCCAAAAACACTTCATCCCACATCACTCTACTTCTGAAAAGAAAAGGGATTGAAAAAGAAATGACTCAAATTATTGTTGACATTTTTTTGCCTTCGCTTCACCCCAACCCACATCTCACTCCACTCCCGAGAAAAGTAATTGTAGCAGAAAGTACTCGAATTATTGTCATTATTTGTCGACGTCAGCCTACTCTGAGTGTGAAAACACCCAACCTCACCTCAGTCCACTCCTGAAAAAAAGATAAATGTAGTAGGAAGCATTCAAATCATTGCTGGGATTTTTGTTTCCTCACCCCACACCAGAAACATCCCATTCTACCCCACTCCAGCCCTGAAAAACCAAGGTAAATGTAGTAGAAAGTTCTCAAATTATTGTTGAAATTTTGTACCTTCGCTTCACGTCAAATGCATTCCACACTATCTCACTCCATTCCCGGAAAAACTAATTGTAGCAAAAGGCACTATTATCATCCACTCCTCAATCTACTACTGAAAAAAAAAGATAATAGTAGTAGAAAGTACTCAAACAATTATTAGGATTGTTTGCCCTGACCCCACTCCAATAACAATCCATCCGACTTCACCCCACTCCTCAAAAAAAAGGTAATTGTAGAAGAATGTACTCAAATTATTGTTAGGATTTTTGCCTTCGCTTCACCCCAAAAGCTCCCAAACCATCTCACTCCACTCCCAAAACAGTAATTGTAGCAGTAGAGAATTTATTTGGATCAGTCGTAACTACATTTACTTTATCATTCATATCTACATGAACCACTAAATTATTTTCTTACATGTCTACGTTTGTTTTGTCCATTATTATTTGTAGTGAATTTTTCTTCATCAGGCCAAAATTCTGAAGTCATGTACAAACATGCTGGTCCCTTTAACCACCTACTCTCAGTAGAAAAATCCATCTTCGACTACTGCTTTGTTGCTTCATCTGCCATGTTTTCTTTTGTTCCAACAGAAGGTACATTGAATACGAGCCAGAACGTTCTGAAGCCAAACGATAATAATGATCCGACTCAGGACTGGAACTGGAATCATTATAATCATGACTTACTGTGTATTCATAATAATGGTCGGTGGTTTGCCTTCGCTACCATAATTGAAAATTATTGCAGTAGGTGGAGACCTTCGCTGAGAAAGCAATTTTTTCAAACCAAAATGTTTTTGCATTTGGGATTTACTCATCATGGATTTTACTCATTTACAATGTACTTTCATATTTCTAAAATCATCAGGAACTCCTATAATGACGTTAATCTGATAGTAAATCTAAAATCATTGATGAAGCTATGCCAGTAATGAAGGGTACAGCGAAATATTCGACCGTTAACTTCATTTTACTAATCGTCCAAAATAAGCAATTGTAGCAAAAGTTTGCCAACATAGAAACACACTGTTTCATTTTTGACCCCATTCATTCTTGTCGAACGCATACAAAACGTCAACAAAAACCTATCTACGCCAAAGAAAACAAAAACAGTTACTGAAATATCATTGCAAAGGCCAAGAGAAACAGGAAACTTTTTTATGAGAGATGCCGCCTATCTAGTGATTCAGTTGCCAAATCAAAATTGTCTTTCACCGGTCTGAAAATAAATCGTTGAACTATTTGGTGATGCCTGTCAAGGGAAACGAACCACTAATTACTTGAGTATATTTAGTAATATTAACATTCTCGATAAAGTTTCCTGTGACTCAGTGATGCTGAGAATTTATTCTTGATAACAGTTATGAGTGTCATTTGTCCGAATATCCTAAATGGAAATATAGCATTCGAAAAAAATTAAAATTGGGACTACCAAGTCTCTTAATGTCGTTACAAAGTGAATTGATATGGTGAAGGAGCTGTGCAAGACATCAAAGTCGGACCAAATTTGTATTGGAAGAGATCATCTTTTGTATTTTTTGATAGAAGAGTCATTGATTATGAGAAATTCGACGAGATTCGGAATTAACTTTCCAAACAGATTGGGTATCAATTGCAGATTTTTTAGATATTGTTCACTTTTCAAACTAATGAGAGTACGGAATCTGAAAAGTCTTGAATGAAATAAAGCCTATTTCCTCTAACTTTTATAATTTTTTTGGATTCTCTCCAAAATTTAAATTATTTTATCTACTTGAACACTTGAAGCCATGGGTTTTCCAGGGAAACAACATTCAACTTGATGAAAAACTACCTCAGTGGAAGAAAGCAAGTGGTTTATATATATGGCACGATAAGCTCAGAAAAAATTACGGCGTACCACGAGGTACTGTATTGGGTCCTATTCTATTCAATCTATACATCAACGAACTATTCAAAACAACAACACAAGGCTCCAGTATCAGCTTTGCTGATGATACTGCAGTCTTCTATAAAGACTTATCTTGGCAATCTCTGAAAACCGAAGCTGAAAAAGACTTTACAAATGAGATAAACTTCTTTCAAACTCGACTACTCATCATCAATTCTCAAATAATCTTTTTTCTTCCCTTCACATGCTACAGCGATAATCTCCCAACATATAGGCAACTTGTAATCAACAACGGCCTCACAAAGATCTCTTCAGCTTGGGAATTATGATAGACTGTCATCTCAGATGAAACTGCCATGCAGACTATGTAGCAGAAACATTAAAGAGCATGGCCAACAGGTTTTGAGTCTATAGAGAAATATTTGACATAACATACATGTCAATTTTGTATGACACACTGATTCAGACACATATAACATACGGTATGAAGCTTTGGGGTGCTATTGCAGACACCTACTTGAAACCATTAGAGATTTCACAAAAATGGATCTTAAAGATCATACTCCGCGAAAACTATAGATACCCAGCGGAAACATTATTCACAGAAGCAAAACCTCTGGATGCCCGTCAACTTTACTACCAATCACTAGTTCTCCACCACCATAAAAACAAGCACAAATACGAGCCTATACAGCACAAACAAGAAACACGCTTCAAAGCCAAAACAACAACAATTCCAAGAATTGTTACACGAAAATGTCAAAGTTTGTTTACTTACCTCTGTCCAATCTTAATGCTGATATACCAGATGATCTTCGCACTTGTCTACTTGTTTATATGCAAACTTGTATCTGTATTGTACATGAACATACTTATATTTGTATACTTTCTAGTTTGTAAATAGATGTTATGTTTTTTCTGTTATCTATATCTATCCATCTTCTTGTAATATTTATGTATATATTGTGTATTCTATAATTCTATGAACTAATCTAAAGAAATGAACTTTAAACGTTCAAGCCAGTCTCAGATATACCTACACAGTAGGCTTCAACTTACCGTGTAGGTATATCTGAGACTGGCTTGAACGTTTAAGATTCAATTCTTAAGCTTTGTTTACTGCCAGTCTTCAAGCATAGCTCACTGACTAATGATAAAGTTTTTCTTCCTTATTCAGAGGAATCAGGAAAATTTAAGATATGCAGTTGGTTAGTACCTCGTCCACGAGATGGAGTGACATTTTGTTATTTTGCTCCAACTTAGGAAGGGGAATGAAATACTCTGAAAGAATTCCGATTTCCAATCTTCTCCGGCCATGAAAGTGAGAATCTCTGGAAGGGACATTAACTGGCAAGCGCGGGTCAAGTACCTAGGTCTTCTTATAGATCGTAGGCTCACCTGGAACCCGCACCTGTTAAGCGTGAAGGCAAAGATCCAGGGTCGGGCGGCAAGGCTCTGTACCCTTTGATCAATAGAACATCCAAGTTAAGCCTAAAGAATAAAATCACGATCTATAACACGATGTTCAAATCTGTCATCATGTACGCTTCGGGCGTTTGTGGACAAGCGGCTCCGACTAACATCTCCATCTTGGAGACCTTACAAAATAAAATTCCACGGATGATTGTGAATGCTCCGCTGCCTTCCATTCAGCAGTCAATTCAGTCGAGGAATCGGCGAGTTTTAGATTACGCTGAAACTCACGACAATCCGTTAGTCAGGGAAGCTATAGATTACGCTGTAGACGACCCCTCTCGATATAGAAGGCCCCGACACTCTGTCAAATGAGGCCTCTATGTCCTCCGTTAACAGATGAATAATATCTTCATCCATCTCACCCCAGCCAGATAGGGGTACACCGCGAAGGGCGGTATGGATGTCTGAGGACTTTCATGCCACCATCAAAAATCAGTTATGACCCATTTGTCCCTCTGACAAAAACCAGTCCAAAGGGTAAGGGAGCAAGGCTCCAGCCTGATTAAAACGACGATGACCATCGACGACGATCTCCAATTATGGAATATCATTGACTTTAGGTGGATGATGGCCACTATCTTCCTCTGATGAGTGGCTAATGAGCCCGAAACCGGTCTGCAAGTGTGCCCGTTCCAAAATTGGAAGTCGACTCTTTCAGTTGTATTACCAACTGAATATGCAGGAAATTTTCTGTGAAGATTCCTGCACTGACGCCTGTCAGATATAATCCAACGCCCTTCGTGGTATTAGCCAGGGGAGTAGTTGTTTTCTGATAGGCATCAGTTCGTTCAACCTACTGTGTAGGCTTGAATGTTTGAATTTCATTTATTTAGATTTTTTTACTGTCAGTCTTCAAGCATAGATCACTGAGTAATAAGAAAGTTCTATAAACTACTCAAGAACTTGAAATATTTTCATCCATGCACAAGGAAAACCTTCTTTTGGGCGCTTCGTATTTATTTACCACCATTTACTGTTAGCAATAGTTTTGTATTCAAACTCTACTTATATATTTGGTGAATAAATTGTGTTATTAATTCAATTATTTTCAAACTGAACGTTAAAAAAGATATTCTAAACTTTCCCTGGCTCTTCCACAAAGACAACTGTTCAATCTCGCTATATTTTCCTTTTTGTCGACATTGCAGAAACTTGTTATTTCTCTAAATAAAGTGATGAAATGTAACAACTCTCTCGATTCTTCTGGAAATCTGTTTAAAATAATGTTTTTCCGTTAACCAGCTGTCACACCCCTACGAACGAAAACCCTCCGAAGTCGAAACATATGCGAGCTAAGGACTAACGAGGTCTTACCATTTAACGTGTGATTCCTAACACGGGTTGGACGATAGTAAGTTAAAACCTCGATTATTCAGCCTGGTGCTTGAACATTGACCAAGAAGGTTCATTCCTACAATCCGGGAAAAAATAAAATCTTCACACAGAGCACCCGAATCAGATAGCTTTTCTGTTCATATTCTATTTACCCAATCTTGAACATGAGCAGCACTAGCATCATCAGATATTTCTAGACTTCTAGTGTTTTCTGAATCTGAATAACATATTTCTGCTTTATTCATCTCTAATTTTGAACGTCTCACCTCTAGTTCCACTTTTTCCAGTTCCAAAATATCTTTCAGTTCTCCTAGTTTTGTAAGATTTTTTGGACTTCGATGTCTTCAAAGATTTTCCGTTTTCTATTTCTGTTTCTCTTTCCATAGTAGGTTTGAAGATTTTCAAAAAAACTTCATTGTTTTTACGTTTCGCATGCATTATCCATATTTCTCCAGATTTTTTTCAGCCAATCACCTTGTCGAACAGAAACAGACATTTCTTCAAGGACTATTCAGTTTTGCTTTAAGGATAAAATTATAAATCCAAACAGAGGGCGAATTGTGAGTTCATGTAATATTTTCATTATACAGATCCAAACATTTTAGATAAAATTATATTTTTGTAGTGACTGACACCTACTCAAGTTATAGGTTACAATCATTTTGACATTCAACTGATTTTTAACAAGGAATCAAATCAATTATTCAATTATTTAACTCGTCTTCCACATCTAACTCGATCTAACTAGCATGTTTATGCCCTGATTCACCCTTCGAGAAAATAAATAATTGAAAGTGCAATAGAATAAACATAATTTAAAGAACATGTAGACCACGAACGTAAGGCAATAAATAAAATTTCTCTCCTCGCTATAAAATGCAGCCGCTGTTTTAAAAGTCGACGTTCTCTGTTTAAGCGATTCAATCCAATTAAACGACCGGAAAAACTTTGGAATCGTTAATTTTTTTCTTCTTCTTTGTATAAGCTTGCTAACAATAAATTTTTGAGTCAAAACCATATAGTGAGAATAATTTATGATCTTTTTGTTTGTCCGAGATTCAGACATCGTGTTCCTGGATAAAAAAAGTTAAGATTCGGTCGTGCTTCTTGAAGTTGGAACAAAAACTTTGTTTCTTTGAATTAAGTTTCATTGGAGCTCACTTGTTTCTTGATATACACAGCGAGTGAATAGGAATTTCGTTGGCTGTTTTAAATTTGTTTTGGAGTATTTCCTTCGTAATTCAACGTGCCTAGAATCTATGAAAGGAACTAATTTTAGCGAAATCACTATAATTTTTAAAAGCTTTTATTTAACTTGACTTGAATGTATGTTAACAAATCTTACATGTTTAATTTGACCCACTTCTCGGTATCCGATTGACCTGAATTTTTTTATGCTGGTCCAGAACCGATGATAATGCATGTTAATCATAAGAGTGATCTGATGCTGCTGCCAGGATCGGCTCCGTACGAGATATCTCCTCAGCGGTAAATATCAGGGACACGAAATTTTGTGTACGCATTCGTTTATGATAGGCAGTTGGTAGGCCCACCATGAAATGGATGCCACATCCAGGATTGGCTTCAATGAAAAAAATATATTTCTAGAAAAAAAAACAACAAGCTTTTACATTTAAATACCTACTTCCCGACTCCAAAAAGAAGACAATAAATGGTGTAGTAGGTTGTGGTGAAGTTGAATGGGACCAAGAGTACTAACAAAACAGCCCAGAAAATTAACCAAACGTGATAGATAACGAAATTGGTGGAAACTGACCCATCACAAACGTTGCTTGAGATGGCGGAAAAACTAGGCATCAGCTCCAATTCGGATTTTAATGGGTTAAAACATATTGGAGAAGTCGAAAAGCTCGGAAAAGTTGGTACCCCACGATTTGCACGATCGACTGCAAATTTTTTCTAGTCGCAAATTAACTCTGTTTGTTCTAAATAATATAATCTTTTGATATTCATGTACTTTCCATCTATAAATATCACTATATGTGCAGTATTTCATATTTCCAACTCATCTAATGTCAGTATTTCGAATTGGTATCATTTAAAAATGTCGTCGTTCTAGATAATAATCTGGTATCAATAGTTTTAACGTATTTTAGCTTATATGTTACCCCTATGAAACTTTTAAGAAACACTTAGTTCTAGGAGTAATGGTATTGCGGCAGAGTCGGACTTTTCTATAAAAATTAAGACAGGATTTTTCACGTATTGTTTGGATAAATATTATCTGTCAGGATATTTTGACTGAGAAGCTTCTTCCATTGATTATAAAGGCTAAATTTCGAAGGAGTGTTAAGCTAGTGATTGGAGTGTATATAAACATGGTGCTCCACTAAAATCGACGGGTTATAATCATCAATAACCTTTTCCTGTGTTTAGCAAAAACAAAATTGAAGCACTAGATTACGTGCGTCTTCATCTAAAACAAACCACTTTTATTAATTTTTTTCCAATGACCAATTACACGACGTTATTAGGTATATATTTATTGGGACGCTAGTCAAATAAAACTGACAAATTATACTTCATTACCAAACTCTAAAATCAATGTCAGCTGGTTCTTCTTGAATGCTGCATTTCATTCTTGGCGATAGCAAAAAAACATAAGAGTGAAAGTCATTTGATTTTATATTTCTAAAACATAATTATATAATAAATATAATAAATCTAGAACAATATTTTATTGTTTTAGAATTTTAGTAAATATACCATACTGTGAAATAGTTGGGAAATTATTATTGAAATGACAATATGGTAGGTAATGAAATCAAAATTGATTTGAGAGCATTCCAATAAAAAAATTTCATTAAAGCTACAGAAAGCAGTTATAAAATAATCTTGAAATAGTTTTATAAAGAGCATAAAAACCTCATAGAAAGAAATGTGCTCTAAAACTGATACAAAACAATTTACTTTTATTGGAAAATATGTTTTATAAGTTAATTGAAAAAACGTTTCTGTGATAATTTCGTGACTATTTCATAACGGATTTTTAATTTTATTTTATAAACGTTTCTATGACAAATTTATAAAACGCTTCTGTTGCTTACAACTGTATTATGTTCACAGCGCTCGTCTAATACAATCAATTAGCATTTTGGAAGTTATTATAAAATACCAACAAAATAAAACTGTTGCAGCACTATGAAATTATAAAACAATTTTGCAGGTTGGGCTGCCATTGATATGTAGTTGACAGAACGTTAGGTGGAAACATTCGGTTCTAAGCATGACCCACTAAACATAATACCGGAGAGGTTCTTCAAGAAATAAATAGATCATAACTCGCTGTGGAAGCAGTCATATCATACAGAGTTTTAGAAGGAGTACAGTCAAGGTGATGAGCGTAAGCAAAAATGAGAAAGAAATAATTGGTTACATTTTGACGACAATAGTCACATGGCAATACTTATCTTCTCAGCCGAATGGGGTGCTATTCGCCACCGTTTTCCGTGTAAATATAAATGAAATTCCACCGACGCCTCCTCTCAGAAATACGTTTGATAAGCTCATCCCATGCCGGCAGAGCGTTCCTTTTGTTGAATGTCAATCGCTGATGTTTCCTCTCGAAAGGCACAGCGCGCCATGAAACATGCATGATTCAAATGTTAAAAATGTATATTCCGAATACAAAAGCATCTGCCATTTATAATCCCGGTTTTTAAATCGCACCAACGTCATCGAACAAAGTGAACAACAATGAAATGTCTTGCGGAATATCTCAGTCACTCGCTTCTTCGTGTTTGTCACATAACATGCAAAGACGAGCTTTTATCATCTTTATAAAGACGATTTTTCTTCGAGTTTTTGTTACGAGACCCTGTTTCCATTTTCAAGCGAGTTCCGGTGCTGAAACACGACATGCAGTGGCGTGCGAAGGTACTACAAAATATGGGAATGCAGCAATATTTTACGCGCTCCTAAAAATGGGTGAAACCTTGAACATTGAATGTTTATTTCAAAAACTGTGTGCAATCTTCAGAGCAAGTTAAACGTATCATTGGCTAGAAGACCACTGTATTCATTTTTATTTATTTATTTATTTGAAAATAGGAAATTCTAATAATAATACAGGTCCAAAAATGTAAAAATGGTATATAAAAAATATTAAAATAGTTTAAAAATTCTTCTAACAATAAAATGCGTTCAAATAATATATTAGAAATGTGTTCCTGAGAAAAGAAATTAGGAGTATTCAGAATAGTTAGTTTCATATTACAATTACACTAATGCATAAAAAAAAATATTCGATTGGGTAGGTAATGAAATATTTAACATATCACAATGTAACACGATGTAAGACAATGTATACAGAACACAAAAAAGCTCGAACCAATTCGATGATGTGAAACATACAAATTAAAAAATTCAGAAAATTCATACAGTACGTGATGTAATATATATCTTCAACTGAGCCTTGAATAAATATAAAGTAACATAATCTTTAGTGGCATGGTAATTGGTAGAAATCATTCAAACTTCTGAAAAACAACGATTTCATAGATTGCTTTGTTCTTGTCCTGGAAATGAGGAATTGATTGGTGGTTCTTGTGTTGAAGTCATGAATTTGATTATTGTACGTAATGAAGGAATCAAAATATCCTGGTATTTTATAAATAAATATCATACTTGAGTAATACAGTCTATCTGCACATCATACCACTTGACGGCACTCAGCGTGCATTGAGTGGAAGTGTATTCAAGATGATTCTTGAACCTCGATTTTGCAGTATCTGTAACTTCTGTATATTGTTTTTATCTAAAAGATAAAGTAGAGTGGAAAAATAATCAAAACGGGGCTGTATAATGGTTCTGTTTATTGTTAGTTTTGAAAACATGGAAACCTCCGATGAAATCCAGCATCATGTCCATAGTATGCAAGTAACGTGTCACCTGCAAATGAATTCAAAAAATCTCAACCTTGTATATAATATAATATCATTCACGTAAATTATAAACAGCAGTGGTACCAGGACACTCCCTTGAGGTATTGTTTGAAATTTCATTTGAGAAACATTTCCCCACTCTAGTTATTTGTGACCTACCATTGAGATAATTTTTGAACCAACTTAAGGCTGCTCCATCTATTCCATAATATCTCAGTTTACGAAGTGATATTTGTCTATCGATAGTTTCAAATGCCCTCTTGAAATCAAGGAACACTGCTACTATAAATTTATCGCTATCAATTTCATTCTTCCATTTTGAAACTGTTAATTGAAGGGCAGTTTCACACGAGTGGTCTTCTCTGAATCCGGATTGATTTCCTATAAACAGGTTATTTTCAATAAAGTACCTAGTAATTTGTTCATGTACAACAATTTTCGAAACTTTCTCAATAACCGACGAAGTATTTATTCCTCTGAAGTCTGACATTTCAACTGCATTATTTATTTTTGGGATGGGAATAACTGTACTTTTTTTCAACATATTTGGAAAGTTACCGGACGAAATTGATGTTTGTATTGAGTTTAGGAGATGAAATCCAAGTGTGAAGAAATGTTGATTTCAAAAATGTAGCTGACCTTATTTCTTCAGCATTGCCTTTATTTTTGAGAGACAAAATAATTGACTTCAGCTAACTTATATCAATCTTCTCGAATTCAACAAATCTCGTTTTTATACTATTTAGATTTTGAGGAGACCATTGTGTTACACTCACAATAAAATTGGAGATTTCTTCAATGCATTCAACAAAAAATGAATTGAACTTGTTAGCAGCTTGTAGCTCCGTTCTCGCTTTGACGACAGCGCCATTAGTACTAGATTTAAAATTCAATGGTTGTTTGTCACCTTTCATCAATATTTTCATTGTTTTCCACATTTCCCTCAAGTTATCACTATTCTCATCAATTTTGTTTTCATAGTATTGAGGCTTTTTGATTTTTAACATATCAACAACTTGATTAAGTCTCAGTTCATATCGATTCTCGGACTCCTCCTTCCCAGTCCAAAATGCTTTAGTAAAAGCAGAATATGTGTATTCACATGAAAAAACCCACTCAGGAAGTTTATCCTACATAAACGCAGTTCTCCAAATGGAGTAGTTCTTATTAAGCGAACTTCGGGGTGTACTAAGTTGAACCTCGATACGATTAGCAGCCACAGAATAGGATAGAATATATTTATTTGACTACATTACAATACATGTTTGTTTGTAGCATGTCATATTAAAAAAAAGACAATACCGTGGAATAATAATTGTTAAAATATAAAAATATAACCTATAGTGTAATATAATGTAATTTTTGAAAATAATGTAATTTTTTGAAAATAATATTGAAACAAGAAACGATAGTTAAAAAAACCATAGAAAGTAACATAAAATTGGAAAATTGAGCGAGACAAATTTTATTTCTACAAAGTCTGAGATGTTCAATGTATTCCTCTGTCTAATAAAAACAATGCGTCAAAAGTTAGTTTTTTACCCTTATTTTGAATAAATGTATACTTAATGATTTCAATTTCGATGGTGATATATTGTAGAGATAATTATTTAGTGAATTTTTCTTATATTTGCTTAGCGGAACCAAGCAATTGGACATACTTAGCATAGCTATGTATGTCCAAATGCTTGGTTCCGCTGTATACTTAATGATACCAATTTCGATGGTGATATATTGTAGAGATAATAATTTAGTGAATTTTTCTTAGATTTGCTTAGCGGAACCAAGCAATTGGACATATATAGCATTGCTATATATGTTTGATCAACAAACCCTCATACCACAGACGGTCAAAAGCCTTAGAAATATCAAGCGCAACAGCTCTTGATATTTCCAACATGGAGAGAAAAATCAGTAAATACAATCATCATGGGACATGAATAAACATCGAATGTCCACTTCAAAAACTGTGTGCAATCTTTAGAGCAAGTTTGACGTATAATTGGCTACAAGACTACTATATTGAGTCCAATATGCTTTCTGCTTGAGCGAAAGTAGAATATGTGTATACAAGAACCACGATGTACTTTCAATGGTTCTCTTGGGAAATTCAACAACATTAAAAATCAAACACCCATGCGACGAAAAGAAGAGTCATCGAAGAAATAAGCTACATGTAGGTGGATTGAATGCTAAGAGGAAAATTAGTATATACATCATTATGGGACATAATTGGTATAGGTACAGCTTTTGAGAAACAGCCTTTGCAATTCCAGCGACAGAATTGTGCCAAGACATGTTGGTGTCCCTTTTAATCCCAACAAACTTATCAGAGCAAGAAGCGGAATTGTCTTTCCTGACATTATTATATTTGGTTCGGAGACCTATTGGCAGGACAGATATAAAAGGTGTTAGGTCTCCACAGAGTACACGATTTCAGAACCCAATCAACAATTACTTGGGGATAAGTTTGTTAATGATCATTCTCTTCATTAGAAAGAGTTTCATCAAATAATTTCTAAACTGTATCTCCTCATGAATCACGAATATTATACTCATTTCGGATCTCACCTAGGGCAGTTACATTGCTATCTATTTCTAATTCACCTCAGTCCAGCAAATATAGCAATATAATAAATGAACATGCAGCAGTAGGAAGATGGATACAGGAAGGAGATCCTAACTCAAGTTGAGTTATTTTGCCTCTGCAAATCGACCGTGTATCATTCATTAAGAGTGATCAAAATAGAGGGACAAGGAGCTCTACAACTCTGTTTAGATGGGATGAACATATGAATAGAGGACGGTGAGTGTCCAACAACTTCCGGAATCGATGATGTTCTTTTGTCGAACCCGCAGTTCGTTAATAGCGGAAAAGATGAATAGTACAGCTCCGTCAGAAGTGAGAACGTCAACAAATTCAAATATGAGTGGATAAAATCAAGTAGCCACTGACGATGTTCAAAAGCAAGTCAAGCAACCTACTTTTTTTCTACACACATTCGATATGAATGATAGGTTGAAAAACCACGATACTTTTCGTTCACGGAAACAAGGAGTTCAAAGATATATTTTGGCTCTAGGTAAATCTCAGTTTTTGCAATGTACCTTGTGATGTGAAAATTGTTTTTTTTCAAGTAAAGTGAGGAGGATTCACAATGCGCAAGTCATGCAATATTCTGAAGCAACTCTTTAAAATGATCCATGAACTGTGATTTCAAATGAGACATCTGTAGCTACAGCCTTGCAGAAATCAGTCAAGCTGTTTGGAATAAATGATATCCAGAAAATGGTAGAACTGTTGGATACTTCTGAAAACATTATTTTATATCTAGAGATGAATCTCATTACTCTTGTGTTAAAATTTGAAAATGTTATTCAGCAGTTTCAAGAGCCTGGTGTACCGCTAAATCCAAAGATTACAGTGGCTCATTTCCTACATAAACTACGTCACATTCGTTCATTAATGCTTTCTATTTCCAAAAGCGGTATCAGACGTATCTCCATGCTCTCAACACTCTCAAAAATTATAGAAATACTGGTGAGAAAAAGGGTATTAGCTTTCCTTTTTGAATACAATATATCAAGCAACTGTCAATTTAGTTTTCATTTCTTGAACATGTCTACACACATTTCAACAATGGTGAGGTCGTAGCTGCAGTATTCTGCGATTTCTCCAAAGCTTCTGATTGTGTGAATCATGAACTTCTTTTGCAAAAGTTGAACTACTATGGCTTTAGAGGAATGTGTAATGACTGGTTCAGGTCTTACTTAAGTGATAGAAAAAAGTTGGTAAGATCGAACGAAACACTATCACACACGAAGGATATCTTATGAGGCGTTCCATAAGGATCAGTACTGGGCCCGATTCTTTTCCTTATATATGTTGTTATGATATTTATTGTTTATAAGAATCTTGACCAATGAGACGGGTTAATAAGTTTGTTCGTTTAAAATATAGATACGTTACCTTAGTTAGAAATTTCTTATCTTTTGTTCTCAGTAAAATGGTTACGCACACAATGTAACAACTAAATCATTCCTTAGTTGGTTTCCATTGAAATTCAAATGTCACAATCCAGTATTGAAAAGATCAGTCACCAGATATATATTTTCCTGAAACACAAAAACAAATTAATAAAACCATTTAGATCAATATTAGAAAACAAAACAACATTACAATTTATTCAAGTTATGCAAATCAATATTTTGAAAGAGTTTCAATTTGTGAAAGGAAAAACACTCAGTATATGAAAAAACCATGTAGCTAAAATATTGTCTAGCCTACTAGGTGAGAGAATTGGAGAGGAGCTCATGAATTTTGCCAAATGCAAGTTTCAAAAATTAATTTTGTAAAATACAGAACATGAATTGTTATAAGACAACCATGAAAATCAAAAAATGAATAGATAAGTACTTCTTGATCACTCCCATATTGATTTCAATTTAAGAGACACCGGTAGACAGCTGTTTCAGCTTATTGGGCATCGTCAGTACCGGGCAGGCGGTCCTCGATTGAAGATAAAATGAGAAAAACCAAGAAAGTACTTGAAAAAAATAGCTGCGTAAACGCAAGCGAAACATAAGTGGAACCACCTATTGGTGGTTCCACTTATGTTTTCATATTTTCATACTGGAAACTGTTTTCCTGATTTACAAAAAACATAATAGAGTTGGAACTCCGGAACATAAAAATTACATTACCCGGCAAGTAACAGAAAATAAAATACATCTTCCTGTTCCAAAAATAAATCAGTATTCTTTAATTCATCAAAGTGGAAAGTTGTATAATCACATACCTTACGAAATTAATAAGAAAAAAGCTATAAAAAGTTCAGAAATGTTGTTAAAGAAACCCTTGCAACGAAATCGTACTATAATATTGATGAATATTACAATGGAACGTTACTATAATTCAATATATGTGTTTTTTTGTTGTTTATATTGGCACCTATACTTTAAATTATATTTTATGCTAGGATATATCTTATTTTATTGCCATGACATGTGAACTTATGTTCAAATTGTGTATATTTGTTTTTTAAATTTTTTGAACGGGACTGTACAAACTATTTTGTCTGCAAGCTTTGTTAAATTTTATTTTTCATTTTTTATATTTTATCTATTGAATATGTGAACTTAGTTTTGCTCAAATTGTGTTTCTGGGTATTTGTGTTTTTGAATTGTTTCTTTTCTTTTATTCTTTGAAGTGCTATACATATACTAGATTTTTTAACAAGCTTTGTCGAAAAGATTGTATTTTCTTGGACAATAAATTATATGTCTATCTATCTATCTTTCATTTTATAATTGCAGTTGCTACACTCTCAGGAGAAAGGAGGATATATGAATTCGTTAGAAATACATTTCTTGGGGTAGCTAATAATCAAAAACAAAATGGAAAAAAAGTATCTACTGATTTTTATACTCTGATGGAGAAATAGAAAGTTATGTTTTTTGTCAAGTCTACACTTGTTGATTCAACTATTTTATATCATTTTATGAGTACTATATTATACCCATCGCATCAAACCTTGCGTCACCCCTGAAATGCCGCCACTTCTCGCCGTCCTTATCTTTGTTCGGTGCGTTTTTCGGGAGACGCGTCTTTCGAAACGGATCACTTGTCTGTGTGTTGCAAACCCGCATCAAAACATCCAACAACCAAGCTCAGCCGCAAGCCATTTGAAAAATGATCCATCTCACGTCGTGTTTTTTCTACCAGTAGCCAGGAGCGATTCCTTCTATGTATAAGAAGCGGTGCGGTTGTAGTAGTAGACGATGTCGAATCGGAGGGTGCTCTTTGGGGGTGTATTTCGGTGGAGGTCTGATACCCACTGAGTTTTTCGTTGAAACGAATTGACGAAATTGTGAGGGTTTTTCATCAACAAAAGACAAAAAGAATCGAACAAAAATCGCATTATAATGCAATCATTAGAGAATCGGATAACAAAACGAAAACACTTTGGCACATCGTCAAAAAAGTTAAAGGGAAACATAAATCTAACAAAATATTTGAAATTAATTTTCATAACGAGGTCCTAACTGAACTGGAAAACATGGCTCAGGTGTTTGGACGATATTTATCAACAGTGGTAACTGATACATTTAATGAACATTTTGGTCAACAGTTTTCCACATAATGTACCACAAGTGAATTCAATCCTGCATCAATGTTCTTTGTACCCGTCACAAAGGACGGAATAAACTACTCAAAATAGATATAGAGACATGTCTTCAAAATGCAATAAGTCAAAAAAAATTGAATTATTTTGTCAAACATTCATATTTATAAAATAGTTAATAGGTGCCTTTATTAAATTTCACTTTCATTGTTTTCAAAATGCTGTTTGGTAATAAGATTAAAAAGAAATACAAATGAATGTCGAAAACAAATAAAATTCATTTCAGAAAAAAATTGAGAAGAATAATAGTGAGTGCGTCCACCTCTGGCACTAAGAATTTCGGCACAACGACGAGGCATACTTTTCACCAAATTTCTGATTATTTGTTGTGGTAACTGCTCGTAAATCGTCAAAAGAGCATCTACAACTTGGTTCAGATTTTGGAGGGGTTGATGATCCTTCAAAAGTCTTTCCAGTTCATCCCACAGCTGTTCAATAGGATATAAATCCGGACTATTACCCGGCCATCTCATGACATCAATATTGTGATCCTGTAGGGAATTTCTCACGACCCTGGCTAAGTGATGGCCTGTCATTATCTTGTTGAAATAATTGCACTAGCCTTCGAGCATATCATCAATATGTCCGTATAGCAGGGTAAATTTCTATCTAGCCTCAAATTAGCCTCTATAATTCTTATTTTTAAAAAAGGTGATCCAAGTAATATTGAGAATTATAGACCAATCGCTTTACTAAGCATTTTCTCTGAACTGATGGAGAAAGTATTGACCAATAGAATCACAAATTTTTTCAACACATATCAGGTTTTATATCAACAACAAAATGGAATCTCAATTTTCTTTGATCTTACTAGAGCTTTCGGCTCGGTCGATATTTCTTTCATATCTGATGAATTAAATAACCTTGGTGTTCGCGGCCCAATCAATGCGTGGATCGTGTCCTTCCTCGAACGAAGAAAGTTCATTGTTAAGATTGATGACATCATCTCGGAGGAATTTGAAACAGATATTGGTACACCCCAGGGAAGCGTACTCGGTCCTCTAATTTTCCTCATTTCCATTACGACCTTTCCATTCACATATCTCAAGGAAGGGTGGGTAATTATGCAGAAGATACTTGCTTCACTGTGTCGGATACTCCATCTGACTGACCAAGCTTCTTCAATTCATTCAGGTTGGAGCCCAGCTCCTTAACCCTTTTAGCTGATTTTTGTCGAAGAAAGACCCCTACCTGGCTGGGGTGGAATGGATGAAATTTGTTCATCCAATACCGGGGGACATAAGGGCCTCATTCAACAGAGTGTCGGGGCCTTCAATATCGAGAGGAGTCGTCTACAGCATAATCTATAGCTTCCCTAACTATCGGAGACTTCATCTGAGAGGTTATCCAAAAAGGTCAACACAATCCTAATACAGTTCAAGGACTGATGCTTCGAAAATAAACTTATGATTATTCATAATAAGACGGAATACATAAACTTTTATAGCAAACAGAGAAAACTTTGGCATTTACCGCTCTCGTTTGAAAGATTGTCAATTGAGCCATCCATAATGGTGAAGTTCTCAGGAACACAATTCGACTGCAACCTATCATGGAACTCGCATGTCGATGTTGTTTGTGGCAAGCTGAACAAATGTCAGTACACTCCAAAACATGCTGGAACGAGAATGTCTGCTTGAAGTTTACTATGCACTGGAGGACTCCGCTATTTCATATAGTATCGTTGTGTGGGGTCAAGCGTCCGATCTACAAAGAGTGTTTTTGTTGCAAAAACGTATTATTTGACGTATCCATTTGCTTGGTGGTATTTTTGATGATTAACATTGAAATCTTCATTATTATCATTGTTATTGCATAAAGTTGATCCAGTTTTTCATAAATTTTTCGTTAACATTCATTATAATGTACTTTAACACATAAGGTGTTAGCTGCTGCCTTCATTCTAAACCAATACTTTCATTATTACCGAGTGACGAGCGAGTACATGCTGTCCATCAGGAAAACCTTTTATTTTCGGGAAAACCAAGGAAACATCAATAATTGGCATTCAGCGTAGCGTTCCAAAAATAAAATTGTAAAAATCGAGCGGCGCTGCATTTTTTACATCGGCTGCATATGAATGAGATTTTTTTCAATTAAATCGCGATTTGGAATCCTAACGTGACGACAGCTGTGTGTCAGCCCGCATTGGATCAGTCTCTCTGTATCGACGGGATCCATTCACGAATAAATCTGCATTTCATCTCTGATAGCTTGCCTATTAATAATCAAACCAGTACGCTTTCGACAAGAAATACATGTACACGTTTCCGTGGTTGCATGATGTATCAGTAGATGCCGCTGCATTGTGGTCATTAGTTGTGAAATGAAATCCAAAATGAGATATTGAGTATATAAAATATTTCAATTGTGGAGCAGCAAAACTTAGTGAAAGTTGTGTAGCTGGGGGATATACGTGAACTATTCAAATTTCGCGGACTACGTACCATTCGCCTAGCGTTTTTTATACAGGATGTTCCAAATTAGGTCGGCACCATTGCCAACTACAATAGTATTGATCCTACGAATTTGGTTGAACGGGCAAACAAGTATCACTTCTAGATGCCGGAAACAAAAAAAATCACAGTCACATTTGAAACTGAGCGACTTATGTGGAAATATTTATTTATTTATTTCACTAGCACTAAATATTTCTTTGATTTAGCAAATAAAACCTCATGAGTATCCAAACACCAAATCTTGGAAATTGAAGGAATGAAAATATTTTGTTGCTAATGGCAAAAAGAAAACATTGCGTTGGAGTTTGAACTTATGAAACCCGTGATCATCATGTCGTACCATCTACTTGACACCACTGATGTGAAAATTAAATTATTTCACCAGTACAAAAAATGTCTTTGTTTTAGCAAAAAAAACCTCATGATTGTCCAAACATCAAATTTTGGTACTTATACGAATGACAATATTTTGTTACTGAGGATTTTCGAAATAATGTCAAATTTGACAGGTTTAGAGTAGCACATGACCAAAATGAACTAGGCTGTTTTTCACTCACTTTTCAAGCATAAACTAATTGTCAAGTTTCCATTATATCAATAACTTTATGTGGGATACTGTATGTTCCAGACGACTGTACCAATAAAAGAAACCGAAAAAAATCGCAAATCGAATGTTAGGTCAGGTCCAAAGTGAGTGGATCTATTCGACTCTCCACCGCAACCCACAAGGGTTTATTGTGGCTCACACCCATTCACTTTCGACCAAATAAACTCAGATTCTCAATGAATCCGATAAGTTTGTATGGTGAGTCGTCTTTCAGTACAGATGGTAAGAGTGCGGTTCTGCCGACCTTTAAAAATCTGATTCGGTCCCCAGTGGGTCAGGCACAATGTATGTGCTCTGCTGTTCCATCAGAGGCGACACACACTGTCTTTCGACAGTCCGACTCTCCGCATATGATGATTCAAATGACAGTGACATGTAAGAAGGCCTGTTTGACATCGTAGTTCATCCCTACTGTAGTCCAACAACTTTTTGGTATCAAGCTTCGAATAGACGCCCAGGAGTGAGCCAATCCTGGAAGTCCATGAATCTTCTTGCTTTCCAGGTGTTTAATCTTTGTTTGGGAAAGCCCAAAGCGATGCCAGTGACATGTTCTGATCCGATGAAGCTGCTTGCAGGACCCCCCTTTGCAAGGGAGTCAGCAGCCTCATTGCCTTCCAGGCCAGTATGGTCAGAAATTCAGACCAGAGACAAAATGTTAAGTCTTCCTATCGAGGAGAGTCGTTATTGGCAATTTGCTACCAATGTTGACGTTGCTTGGTAGGAGCAAAGAGCATACAACGCCACGCCGCTTGAATGTTCGAGAATATTTTCATTGACTTGTGTATGACCTTGGATTCTTCCAATCTCTCCGCACACAATTCAATAACGTGAATTTTCACTTGAAATACAGTCGCATAGGTTCCTAGGCAGGATGATATCTCTGTCCTGGGTCTGCGACTGGAAACACCTGCACCAGAACCTGAAGGTGTTTTTGATCCAGTTGTGAACCAACAACTATCTACTCTTAAGATGACGATGATAACATCCGCCCGGCTTCTGTTGAGGGGCTGAAGGGTTACATCAGGGCCGCAAAGACCAAGAAAGCTCCGGGGATCGATTCAATAACAAATAAATTGTTGAAGAGGCTTCCGGAAAATTGCGTCAAAAACCTGCTGTATAGTATCAACAGCTAGTTGGCCCTCAGATACTTCTCCAGAAGGTGGAAGCATGCGATCGTCGTGATGATCCCAAAACAGGGTCAGAACCTGCTCTTCCCACAGAACTTTCGCTCGATCAGCTTACTCTCGTCGGCTGCTGAGCTGGCTGAAAGAGTCGTTCTGCAAAGACTCAACGAAGAAGTTGAGGATCGAAATGTTCTGCCTGACGAACAATTTGGCTTCAGGAGGGAACATTCCACTGAGTTACAGGCTCTAAGGCTAGTCGAAAACACCATCCACGAACACTAACAAAAAAGTGCACATTATTTTGCTAGACATCTCGAAGGCCTTTGACCGTGTATGGCACCAAGGTCTTCTGCACAAACTAATCGCGTTCGACCTGCCTCGGAGCCTGATCCGGTAGATTGGGTCTTTCCTGGAAGGCAGAATATTTCAGGTTAGAGTAAAGGGTTCTGTGCCATGCTCTCTCCTACGTTGTACTCACTTTACACCAGCGACCTTCCGAAGCCTGTGAAGATATCCTATACGTATGAAGATATCCCTATACGCAGATGACACGACTCTCCTATCATCTTCCATGGGTCGAGAGCTCGGCTTCGTCTACATGCAACGTGCATTGGACAACCTCGAGAGCTGGTACCTCGATTGGAAGATCCGAGTGAACCCGAACAAGATTCAGGCGATAACCATGGGAAGATTGCTATTTTCTCCGGCCAGAAAAGTGAGAATCTCTGGGAAGGAGATTGACTGGCAAGCGCGGGTAAATTACCTCGGCCTTCTAATAGACCGTATGCTTACTTGGAACCCGCATAATATGTGCGTTGAATCAAAGATCGAGGGTCGGATAGTCAGTCTGTATCCTCTGATCAATAGACAATCAAAACTGAGTCTTAAGAACCAAATTACCATCTACAATACGATGTTCAAGCCTGTCATCATGTATGCTTCAGGCTTCTGGGGACAAGCAGTCGCGTCTAATATCTCCATTCTGGAGACATTGCAAAACAAGCTATAAAGAATGATTGTGAATGCTCCTTGTTTCATGCGGAATGAAGCTATCCGTAGAGATTTGCAGCTTCCTTCCATTCGGCAGTCCATTCAGTCGAGGAATCGGCGACTTTTTGATAGCGCGGAAACTCACGAAAATCCGTTAGTTAGGGAAGCTATAGACTACGCTGTAGACGACCCCTCCCGATATAGAAGGCCTCGACAATCTGTCGAATGAGGCCCTCATGTCCCCCGTTACCGGATGAATAGATTTTTCATTCATCCCACCCCGTGAAGGGCGGCACTGATGTCTGAGGACTTCATGCCGCCAATATCTCCTTAGTCATGAACCCATTTGTCCTTCTTCGACAAAAATCAGCGAAATGGGTAGGGGAGCTGGGCTCCAACCTGGATGAACTGAAGACGCTTGGTCAAACTATCTACTCCTAATATTTCCGTCTCCCTAAGGATCCAGTTGACAGTTGGAGGCATAAAGTCAGAGATCTTTTCCAAAATGCTGTGACTTCCAGTGTCAGCCAGCAGTGTCCATTTGTGCAATTGACAATGTGCACACAAGTCTACATGCAGTCCATCTAGCCTCTCTCTCCAGAAAAATGTGGAGTGGGGATCTAGAAGGATCCCCATGGCCGCTGACGGTGTGATACTGGAGGCACCACTGATGGCCAGACAAGCCTGTCTCTGTAAGCTAGAGAGCTTCGCTTGGGCCATTTTCTCTAAAGCCTTCGGCCACCAGGCAATTGCTCCATAAGTGATCATTGGTCTGACAATCATAAATCTGACACATAAATCCAATGGGTTTGTTTAGGATCTAAACACAAAGTTTTACCACAAATCCTTCGACATGTCCATAGAGACAATCTGGCTTTGTGTAAAACTTTTCCCTAGTGAGCGTTTCAGGCGAGTTTTTTATCAAGGACAATGCCAAGATATTTCACCTCCGTTCCGAATGGAATGACCTCACCATTGTACGTACCCCGCGAAATTTGAATATTCGCACTATTTTTGGAATAGCCCGCGTAAATACGATACTTTGAATGTTGGGTAGTGGCATGGAAATATTAATAAAACGTTCATGAGTTATTAGCTCCGTGAAAATATTTCTGTTGTACCCACTCTCCAGAATTTATAACGTATAAATCAAACTTTTTCATGTCGACCTTGAAGAGAGAAATATCACAGAAAATATACAGTGCATTTCTTTAATGTCCCCCATCTTTTATTTTTTGAACGGATCAACTAAAAAAATTGAAATTAGGGATAATGAAATTAAAGCAAGAATACTATATTTTGAAGTGAAATTGACAGATGAAACTTTCAAGATGGCGACTGGACGCCATTAAATGAAAATGGGGGTGTTGTGACATATCATATCTTTAACTAATACAAAATGGCGGAACTTTAAGTAATTGCCTGATTACACAGACATTTAACTACATAATATGAGGTAATGAGCTTGATGTCAGTTCAGAGGATGCTCAAAATGGTTGCCTTGAACTTCTTGACATATGAACAGCCTATCCGATATTTCACGCCGATCATTTTCGAACATAGTAACGTCAATATCTTCACAAATATTTATTATTCTCTGCCGTATATCCAATATTGAAGCAGGTTCAGTCTAACGGTGTCAAATCTGGCGAGCGGTCTGGCCACACTATAGGCCCTCGACGGTCAATCCAACTACCGTGAAAATTAGTATCCAAATATTTTCTTACCCGTCTGAAGTGATGTGGTGGTGCTCCATCTTGTTGGAATACAATATCCATATCGAATTCATTAGGATTCGCTTCGACGATTTCAGTGATGTTATTTTTTTCTGGATATTGGGTATGTGTTTCCCGGAAAACGTGAGGGTTGGTGTCACTCCAATAACGGTAATTTTGTCTGTGAACATTGCCGTTTAAAAAAAAAGTACATTCGTCACTAAACCAAATATTGTGGAGATAGGTAGGCTCCCTTGCAATGGTTTCCGTCATGATTTCGCAGAATTCTGTTCTTCAATCAGGGTTATCTTCAGTTAATTGGTGTACCATTTCAATTTTGTATGGATGGTACCTATTCCTCTTCAAAAGTATCCACACAGTAGAAGGAGATACCTCACAAACATTCGCGACGGAATAAGTAGACTGATCAGGATTTACTATCATCTCACCAATTATTTGCACTTGCTGTTCTTCCGGAATGGACGGATGACCTGGGGCTTTTTGTTATGTACACTACCGGTAGTTGTGAATTTGAATACACGTTCCCTCAAATATTTTTTACAGATAGGACGATCCAGAAAATGTTCATTGAAAATCATTTCGGTCTCGTGAAAGTTACGCATCGCACCGTAAATAAAAATCGCTTCTATTTTTTCTTCCAATGGACGAGAATCAACCATTTTCGAGATTGTTGACGTGGTTACCTTCGTACTAGTAAAACCGAAAACTAAATGAGAATATTCTAACTGAACAATGATGTCCATTGACGTAGTGACATTTTTTGACGTTTTTATAACAAAAAATAACTTATCGGGTTATTGGAATTGCCATATGGCAGATAAAAAGGAATATTTCTAGAAATATCGATATTAATATGTTTGTCTTCAGGAAATTATTAAATGTTTCGCCATTTTGTAGTAGGTGAAGATATTAACATAATATTCTAGGGTTGTACAGTATTTGTCAGGAGCTTAAAAATGATGTATCACATTATTTTGAAGCCCTTTCCGTTTAATTTTTTTCCCAGATGACGCCCAATCGCCATTTCAAAAGTTTCATCTGTCAATTTCACTTTATAATAAAGTATTCATTCATTCACTTCATTATCCCAAATTTCAATTTTTTGAGTTGATCTGTTCAAAAAATAAAAGGGGAGTGACATTAAAGAAATGTATGTTGGATCTTTCCACAAACAGAAGAATTTATTGAAGCATTTTATTGATTAGAATAGAGGCAACAGGAACCGCTCTGAGTTAACTTAAAAATTCATTACCATGCAAGTGAAACTACTGAAAACTCTGTAGGAATGTTAGGTTTAAATATCAATTTTCACTCTCGAAATAAATACATTGAATCTACTCGAGTTTTCGAGAACAAAGTCAAAATTTCGAGTTTGATGTCGAAATTTCGAAATTTGGAGTTTTGAAATCGTAGTTTCCAAAAAAATTAATGATAAAAATATGTGGCCCTTCTGCACTTTCGTAGTCACAAGTGCGCCGTATAATTTTTAATTGAGACTATTAAATTTTTATTCGCCGCCATTGAAGTTTTACACTGTGTTCCATCGTCCTAAGATCCCAATATCAATATCGGAATATTGATGCAGTTGCCAAATTAAAACCCGCCCCCAGCCCATTTCGATCCGAGAGCAGAAAAAAGTGAGTCGAACCATCGGCATCTGACCATCGCAATCGCTCAGAGTGGCCGGAGACAAGACAAATCGAATGTCAGCCGTTAATAAGTATCCAGCAATAGTTGGACAAATGTATTTCCTTGCTGGCTAGAGGCCGACACAAAAAACTCGTCCCGTACTTTGTAATTTGTATCGCTGAACTTAATTATAAGATGTTAACTCGAATCGGAGACTGAAGGAACGAATAACTTTGATGAGAGGTTTCTCTATCTGCTTTATTTTTCCAATAAATAAATGTCGTTGGATAATAGAACCGAAACCAGAAATCATTTTTCTTCGGTATGTTAGTTTCAAAGAGGGATGAACGGTCAGTATAAGTGAACATGCATTTTGATTCTACTTCTATCAGTGTGCCTAGTAGAAGGGCAAAATGAGAGAGATTGTAGAGAATAGAGTATTTATTTATTTTTCATAACGCGCAAAATTTTTCAAATCTATTGTTCCTTTGTATCTTTGTCGACCTCTCCAAGGCGTTTGATACCGTCTGTCACAAAAGGCTGCTAGAAAAATTGGAGAATATTGGCATGCGCGGCAAGATGTACGATCTCACGGGATCGTATCTCTCTGATAGAAAATAAGTGGTAAATATCGATGATATACTGAGTAACCAAGCAAAAGTTACGTATGGTGTCCCGCAGGGAACAGTTTTGGGCCCTGTTTTATTCACCATATACATCAATAGCATGTTGACACTACAATCAGCAGGTGAAATTTTGAGTTTTGCTGATGATACAGCTGTACTGTACAAGTCAAACACGTGGGAACAACTCAAAATAAAAGCCGAAGTTGATTTCAACACAATCATCACGTGGTTTGAGCATAACAAATTAACATTAAATGAAGTCAAAACCAAATACTTGTCATTCACCTCCCACAGTAATAACCTTCCAAACATAGGCCCTTTAAAAATAAACGAAAGAACTTCAATACCGGAGGCCACTACAATAAAATATTTGGGAGTAGTTCTAAATCGACATATAAAATGGGATCTACATATATCACATTTCATCAGAAAATTACGTGGATTCCCATCACGTTTCAAATTATAGAAAGAAATTTTCGAAATTCTCCAGTTAAAAACAATTACTGTGGATTAGTACAATCATAACTTAATCATGGAATTATAGCATGGGGCGGTGGGAACGATAAACAGTTAAACAGTCTGAATGTAATACAAAAACATATCTTAAAAATTATAATTGATAATAAAAGGGCTTATTCCAATAGAAATTTGTTCATGGAGAGGAGAGTTTTTCATATCAAACACTTATTTTACTTGAAAATCACTTCCAAAATTCATGAGGGCAAAATATCACTGAAAAAACTTCAACACCCATATAGTACAAGGAACAAACAACATACCGCCTTAGTACCAAGATGTAAAAAATTAGTTGGTCAAAGGCATTGTAGCTAGATGGGCGCGAAAATTTGGGATTCTGTATCAGACAGGATAAAAATCATAAGAAATGAAAATAAATTCAAAAAACAGATTGAAAACTGGTTGAGAAATTGTATTGATGATATATTTCGTGAAACCATCAATTAGTAAAATTGAAACAACACTACACTTGCCTGTTAACTCGCCAATAATTTTCAAAATTGACAGCTTGAATTTTTCCGCACAATGTTATTTGTCAATTTTAATTTTTTTTTTCGTCTATTCAACTGTCTATGCATGAGTTGATTCAATTTTATACTTTGTTTTATGTTTACAACACCAATTCCAATTTCAATAGGTTGGCTATACTACACATAAGAAACTCTTTTGAATTTTCTTCCGTAGTGCCTTGTTTATTTTATTTTATTTTCTCAGTAGTGTATTAGTAATAGGTTACTTGAAATTGAATATTATGAATGAGATAAACTTTATTATTTTTATCATCATCATGCATTCCAAAAGATTGCGTTTCGGTCCGTTCTCCAGCAAAAAATTTTGAATGTCTTTCAATCTTCTGGACGAAACTCATTCCGTTTGACCAATATGCAGTTGAAAGTGTTGACAATGTAAATTTGCTTAATTTATTATTTGTTCTGCAACCTGCGTTAAATTATTTTTTGTGATGAAGCACAGACAATGCTTTATAGATATCACGTATAGAATTTCAGAATTACCCTTTATATAAAAGTTGCTACATAAAGGAACTCCTTGATAAATTTGAAGGAAATCAAAGTTAGATTCATTATTCTTGTCCGTTATTGAATTCTTGTTTAGATTCATTAGAAATTGGTTTAGTTTGTGTCCTGAATAGGAATGTTCCAATATCCAAGGTTCCAAATTTTGAACTATAAAAATTGTACCTTAGATCAAGCAATCAATCACTCAATCAATCAATTTATTTGCGTATTATCAATACAACAGATGTAGCATCGTCAAGGTAGGTAAATATAGTACAAAACATACACATTAAAAGGCAAAGCATCAAAACTTGCAGTGAAAAAATTCACTTACATCATAAGGGGAGAGATCAACCAGCATCTATTTTATACTTTTTATGAATTTAATCATATGTAATTTTCTCATATATGGCGGTAGATAGTTGAAAAGCCTTATCGCTATAGTAAAAATGCTTTTATGAGTAATTGCCAGTCGATGTTGTGTCATAATAATAATGTGGCCATTTCTGGTCAAATATTCATGGGTGCGAATAACTTGAGGGGTGTTATTTTGTTCCTTGATATGTATAGAGCCGTAACGGTTAATATATTAAATTTTTTAAATAGGGGTCTACAGTTGTCAGTTCGTTTTGCCCTTCCCAGGATTCTAATAGCCGTTTTTTGTAAAATGAATATCCTTTCCCAATCAGTTGAAAGTTCCCAAAAAACCAATCAGTATGACAGCTTAGACTGAAATAACCCAATGTGAGCTGCTCTAGAAACATAAGAGGAAACAAAGTCATTGACTCTACGGAGCAGGTAAAGAGTGCTGGACAGCTTATTAGAGAGATCTTTGATGTGTTCTTTCCAATTAAGTTTTTGATCCAGCGTCACCCCCAAAAACTTAATGGATTTTTGATTGGCTGCAAAAAAATTTCGCTTTGTCACTTAGTTGCTTTGGATATTCATGTTCAGGGTGACTCTCATAAATAGTAGTAACATCGGCATATTGAATCGTGTTGAGGGGGTTCATATGGTGTGGAAGATCATTAAAAAATGTTAGGAATAGAACGGGTCCCAAGATTGACCCTTGAGGCACACCTGCTGTTACACACACTGCTGGAGATCTCACACTACCTTGTTCTACAACCTGCTTTCGTTCGGATGGGTAAGAATCGATCAAATCAGCTATTTCCCCCTAATTTCATAGTACGGAAGTTTATCGAGTAGAGTTGAGTGTGACACACAGTCGAATGCCTTCGAGAGGTCATAGAATATTATCACGGATATTATCGTAAAACACATTACGCTTTTTCAATGAATCAGGGGGTAGTTTCTATGGAAAATAGGAAGTGAAACTTTCTATGTGTTTTACCACTTTTGTTTGTAACTAAAATTACTGCAGTTTAATCAACAACATTTTCAAACAATTACAATGAACTTGGGTAGTTTCCATGTGAGATTTATTCTGTCAAATAAAATAAGTGCCACAAAGCATTGAACGAACTTGATTTGACTGTTCAATTTCAAATATTTTTTGTCGTAAAGAAAATTCATTTATTTGCAAGTTCCGATAAAATTGGATATTATTAAGGACATATACATAGTTTGTATTATCTTTCACTTCGACTTTATAGTTTACTTTAACTTCAAAACGGTTGTCACAATGTAAATGTATGAAAGCGTGTATACACCAGTCTTCATAGTAAAAGTATGTTGTACGAAAACTGATATACAGATGGAAATTTGATTAATTAAAGCCTACATCAATTAGTTTTTCTCCCTGTTAATACAATTGATTAGTAGATAGATTAGAAGTGAGTAGGTCTAATCTACCATCCATTGCAATCCGCGAGAATTCATTGTGGCTCACATCTATTTAAACTGAGACAAATTGATACCGACCTTATACCGTCATCCGACTACTATACAAAAAATCATTCACAACCTCCTTTTGAATTCAGAGAAACTTCTCACAAACACAAAAATAGTATTCGAAAAATTCAAAGACTACTTACTGTTCTGTGCACAAATGAACGAATTCTTGGGTAACACTGTGTTAGAAAATAAATCTAAAAAAGTTATCTACCATACCTTCTTCGGGTCTTCGAAATGATATGACGAGGCCAAATTTTGGAATGAAATTGAATTGAAATTATGGAACAAATGGATAGTCAGCATTGTATATTTGTAGCACTTCCTGATTTGTCTGGAATGACACCGATGGTGATCATCTAACCTATCAAACATATTGAATTTCTTCAACATAGTCCTCAAATTGTTTTAAAAGTGCTTGAATACCTGTTTCGTTGATTGATTGCAGTGTCACTGTAACTGAAACATCAAAGCGATCACCTCCTGTAAATAAATAATACATAGTCATTAGCAAATGCATGGACAGTTTGTTCAAAGCATTAAAATATCATTTTCAAATACATTGAATCGTTCAATATGTCGTGAATGGATTCTTTCACTTGATATCAATTTTATCTACGCTATGATACACGATACACGTGTCTGTTATAGATTTCATGACGAATCAAATTATATTGTTACAAGTATGGACATGCGATCAATATCTTGATTCAGAACGCGATGTGGAATAGATAATGATTTTGAGTTTATACAGTCGAGAGGAACACAAATATACTGGGTGGTTAAATATGTTACATTTGTTATAGTACAACAAATAATAAGAACGAAATTTGATCTTAGAATATATGAGAGAGGTCTTGATAGATTCCGACCTCGACAAAAAAATAGCAGCACTTGTAAATCAAGGCTAGTGAATTCCTGTTGACAGTTATTCACCAATGTTTTAGACATTTTGTACGCGCAGTTGTTATCTTACAGTCGTTTAAGTGAGTTTATATGAGTGTTTTTATGAAAATAGACAAAATCTAGTATCGAGCTGTCGTTAAATATTTGGTTTTTGAGGCAATACGAATACGCAAATCGGAGATGAGTTAGATTCTGTCTTTGGGGAGTCTGCACCATCATTCACCAGAGTAAATTTTGGGCAGCTGAATTGGAACGTGGCCATAAGAACTTGGAAGACGATGAAAGTTCGGCATGTCCAAAAACTGCGACTACCGACGATAACATCGCTACATTTCACCAAATGGTGCTAGACTGCTAGACGGTCACCGGCGGGTGGAAAAAAGCGATTTTTTGTATCCTCATCTCAAAATTGCCCTCGTATTTTTGTTAGGATGGAAACTTTTCAAATCACCCTCCTATAGAACTGTTTGTGAAGTGAAACTAGCTGAACCAATGATTTATCATTTTCAGCCATTAGAAATGAAGGTTACTCTCTTCGAAACTCGTATATAGATTATATTTCAACATTGAGGAGCTGAGTAAAATACATCCTTTATTACAGACAAAATTCTGAATTCCCTAATCATATTTAATTTGCATCACATCGTTGCTAGTGACATCGTTTATAGTGATAATGAACTCACTTACATCTAGCACCTTAACCTCCAAAGAATCCACTGTTCTTGAAAGTCAGAGGTGGTAAATATCAAATTTTGCAGCGGCAAATTGTACTTGAAATTCTTTACTTGATCACATTGGGCCCTGGATCTACTTACTACTCAATTTTTACCTCAAATCAACAATTTTAACTGAAATCCTAGCTCTATTGAAACCTGAATTTTTACTTCAGTTCCGATTCAACCAAATCAGTACTTACTTCTCAAACACTGATCAATTTGTTACAAAATATTGAACATCCGTTCTAACTTTGAAGGATTGAAACATATGATTCTGAACTCAGAATTTATGAATATGACTGAGTTTCACTAGATAAAAAATATTCTGTTTGATCTACTCACTTGATTTTCTCATCTATAATGCCAACCATGTTCATTTTATAATAATTTTTAAGAGTTAGTACCATTGATTGGGTGAATCATCGTTTGAAGATAACTGCTAAGGTAAGTGGAAGTAATTTGTTAAGTGTTAAGGGAGTTTGTTTTCTTCGATGGAGATTTGCTACAGCTGCTGAGGAATTTGGTGCTAGGCATATTCATGAGATATATTGCCTTTGAGAATTCTTCAAGCCAATAGACTACCACTGAAATTGTCACACCGATTATAGCCAACATATTCATCAAGGTCTGATGCATTGAGGAAGCCGACTAAAACTTCCTTGTCTGCCTAACATTGAAGACATATTTGAAAGGTGGAACCATTGGGACTCGAAAATTGATCCTTCTTCCCAACAGTCCCATGACGTAAAGATTTTCCCACATTTTCGAAGAAAAAAGATGCCAACCAGAGGACATTATCTGCCCATCATGTCTTCACCAAATTTCCTTTGATACTTTGAGTGGATGTCATGAGTGGATGTCAGTGTTTTCAGGAGAAATGGACAACTCTGACAGATCTCAAGCAACAGAAAAATATATTTTCGTTTAAAGTTTTTACTATTACTCTCTTCATTGATTCGAATACAGAATCTTTTTTTCCTCCTTCTTAGTACAAGGAAACACCGTTGAAGGAGCAATAACTCAATGAGCTCATACCAACCATCAACACATTGAGCAAGTTTTACGATAAAACTGAATTTTACAGAAAGAGACGTTGCTACAACTGCATAAAACTATAAAACCTGCAGGATGCCTTATGGAAATGACCAAAGCCTTACGATATACGAAGAACAGATTAACGAAGTGTACAGGCAGACAAGCTTCTACAAACAAAGCAGTGCAGCTCACTCAAAAATCACTGCTGTGAAGACATCATTCAACGTCAACTCTGAGGGAAGGTACAAGTCACCAACACCAGATAGAAAGCAACTGACACTAGAAAGGAGACGAAATGACAAAAGAGCAGCAGAAGTACATTTGGTGAGATTCAAAATAGATTCTGGGAATGAAGAGTAGTTCAGAGCCTGTTACCTCAATGGAACAAAAATTTTGGTAAATCATATTTGCCACAACTCTATTTTAAGTACCGGACATATGGACCATAGAAGGAAGGAAAACAAGCCAGAAGAGCAAAGGTTGATCTGAAGCTGATTCGTTGCTCACTCAAAAACGACCTTGTATGGCGACCTGTGTGGCTGTGAGTCCCCAAGCATAGTGCGGTTGTCAAGGATTACTGGATGCAGTGGGATTTTCCTCTTCTCCCCCATATGGTAACATAACTATTCTGGAAGTGAGGAAAGTGTACCTAAGTGCATCGAACTTACCAGAGCCTTACCGATTCAACTTCACATAGAAATTCAACAGTACCTTCACGTGAAGTGACTGAATAACTTCCGGCAGTTCAGGGCACTTCAATTTGTTGCAGGAGAATAGTTTAGCCGACTCTCTCTGGATATTCTAATGATGATAATTTACAGGCTAACCTGAATAATCCTGCATCAGAGTTGACCTCTTCCAACGGTGGTAATTAATTTGAGACCTTATCAGTGCTAGGCTGGCGCGTCCCAATATGCGTTTGACTCTCTCTCCTGAGATTGTCGATTTCAGCAGAAAACCTTGTTGTCTCTAGCTCTGCACAAGAAGCTGAGGTAAGTTTCTTTTTTGGTAAGCTTGACCATAGTCTACTCATATCCTCGGAACCAGCGACTTATAACCTGGATAATGATGACTTGATTGACAAAGCACTATCTGGAGAACGATTATTTCCGTTGTTTCTTTTCCGACTTCAGTACGAATGATATTTTTGAAACTAATAAATTAATTTTTTATATTATGATGAATCTTAAATTTGATATTTCTCCAGTACACAATAACTGAACCGTGTTCGCCTCCAATACGCCCAAAAAAACATGGGAAGAGATATAATCCCGCATGGCTTGCCTTACATGGTCGATGGTTTCCAATAATTACAGGTTAGAATCTTCGTTGTGTAGTTGGTTGGTTAGTGTTGTTGAACGTGCGACCGCAGATGCGTGACTCGGGGCGGGCTCTGCATGATTCCACTGTCACTGTCGTGTTCGTGACTGCTCTACGCCTACTAAGATCCGCCTGGTTTCACATCGAATATGCATAAATGTGAAATTATTGGTTGTACCGGCATACGATGTCCGTGGTTGCGGTATTCACCGTTTGACATGTAGGTGTACGTGTAAACAACGAATTGGAAAGCATCGTCGTAAATCACGCATATTAGCATGCACTGTTTGGCGGACGGCGGTCATTGTCTCGTTGCGGAGTTTCTTGCTGCGCTTGAGGCGAGTTCATGAATAGTTTATTGTTTTCGATTCTTCGAGAAATTACACGACTCCGTTTCATGACGGGAATTATACAGGATGCGTCGAAAATAACGAGACGTTTCGAACAATTTGTCATTGGGTCCCTCGTATATTTCGATTCGATGCTGAAGAATTCCTCTTTTCCAACGGAAGATGCCATTTGTTTGAAGGTGGTTGACAATAATAATAATAATAATATTTATTTCACTTGTTGAACAGTATGAAATCATTACAATAAACATTTACATACAGTAACAAGGTAGACTAAAAACAAATATACAGGGTGTCCCTGGACTTCCTCTTTTGCTCTCGGGAATGTATAGATGGGGTCAAAATATCACCAGTACTTCATATAAATTTTTTTCCTAAAATCCTTCGTTACCAAGTAACGGGCCCTCGAAGATACAAAATGAAAAATGTTTTTCTTTGATAACTTTTCAAGTGAATATTCAAAATCATCCAAATTTTGGTAATTGACTAAACAAATGAATTCCTTCGATGAGCTTTCATGCAGGAGTCAGTTGTTTTGCTACAAAGTCAGGAACGGACTACCCCCGATGGTCCACACCCCAAAACTTTGAAATGACAGATATTTTTCAATATTTTTCAACAAATTAAGGTTACTTGGACAATTTTATGAATAAAAGTACTCGTGTGGAAAGTCGATCGGAGCAACGAGTCTTGATAAAAATGTAGTTTCACTCGACGACATCAAACCCGCTCGTCCACCATTATTTGAAATGAATAATTATCAAAGCAGAAATGATAATGATAACGTTAATTCAACAACATTTATCCTGAGATGTCTACCATTATTCGAAAATATTAGTTTTTAAGGAAAATGGAAATGATAGGTAAAATGTTCATAACGAATTTTTATAATGCAAACACGTTTAACTAACGAAACTCAAGAGCCTCAAGAGCAAACAGAAATGAAAAATCCGCTACAGAAACTGCTCGATATGACCACCTTCTCTCTCTATACATTTTCTTAGTCTGCGAAGACACCCTCTCTGTACTTGAAATAGCATTCCAGAGTCGTTTCGTATGGCTTCACAATGTAATGTTATTCTATTCAACAATGCATCTCTTGTGTGAATAGGTGTAGCGTAAACAAGGCTTTTTAGATGCCCCCACAGAAAGAAATCCAATGGATTTAAATCCGGAGACCGCGATGGCCATGAATATGGCCCACCTCTACCAATCCATTTATTGTGGAAAATATGGTTCAGATGGTCACGCACAATCAAACTAAAATGAGGAGGAGCGCCATCATGCATAAACCACATATCTCTTCGGGTTTGCAATGGAACATGTTCCAAAAGTCCATTCAAATCGTTCTGAATGAACTCCAAATAACGTTCTCCATTCAATCGGTCCTGTAGAACGAATGGTCCTATAAGATGGTTTCCTATGATACCAGCCCAAACATTCACGTTGAATTTCCGTTGGTGTTTGGTTTGCAATATCCCATGGGGATTTTCTTCGGCCCACATATGGAGATTATGAGAGTTGATAACTCCATCTCTACTGAAACCTGCTTCATCAGTGAATAAAACTCGATTAATAAAAGTCATATCCTCTCTTTGCCTATCCATGAACCAATTGGCATATTCCAGTCGTGCTGGAAAATCTTGAGGTGTCATGGCATGTACCTTCTGGATGTGAAATGGGTGGAGCAGTTGTTCCCTAATTATTCTATGAATAGTGGACTTGGATGTATGGAACTGTTCTGATAGCGACGGCTTCCAAAATATTTTCCTCCAATACAACTGTACGTACAGTCGTAGGAGCGTCCTCACCACCTCGTTTTGGCAAAACTGTACCTACAATAGTATCGAAATAAAACAACGTGCTCAAATTAATTATCGATTATTACATACCTGTCTCCCTCAAGCTGCGATCGACACGCTCGAATGTTTCTCTTGACTGTACCGTTCGATTGGGAAAATGCTCGGAATACAGACGACGAGCTTCTGCAGCATTACAAAATGCTCGTCCATAAAATACATGCATATCTGCATATTCATTGAATGTAAACTGTTCGGCCATATCAAAAAAATTCAAAATATCCTATAGAATATTGACAATACAATGATAGTCATATGACAACGCACCACTCAACAAAACAAAATCGCATTCCAGTTTCTCATTTTTTATCAAAACTTTCTAAAAGGTTTTTTTGTCAACATCTGTGAAAGAAATGGAACATAATTATTCCCTGGATATTTTTCACCTGATCATGTGCAGCCGTTTTTGTAGTTCATTCGTTTGCTTTTTATTAGTATAGTAAATATTTTTCCGATGTGCGTTTTTTCAGCTAAATTTAGATTCGTGTTAAAGAATTTCTCCCAAAAAAATTATGATTATCAGTGAAACTCCTCAACAGTTTAGCTGTGAAGAAGAATTTGAAACATTCGAATGTTGAGTTTCATGAGATTCAGATAACTGATCAACACGAAACGTGATTATTCCACACGTATTATGTACATACAAAATATGGAATGAATTCGATATTTCATAGTAGAGTAGCTTGTTAGTTTAAAAACACCACGAATCTACAGAACTTGATATTTCTTTTGAAAAAATATCTGCTATCACAATTGTGACTTAAACTTCCATATAGGTACTGTACTTTCTGTTTACGACTTCATTTTAGCATACTTTGTATTATTCCTGTTATAAATGTTGTTGAATTAACGTTATCATTATTATTTCTGCTTTGATAATTATTCATAATTATGGTGGACGAGCGGGTTTGATGTCGTCGAGTAGAACTACATTTTTATCAAGACTCGTTGCTCCGATCGACTTTCCACACGAGTACTTTTATTCATAAAATTGTCCAAGTAACCTTATTTTGTTGAAAAATATTGAAAAATATCTGTCATTTCAAAGTTTTGGGGTGTGGACCATCGGGGGTAGTCCGTTCCTGACTTTGTAGCAAAACAACTGACTCCTGCATGAAAGCTCATCGACGGAATTCATTTGTTTAGTCAATTACCAAAATTTGGATGATTTTGAATATTCACTTGAAAAGTTATCAAAGAAAATCATTTTTCATTTTGTAACTTCGAGGGCCCGTAACTTGGTTACGAAGACTTTTAGGAAAAAAAGTTATATGAAGTACTGGTGATATTTTGACCCCATCTATACATTCCCGAGAGGAAAAGAGGAAGTCCAGGGACACCCTGTATATATATAGAAATATAAAACAACAAAACTTGACAGATACTACACTGTACATATAAAGGTAATTAACATTTTTTTTTATCGAGAGTAACTATTAAAACTCGTCAACGGTATAGCAGTTTCTTTCAATGAGATATTTTTTCAATTGTCTTTTGAATATGCAGATGTTTATTGAGTCCTTAATAAAAACATCTAGCTTGTTATATAATTTGGGCCCAATGTTTCGTGGTGCATTTCATTAGTTCGGATTTCTATTGCCTGATATGATATAAATTGATTTGAAATCCCTGAAACGATCTGTAAAAAATTGAAAAAGATTATCTGAAAAATAACAATTGTATCAAGTAAAAAAGCTGAAATTATAATGAAATAAAGTACAAGCAAGCCTTCCCCGGTCATAGGTCGCTGGTAAATATCCGGCTCGAAGGACCATATGTTTGTGTATATATTAGCTCAGAAATTGTTTTCGAAAAATAAACTGTTGGAAAATATTCTGAGTTTGGGTGATATCCGTTATTCCCAAAAATAATGGCGAAAGAGAAAACAATAGTTAAAATTATGTCAAGAACGAGAACATTAAGGGACTTACTTTGATTCCTCGTGGTCGTCCGCGTGGAGAATAGCGTTGGAAAGGTACTTTTCTGAGGAGTGGATTCGGGAAGCTCCTTTGAAGGAAATCTTCGCTCTTGATAATGACATTCACAAAACAAAACACTTTCGATGTCCCCAAATATTTTAGGCGCTATTTCCAATGATATGAGCACCGGAGTTCATTCCGTTGGATACTTAAAGTCAATATATCTGACAAATATGTTTTTTGGTAATACGCTATTTTTTTGTCTTTCAGAAGGTCATGAACGTCTCTTGTGGGTGGAACGTTGTTTTGGCCCCTAATGCTCGATACAGCTCGAAATATTTATATTTACAAAATAAATTAAACTGAATTACCAATTGAGGTTTTCCAAACAAGCAACAATGAACAAAATGCACTAGTGACACGAGATGGAAATTAAAACTTATAAACAAGAAATGAACATTCAAATCAAAAGATTCCAAGCCAAGTTACTTCACGACGTTTCGATTGTTAGTATCCACAATCGTCTTCCGGTGGTCTTACTATTTATAGGTCATTCGAGTGCTTTCACCTATCCCATTCACCTTCTCATTCTCTGTTTCATCGGTTTTAGCGGGAGCTAAACATTTGGCGGGAGTTGGTCGTGTTCCGCATGATTATAGGTTTCCATGTGTTGCGTATTTCCACGCTAGCTTAAATAAATGCGTTATTGGAAAACATATATACGGCTTCTTTGAATTTTTTCCTAAACCAGTGTTCCTCCTTGTGGATGATTATAGCCTGAGACCACTTGATGTTATTTTGATGAGTTCAAACATGCTCTGCTATTCCTGAATTGCTGGTTTCTCCTTGCTGTGTGTGTTTCTTGTGCTCGGCAATGAAAACTTTCAATGACCTCTTAGTTTCACAGATATATGATTATCCGCACTCGCAGGATATCCGGTGAATGCTATTCTTGGAATTACAGTTCACGTCTGGTGGTCTGGTTTTCATGAGGTTGCTACAGATAGTGTTCCCAGATCTGAAGCAGATTCTGATGTTATACTTGGACCCAATTATTCTTATCCTTTTCGACAATCCTCTGATGTAGGGAAGTACAAGTGCTGCTTTTGCATGTTTGGACGCATCAACATAACTCAAGCTGGTCTCAAGCTGAAATCATCCACAAGGAGAAACACTGGTTTAGGAGAAAATTCAAAGGAGCCGCATATATGTTGTCTAACGCATTTTGCCAAGCTAGCGTAGGAATACGCAACATCAAGCGGAACACGACTAACACCCGCCAAATGGTCAGCTCCCGCTAAAACCGATGAAGCGGAGAAGAGAAAGAGGGGATAGGTGAAAGCTCTCGAATGACCAGTAAATAGTCAGATCCCTAACAATTGAAAGGTCGTGAAGTAACTTGGATTGGAATCCATGAATTTCAATTTTCATTTCTTGTTAATAATTTTTAATTTTCATCTCGTGTTAATAGTTCAATTTTTTGATTGTCGATTGTATTTTATTTCATTGAAATTTCAGCTTTCTTTTGCTTAATATAATTGTTATTTTTCAACCAATCTTTTTAGTTTTTTATATATTTTTTCAGGGATTTCAGATCAATTTATATCATATTAGACAATAGAGGTCCGAACAAATGAAATGGAAAATACTATACTCTCTGACAGTTTTATCAATAGTATGTTGTTGTCGATGTTTCGTTTCAATGAAGTATTATACAGGGTGAGCCAGGAAAAGCAAGATGTTGAAACATTTCAAATCTGTAAAAATTTTTGGTGTTCTTAAAACTCAACAACCCATATATTTTGATTTCATGTTGAATACTTCTTTGTTTCATTTCCAGCGATAAATGGTGTACCTATATTCTTACAGAAACTACAAGGCTTCGTTTCATAATAGAGTTATCGCATTCAAAAAACATGTTTATCACTAAACGATTTTACAAAAACGCAACACGTGTTTCGCCCTACAATGGCTTCTTCGGACGTGTCTTTACTAACTAATTCTACATATTCAATGCTTACTCTACCTTATTTTTAAATTTGAAGTACCTATATTTCAAGTACCTGATTTTATCCTAAGTTTGTAATGAATTAAATTACCTGAACTTATGTCCCAGTTTCCACATTTGAAAAAATATTTAGTAACGGGGAGTTATTCAATTCCAATTGATCATTCAGTAAATTACCCGAATTCCTGAATCTATTGATTTCTAAACACTGTAGAAAATATTGAGTTTCCAACTCTTCTCCTTGAAATGCAAAACATCGTATTCATAATTGAATTCATGTTCTTCAGCTAAAAGGTGGTTTGCAAATTTGTAATTGGTCTTTTTATTTACAAAACAACTTCTATGGTCTTCAATTCTTTAGAAAAAACATCTCCCTGTTTGACCAATATTCAATTTTTGGCAAAAACCATAAGTCAGCTTATATACTCCTAATCTCTTCGATACCGAAGTTTTGTCTTTATTGTTTTTAATAAATTTACTTAGACTATAATTCATCAAATATCAGCCAATTCCATTATGTATGTTAGAATTATGGCAGAAAGCGAAGTCACCGAACGCCTCGCACAAATCTCTACTTCTGAAAGGGCTCTTTCTGGAAGTGTTCTTTCTTCAGATTCACTGAATTGCACAACAAAACGGAAAGTTTACTAGAGTTGCCAAACAGTAGAAGATGGCACATGTGCTCTACACACACACAAAATAAATAATTAAGGAAAATAAGAGCGATTCACGTTTCTGATTCGTAGCATGAGTTCGTAGGTAGATCTCTATAGACATATGGTTTCAGATGGATAAGCATACTCCAATAGAGTCTAACAATGATAATAATAACACTAGAAAATTATAAAAGAAAACGCAACAGACTGAAACGTTTCGATTTCATCTTAGTTCTATATGGTTCTCATTGAGCTATTCCCATCTTTAAATTCAAATAAAACAAAGTGTGTGTGAGATATCACCAAAATCATTCATTAGTTTGTAAGACTTTTTAATGCTCTTATGTGTGGAATATATATAATATGTTTCAAATCTCCACCACAGTGTCTCTGAATCAGGCTGAATTTGACCGATAGCATGGGTTATGTTGGCTTTTAGGACTGCTGTGTCTACGAAAGGCCAAATTCTTATGATCGGCGCGAAATCAACTTTTTTGGATGCTCCTGCACACTCTAACAGATAGCGGCGATGTTTATGGCAGACTAGTTTGGTAATTCAATTTTCTGTGTGCATGTGTTGTTGAATGCTATATCTGTCTATCTATATCTGTCTATGGTGATTTGGCAAAACAGAGTGAATAAGTGACCAATTTGACAAATATAGCTTCAACAAGATGGCCGTTATCAATTGTCAAAGTTCGGAAGTATCTGTTAGAAGACCCTATATAACTAACTTTGAGTATGATTCATCGCCATACAAACTCTTTATACAGAATATGCTCTATAGATGTACTCTATTGAAAATTATCAGCCGCAGGAATGTTATTTCGACTTTTTAATAATTTTTTTCGTATAGGGGCGTCACTTATTTAATTTTAATGTGAATCAATAAAAGGAAAATCAGGTACATTCTTGAAATTGTTGCTTTAGAATAGTAGTAGTGAGTAGTAAGTAATTTATTCATTTCATGTCATTCAATCATTCAGTTACATGAATTGAATCCCCTGCGATTTACAATTCTAGTTATCATTAATGATTCTATCATAGAACCATGTATTAGACAAACTGTAGCCACCTAAGTTCCGCTTGTGTCGTGGCTGTTACAGACTGATATTGGTTGTGTTATATAGTATATAATAAAATAAATAGATAAAAGCTAAAATAGGTCGTTTGGTTATATACTACTGTCTATCATACTAGGTTTAAAACCGCAGTTAGAGAATGATGGCTAGAGGGAGTTAACAAGAAGACTGAGAGAGCAGGTAATTTAGCTCAAACATTTTCAAAGATATCTCACAATCGATCATAATGATTTCTGATGAAAACAGTTCAGTTCCTTCTTTAATTTACAGAAATTATTAATATTCTTTATATGGAGTGGTAGCTTATTGTATAATTTCGGGCCAAAATAAGTTACAAATTTCTAGTTATGACTCAATCTACAGCGTGGTATTGTAATTGCTTTGTTGTAGGTCATTCGCTTATTATATTTATGTGGAATTATGTTAATGGGGTTACTACAAATCCACAATAAACATTGATAAGCGTATAATTTTCTGACTTTGAACAAACCACTTTGTTCGTAGAGTAACTTCGTAAATATCTCCCATCCTTCTTCAAGGCGATTTTAATCTATGTTTTTGTACTTCGTCAAGATTATGAAGTGATGCTTTGAATATCCCACCCAGTATCAAATCATCGACTCCACCAAGGCACCGTACACCGTCAGTAAGACATCTCTACTTAAGATACTTCTCAGTTGGTAAAATTCCCGAATTAGTTAAGTATACTTTTTCACATTCATCAAGCTAGAGTGATTATGCATTTCCAATTGAAAAAAACGTTTGTTCAGTATAATTTTTCGCTTTTCTGAAAAATCACTGATTTTCAATTTATGCCTTGAATCATTAGTCTCATTCCGTAATTAATCACCCAATATTCCAATATTCTATACAAACATTCTGAAAAAAAAACACCGGTGTACAGATCAAAGCCTCTGGAATACAATTACGCCATCATCAAGAAAATTTAATATTCCTGTTTTCAAACATGACCCCTGTTTTTTTATCATCTCCTCTCATCCTTTCAGAGTATTTTAATTCAGATAGCACAGGGGGTGGTCTCTGCCCGAAAAGAAAATGTGGATTGTCTTAATCCTTAGAATCCGAGTTCTGCGGCAGAGGGGAATCGAACAAAGCTCCAAAAAGGCACCGAGAAAGAGAGGAATTGATTTTGCATAATGTCTTCAGGTGGCAGCTTTTATTGTGTTCCATATATCTAGCGAAAGAGGATATCTCCGCTGGAATAGCCTGCAAACAAACCAGCTGTCATTGTCTTCGGGTCTCTCTAACGCGCCTTTAATGGGGATATACTGATGTAGGTTATAACGTTTCTAACATTTGAACATAGGTTTGCGGCAAATGCGACCATTACAAGTGTCTAGCTGTCGAATTTGCTTTCGGAAGTTCGACGAGAAATGGGAAAGATTATGTGGGAAAATATCAAGGATAATATCTACCGAACACTTACATTTATTTTAGAACACCATGATGAAAAATTATATTGAAGAAGAAAGTAATACAAATCATGAAATTATGAAACAAGAAAAATTAATTGGCGCTCCGGAGCGACTTCATTGATTCCAGTGGCACATTTGCTTTTTTAGCTGCAGGAAAACCCGGAAAAACCTGCAGCCCTACATTATTTGAATATTATTTTTTTTACTTTTCACTACATATTATGGAATGAAGTCCCTCCTTTGCGTCTGTCTGTATTTTTGTATGAACGCCATGTACTATTAACATACGGTTCTCAGCAATGAACCGAATGATTCAGGAGGAAGATTTACTATAAATTCATCATTGATTTGTAAAGATGGATTGAAATATGCATATATCATACCTAATTTTCAACATAACGAAGTGAAAATGTTTTGATACCAACATTTTGTAACAGTATTTTTTTATTGCCACTGGAATTTTGAAATCACACCCTTCTAAAAACTAGAGTCTAAAATCTTGAAGAGAAACTTAGAAACAAGCTGGTTAGTTATTTTAGTTTTCTCAATGAATTTCTCCTTCCCTTTAACATTATAAGGAAATATCAAATTTGGATTCCAGAGCAATATTCTTTTTTCTTTTAAGTTTTTTAAGTTTTTTTTACAGACCTGTGTTATAGGTATATAATGTAAGAAAAACACACAACCCGACACAAACTCAACCCGAAAATACGGTTGGAAGAATGAAATATTGTATACTTGTAGGTGAAACCTGGAGACCCCTAGATGTGAGGAAAAATGAATATCGTGGATATATAAGGAGATGACAGATGGCTGGATTGGGGATAGCGAGATTTGGTGATCACGCTATAAATGAAGTGAAACAAAAATAATCACCAAAAAAACTCATTAAAAAATTAGAAAACTCAAATAATCCGCGTATATTTTATAGCAGATAACTAGTGTATTTTGAATAGCTTTGTGGAAATTGATCGTACCTGAATTCCATTACTGAGAAGTGAGGTTGGAAACGGACATATGAACCTCAACTGAATTCCCAAAAAAAAAATCCAGTGAACTAATGCTGTATATGCATAAATGAATATTCAACCCTGAATTGAAGCTTAAATAACTGTGTGACTCTGGAATCTTATCTAGCCTTGCTAGATATTGTGATATTGTCTACTGACCGGCGCTAACAGTAAGAGACAAGATTAGCTTATGAAAAATTAAAAACTCATCAGCGGGTCTATTAATGATTCAAAATTGTCAAAACTTGAAGCTTGATTTGTGTTGCATCTATCAAACTCGATATATAAAAACTCTAAATACAAAGAAACTATTCATTTAGTTGCCAAATTGGTAAAATGTTCCGATTTACGTAACAGAGTCACCAGGTTTAGAGATATGTACACTGGCCCTGCACATAATGGTGCCAATTTCCGTAAATGCTTCTTATATGTTTCAGCGAATGTATTTAATGCATAGGTATTGGTATTGGTAAAGGTGCCCCTTCTCCTATAACTTTCAAATATGAACTCAAAAAATGCAGTTCTAAATAATTTTAATTTTTCGAAAGATCAAAGTTGTATTATCAATATATCATTTCATTACTATTTATTGTTTTTTCTTCTCATCAGTTTCTTTTTTTTTGTAATATTTTAGTTTTGATATTTATGTCCATATGCTGTATACCAGCATCCTCAATAACCCCCTCTCTCAGAAACATATTGTGTTCTGAATCAGATATGTTGATGACTGGTTGGTTTTGATGGTTCAAACAGACAAATTAATCAATTCTTGAACTTTCTCAATAGTCTGCATAACAAAATTAAATTCACAGTAGAAATCGCACAAAACAGGGGGCTCAACTTCTCAGATTTGAATGTTTCAGGAGTCAATAATGGTTTTCAATTCAATATCTACCGGAAAAACACGTTCACAAACTGTACAATTCCCTTTGATTCTTTCAGTCCACTCTCACATAAGTTATCCGCGTTAAGGTAGATGATATACAGAGCTTCCGCAAACCCTTTAGCTGAAAAGAATTTCCAAGAAGAACTAAAAATAATTAAACAAATTGCAGTAAACAATCAGGTACCAATTTCTCTAATAGGAAAGATAATATCAGAAATTCATAAAACACTTTTGAGTAAATTATATCCAAACTGCAGAGAACATCATATAGTTAAGTATAGTAGCATCAACTATTCAGGTAAACTTTCAGAAAATATTCAAAATTACTTCTCTGAAAACAAAATATCAACAGCTTTCATAACAAATAATAATAACCTCAAAATCTCACACGTATGTAATAAAGGGAAAAAATGAATTTGTTGAAAGCTATGGAAATCAACGAATCAATTGAAAACCAGAAATATATACCCCTAAACGAGCAACTCGATTTATGTAGGTCTCCGCTCTTGAATTTATAAGTTTTAAACCCTCTATAATCTTCAGTGTTGGAATTTAAAGTTGGCACCTTGGTTCGTTCAGCTACCTGTCCTTCCATCTTACCTAAAAACTCTCGAATTTCACATTTCAGTTTTATACTTAATAATGGGTTTAAACCCGAAACCGGTCGTATAAATAAAATCAACTGGTGTTCATTAGACAGAAGAGTTTTAAGTTATTTCATTGAAGTGATCATAATTTACCACAAAATCAACAATAAATATTCCTGGAAATTTCTCCCAACACAAAACCGTTATTTTAATACCTTGACACGTGTTTCGATCACCAAGTGATCATCTTCAAGAGGATCTTCCTCTCATAATCTTCCTCATGAACTGAAGGATATGAATTCTAGCAGATGGTTGATGTTATATCTGATTTGAATGTTTCATTCACTCTTTTTTTTTCAATTATCTCAACCCCCTACCAACCGTAGATTTACGTTAAATTTCAATGAATTGAAACATGAGCGTCAAGAACTACATAAAATTTTGTGTAAAATTTCTGCGCCGACAGTAAAACAAATGTGTTTCAATACGAGGATAAAAAAAGAAAAACATCTTCCGCGAGGAAACATCACTTTTTCACACTCCGAACGCCTAGGATTATCTTTTATGCCAATTCGATTAAGAAAAAGATTTAGGGACTTTTAAACGGCATCCCCGAACAGCCGTAAATCAAACCCGCTGTGAACAAGTCGTCGGTTGGAGGTCTTCAGTTCGGTGGCTGCTCTGCGCCCTCTTCAAAAATTTATGGTCCGCAGATATTGACAGTAATTCGTGTAAGTCTCCGCTATTACCGAGATTTATCGATACATAATTCTTCTGAAACAATATTTGTCAAGTATTTAGCGCGGTGAGTGGCAGAAATCAAGCTATAGATCATCTCAATAGTCAACATGTCCGGAGCCAGAAACAAACAGGTGCTTTTATGATGGATTGCCGGACGATCCTTGTCTCTTAACACTTTTGAACTTTCGCTGTGATATTCATCGTTCGAGATTCTGAATGTTTTATTTTTGTCGATGAAAATGTGATGCTACGTGAATATTATTTGACGGAATGTGTTGATCGCTAGATTTTCTTAATCGCTACATTATGTGTTTTATATTTATTTAATTGCACTCAAACATCATAATTTGAATACCTCATTTCCTAGAGAAGTGCGAATTGAAAATAGAGTATTCGATGATAATTATGAAGATGAACATGAAAAGGAATATTGACACATTTTTGATTTTGATCATTCAACTATTATAGATATTCAACCATATTTATCCAAAAAACTTTTGAGCGAAATGATACATATTCTCAAATTCGGTAGTGTTAAAACTAGGCGAGATGTCGATGACCTGAATACTGCTTATTTCAATTTGATACGTAAAATACCGGAATAATTTAGTTTTTTTCATTCTCTTTCTTTCTGCCACTGATTTAAAAACGGACACCAGCTTATCAGAATCACAGATAAAGCCATTCGTTGGTTTCATGTCGTTTTGTGTTGGTGTTGTCTCGGAAAATTGGTAGTTGCTGTGTTTTTCATTTTTTAAAATATATATCTGATGTCTGATGGTTTTTAAAATATTAATATTATCAACACGAGAAAACTACTTTTTGGTGAGTAATTTGATCAATACCTCATTAGTTCTTGCGAAATTGAAACGATAATAATCGTTTTGTGGAAGGTATATTCACCATAATTCATTGTTACAGAGCCCTGAAAATGAATTTAATTAAATTCTAAACGTCGAAAACATTATTTTTTTTAAGAAAAAAAGATCCTGTTATCCAACCAACCTTTTTTCACAATGATAATAATGCATGCTTTCATTGACAAGTCACTTATTACAGAAACTACTAACCATATTTAACGAATGAATCAAATTGATGTATTTAGCCGTTACTATGAGGTGGGAGATCATCATGAAGATTGAGAAATAAAACATCCTATGTTTGAGTTCATCACTCATGGCATTGGTAGCTGCTTTTTTTATCTAGCCCACATGACCAAGCTCGCGAAACTGGTTCTTTATTTTGCTTATTCTTCCTTGAGATATGGGCGGTAAATTAGGATATTTCTCCTGGAATAAGTGAGCTACTTTCTGTTGTGTTTGGGTTTTTTCTCCGTAACCAATCATTTGTAAAACTGTTATTTTATGCATTTTCGTTAATCTAACCATTTCTCAGACTTAAAGTTAACGAACTTCAAACCTACTGACAACTAATGTTGTAACATATTGGTACGAAACCAGATTAGGACATGGACCAATAAAAAGCACACAGAGTACTGGACAAAAGTACCTGGAAACAAACACAGTAGAACCTACATTAGGGAACCGTCCGAGAAAAGAACCGAAGAACTACTTCAATGTAGTAAGGATCAGTTCAGATTAATTACAGGGCTACTAACCGGTCATTGTCCGCTTAGAGGACACCTGAATGAAATGGGGCTGTACAACGGAGACCTCAGCTGCAGATTATGCAACAAACGGATAGAAACAGCTCTATACATCGAATGTGAGGCACTGAATCACAGGAGGCAGGCGATATATGGACGTACAAAATTACGCCCAGAAGAATATGAAGAACATCCAACACGGAATCTGTACAAACTAGTACAGGGAACGAGACTGATGGAATGGGTGTTATGAGAAGACGGGAGAATGAACGCCATATACCCAAGAGGCTGCAGTGTTTTCAGGAGACTTGGACTAAATGGACAAGTCAGACAGCTCCCAAGGTACAAAAAAAATGTTGTAATATACTAAACAAGATGACAAGGCGTTTTAAACTGAAGTTGCCACGAAAATTATTTACAGGTTTTTAAAGAATACCATCTAAACAGAAGATTGCTATAGTTTTAGCTTACTGTCTTATTAGAATAGAATAGAATACAAATTTATTTTGTTAGCCAAAAAAGATTGGATAGAACATGTCAAAAAATAGTACAATACAATCAAACACAAATAATAATAAGGGTAATAACTTAAAATATAAATAGTGCAACTACCTTTAAATGGAATTAAATATTGGAAACAGATTGCTGGTAGATTAAAAATTCATCAATACTGTAGAAACAGTTTTTGCAGAGAAATAATTTCAATTGTCTTTTAAATTTTGAAGGACTTTCAATTGATTTAAAATCAGTCGGTATTTAATTATATAAGTCACCATCTGCATATAAAGGCGATTTTTTATAGAGAGACAAATTACATTTAGCAATGCGGAGGTTTGAATTATTTCGAGTGGAATAATTATGAAATTCTGCATTTGTTTTCAAATTACTTTCGTTGATATGGATATAACTCAATAGTTTATATAGATATATTCCCACTACTGGTAATATATTGTTTTCAATAAACGAGTCCCTACAAGTTTCTGTTGGCTTCAGTCTGAAAATTGTTCTTAAAATTCGTTTTTGTATCACAAACACTCTATGCACATCAATACTTTGGCCCCAGACAATTATGTTGTAAGCAATCTTAGAATAAAATGATGCGTAGTACACATTTATCAGATAGCTGTCATTCGACGGGGGTTGAAGGTAGGGGTAGCATTTTCCGTTGAAGTTTGTCAGATTATAATTTTAAATTGAAGTGTTTCGGGATTTCGTTGAAATATGTACCGTAACCAAAATAATTATTTTTTTTTCATTTAGCTTTTACACACTGCATAATAATAAATATAGCATGTTACATGAAGATCGGAATAGAATAGATTGTGGGTAAATTTTGTTTTCAAAACAGACTTTTTAAAAGAACCATTTCTCCAGTTGTATATCGTATCTATCTAATTTACGCATACCCCTTTGTCAATAAGATAAAATATACCTCAAGAAGAACGAAACAATCTTTCTCCGGCGAAGAGTATTCTTTATTGCGATTGACTCATACCTACTCCTACCCGCATTTCAATTATAAAGTTGAAGTTGAAACACAAAACCAATTTAGTAAATGCTTCCATAAAGCATAAAAGTGGCACCTTTGAAATCGATTTGAGCGACAGGCTGTCACACAAAATGGAAAGACGAAAGAGTTTTAAGTAGTTGGCAGAAGTTTGAGCAGAGACTGTATCCCCAGGATAAATATTGTGACTGGCAGTCTTATGAAACACTGTCACTGTCTCCCGATTTTATTTATTGATTTTATTCGTTGCAGCCCAAGTGAATGAAGTTTTCTCCTAGTTATACTGAAGGTGTTTCTTTTCACTGGTTATTCAGAACTAAAATGTATTTGGTGAAATTGAAGAGGGGATATTTCTTATGAGAGTTCAATTTGTGTTTTTTGCCTTCCTACAGTAAATGTGATGAACTTCTACAGAGAGGAAAGGAAGCAACTGAGTTCGAATTGAACTCTTCACAAAGATGAGCAGGTCATACATTACCCTGTATGATAAAAACTGGAAAGAGTCCATTTCAAACATTTACTTTCAAACAAATCAACATTAAATTACACGAATATCACTTTTTACTACATGGGCTGGAAAGTTTCGGGCCAGAAACATAGTTGGCACTGGCTTTGCCAGTTAGTACTAACCTTCAAATGAAAGCTGTCAAAATTTCATGATAATCCACTCATGAGTTTGTGAGTTATTGTGCTGGAAGTGACACTACTTTCATCATTTTCAAATCAATGGATCAAAAATAATTTAGTGTTTCAATTTTGCACTGCTTCTTGATGGGAAAAATACTGTTCAAGCAAAGTAATGGCTTTGAAAGTATTGTAAAAACTCTACTTCATCAGAAACAACAATGAAAGGTTGGTTTGCTGACTTCAAACGTGGTCATAGAGGCATCAATGATAGAGAACGCAGGGGATGTCCAACACCAGAAAACATTAAAAAAAAAATCCACAAAATCTAAAAGTGAAGTTGGGTCAGTTAGCTTACAATGTAAAAATATCAAAAGAACGTGGCTTTATATTGCATGAGCATTTGACTATGAGAAACTGTTCAAAGTGGGTGCTGCGCGAGCTCACTGTTGACCAAAAACAAGAACGTCTTGGTGATTCTGAGCAGTGTTTGGGCATGTTTGAACATTTTTGCTACGATATGTGACAATGGATGAAACATGGATCCAACACTTCACTCCGGAATTAAAACGATCTTCATGGAGAGCAACATGTGAACCTCGTCCAAAGCGCTCGAAAGCACAGCAATCCGCTGAAAAGGTTATGACTTCGGTATTTTGGGATATGCGTGGCGTTATATTCATCGACTACCTTGAGAAGAAAAATACTATCAATCAACAGTAAATGTTATATAGCGTTATTGAAGCGAAATTGCAAAGAAACGACCGCATATTATAAAGAAAAATGTTTTTTCATCAAGACAACGCGCCCTATCAGAAGTCAATCAAGGCAGTGACAAAACTACATGAATTATACTTTGAATTGCTCCCACAACCACTATATTCACCAGATTTGGCTCCCAACGACTACTAACTGTTTGCGGACCTCAAAAAAATTCTCACCAGTAAGAAATTTCTCTCGAATGAAAAGGATATTGCTGAAATTACAAAAGATAAATCTTTATGTGATTGAAACAAATATCATCAACAGGATCGCTACAAAAAGTAATATATAACAGAGTATTGACTTCGAGTTTCCCTTCATGGAAATGCATGAATTTTTGAATGAAAACATTTATCATCAACACCTTTTTGAAGTTCAAAGGACGGTAAAGGAAAAGGTCTCCTCATATAGCAACATTTGTACATCGACATCTGGCTTACAAATCAGACAAGATCTCTCGTTGACATTAAATTGGCTGGGGTTGCAGTCTTGATTGGTGGAAATTGTGTTTTGGTTGACTTCTCAACTTTTGTGTGTTAGTTTTGAATATGAAAAATTCAGAAATCTTTGGTATACCTACATAAGAAAACATACCATAAATCTGTCTGTTTAAATCTGTTTTTCCTTTAATCAGCTGTCGCTCCCATATGAACGACAACTCTCAGAAGTTGATAAACTTGTGCGAGCCAAGGACTAACGAGGTCTTACCTTTTAACGTGTGATTCCTAACACGGTTGTAGAATCATTCCAGTTTCAACCAGATAAATACTCTTAAGAAAAATATCTTGTCGAGGCGGAAATCAAACTCACGGCCTTCCGATCGTGAGTCGGGCGCACTAAAACCGCGGCCAATTCCATACTAGAATATATAATATGAAATGAAGTAATGGAACAAAGAACTATTCATATGAAGTGGTTCAAAGCAATAACTCCATGCCCATGATTCAGAAACAATACTAACACATGAATATAAAAAATTGATTTTCTGAAACATCAAATTCCAAACTTTCATTCACGTATTAATGATGGAGGGACATTTTTTTCAAAGATTCGAATGAACAGAAATCAGGTAGACATCGATCATATACTTAAAATCTAGTAATATTAATAATATATTACTTACTATATCCCGATCTAATGACTTTTACAATATATGAAATATTTTGATGCATAGATAAAAACCATTAATCATTAGTGTCTGTTTATTACGACAACATAAGTATACGAATGCATTTCATTCCTCTTTGACACCGCTGTTAGTGTGATGACGTTAGAAAGGAGTTTCATTGATTTTCAGTTTTCATACCTTTTTCAGTATTGGTCCAGGAGTATTTCATATATAATCAGCTTTCGTAGCAGAAATACTATACAATGCATTATTGCTCTGCAAATCGCTTGATAGAGTTGGAAATTTCAATGGACTGTCTACCTGTTCGATAAAAATAGATTGATCTTACTCTACTTGATGAGTCGATGGAGGTTTCGAAGAAAAAAAAACAAGAACAATCTACACAGTCGATTTTCAGAAAAATCTCATTAGATAATTGACAATGCCAGAATGTACTTTTTAACACCGCGAATTAAACAGTATTTTATCAACAAAACATTCGATGCTGATGAAATATTGGATATCTCTGAAGAACCTGCAACTGTGTTTCGCAAACTTTTCTACAGAGTTCTTTCGTTCATAGACCGGGTTATATGTGTATAATTTGTTGCACAATAACGAAGAGTTTCAGTTACGGAGTTTTTTTCAAGGACAAAACACAAGCACTCCAGAAACTTCCATGAGGGGCTCTAAGAGCGGTGCCTGTGCCAAAGTAGTGATAATTGTATCAAGTTTTGTATCAATTTGACAAATATTCTAAAATGTGCATTTAAAAAAAAATATTCAATATAAATATATTCATGGCTCGATAATTTGCCTATAGTGGCTACCACATAAGAGATATATGTATTCGCGACTTTTATTTAGAACTATTTAAGATGAACAATGTCCTGTACATTATCTTCATGTAACGGTATAGACAGCGCAAGATAGCTCTCAAGGACAAAGATTTTTTCGACTTACTTAATACTTATCGTTATTATATGACCGAAATTATATAAAACCTTTATGACATATAGCCTATATTATAGTCTTTATATGCCTATATATTATCCTCATGTATAAGCGGTATTCACGTAAAGTTTAATCTAAATCCGTTCAGTCGTTTAGGCATGGAAAAGCCACAAATATACTTGCATACATTTATCCGTCCTCAAAAACTTTCTCATTTATAATTTTACTATAGATTGATTGATTACTGAAACAACCACAACCTGATGAACGAATCATCAAACCCCCCAGCATAATACCGCAATTATCGTTACAGTACACCCACCACTATTTTAGAGAAACTAGCGTACATATTGCGTTGATAACTCAAACGTGAAATATGTTCGAGCCGAAAGTGTATGTAAATATAGCAGCCTATAAAAGTTCTTCCTCCGCCAATAAGTAAAGTTAAATTTCATGCGGTTACTTCTAGAAAACAAACCACGAGAGCAAGCTATGAACATTCGAATTGCAAATATAATGGCTGAATGTTGTCTCGTTTACAGTGTTGCCAACCCACTGGAGCTTGATGTCAAAAAAAATCCCACCGGAAAGCGGAGAAGTGGCGCCAAACTTGAATCGTAACGTTGAAATAGCCCTGAAATTTTAGGGAAAGCAGTTCAATAAATAAAGTAACAAAAATTAATGAATAGATCAAATAACCGTGGTTTGACATTATCAAAGGCCATGACGCAATACTCAAAAACAGAAAATAATCTGTTTTATCGAATGTTATTTGTTTTACTGATCAATTTCATCATCTGTCTCTGTCAAAAGTTTTCTACGAAGGCGTAGATATGTTATTTTTTCAAATAGTAGTTGGTAATGGTATTTGGTAGTCAATCCGTTTGGTCACTGAATGGCAATGGATCAGAAGCACTGATCTGCTGAGACAAAGTGGCGAAAATTTGCAAAAACCAGGAAACGCAAAAAATGTGCGAAAAATAGATACCAAAAGAAAGAAATACACTTAGATAACTAATTTTTGTTGTCTAAGGTGGTTAATGAGTTATCAAAATGCACAATTTTCCCCCTGAAAAAAAATGCATTTGAGAAACAAAAGATTTTACTTTATGCTATGGAGAATATAATTCCTCTTTTCTGGTTTTCAGAATTTATAGTTTCGAAGATACACGAGTACAATTAAATGATACGTACTTTCTGTAAATATTTCCTCCTTCATTTCAGTTATTGTTATTTCAAGGAAACAAGTATCATGATAACATTCATAGAGAAATAGATAGTAAGCTCCTTTACCTACAACGAATTGACGACTACCTTTTCTGACTCAACTATCTCTCATCGCTGACGTAGCACATTTTCATTTTCTGGGACATACCACCAGGTTTTGGAATGAATAGATATTGTCAGAGACCTGATCAAGTGGGGATGGTGTAGGAGATATCAAAGACTGGACCTGGAGGATGTGTAGCTGCTAAAAGGTGGGCCTCAATTGTTCTTTTCTTTGCGTATTCTGTGCTGACAAGGATAAGATCATCGTTTATCTACGCTCATTTAGATCTAGAATCGCTATTGCCAACTCTTATGCCAACTATCATTGCATTTTGTTCATTCTTTGCTGGAATAAAAGCATCTCCAATAATGTATCTGCTATGTTGATGAGGTCCTTGAAATGGGCCATCTTCTCCCACCAGTAGATATTCAGGTGCTTGCTCACTGTACACTATGTCTCTGCATATAGTGTCTATACAGTCTCATAGGTTCCTAGGCTGGTTGATATCTCTCAGACCTGGGTCTGCGACTGGAAACACCTGCACTAGAACCGGAAGGTGTTGTTGATCCATCTGTGAACCAACAAGTATCTGTTCTTAATATTTCTTTCTCCCGGAGGATCCAGTCCTCTCTACTCGGGAACAGTACTTTATAAGGCAGTTCGTAGTTGATAGTTGGAGGCATAAACTCAGAGGTCATTTCCAGAATGCTGTGACTTCCAGTGCCAACCAACAGTCTGTTGCACTCTGCATTGAATTGATTTGTGCAATGGGCAATATGCACAAGCCTAGGAGGTAGATCTAGAAGGATCGCCATGGCCGCTGACGGTGTCGTACTGATGGCATCACTGATGGCCAGATAAGTCTGTCTCTGTAAGCTAGAGAGCTTCGCATGGGCCGTTTTCGTACATTTCAGGTAATCAGTATTCCTGTGGCACATCCTGAAACGATATTAATCACAGGTTCCTGACTGACGAAACCGCTTGCAGCGCCCATAGTTGCAAGGGAGTCAGCAACTTCATTATCTTTCAGGCCAGTGACGATTCCTTGAGGAGAGCCTTTTTGTCATCCCACTACCAACTTGGTGTGTTACCAAAACCACCTGGCTGTTTGAAATTACTTCAATTGATTCATCAATTTTCCCTTAAAAACACTCAGGTATTCTTGAATATAGGCAGGTTGATATACCTGCCCTAGTTCTGCGACTGTATACATCTGCATTAGGTCCCGAAGTTGTTATTTTGATCCATCATGATATTTTTTTCGCTCAAAAGATCATTCCTAAAATTCTATTACTTTTGGTAATATGCACAATCCTGTTATTTATCCATTTAGCTCCTCTCTCCACAGAGATACTGAGGGGAGGTAAAATTTGGGGAGTGAAAATGCGAGGAGGTTTCGGGTTTTCCAAGATGGTGATGGGCACGCAGGAGAAAGAGTTGTTAATTTCGGCATATTAAACACTAACCAGCCATCCTAGACTCCTAGACAATCATACTGTTATAGGTACACTCCTCTCTATTGATGGAAATACGCAGATTTAGGGTCTCATTGGCAACACGGCTCTTGAAGTAAGAAAGAACGGTGGCGAAAGCGAGCATGGGGAGAGGGAACAAGAGGAAATGGATAAACTCCGCGGTGAGATAAAGACCGCGGCACAGGGAAATGAAGTGTGTGTTCACCAACAATAAACTTATCTTTTCTGCGACTGGAGACTTGCATAGCGGTAGCAAAATACATCATTTGTATGTGGAGATACCTACCCGCTCGAATTCGAATAACTCACAAATGTGTGGATAGGAATCGGCGTGATAACGGGGAGGCTGTGAAGGGGCACAAAGGGACGACAAAATCGTCCGAAGGGAATGATTTTTTTGTCGAATTATTATTGAATGCCAAATACTTTGGAAGGACATGATATTGTTCTGGAGGGAGATTCGAGAATAAATTGCAGAGAAAAATGAACATTTTTCCTAGACGCTTACCAAAATTTATTTATTTGAAAGTTTGTGATTTCTGAAATCAATATAGTTCATTGTTATTACTTTTCAGCATTATAGAAAGATTGCTATTGTTTTCATTATTTCGTAAAATATTTTTTCCCATTTACTTTCCTTTTGCTTTCATTAAATTTGTCTGAATATTTCAGCTCATATCTATAATATTTTCATATTGACTAACGCACTTTCCACACTTGTAGAGAAAATTCAATTCAATTCATAATAAAAATAATAATAATAGATACAATATGATATAATAAATGATACAGTGAATAAGGGTGAACATTTACTGAAACGGGAAAGGCTGAAGATCAGTTACTTCAGAAGATGCAACCTCTGTTTTTTATCTTAGGCCAAAAATACTGTATATACATATATACACATGTATACACAATACATAAAAACAAATATATACACATATACACGTATATATTTATATAGAAACAGAGGTTAATAATCGGACATAGCACTCAAGAAAGTGGCAAACCATAGACACGTGTTTGCAGCCAAGTGTAAGCCCGAAACACGTGTCTATGGTTTGCCACTTTCTTGAGGGCTATGTCCGATTATTAACCACTCAATAATTTTCATTTATATATATATATATATATATATATATATATATATATATATATATATATATATATATATAATTAAGAAAATAGTATATTAGACATAATTATAAACGGTTAGAAAAAAGAAGGTAGTAATGTTACGAACCATCATTTTTATTGAGAATTGGTGTACATTAGATTTCGTTCAAATATTTCCGTTTCAATGCTCTTTTGAATTTTTTCAAAGACATCAGTTTGAATTCATCACAGATTAAGTTGTACACTCGTGCGATCTGGTATGAAAACAATTTTTAAAATAATTCTGTACGGTGTATAGGGGTGTAAGTCTTCCCCTGTAACGAATGTTGATATTGTGAACATATGAACGTGATAACATTATGATATAGACAAGCAACAAGTAATGATTGTTTTGCCATATTGAGCCAGTTGGTATCTTTCAGTTTATGTGATATATGTTGGCCACGTTCGATACCGTGTAGTAGACGTAGACAATTGTTTTGAACAACCTGAATTCTTCGTTTATCTTCATAATCAATGCATGGCCCATAGAATGTGTTTCCAAAATTAAATCTGGATAATACAAGAGATTCACAGAGTATGGTTTTTACTTTTTTGTTGAGACATTGTCTGTTGGTATAAATTTGTTTGATGTTCATATAGGCAATACTAATGCATTTATTGATGTGATGTTTGAATTTCTAATTTGAATCAAGAATGATACCTAAATTTCTGCATATTGAGTCGGTGCAACCACATCCTTGTCTACAGTTAATTGAAAGCCATTCAATTCTCTCTCAGCCCCAAATACCAGAACTGAACTTTTACTAGCATTGATTTGAAGACAATGCTGCGCATAGGTAGAAATCAATGAGGCTATGTCTTCATTTAGTATCTGCATTGCAGTATTCATGTCCGATGGGTGGAATGAAAGATGAAATTGTGTATCATCAGCGTATAGGTTTATTTTGGAGTATTCAACTACGTTCACAAAGTTTGAGGTATATAATATAAATAGAAGAGGACCTAAAATCGAGCCCTGTGGAACACCGCGATTTATCTTCAATGGACTGGATACTATATTATCTAGTTTGATTATTTGTACTCGTTCACTCAAATAGGTTTCAAAAAGTTGAACCGCGATATTTGACAAACCAATGTTTTTGGGGATAGTGAGGAGAATATTATGATTTATCGCATCGAAAGTTTTCGAAAAATCAAGCAAAACAAGTGCTATAGCTTTCTTATGGTCACGTGCGCTGAAAACGTCATCTGTAAAGTTCCATATTGTCGTTTTACAGCTATGAGATGGGCGGAAGCCCGATTGTAATTCTTGTAAAAGGATTTTAGTTGAAACAAATTCAGAAAGTTGGTTGTGAATTACTCTGTCAAATAACTTAGAAACAGCTAGTAGAATGCTGATTGAATGCAAATCTTTGAAGCTTTCTTGATAACTTTTTTTGGAAGGGGTATGACCAGGGCTTCCTTCCAACAATTAGGATAATCACCTGTTTGACTGCAGAAATTTACTATGTGTGTTATGTAAGGTAGTATGAAAGGACAACACGAAATCAATAATCTGATATGTATGCCATCGGAGCCTTGATCATTGCTTTTTATAGTGTATATGATTTTTTGTATATCAATTTCGCTTATTTGTTGGAAGGAAAACTGAAGACTATTCTGCTTTCTATTATTTTTGTAAAATTCCAGATTTCAGGATTCATTACCAAGTTGGGATTTGAATTCACGTAAAAGTTATTAAGTTCATCAGGCTTCTTAAGTTCCTCTGGAATATCAGTAGGTTTTTTTTTATTTATGAATTTATGTTAGGAGTTAGGGGTGTTCCGCTTCAATGTGTAACATCATACTTAACAAACAGAACCCAGACGACAGTGGTGAATGGTGTGAAGTCAGATTTAAGAGTAATAAATTCAGGGGTTCCACAGAGTTCAACCCTGGGACCACTATTATTTGTAGCTTTTCTGAGTGACATTGGAGACACCTGTAAATTCGCAAATCAAATGATATCATATGCCGATAACACTAATATTATGATGTCACACAATAACATGGATCAATTGACAAAATTAAGTAACAAGGCATCTAATGAAATAGAAAGGTGTAGCTTTGAAAATGGCCTCAGCCTGAATAGAAAAAAAAACAGTTATGTCCGGTTCTTGCCAAAAAACATGAATCCAAATTATGACTTATACTTAACCTTATCTGGTAAATCTATACAATCTATGGAAACCATCAAATTCTTAGGTGTTACTTTGGATAGAAAGCTAACATGGGAAGCACACTGTATGTTCGAAACCAGGCACTGCATGCTATATAATAAAAAATTTGCGAGATACTGTATCACCAGACATCTTGAGACTATTATATTTTGGGATGGTACAGTCTACTCTACAATATGGCGTGATCCTCTGGGAGTCGTCTTGTCACTTTGAAAGGGCATTTGTATCTCAAAAAAGGATAATAAGAACGATTTGTCATGCTCATCCAACCACAACATGTAAACCTTTATTCAAGAATCTCCAAATACTAACCCTTTCATGTTTATATATTCTTGAACTGATTATGTACATGAAACGTAACCAAAATGAACTAATGAGGAATGAAGACACTCATATGTATAATACTAGGAATAAAGAAAAACTTCGACAGTCCTATTCAAGGTTATCAGTCTGTGAAAATTCACCAAAGCATATTGGTATCAAGTGTTTCAATAAAATAAGAGATTTGATAGATGTGAATCTGAATGGCATTCTATTCAAAAATTTTTTTTTCGAAAAAGTATTTCATAATGTTGAAGAATTGTATAATTCTTGATATCTCATAATTGTGAGACTGACTATTGTATATACAATTTTTCTGGTTTGTTTTGCGACTATAATTATACTATCTCAACAATTTATTTGTAGATTACTTTCCTTTCTTTCTTGACTAGTCTGATAAGTGTTATGCATGTGTGTATGTATGATGCCTTGTATAACTTTTGATTGATGAATAAATTCTATTATTATTATAAACCTAGTTCTTTCCAGACTTTGTTCACACCATTTGTTCGCATCGTGTGTTCGGAAGACACTATATATTTGATTGGAAAAGAAAGGTTTGGGCTTTCTATTTCTCGATTTTCATAAACAAAAATTGGGGAGTCTCCCCAATTTCAGTTGCATAGCTAAGCTTCGGCATCAATCGCCGAACGAGATTCATTTTCTGTTTTTCACTATAGTTTCCATTGCAAGGCAACTAGTTGAAAACCAGAGCCCAAACAAAACGCTTTTAGGATTCAACAGTCCTGTTTTCATACGAAACAGTCGAACAAATGAGTTTAGTGAATGTTCCTGACCTATGAGCAAATTTTTTTCGGGTAGAGAAAGCATCGACTTTAGCGTATATATTATATATCCCATTGAAGAGTCTCAGTCAGTATTATCTCCAGTGAATATAACAAACACAAAAAACCACAAAAGAATTGGCCAACTCATCGTGACTCTCCGGCAATCTTTTCAGCTCAGTTCTGCAACCTTTCTATTCAGTTCATGACACGGTTTCGTCTTTTCTATACAGAATTAACTGTTTATTTGAATTAATCGTACCTGTACATCATGCTTTCATGCAGGTTACTTCACCAGTTCGGTGTTTTCATTCTTTGAAGACGTAATATTTCACGTCGAAGATTAATTGAGACTTTTATATGTAGTCAGAGGTTGAATTAATATACTTTATGTCTGGATTCTGAATATACCTAATTATGACTAATCAGTTATATATTTGAAAGTACAACGAATGCAACTATGAAATGGATGGTGATATTCAGTTCCAGGTTCAAAATAATTTTTTTCTTCACATTCAGAAAATATCGTAAGAAATTTTGGTCGATTTGAATGGTGAATGATGGAATTTCAACCTCTGTAGTGAAGTGAATCCAGAAAAACACTCCTCCCACACCCCAAAACTCAACTTTTCCTTTTTCTCCTAGTCACACACCAATTATTTCTTGGGTATAAATCAGCTGATGATTTACGATTTCCTGGTATTTTTTCGTCGAGAGAATGATTTGTAAAGAAGTGAACAATTATCTGTTTGTCGTCGTGATATCTTATTTTTTAAGTTTCCTTATGACTCAAGCGAATAGCAAGCCGATTAAACTGTTTAAACGATTGTCAAAATTCACAAATTAGACTCCATTTGGTGATCAAATGGTCTACAAAAAATGTAATATTTTGTCGTTTCCTTCTCATCTTTTATTTTTTCAGATTGTGGAAGGCTATAAACCCAGAAATACAGCGTGACTCACGGTCGATGGTAGGTTAGTCGTTTCTGGAAAACGCAAAGCATTTCACCTCTCACATTTCCTTACCTGTTCTATCGATCTAAAATATTTTCAGCATTGCGGCGTTGCCACTTCCATCAAAGAGTCCTAGCAACTTTATTTTTTTAAATGGAACACCCCGTATATCAATACATTTTTGGAATCGCTCTGGTATTTTAATACTTTTTGTCAATAATGTCCTATACCTATCTCTATCTGTTTTCGAAATGAAAAATAAATTGTGCTAAATATGGTCCCAAACATAGCCTTAATTGAAATTAAGTACATCAGTTCTCTCAATTCACGAAAAGTTGATATTTTTGGACAAACTCGAAATATTCAAATAACACCAAGAAATCGACTCCATATCATACAGGGCGTGCTAAAATTACTATTATTTCCATTGTGCATAAAAGTAGTCAAAAGTTAATTTTTTCAAATGAAACCCCCTGTATATTACTCGGTGAATGGTGAAAAATGCTTCAAGATGATATATCATGTCCCTATACCTAAATCGTCAAATTTTCTCAATAGAGTCGCTTCTTCTAGAAACATTTTTTTTTTTTAGAATTTGGATTTAGGTACCAGTGGAATTATAGCAGTTCGGTTACGTTTATAAGTAATTAATAAATGGTTATTGACGGTGTTTCAAAAAATCGCCAAAAATGAATGCAAATATTGATTATTCAAACGAAGTTCTTATGAAATTATTTATTATACACGGACAGTGTGACTAAATCATTGCCAATTGTAGAAAATTCAACCAAATGTATCCTGAATTAACACCAAAGAACGAGAGGAAGTTTGTAAGATTACAAAATAATTTCCTTAACTATGGCTCCATGTTAAAAGCGCCTTCAACATTACCAAAACCTGTTACTTCAAATGAGGACAATACTGTTAACGTTTTGGCATATTTTTATGCATATCCAGAAGCTTCCATTCGCAGTGCAGAAAAAGATTTAGGTGTATCACATGCTTCAGTACAACGAATTTTGAAAAATCACGTAATGCATCCGTATAAATTTACCAAAGTTCAAGCTCTAAAAGCAGAAGACTTCGAACGTAGAATGCATTTTTGTGACTTTCCATTCATACACAGGAAGATCGGGAATTTTTGTCAAAAATAATTTGAAGCGACGAATCAAAATTTACGAGGGACGGTATTTTCAATAGGAGGAATAAACATTTTTGGGCTGATCATAATCCTCATGTTACAAAAGAAATGGGTTTTCAAGAAAAATTTGACCTGAATGATTTCTGTATTCTGAAGAACAATAAAATTAGCTTTTTTATTTATGAAGACACACTGAATGCAGAGAGATATCTCCATATATTAAGGACGACTGTAACCGATTTTTTCGAAAATTTGCCTTTAGAGGAATATACGAATTCGTGGTTTCAACTGGACGGAGCGCCAGCTCATTCCACTCAGGAAGTTTCCAGGAAACTTGACGATCGTTGGTTTAGGCGTTTAGGGCCGAGGGATTGGCCACCAAGATCACCCGATCTCACGCCACTTGATTTTTTTTATGAGGTGTTTTAAAAGAGAGGGTATACAGTACTCCAGTGCCTACCAAAGGAGAATTGCGACGGCGAATAATGCGGAGTATTGAAGATCTGGATCCCCAGGAAATTAAAAAAGCAACCACAAGTCGCGTACAAAAAGTGTTTAGAATGTAATGGACACTGGAAATGGCTTTCATTTTCCAGTCCATTAAGTTTCTGTAAGCGATTTCATATTTCTCTCTTGACGTGCTTGGTTGGAAATTATTGCAAACATCTATTGCTTTCTGAACAATTTCTAGAGATGTATTTTCCAATTCTAAATCTTCGTACTCCATTACAGTCAATATTTAATAAATCTGAACTGTTTATACTATAACAATCAACAATAAAACTATTTTCATTGGCAATAATTACGCAGTGCTTCGGTTTTGTTTTTATGGAAACGCCGACAATGGGCTACTTGGATATTGCACGCGAATCGTCGGCGTAGCGTTGTCAATATGGAGAACGTGTCATGTCAATCTGACATGTAACGATTCATGACTGACTTCGTTTATCGTGATAACAGTGAGAAATTATTTCTCACTGTAATGGCGGATATTTCTCACTGCGTGAGAAATCTTTCGTTTGGAACGTATGAAAGCGATGAGGGAAGTGGCACATTGTATAGCATCTGTAGAAAAACTAATTTTTATGAATCATATTCCGATAACATTTGAATACTATAATGGTCTAACTTCGCGAATATAAAAACACTAATTCATACTGGCTTGAAACGGTCCCTGTTTCATCAGAATACAAAAAAAAAGAATGGGTTCAATGGACATTTCTGAAATAGTTGTTATGAAGGAGTACCTACTTCGTAGTTCGAACAGTCGAATACCTTAGAAAAATCTGAAGTTGAACCAAGTGTAGAAATGTAGAACTGTTTTCTCAACTATTTTTTCACCTAATTATTTTGATAACGACACTTTTTTTTGTTTTCATATAGAATCGATATGGCATCACCTAATTCCTCGCATAATACATTTATTGAGATATGTTTCCCTTTGTATTTGATAATCTGAAAAAAATGTGATGGTCACTGGTTCAAGAAACTCAACTGCAATATTTCACTGACAACTCTGGCTGTGAAAAATCTGAATCGGCTAGACTTTTTGAAGTTCCCTGCTAATTATCAGTCCATTGCGTAACATTCCGCAAAGTTTAAACAAGCAATGAAAGTATTTACCTTTCGCTCGAAAAGAGATCTTTGTGGAACGCCGCCAGCAACAGGGGGCAAATCGTGGCGGACTGGGCCATATATCAAATCGGAGATCCCTCGCCAAATACAGTAACATAATAGGCATTTAAATAGGGCAGTTTCAGATGATGAACTTTCGCTTGTTCTCTTTAAATGCACCCAAGAGATGAGGTCTCCCAAGGCTATAAATACTTGTCATTTTGCCACACCCGTATAAAATGACTTGAATTCGAAAGTACTGATGGCAATATTCATAATTGCATTGAACTAAACAACTATTTTATTTTGGATTTTTTCTGTTTCATGCACGTTTTGCTAACCAAGTTAGCATTATCAGAAATTGTCTAAAACTTCATCAAACTATGGCGTATTTTTTTCTGATGTAAAAACAGTGTTTTCAATAAATAATATTTGAATTACCTCTTTATTCGAGGATGCCTACAAAAAAAGTTCCATAAAGAAGTCCAATTTGAAATGAAGTCTATTACATGTGATAACAGATTTAAAGAAGAACTAAAATTATGGCTAATTAATGTAACAATGAGTAAGTTCCATGAGATATTGGAAAGAATAAAAATGAAGTAATGATACAATTTCACAAATGAAAGTAAATATTCACAAGTATGGAAATAATTTCACAATTCATTATCTACACCTGCTTTAAACGTATACTAGCGACGTCCCCGGCTCCGCACGAGTACGATGCTGATACTAAATATAAATTCACCCACTGGAAATTCAAAGGCATGGAGAAAAAATAATGAAAAGATGATTCTGTATTATGGATGTGTCTTTTTCCCCTTTCTCATTGCACATCTACAATATAAAACGAACTAACATACAAAATTTCAGCCTTCGAAAATATAGCGGTACGGAGAAACGATGATACAAAGTTAATTTTCATATATAAACGCCCCCCTTTTATCACCAGGAACGCGCCACAGTGGAAATATTTGAGAATCCTTTCTTATTCCACACCTGCTTCTTGTGCTTCTTGATTTTAGTCGGGCGTTTGAAACTCTAAACTATGATCTACTTCTCGCCATTTTATACTATATGAGATTATCGGGTAGTGCTATTAGACTTCTTGAATATTACATCAGAAACAGGAAACAAAAGGTTTGCCAGGGTGGAATTTTTTCAAACTATCTAAAACTCAGGTCAGGTGTGCCACAGGGTTCAATATTGGGTCCACTATTGTTTACAATTTATTCATCAAACATGTTGCGTAGTCTAGAACACTGTAAATTTCACCTTTCTGCTGATGACACCCAACTCTATCACAGCATTCTCCCTCAAGGTGTAGAAAACGCATGTACACTTATTAACAATGATCTTGAGTCATTTGTTGAGTTGGCAAGAGATCCCTGTCTAATACTGAATGCCACCCATTACAACCCACAGATAAATGCAAAAATCTTGGAGTTATAATCGACTCTGACTTACGGTTTGAGAAACATTTTAAACAAACAAATATAACTTGCATATTCTTCGTTGAAACTTATTTATGGACACGGACACGTACTCACGAAACAGAAAAAAACTCCCTGTGATGCACTGGTTTTATCGCGCTTCAACTACTCTGATACTTTATATGATCCATGTTTGAACAAATAGTATGCTCAGAAAATACAGAAAGTACAAAACTCGTATCCATATCCAATGAGTTACGGGATACGGAGTGGATCAAAATGGAAAATAGACGGATATTAATGCTGTTAATTTATATAACAAAATTATACAAACCAAAACGGATTTATCAAGCGATCTTTCAGCTATAATATATGCCAAGTGAGCAACCTGTTACCAAAAGAAATAAGAAATTCAGAACTTTCTGTTTTACGGAAAATATTCAAACTCCTTCTGTTCGAAAGCCAACTTTGAGTGTAAACTGCCCAAGCCTATACATGTTTCATCATTATGAGACCAGAATAAGTCTCAGTAACGGACGTCTTCTCCAGCACCATGATAGATATTTGAACAAGATCAATTTTTTTCTCATGTATTACTTTTTATTCTGTCTCAGCTTATGTAGAATCTTTTTAAGATTGAATGGAAGAACAACTCAGTAGAACTCGTGCTAACTTCGCATTTTGTTATATCAGCAACTAGCTCTGTAATTTATCTAAATATTTGTATTTAACTACAGCTGGAAAACAATAAAGACGATTATTATTATTTTTATTATATACAAAGTTTCAGCATCTGAAAATATAGCATAACAGGGAAACAGTGATAAAAAGGTAATTTCCATAGCAAACGCCCCTCTTTTATCCCCACGGGTGGCGCCCAAGTTGGCATTTTTGAAAATTATTTCTTAGTGCGCATCTAAGACCTGAGAAGCACCTACATTAAAAATTTTAGCTTCCTACAGTATAGGTAAGTCGAGACTGACCTGAAAAAACTGTTCTTTCAGTTGATTTGATTCATAGCTAGTCTTCAAGTATGCCCATCGAATATATGTGAATGTTTATTTCCTTATACGAGGAATTGGGCGAATTTAAGATATTCGGTTGGTTAGTACCTTAGTACCAGATGGAGCGATGACAATTTTGTTGTTTATCGTTCGCTTTAGCTTGGTTAGAGAAATGATACTCTGAAATGAGTTTAATTTTTATTCATGGAATATCATCAACTTCTGGTTGATGATGGTCACTACCTAGCACTGACGACAGGCTAAATAGCCCGAAACCGGTTTGTAAGTGTGACCGTTCCTATAATTGAAAATCGATTCCAGTAGTTGTATCGCCAACAGCATATGCAGGAAATACTTCTGTGAAGATTTCTGCACTGACACCTATTGGATATAATACAACGCCCTTTGTGGTATTAGCCAGGGGAATAGTTGTTTTCTAATAGGTATCAGTCCATTGACCTACAGGGTGGGTGAGTCAGAACTGACCTAACAAATTGTTCTTTTAGTTTATTTGATCAATTAACAGCCAGTCTTGAAATGTGCCTACTGAATATATGTGAAAATATTCATTTTGAATCTGACTGCTTAATTTGAATCTAAATTATAAACGAAACCGCTATATTGCTTGTCTTTCCTCTGTTTTCTATATGTTGATCCTTAAACCGCTATATTTATATATTCTTACCTGTTGAAAATGAATGTATCATTAGTATTATTTATGCGTTCTCCCATTCTTCAGAATTTTTTTACATTTTCTATATAAAGATAATAATAATAGCCTTCGTTACTCAACAGTTAAAAATCATTTTCAGGGTCAACAAAGTATGTTAAAAAAGTAATATAGGTTATTACAGTTACAATTTGAGAAAATTAATAACATAATATAATAAAATAAAAAAAATACCAGAAAATTAAAAATTATCCATGAAATTCTAAGATGAAGTGTCAACAATACATTCTGAAGAATCAAAATTGATATCATCAAACTGAAATTAAATTGAAATTATTGCAAATGCTAAAGATATGTGGCTTGAGGTACAAATTGGTTCTAGCCAGTCGGCTGTAAAATGTTTTTATACTTCTAGTTCTGGAATGTGAAAATTTATAAGAGATAACACCTTCAAAGCAGCCAAAAAAATCCATACAAGAAAATTATTCCAGCAACTTCGATAGGATTGAGATAGGACTATAATTCCGAATATTAGATGAATCCCCAGACTTACAAATGGGACAAATTCAGAAAAATTATTATTTTCAACTGCAAGATTGAAAAGCGGACTAGATTGAATTTATTTTTTAGTTTACGTATTGCAATCAAGATTTCCTGTTCGCTGATGTTTTCAAAGTTTATATTATTATAACAACAATTTAAATTTGATAAGCATGGATGCAAAGTATTTTCAACTGCAGACTGTGAATATGTACTGTAAAAAAAATTTGCAAAACTATTTACAATTTCATCTGGAGAATCAATAGTGAGGTCATCATATTTCATCCTACCTGTAATACGACAGTTTCTATTCTTGGAATGTACGTATGACCACAATGATTGAGGTTTAGATATTACAGATTCTTGTATAGAATTTAAATGAATATCATATGCAGCTTTGATTTGATTTTTGATGACAAGTCTAAGTCTCTTGAATTCATAATTGTACTGCATATTACCAGTTCTCTTGTACTTCTCGCGTATTCAGTTTTCTTTTTGATATTGCAAATAATCTCGTATGTATACCTCTTGAAATATTAATGTTTGAACACTTCGAAATTAGGAACACGTGAATCAATAATATCATATAAGAAATCACTAACAGCTAAATTCACAACATCACAATTCGTGGAAAGTAGCGCATATACTGCAGGATAATTGGCTCGTTTGAAATTACAATTTTTTGGTTTTGGTTATCATTTGAGTTGAAACTAGTTTCGCTTATCAAACAATTATTTAAATCAATAATTGAAGATGAAGAAGTAGAAAGCTAAAATCTTTCTTTCCCAAAAATGAACAAAAACATTTCAAACAAAAGTTTGTATATTCGGATATATTTTTTTATGAATTTAAATCTTTTTATCAAGCAACATATACCGCCCCAGCCGTTCTCAATAGAGAAAAAAACAAATGACTTCTCTCCTACCCCACAACCACTTTTTATTATACTTCATTTATTCAATTCGATACAATCGCCACAAGGGCCAATGGTACAAGTTTTCTGAAGACACGCACTATTATTAGGGCCTATTAAGTATCATCGAAGGAAATCCACCATTGTGGATATCTATCTGGGTTATTCGAAGCCCAGCGCGGTTGGTTCACATTATTCAGCCCGTCATTATCTAACTTGAAATTTCCTAGACGTTGTCTTATTATTACGTTGCTATGAGTAATTTCTGTCTTGAAGGTTAAATGGATGTGGCTCTGCCCATGGCAGATGAATCGTGATGATTACATTTGTGGTTGAATGAGTCCTGCAGCTTTATGGTTATACTAAATATTGCTAATAATGTCAGGTTTGAGTAAGTATATGAGACTGAGTGAATTGAATTTTTTTTGAAAGTGGGACTATTTGTGAAATAAGCCCCTTAGGTATGTAATTTCGAAATGAATGTCTTGAGTTTATTTTGTTGCCACGGTAACACATGTATTGTAGTCCCACTCTTTGAAAAAAATCATGATATTTTTATAACAAATCGAAGACCAATATCATTCGTCACCACTTGATCAAGATATTCGAAAATATACTCAAGAAAAAACTCACAACTTACGTTTCAATATAAATCTATTGATGGGACAGGTTTTGGCTTTCTACTTCCTCATCTTGATACAAAAAATGTAGGAATCTTTCAAGCAAAGGAAAGAAGTAGTCAATATTGAAAAATTAACTCTATACAAAGATGTGTAGATCATGCAAACTGGAATAATAAGTCCTCTCAAAACAGCTACTTCCATATGAACATTGAATTACACGAATGAAAACACTTTTGAAGAAAACACTTTTATACAAAAAAAACAAGTTCCTCTATGCAGTCTGACTTACAAACATTCGTTATGGAATCGAATCAGATACCATTCACAGGATTGCTACACAATATAATAAATGATATAGATAAAATTTCACTCACATGGAACACTGTCATCCTCAATGGCGGTGTTTCGGAATGAGACACTTGCCTTCAGTACCTCTTTAGTACCAAATCTAGACACTCAATTCATTGACAAAATTATGATTCCATGCCATAGAATGAGTTAAATCTATGTAGAGTATCTTGTTCGTTGAAAAAATTTTAGTTTCTTTCATTTTCAATGCAGCGGGATCTAAAATTTTGTATATGCCGATGTGAAAGTAACATAAATATCAATTAACTTGTATTCAGTTTCAACTCCTTGAAATTCAACCAGCTTTACATAAATTTGATATCCCTTTTTAAATAATCAATGATTTCATCCTGTTTTATAAATCAAAGTGTCAACTGCAAAAAATTGTATTTTTTTTTATTTTACAAATATCAATTGTGTACAGAATGAGTGATAGGGGTCCCAAAACAGACCCGTGTGAAACACAATATTTGTTGAAATATTTTTTGAGATTTTTTGTCGATTAGCATGATCTTTAAGAGACAAAATACATTCATCAGAAAACATGACTATCATTTGCTCACAAAAATGATTTCTTCTATCAAAATCATCTTTCATAAGCTCCTGAGTAGGTATCATTTTATAGGGATGGATTTTTTTTCAATATGTTTACTATCGATGTATGGCTAACATTGAATGTAGTGGATGCCTGTCTACTCGATCAATGTGGGTTGGTATACCATACAGGTATACCAACCTAAATTAATTTTACTATTTTGCCTTATCTATTATTTTACAATATTACAATATTTTACAATTGTAGATGACATAATAAGAAAAAAGAAGTTTAGGTTAAGAATGAACGAAATCTCTTCCAGAAAGGACAAAAACCAAGATAAATACATCTCAGTTCCATACCACCAATATACGAGGAACTTTGGAAAGATTTTCAAGGAACTAGGTATGAAGGTGGTTTATAAAACAAGTCATACACTACAGAGCCTTTTGGAAAGTCCAAAAGACAAAGTCGAGAATTTGGAAAAGTCTGGAATTTACGAAATTGAATGTAAGGACTGCGATGCAAAATATTATGGACAGACAAAAAGAGCTATTGAAGTAAGATATAAGGAACACATAGGACACTTAAAATAAGGAAGACCTGGAAAATCAGCAGTCGCCCATCATATTTTGCAACAAAACCATTCCATAGACTTCAGTTCATTAAGATTAGTTAGACAAGTTAACAACAACAGGCAACTAGATGCCTATGAGAGTGTAGAAATAAGTAAACACAATAATATCATGAATAACGATGACGGCCCTATACCAAAGAGCATACTGTAAAGCTTCTTAAAATAAAATAAAATAATGTTGTTGGGTTTACTGATTACTACATAAGGACACATTGCAAAAATAAATTTGGATAGGCGATATTGTGAAATTAATTTTTATATAGCTGAAAATTGTTTTATATAAACATATATTGTAAAATAATAGATAAGGCAAAATTGTAAAATTAATTTAGGTTGGTATATCTGTATGGTTGGTACGCCTTGATGGTTTACCTGTATGGGTTACCTTTATAGCATAAATAGGATAAGCTCGCACTAGTACCTAGTTTTAATCTTCCTCTTTGAAGATGATCACTTGTTGATCGAAACACGTGTCGAGGTGTTGAAAATAACGATTTGGTGTTGGGAAAAAACTCCAGTAATATTCATTACTACACCAAAGGTTCCAAACAGTGCATCATAAGTTAAGTTAAAATACTGACAACTGATGTTGCAACATACAAAATAAGTTGACTAGGCGTTGCCACGGAAATTATTTACAAGTATTGTATTTATAAGTTCTGACTGTATTGCAATAAGTTTTGAGTGTATTTTATCGAATTTCAGTGACCACATGATTTTGTTTTTTTTTTATCCCAATTGATGCAATTAACTTGAAAGCAACAACATTTTTGAATAGAGAATAAAGAGACCTTCCAAATGATGTATCACAAGCCTATACTTCCCATTTAAAAACTTGGGGGTTGTGGTTGTACCTGTCATTAGACGGGGTTAAAGGTAGGTGTAGGGTTTTTTCGTTGAAGTATGTCAAATTATAATTTAAATTTGATTCGGGATTTTGTTCAAATATATACCGTTACCGAAATAATGCATTTACATGCAGTATAGATTTAGGTAGTTTTGGCATAGAAAAACAGATGCTTTGATATCATGTAAATCATAATATTATAGTAATTTAGAAGTCTTAGATGAACGTACCTACAGGTGACAAATAAGACGTATCTTCATCAATAAACTGAATTTTGGAAGTCAATAATTTTGGCTCACCAAGTCTTGATCAAGCAATGTCCACCACATAATTGCCAGGGCAGTCCACTACTTTCCTTGTCTCCAACCAAACTTTCTGACCTGTCGAAATTGGGTGGATTTCAACCTCCCATAATTGTCTAATATGATTGGAGTAAAATACATCGCCTTGGCGCGGTCTGGAAAACCTCGAGCTATGATTTTAGTCGTGAACATCTGACAGCAGATTGTTCCAACGAAACCGGTGATTTCACCCGACCAAACTACCAATAATAATTTTTCACCATCATACTTTAAATAGTCAATTTGATGCGATAGCACCGACAGCCAATGGTGGAGGTTTTTCGAACGCACGCACTATTATTAGGGCCTATTAAGTGTTATTGAAGCTAATACACCATTGTGAATATCTATCTGGGTTATGTCGAGACCAGCGGGGTCGATTTTTTACTTCTAGTCATGAGCGTAGGAAGGTGTTTTGCTCACCTGCTACAGTTTATAAAAATAATGTTGTATGAAAAACCAGAACTCTGGAATTAGTGGAAAAGTTTGCTTGAATGATAGCTGGAAAATTTCTGAACTGCTTTCAACGTAAAACATTCGACAATCAACATTGTCGTTGAAGTAGTTCTCAAAATAGTAAATTCAGAGAATGGTTAGTTTCAAAATTAATAACCGAATGAGTTGACCCACTTGAACGTTAACGTTCGGTTTTCTCTCAATCGTCGAACACTCTTTACAATGTGTCATACGTTTTCTAATACATTCAAGTGAATCGTGTCTTATTTCGCAATTGAAGTTCAAAAAAATCTGTTTGAAATCTGTTTAAAATCTGTTTTTCCGTTAATCGGCTGTCGCCCCCATACGAACGACAACTCTCAGAAGTTGAGAAACGTGTGAGCTAAGGACTAACGAGGTCTTACCTTTTAACATGTGCCTTGATTATTAAAGATGATAAAATGAAAGTGTCAAAATGGAGAACAATTTATTTTCATTCATAATTATATTCACAAACATATTTTCACTGTTTCTCGCAAGTTGTATAAAATTATGATTAGCGCCAAAAAATTACAAAGTAGTGTAATCAACAAGTTCAAAAACATGAAAAATAGAGATAAAGGTCCTAAAAATATGAGCGATAGCTCATTCGATTCGGAATCACCTCTAGAAAAATGTTTTTTAGGGATTTTGATGCAGGTAAAAAATTGTAATAAGATTAAAAAATAAGAGAATAAGAATGAGATTAATAACATTGAATTTCATAATTTAATCAATTATATAATTTTTTCATGGCACTTTTTTATATATAGCTGTTTTAATAATTTTTTTGCTTCAGAAAAAAATTGGTCAATATCTGCTCATAACAAATTGTTAAACTAATAAACAATTGAATAATAAATAAAAATTTTTTTCTGACAAACTATTTAAAAAAGTAAATTATGATTTTTAAGAGCAAAATTATTTCTTAACTAATTATTTAAATAATCGAAATATGAAAAAATCGATTTCGAACAATTAAAAATTGAAATTAAGAAGAACATTTTTTTTTATATCATAATTATTTGTAGACAACAGAATAGTAAAAAAAAAAATTTCAAAAATATTGAATTTCTCTATTTGTTTAAAACAATTTAATAAACAAATTACGTAAGAAATTCATATCCTATGTTGATAACTGCCATTGTTCAATGTAAAAACAGACATAGCTGAATATCATTTGAAAAAAATGTTTATCAATAATTTTTAGATATTTCATTTTGCAATAGTTATAAAAAATCATAATTAACAAATTATTAAATTTTTATGAACTTTTATGAAGTATATATATATATCAAAAGGGCTCAACGAATAATTGGCTTATAGGCCAATTATTCATACCTTTCATCCCATTATTTATACCAACGGAGATTGGGAAAAACTTTGTAAGTTAACAATTGAATAACTTTTTGAAAAATCGTGATAAAACTTTTTTTCTACAGGACACGATTCATTCAAGTGTTAAGAAGATACTAGATTTTTTTCAAATTTTCAAATTGACATTTTATGTTTAAAAAAAATTTATTTCTTTTGATAAACTATCTTTAGCAGCAGCGCGCTCATGCCGTAACAGCCGCGCGGAACCCTATTTTCAACGTCAAATTAAAATTAAAAATAATGGAGACAGAGTTTCGGGAGTCGAAACTTTTTTATCGAAAATTCTCTCCTCTTTAATGAGCTTTTTTCAAAATTGCCTTCATATTAATATTTTTTGAGTTATTAACGAAAAACCAAATACCATTTTTTTATCTTATTTTTTTAATAACAATTGCAATTTTTCACCTGCACCAAAATCCTTCAAAGGCATTTTTCAAGAGGTGATTCCGAATCGAATGAGCCATCGCTCATATTTTTAGGACCTTTATCTCTATTTTTCATGTTTCTGAACTTGTTGATTAGACTATAGCATCTTCACTGACTATATCTAAACTAGCGACTCGCCCAGCACCGTACGGTTACAATACTGAATATAAATTACCCACTGGAAATTTAAGGACATGAAGAAACAGTTATGGAAAGATAATTTTCATGTAAACGCCCACCTTTTACACACACGGGGGGCGCCTGGAATATTTGAAAATCCTTCATCAGTATGTATCTGAGATCTTAGAAGCACCTATATACCAAATTAAAGCTTCCTAGCATTCATCAGTACGGATAAATGAGATGAAAGTGTGTTTAGTAATTTTCGCCTAGTACGTCCAGTAAGTGGGTACTTCCCGGACGATTGCCGAAAAATCCTTACAACCATGGATTTCTCACTTTTTCACTCTGTCACTGTCTCATATCGACATTGAAAAATCGTATAAAACTTCAGCAGTAAAAACTCTTATGATATTGATGAAACCCTATGAAATTCCGTTTTGATGTGATGAGTTTTTGTAGTTCCATATCTCAATAAATATTCATTCTATTCATCGGTGGAGATTTTGTACCTTATTCATTTTTTTAGAAATTCTAATTTATTTCTTCTTTTCAGCTTATTAATATTGAAAAAATGGAATGTACTCTATGTCATCCTAATCGGTTGAGCCATAATCCGTATAGATTGATACGCAGTGAAGATGATTAAACCAAGCAATATGAGTTACGTGAGTCGCAATGTGGTGGATAAATTTGAGTCCACTGGTTCAGTAAACTCCCGACCAACACGCGTGCTTCGACGAAACTCAATATCTGCCGAAAACATCGCCGCTCTCTATGAGAGTGTGCAGGAGGATACGAGGCAGTCGATTTCGCTTCGCTCACGAGAACTCGGTCTTCCGCAGACCACAAATAGGAGAATTTTGGAAAGTCACTTGGGCCTACACCCGTATAGAATTCAACTCGGCCAGGAACTGAAGGTAAACGACCATAGACATCGATGTGTGTTAGCTGAATGTGCTCTGAAGCAGTTGGAAACTGACCCAAATTTTCATCAAAAAATCATCTTCAGCAATGAGTTCCATTTCTGGATAAATGGGTAGGTAAACAAATGAAATTGTCTAATTTGGGACGATACCAACCACGTGAGATCCAAGACCGTTCAATACATCCCGGAGAGGTCACTATTTGGTATGGATTTTGGGCTGGTATGGATTTGGGCTGGGCTGTAGTTTCAACAGGACGGCGCTACGTAACACATCAGATATTCTGCACGAGCGATTTGGGGACATGGTTAGTTCACGTAGAGGTGATGTGAACTGGCCACATGCGTGCGATTTGACCCCGTTGTACTTTTTCTTTGTGAGGTTTTATTCGCAGGTGTATGCAAATGAGCCACAAAACACAGCGACTTTCAAAGCCAACATAACCCCTGTCATAGGTCAAATTCAGCCTGATTTATGCGCCAGAATGATGGAAAATTAGACGTTTCCGGTGCGCTTGACCTAGAGAAGCCGTGGCGGATATTTGAAGGATGTTTTATTCCGATATAATGGCTTCAATAGGTCTTCCAAATCATCTTTAAAAAAAATTCCTTTCAGATCTCCTTTATGAAGAATCAGGCGTTCTAGACGTCAGACAACTCTTAGCACACAATATTATGCATCACTATCATTAGAATAAAACAAAAAACCAGATTGTCTCTTACAGATACGAAACAAGACAAAAAGGCAGCTGTGTAGTTCCGTTCATGAAAAAAGCACTCAGACAGAAGTTTTATGAATTTGTTGCCCTAAAACTCTATAAAGACATATCCAAGGAACTGAAAGAGATCATCAACATTCGTGTCTTCAAAAAATGGTTGAAATATTACATCATCGTGAACCCTCGTGATATTTTCATTAATTTGCTTGAGAATTAATAAGTTTTCCCAGGCGAAGCTTTCTGTCTTACAGAGGCAGGCTTGTTTGGCCATCAGTGGTGTCATGAGTACCACACCGTTAGCGGCCATGGAGATCCTTCTAGATCTACCTCCTCTCTACATTTTTCTGAAGAGAGAGGCGTGATGGACTGCATATAGCCTTGTGCACATTGCCAATTGCACAAATCAATCGAACGCAGAGTGCAACAGATCGTTAATTGACACTGGAAGTCCCGGCATTCTGATAGTGATCTCTGACTTTATGCCGCCAACTGTCAACTGCGAACTGCAGTTGACAGTTTTATTTCCGAGTAGAGAGGACTGGATCCTCCGGGAGAAGGAAATATCAAGAGCAGATAGTTGTTGGTTCACAGTTTGATCAAAAACACCTTCCGTTTCTGGTTCACGTGTTTTCAGTCGCATACCCAGGACCTGCCTAGGAACCTAAGCGACTGTATTTCAAACGTAAATTTACGCTATTGAATTGTGTGCGGAGATATTGGAAGAACACAACCTCATACACAAGTCAATGAAAATACTCTCAGACAGTCAAGCGGCGTTGGAAGCTCTTAGCTCCTACCAAGCAATGTCTAAATTGGTAGCAAATTGCCAAAAAAGACTCTTCTCGATTGGAAGGCTCAACCGATTGCCGGGAACAATGAGGCTGCTGACTCCCTTATAAAGGCGGGTGCTGTAAGCAGCTTCATTGGACCAGAACCTGCCATTGGAATCGCTTGAGGCTTTGCCGAACAAAGATTGAACACCTGAATGGCAAGAAGATTCATGGACTTCTGGCAGAATCTTTCAGGAGTAGCTCACTTCAAGGCGTTTATTCACCCTTCGAAGTTTGATACCGAACAGTTGTTGGACTACACTAGGGATGAACTACGATGTCTAACAAGCTTCCTTACAGGTCACTATCATTTGAATCATCATATGCAGAGACTCGGACAATCAGAAGACAGTGTGTGTCGCCTTTGTTTGGAAAATGATGGAACAGCAGAGCACATCCTTTGTGTCAGCCCCGCTGGGGACCGAATCAGGTTTTCAGAGTTTGGTAGAGCCAGACTTTACCATCTGACCTGAAAGACCACTCACCATAAAAACTAATCTGCTTCGTTAAGAGGCTGAGTTTATTTGGAGGAGTATGAATAGGTGTAAGCAACAGTGAACCTCAACCTCCTCCTCGCAAATAGTAATATTTAGCTTCAAGATAATTTTACATATCGACAACCGTTTATATGGTTATTGTTTTGTCCTATGAACTTATTAACAATTGAATTTTCAATTATTTTATTATTGTATTTTATCATTGTATTTATTAGTGTCAATGTCATCCTTATGAACTTGGAACAAGTGTTAAATCACTTATCAAGATTACTTTATTCACATAATAATTTTCCTTAGTCTCACATTGTACTTTGTACTGAATTGTATTATTGTATTGTTGAAAACGAATGTTTGTGAATAAACTACTACTAATAACAAAATTCGATGATACCCCACACACACTTTGTTTTATTTAAATTTAAAGATGGGAAGCGATCAATTAGAGACCCTGTAGAGCCGTATCACCGCTCAGCGAATGTACCCTTTATGAAAATAACCCGTCAATCGTGAAGCGGCAATGTCGGCTTACACTTGAAAGGAGGCGCAAAGATTATCCACAGTAGTCGATTACCCAGTTCTTCAGCTTTCAACCCAACACCCGGTGTATAAAAACATGCCTGTCAATCTAATATGGCGTAATTGCGTGCGGTAGCCAATTTGCATTTTGGGTTTTATTTTAATATCTTGTTTTTACTGATTCGTGCTCACGATAACCAAAGGCTGTAGTCTGTAATTAAGGTTGTGACTTTTTTAATAAAAAAGTGTGTGCACGAATTTACGTGAGGACATGAGAACCGCAAGACAAATTACTGCTAATAATACGAATATGGGAAAAAGGCGAGCCTATTTTCAAAGTTCAGTGTGCGGGCATTTTTTTCTATAGATTAAATTTCCAGATTTGCCTCAAATCTATTCACCATCTGGGTCAAAATTCATCATTCACTTTCTTAGCGCACGACAAAATCGTTTCATGCATTCCAAAAGAAATATCAGGAGCGAATGAACTATGATAAAATTAGAAGGAAGTGAAAGAACAGACAATTAGATATTTTTGATAGGTATATCAACAAAATTCATGAGAACATTAAAATCACTATTGAAGTAGAAGCAGAAAATTCGAAGTGAATACAGTTCTTGGATGTGACAATTAGAAGACTGAACAATAAATTCATCACAAACCTTTCCATACGGATATTCATTGTAATTCTACCAATCCTTATCAACACAGAGTAGCAGCTTATAATAGCATGATTCACAGATTCAAATCAAATCAAATCAAATCCTTTATTTTCCTGTTCGACAATTTCATAAGTAATTGTATTAGGAATAGTCAGTAAAGCTAAAATTATAAACTACTACACTAAAACTAGAAGCACACACGAAAACGCATGCACACACCACACATACACTTACGTTAAATAATCATCAACACTGTAATACGCATTCAGAACTAAAAAAATTTTAATCTTTGTTTTGAACATCTCTAATGTTTTGCTTTCTTTTATTTCAGTTGGTAGAATATTGAACAAACGAGGACCTGCAACATTAGGACCTTTAAGAGCAATCCGCCCTCGAGCTAGAGGAACTTGATATATTTTTTTTGGCCTAGTGTTAATTGTATGAGTAGAGCCTATTGAAGAAAATTGACTTTTATTTTGAAAAACATAGACACAAATTTCCATTATGTACAAGCAGGGTAAAGTCAGTATTTGTAATTTCTTGAAAAAAGGTTCACAGGACTCCATGTAACTTATACCAGTGATACTTCTGATGATGTTTTTTTGAGCCAAAAAAACTTTACCTGCGTTGGTTGACCAACCCCAGAAACGTACACCATAGCGCAATCTCGACTTCACTTCAGCATAGTATATAATTTTTAGTTGATCTAGACTGAGAATATAGCTAAGATTTCGTAGCTTGAATGCTAAAGAATGCAATTTTGGTATAAGGCCATCACAATGTACTTTAAAATTAAGATTTTTGTCAATTTCAACACCCAAAAACTTAGTACTTTTTGACAATAGAAGCAGCTGATTATTCACATCAATATATAGTGGGTCAAGAATTTTTTGATAATTACAAAATTGAATAATTACTGTTTTATTTGGATTGAAAACAAGCGAATTACTGGAAAACCACCAGTTCAATGATCTCATTGTTTGCTCGCATTTTCGTTGTATACTTGTTTGGTCGGAGCCTGTTACAATCGTGGCAACGTCATCAGCAAATTTCACACACTTTGCATCAGGAACAGATTCGTCAATTTTATCATGATTAGTCAATGTTCCTCTTTCAATAGATGAATTCAATGAAGAACTCATTTTAATTGAGCAAATTGCAGAAAATAACGGCTTTAAATCTGAATTAATAGACAAAATACATTCTGAAAAAACAAAATTATAGAGCTTCAACATATTTTAGACAAACAACAGAAAAAGCGACTCAATTTTTGAATAAATGAAATATTAAAATTGCACATACAACATATAATACGTTGGGAAAGGTATTCAAAAATAATAAAAATAAAACATCGAACTTAGAGAAATCAGATGTATATAAAAAAATTGTGGAACTTGTCTAAAGGTATGTATGGGTCAAACCGGCAGAACACTTATTAATCGCATCCACGAACATCATAGGAGCTTTATAGTAGACAAAACAAGTTTAGTAAATGCAAATCATCTTTTATAGGAGAAAATTATATCTTCAACAGAGATTTTGAAATTTTGCACATATAAAATGAAGGTTTGAAGCTGAACTAGAAGATTCAAATATTTTTCACCGACTGGATTCAAATAGATCACCATTACTGAACTTGTTTTCTTAGAAAACCGATAATATCCTGGTCTTTGTAGACATATTATTATCATGGAAGTGATATATGCTCTAGGTCCTAGGTAACTATAATTGAGTATGTACATGAGACATATGAAAGTAGAGTAGAGGTAGAAATAATATGTGATCTAGGTATTTATGATTGAGCATGTAGTTGAGCATATAATTCTCACTAGCGATTCGATCAGGGTTTTTTTTTAATTCAGTTACACACGTCCTGAACGTATTTTCGCAATATTTCAGCTGTTTATCATGTTCACTTTGTTGGTGAGAGGCATAAAAATCATAATTTTGTGTAAAAATTCAATTAGGAGCTCAAAAACACTTGAAATATTAACAGTGGCCTACAGTGATGGTACTCTGAGTCAGGAAAATGTTCCGAGTGGTCACAGAAGGTCGACAAGATGTGAATGACGACGCTCGCTGTGAATATAATAATAATACTATTGTTTATCCAGATTCAAATCAAATCTTAAGAATTGAATTTCGAACGTTCAAGCCAGTCTCGGATATACCTACACAGTAGGTTGAATGGACTGACGCCAATGAGAAAACAACTACTCCCCTTGCTAATACCACGAAGAGCGCTGGATTATATCCGACAAGCGTCAGTGCAGGAATCTTCACAGAAAATTTCCTGCATAGCATATGCAATTGGCAATACAACTGAAAGAGTATACTCGGGACTGGCTTGAACGTTTAAAGTTCATTTCTTTAGATTTGTTTACTGGACATTTCAAGCATAGTCCACTGAATAATAAGACAGATTCAAATCGCAAAAAATAAACAACTAAATCCCTACATACAGTTGTATAAACATCGTAGAAACCACAGAAGCATCAAATGTTGCTTGTATGTGGTGAAAAAGAGATCCAAATGGAAAAAATGAATATATGTTGAATATTAAAGTATGAGAATGAATTATGGAAAAGGGATTCGCATTTAGAAATAAACTACCTAATATATAAATATATAAAGCCACAAATATAAGTATAAATTCAAAAAAGTAGTCACTTTTGACATATAATACCATTTAAATATAAAAGCACACAAACATAAAATTCAGTTGACAAATAAGTATAAAATCACAATTATAAAATACGCGTACTAGTAATACTATATAAAAACATGCTGAAATCGATATGGATGTTGTTGAAAATGGATGTGATATGTATTAACAAAACGATGGTGTCCATCTATACACATATATACATACATATATAAACACATATCTATTACAGAATTGTAAGTGGACAATAGACGTCCAAATAGACGAAAAAGTTTAAGTCTATGACTTTGAAGAATATGCTCCTGCAACTCTTTTTGAAGCGATTGATATTTGAGAAAGATTTCAGGAATTCGGTTGTAGAGTTCAGGCGCAAAGTAAGTAAATGATCTTTGAGTAACGACTCTGACCATTAGGGGTGTAGTATACTGATCTCTTTGGCGGGTACTGATGTGAAAGAAGCGATGCCGTATGTCTATTTGTATGATATTTAGTGCTAGAGCACAAAAATACCACTGTCGTATGTCTAACATACGAGTTTCAATATATATAATCTATCAGAGGGATACCTACCATTATTGAAGAATATTAATTTAAGAAAACGGCTTTAGCGAGTAGTATAACGTTTTGAGAGAGAGCAATAGGTTTTTCAAACCTATTGCTATTGGCGTAATTATCTAAGGCATTCGACAAGAAATTCTTGACATATTACTCATGCTTTTTTCAGATCATCGTGCAGAACTCTATATACTTATAGGAACCCTTCTCCACAAAGAACTTCCGAACTCCATGAAATATACAAAGAAAAATACTACCCCTTATCGAATCTAGGGTTGGAGTTGAACGTTTGAGTGGACAGGTGACGTCACGGTCTCAGAGGGACTCCTTGGTCAGACAGAAATTACCTTTTTAACTGTAGGCGTAAGAGTGTCCAGAGATTTCGTGGCAGGAGGCGTTCCAAGGAAGATTGAGCGTTCCCACAGGATATCATTGGACTTTCCTTGAAATTGTAAGTGTCCCTGCATTGTTTCTGCTTTATTTTATCTCCGCATTCGTCGATATTCTGGAAGGAAACAGAAGCAATTAGGGAGGAAGGACTTTTTCGGTTGGATAAATTACAAGAAAATAGTATTTTTCTCGTTTCACTTTTGTTTGAAGTGGGTACAGAGTTACTGAAAATCCCGGCCTAACAGAGAAAACACAAACATTTTTGGAAAAAAATGTATTTATGTTTCAACATAATCTTCTCACAGCTATATACAATTTTCGTATACATACAATAAGTTTGATACCGTTTTTATAATAAAAACTGTCTTACCATTAACTGCCGACATCACTTATTCATTGTTGGAAAGTGTTTAACCACTGAACAGAACTGAAAATACACCAAGGGGGTTAAATCCGGTGAATAGGGTGCATGACGTAGTAGTTCAAACATCAATTCGTTTATTTGGTTATTGCGATAATGATATTGTGAGCTGGTACTGTCTTGATAAAACAACACTTCTTCTCAGCCACCTGCAGCCGTTTTTGCTTCATTTCTCCACTCAAATGCTGCAATAACTCAACATAATAATAATAATAATAAAACTTTATTTCCGTTGACCGTTACATGTATGGAAATTGTCAAGCCTAATTCTAAGGTTATTAAAAATATTTAAATAAATAAAACATGAATTTAAGATAAGGTAGTCACATACATTAATTTTCAAATGAAAATTCGGAAAGCGAATAAAAACCTTTCTCCAATAAAAAATGTTTCAAGTCTTTTCTGTGTTAAAAATTCGTGGCTCTATGCACTGGGGAGCAAAATATGCAGTATTCACTTTCGCAAATGGAATATACATGGATTGTTTATTTCTTGTATTATATCCATGAATCTCTTCATTCAATTCGAACAATGACCTATTTTCAAAAATATAAACAGCTTTATCAAAAATGTATATGTACATGGAAGAGGTGAAATTCCGTACATTTCGAAAATAGGTTTACATGAGTCCCTAGATGAAATATTACCAAAGTACGCAATATGAGTTTTTGACAGATGAAAACATCCGATGCTGAGGTGGAATTTCCCCAGAGAAGCATAGCATACTTAAGCCTTGAATCAATTTGGGTGTAGTAAATAGCCAGTAGCTGTGCCTCATTGAGAACATTTCGAAGATTTAAAAGGAGAAAATTCAGGGAATTCAATTCGCCCATTAGTTCAAAACAGTGGGTTTTCCAACTCAAACATTCATCTAAATATAAATTTCACTAGTTCGGGCTTCCATTGTCCAATATATAAAATGATATGAAATCCCTGAAACAACTAAAAAAGAAGAATTACAAATGAATAGCTGAAAATAACGATTATACTAAGCAAAAATAACCTGAAATGAAATAATAGTGAAATAAAATACAAGTAAAATTAGAACGATTGAACAAAAAATGAAGAAATAGAAATGAAAATAAAAAGCTAAGAGATTACAAGCCATGTTAGTCCACGACGTTTCGATTGTTAGTATCTACAAACTTCTTCGGGTGATGACTGGACTGATTCCTCCAAAAGATGACTATTTATAGGTCGTTCGAGTACTTTCACTTATCCCTGCTTTCCATTTTTTTCCGCTTCACTGGTTCAGTGGGAGAAGACCGTTTGGCGTGAGTTGGTCATTTTTCGCTTGATGATGGGTTTCCATATGTTGCGTATCTCTACGCTAGCTTGGCTGAATATGTTGTTGGACAGAATGTATGCGGCTTCCTTGAATTTTCTCCGGAACCAACGTTTTTCTCTGTGTATGATCTCAGCTTGGGACCACTCGATGTTGTGTTGATGGGTCCAAACATGGTCTGCTAGGGGAAACTAGCAAAATTGTCTGAAATCAGGATTTTTATTGGCTGCTGACGATTGTGGAAACGTACTACCTCTGTTTTTTCCGTATTGAAAAATGTATTTAGCAGTTAGTAAATTAGTGTCAGGTGATAAATCATCTGCATGGGTAGAGTGATGACGACTTTTTGAAATGTAGTCAATCTGATTTATGTACAAAATAAACAACACGGATCCCAAGATGGAACTTTGTCGGACACCCATACCAACATCCAGACATTCAGATTTTTTATTATATTTTGTATTATTAGAGTTTATTCGTATAGATATATATTTTTTTATGTTCTTCAGAAATGATTCAATCCATTTTAGTGGGAGACCCCTCAAACCATATAGTTCTAACAATTCTAATAGTTTTTGGTGATTTACACAGTCAAACGCTCGGCTTAAATGGCAGGAAATTGCTGCTGGACATGCATCAGCAGCAATATGTTCGATTATTTGTTTGACAAAAGATAATATAGCGGTTGATGTTGATTTTCCGCCCTGGAATCCATGTTGTTCATCAGATAAAATCTCACGCTTCTCAATGAAACTCCAAAGACGGTCGAGAAAGGCATATCCAAATAATGAATGATTCCGTACAACCCATCTCGTCTTGTGTTTGTAAATCTTTTGCTGGAAAAATCCTCACTTGTTTACTCTGTGGTAAATGTTCAAGAAGTACTGAAAACTTATGTGAATTTCTGGAACTTCATCTAGCTTTTCCTAATACGACTAATTACCAGTCCGTGCAAAGCTTATTGTTAAATCATCTGAAAATGGAATTTTTAACAGGTGATGATCGACTGTATTGTCAAACATGCGCCAAACTAACTGACTGTTATAAGGAAACAAGTATAGCTGAGGCACCAGTCAATCTAATAATAACACTGATGATTTTCAAACAAGACTCAACCTCTAACGGAAGCAAGAAACTCTTTGGAAGGTTCGAAATAGATGAACATTTCAACCTAGCAGACCACTGTTATAATATTCATGCAGTCATTGTTCACTGTGGTTCTGGCGTTGAATGTGGTCATTATTACACCTTGGTCAAAGAAGAAACGGACTGGTTTAAGTTTGACGATAGTCGTGTCACGAAGTGTTCTGGCGATGCATTGAATTTATTGGAGCCTCTGGAGACACCCTACATTTTGTTTTATGAGAGAGAGGACATTGTTGGATCAAGATCTTCAGATGATGTGGTGCTGCAGGTTTTTCCGGGTTTTCCTGCAGCTGAAAAAGCAAATGCGCCACTGGAATCAATGAAGTCGCCCCGGAGCGCCAATTAATTTTTATTGTTGTATTTATTTTATTTTTATCGTTGTCTTAAAATTGTGTATGTTGTAAATAAGAATATATATACTTTGAATATGCCTTTGACTTTTCCAATTTTAATAGCATTTGGAAATGAAGCAGTTTGAAGCTATGGGAGCAAAAATATCCTCGAGGACATTCCTCAAAGTGAATCCTGGGATCTCATCTAATCCAGCAGAATTTTTATTTTTTATTCTTCTCTTCAAAAGTAAAAGAAGTTCTCTTTCTGAAAACGGTTGCAAGAACATCCTCACTCCATTGGAATCGTTATAACGCTTGCGATAAATAATTTCAGAAATATTGTCCGATAGATTAATCGCCGTTGATAGTTTCCCTTTTTTTAAGATAGTCAATGAAAATTATCTTCCAACAAAACCGATGTCAATACCTCGCCTGCAGATTAAGTGGTTCTCGCCTTCTTTGGAAAAAAAGCTACTGGACCTAGAATTTCGAAATATGCAGGTAGGTCCTTTGTATAGCGTAAATAAGCATCAAGAAAAGGAATCAGGAAATTCCACACCAAGGGGAAAATAGGGGATCAAAGATTGTATTTAATTTCGTCAGTTTTGAAGTTGGAAACCTGAAGTTTAGAGTTGACAGAAAAATATTGTAACTACTTATTTATTAAAAATGGTCTGTCACGAAAGTTTATGCGACAAACTAAATTCTAGACGAAGCTGCGGACAAAAACTAGCAAAACATATGAGAAGAATTTTAGTCTAGAAATAAAGTAGACAGTGCAAAACGAAAACGAACATATAAAAACTTGAATAACTTTTTAATTCATTACATAACGATTGAAATTAATTCAAAGTGAAATCGTGCATCCGCTTCCTTTTAATTATCGCTCGAGGTTCACCGGAATTCTATAAACAAATCCAAAATGAATATGTTAACCGTCTCGAGATTTAGTTGCTTTAACAGCTTCATCTTGGAGTTCCCGACTTAACGCTCCACAAGACATAAGTAATTAGCTGCATAATTTTATTGCCCTGGAAGTGGGAAACTTATGCTTGCTCGGCTGGCTCGAGACTTTCGGGATATACTTCACTTGAATAAATTTCATCGGCCTTTGCTTCCACGGTCATTTCGCGCTCTTACATTTTTTAATGATTTTCTATTCCACTCGTATAATCATTTCTGCTATTTTTCTGTCAAAATATTCCGAATACGAATCAAAAACTTCCGTATCGTTGAATTTTAGTATTGATTCCAAAACCTTTTTTTCACAGGCAACATCTCATCGTTGAATTGTACAGGTTTGGCCAAGAATATTTCAACAGATTTGAGCGATAAAAGTTCATAAATAATGAAATGAACAATTTAGATAAATCTGTTATCTGAAGATTTGGATTTATTCGTTATGGATAAAGATTTGAAAAGTAGGACTAAAAAAGAGAATCGAACTGTAAAGAATATATGAGAAAGAAAACAATGAGACTATTTCTCACAAATACATTTCCAATGGATAGAGAGTTTAGGTATATCCATAATCTTTCTAGATATCATCAGTCATCATTATTATTATTATCAGTCATCAGTTATTAGTAATTACCCGCAAACGGCTGTGGATACTAACCGTCGAAACATTACCAAGAAATATTTTTTTTATTGTTTCATCCTTTTTCATCATTTCTCTTCATATTTTTTTATTGTCTACTCATCGATGAATTCAACTTTTTCTTTTGATATTTACTTGATACTTAATAACATATACCATACACATATAGAAAATTTTAATGATGAATTGAATCTGATAAAACGTATCGCAGTGAATAACAACTTCAACCCAAATGTAATTCATCACATCATCGAAAAAAAACTTTTTATACAAGCTGTTAACCAAGTATACCTCCACATATAATATAATATTGGCAACTTCAGGACACTCACATATACCGGAACAACATTAAATGAAATAAAAAGACTACTAGTTGAACAGAATATCAACATAGGATATACAACTGGTAACTCCTTGGGTAGACATATATAAAGAACAACAAGTCATACATACACAAGGGTAACAGTTCGGGTGTCTACAAACTAACATGCGGATCATGCCCAAGAGTGTATGTAGAAAGAACTTCAATAAATTTGGAAACGAGAATATCTGTACATAAATGAAGTTTTGGAGTAAATAGGACCAATTCCATCTATGTATGCCCCCTTTCAGAGAACGATCACGATTTCAACATTACGTAAGACATACTCCGTGTGGGGAGTAAGGGACAGAAGTTGAACCTACCGAAGTATTTGTTCTAAAGGAAGAATAACAGGAGCTCCATCAGTCATTATTGTTGTACCTTCATAATGCCAATATTTCAATTCATATTCAAAAATGTTTTTGCAGTCCAAGCACTGAGACTGCAGGCCATAATATAGTATTAGGCTCAGTCAAATTAGAGACATTAACATTTAGAGAAAAAACATTAACCGCGAGTAAAAATTCCTATTTGGAGGAGGGACAAAAATGTTTGAATGGATATGTATAACCACTTTGCCAGTTCATTATAATGTATAATTTCTACAATATGCGCACTTCTATATTCATGAAACATAGTTTTTGTTTAGTCTCAATAAGTTGTTTTTATTTTTTTTCTCGACTGAATGTATATGTCTTCAGTCTCTTTCTAAAATTGTTGATTCCACCAACTGATCGGACAGCCCTGGTTGCTGAGACCAACGAATGGGACAGAAGAAGAAGGGTGTTGATTATGTAAGATCCAAATTCACAGAGTAGTTGATTATAATATTTGGCTGCATCATACGAGAAGCAGCGAGTGAAGATAGACGAATTATGTTTTAGTATGACCGAAACTGTTTCTTGTGGTGAATCTATTATTTGAGGAAAATGTTTTGAGCTTTTCCAGTGAATAATCTGGCTGACAAGATTTTGTGGGTGTGTGAAGTGAAAAAAGTGCACAGTTTTGAGTTTCTCAACTTTTAACCACCTCTATTCTTGCATGGCCTTATTCCTGGATACCAAAGGAGAAGCGTTACAGCTATTCTGAATACTCTGTCACGGTAAAAAAAGACGTGATCAATGATCAACATATTCTAAGTTTTAACTGAGTGTTGGAGAAAGTTTTACACAAGTAAGACTGTCCCTACGGTTAAACAAATTCATTGGATTCATGTGATGATTGTCAGACCAATGATTACTTATAGAGCAATTGCCTGGTGGCCGAAGGCTTTACAGATAACGGCTCAGGCGAAGCTCTCTGGCTTACAGAGGCAGGTTTGCTAGTACCACATCGTCAGCGGCTATGGGGATTCTTCTAGATCTACCTCCTCTCCACATTTTACTGGAGAGATGATAGATAGACTGCATATAGACTTGTGAACATCGCCAATTGCACAAATTGATATAATGCAGGATACAATAGACTGCTGGTCGACAGTGAAAGTCATAGCATATGTATTTGGGAATAACCTCTGACATTATTCCTCCAACTGTCAGTTATGAACTCTGCCTTATACAGTACTGATCCCGAGTAGTGAGAATTGGATCTCCGGAAGAAGGAAATATTGAGAACAGATAGTTTTTGGTTCACAGAATAATCAAAAACACCTTGAGATTCTGGTGCAGGTGTTTTCAGTTGCAGACCTAGGCCAGAAATATCAACCTGCCTAGGGACCTATGTGGGAATCAAGTAGAAATTTATGTTATTGAATTGTGTGTGGAGAGATTGGTAGAATCCAAGGAAGGCAATGAGACTTCTGACTCCCTTGCAAAGGTGGGTACTGCAAGAAGCTTCATCGAACCACAACTCGAAACGAGCATTGCCAAGAAGATTTATGGACTTCTGACAAAATCTTTCAGGGTTGGTCCACTCCAAGGCGTTCATTCACCTTTTAAAGCTCGAAACTAAACAGTTGCTGGACCACTAACAGTAGGGATATCTGAATCATCATATGCAGAGACTCGAACTGTTGGAAGACAGTGTGAAGCCCCTGTTTGGAAAATGATTAAACAGTAGTGCACAAACTTTGTGCCGCCTGCCCTGCTGCATACAGTATCAGGTTTTCAGAGATTAGCAGAGCCTTCTAACCTGGAAGATCACTCACCATATAGACTAATCGGCTTTGTTGAGAAGCTGGTTTTATTTGGTTAAGTTTGAACAGGTGTGAGCCAGAATAAATTGTTGTCTGTTGCGGTGGAGATCGAATAGACACACATACTTTTGACGTGACCAAAACTAGTTTCCTGAGAACGTTATAGAAAATTCGAAACAGATAGCTGACATGGTCAGTAAAGCGAAGATCTGGGTAGAACTACGGTCCAAGATTTTTGATTTCATTCACAGAGGAAAGTATTTCTTTCTCAATACGTTCTAGAATTGAGAGCTTTTTGTTTCAAAGATCATTATTGCAGATTCCTTAGAATGAAGCTTGAGCCTATGGGCTGTAAAAATTTCGAAGATGGCTTGAAAATGAAGAAGATTTCATTATAATTTCGAAATAAAATTTTGTTTTTGAATATATGACTATTGTATGGTCTTTTAATCAGGAAAGTTAAAAAAATTGAATATATTTACTTTTTTGGAGATATGGTAATTCAAAAGCACTGAAAAAGTCATTGAAAATCTTCTCCGGAGTTCCTTCGTCTGGATACGTAGTATAACCTGTGGTCGCAAAAACAAATCATAAATTCCATTCGACTGCGGAGGTTACATATTTCCTGAAATTTGTCACAAGTGGCACACTACACAATATTATTTCAATATACATGCGAGCCTAAAGTGATGCCATCAATCTAGGAGACCGTGCAGGCGGTAAGAAGAGCCCGACAGTTCTTATAACTTCCCTTATAGGTTTAATAAATCTAAATAATATTCTTCGCGATCTGGATTCACTATCGAGGATTCTTCCCCGATGAAATGTCGGTTGGCCAATCCAGAATTTATTCAACAAGCATCCTTTTAGGCAATGCAAATCATTTTGAAGACAGAGAAATTAATAAATTTTGATTTTGTCTTCAACTTCTCCATCTTTATATAAAATAAATGTGTAAATCTCCCAAAAAAAAAAACTTGTTACGAAGGTATGTACAGCTAACGGAGAAGAACTCGTATTTGCGTAAAGTTTGGGTCGGTTATGACAAAGAAAGTACTAAATGAATGGATATTAAAATGACATTTGGGTTCTTGTAGATATACCGGGTGTCCCACATTTTATGTGACAGGCAATATCTGGTTTTTTGAAAGAGATACACAAAAATGTTTCATACAAAAGTTTTATGAGTTCATGAGACCTATATTTTGATATAATTTTTAAATAAACAGGGTGTTTGGTGTAGGTGCTACAGACCAAAATTCAATTTTTTTAAATAGAACGCCCTGTATATCATTACATATTCAGATGCTACGTTAAATTCTGATATCATTTCATGTTTGGTTTTTGAAATTCGGTTACGGCGTTGTTGAGTTATTGCTTGAAATGTAAAGTCTTGAAAACGACTATTATTTTTTAAAATATCTCATACAATTATTTTCTCTGCATCAGATCACATGAAAATTAGTCAAAATTTTGGGTGTTCGAAGTAATGGTTTCAATTTTGAGTTGTGGAATTCAGTCAGGAATCATTTTGAATATGAAACAATTGCGAAATTGAAAGAGGTGTATTCGAAAACAAATCTTTAATTAATAACAATGTAAATAATATAACTTGATAAATCATTTCATAAGAATGGTAGGTACCTAGAAATAAGTCATAAAAATTGTTCAAAGTGATGCCCATTAGATATTATACAGGCTTCGAAACGTCGAATCACTTCTCTCGTACAAGTCGCTCTTATAATATCAGGCGTAATATCACTGCACGCTAGTCGAATTTTCATTTTCAGATCATCCACATTCAAAGGGGGAGTAGTGAAAACAATATCTTTTAAATAACCCCATAGGAAAAAATCAAGCGGTGATAGATCTGGGGAACGAGCCTGCCACCGAATTGGAACCTTATTACCAATCCATCTATTTGGGTACGTTCTATCCAGATATTCAGTAACAACCTGTGAATTGTGAGGAGGAGCACCATCTTGTTGCCACCAAATTCCTTGTCGTTCTGCTATGGGAATATCTTCCATCAACTGGATCAAATCATTTTCTAGAAAATGTAAATATCGCAATCCATTGAGATTTTCATTGAAAAAGTAAGGTCCTATGATGCGGCCATTGAACAATCCACACCATACATTAATACCCCAAGTAGTTTGAAAATTACTTTCGCGGACCCAGTGGGGATTTTCTTGAGACCAATAGTGACTGTTATGTCGATTCACAACTCCATTATTGTGGAATCGCGATTCATCGCTCCACAAAATTTGACTGAATATGTTAGGACTGTCATGTAATATTACCTGAATACAAGCAATGAATTCAAGTCGTCGTTCAAAGTCCGTGGGTTTCAAACCTTGTACCAACTGAATTTTGAATGGGTGGTATTTATTTTCTTTCAGAATTCTCTGTACATTAGATTTACTCACACCGACTTCTTCTGCAAGAGTACGGATAGAAACATGTGGATGAATAATAATATAAGCCAACACATTGATCTCTAAATCTTCAGTTCTAACAGATCTCGTATGATGACGATGCTTTATAGTAGAAGGAAATGACCCAGTTCGCAATTTTTCTACAACTCTCGAAAAAGTCATTCGTGACGGAATGGGTCTGTCTGGAAAACGTTCTTGGTATAGACGTTGTGCTTGACGGCAGTTTTTCTGACATTCCCCAAAAATTAATAACATATTAATGCAATCACTTGGACTAAACGCGAAAGGCATACTGGAGTTTTCGCACAAAGAACACAGTTACTGTTTTGCAAAGAATCACTGAATCGAACTGACAAGTAGATACAATTCAACAACATTTGTTACTATGGCATCAATAAGCATAAGCTACTTGATGAAATTGTGCAATATGAAGCAATTCACCCTCAAGTTAGTCACATTCTATAGTCACATTCAATATTATATTCAACTGATATCGATATCGTATCGTAGAGGTGAGAATAATGGTTTGTATTCAGTAGTAGTCTAGTTCAATTCAATAAAAGATATAGACTGGATTCGTGTACGAGTAAATACGTTTTTTTGAAACTTTATATTTAAGGAAAAGTGCAATGACTCAACAACGCCGTAACCGAATTTCAAAAACCAAACATGAAATGATATCAGAATTTAACGTAGCATCTGAATATGTACAGGGCATTCTATTTAAAAAAATGGAATTTTGGTCTGTAGCACCTACACCAAACACCCTGTATATTTAAAAATTATATCAAAATATAGGTCTCATGAACTCTTAAAACTTTTGTATGAAACATTTTTGTGTATCTCCTTCAACAAACCAGATTTTGCCTGTCACATAAAATGTGGGACACCCGGTATAATGATATATAATAAAGTGCAGTTTATGTGGAGGCTATGACTCAGTTCGGCAGCTATAGATCATGCAAAAAGTAACTTTCACACACAAACTATCCTATTACAATGAAAGAACTTTCGGACATCTTAGAAGAAACAAAAAATTCTACACCAGGCCCAGATGACATTCCCATTATTTTCCTGAAAATGCTGCCCCAGATTGCCAAAGAACTACTGCTGAACATGTGAAATGTCATATGGAATACGCAAGTTTTTCCGCATATTCTTAAAACAGGAAAACCAAAATCATCAACGGATTCGTACAGACCAATCTCATCAACATGTGCCATGTGCAAAATAATAGAGAAAATAATTAATAGAAGACTGATAAAATGGACCTTGGATAATCGGAAACTCATCATTCCTCAACAAAGCGGATCTAGAAAAAAGAGATCCACTCTCGACAATCTAGTTGACCTTGAATCAGATGTCCATGAAGCTTTTGCTAACTCCCAAGAGTGCATTGCAGTATTCTTTGACATATCAAAAGCATATGATGCAAAAAACTCCATGAATGGTCAATAGTTGGAAATTCGCTGAAATTTATTACGAACTTTCTGAATAACAGAAATTCCAGAGTTCGTGTTAATGGCACACTTTCCTCCAAAAGAACCCAAGATAATGGTGTCCCCCAAGGAACCTCGCTGAGTGTTACTCTCTTCTTGGTCGCAATCAACAGTATCATTGATGAATGTGCAGACCCTCTGAAAGCTAGACTTTACGCAGATGATCTAGTTCTCTTTAGCAAGGGCAAAAATTTCAAAACTATTTATGGATATTTACAAGAATGGTCAGAATTATCAGGCCTAAGAATATCTCAAGGCAAGACAAACTGTATCCATTTCACGAAAAGACCCTAAGAAAATCTGCCTAAATTACAACTCAGCAATAAAGATATTGAGTATGTCAAACATATAACATTACTGGAATGAACACATTACATACCTAAAAATGACTTGTCAGAGCGGTCTAAACATAATGAAAACTATTGCATCTAGATCATGGGGTGCAGATACAAATATATTAATGTTGATCTATAGATCTTCAATTAAATCAAAAGTGGATTATAATAATAATAATAAAGGTCTTTATTATTTTCAAATAATATACATATAGATTTCAACATTGTATTCAAAAAACATTTCTGAAAATAAAGGGCGAAGTTCATTTTCTGCAGACAAACGATAGTTTTACTACGAAAATGTTCTTCCACTTAACCCTAATACAGTGCGTCGAAGAATTCATATGCGTTTGTACATGTAATTGACAAATAGACAATGAGAGAAATGAGTGATAAGTGACGAAAATCGTTATGTTTGTTGGTTTGGCAGCGGGGCAGAGGGGTATCTAGACTTGTGTTTTGAATAAATTATTTTTTATATTCTGATCTGAAGCAAGTAATACTGAGGTTCTTCAAACTTTCAGGAACGGAATTATATAAATTATAAATTTGGTAGGTGAAAGATCGTCTGAACATTTCAGTTTTGAATTTAGGTGGGGATAATAATCCTTTAAATTGTAGATTTAAATTATGTATGTCTGTCCTGAAAGATATTTTGTTGTACAAATATGAAGGAGTTTTAGATAGAATAATTTTGTAATATAAAGTGACCGCATGATGAACTCTTCTATTTTCCAAATTCAACCATCCAATCTCAATTGATTTATGTGATATTCTCTGATTTTTCCTCACGCCGTATATTAGCCTCAAACAGGAATTCTGCACTTTTTGAATTTTATTTTTGTAAATAGTTGTTAAGTTCGGACCATAGACAGAGTCAGCGAAATTAAAATGTGATAAAACTAATGTTTCGCACAGTTTCATTTTGATTTTTCGAGGAATTAAATGCCTGTTTCCATAAATCAGTTTTAGTGAACCATATGCCCGTCGAATCAATTGATTAACATGTTTTTTGAATCTTAGGTCTGCCTCTATGATAATGCCTAGGTTTTTAGCTTCTTCAACAGCAGGGATCAATTCATTATTAATTTCTATGTTAATAAGAAACTGAAATCTAGCCCGATTATACATAGAACCAAATGACATTTCTTCAGATTTAGCGCAATTTATTAGTAAACAATGTTCAGAAGCAAAATTAATGAACGTCGCCAGTTCCCTATTAATTATTTCAGAAGCATCATCTGCTAATTGCGGAGGAAAAGTGTGATAAATCTGTGTATCATCAGCATAGACATGAATCTTACATTGTTCTAAAGATTTTATTAAATTGATGGTATACACAGAAAAAAGTAAAAGGCCCAGGATTGAACCTTGAGGCACCCCCGAGTTCAATGTCATATATTCGGACTGATTTGATTCAATTTTTACACACTGTTTACGATTGTCTAAATAATTTTGTATAAGGCCAACAGCCGATTCTGAAAAACCTATATAGTGCAAAATATTAAGCAGTAATTTGAAGTTGATACTGTCAAATGCTCTGCTGAAATCCAGCAGTACCAATATTGCACACAGACCTTTATCCATTGAGGCAATGATATCATCGACTATATTAAGTAAGGCTGTCGTACAGCTGTAGCCTTTACGAAAGCCAGATTGAACAACAGGCAATAGTGAGTGGTCGGCTAAATGCTGTCTTATCTGTACTTCAATGGATCTTTCTAGAATCTTGGAAAGCATGGGTAGGATACTTATTCCTCTAAGATCCTTGTATTCTGAAGGATTTTGTTTCTTGGGTAGAACTTAAATCACTGCTTTTTTCCAAACAATAGGGACTCTATAGCGTACAACTCTGCAAAAAACGGGACCTTGAAAAAACTGGACACCATCCAGAAATGTGCGCTCAGAATTGCTCTTGAAGCATTCCACACAAGTCCGGTTGAAAGTTTATAGTGTGACTCAAGAGAACCTCCATTAAGTATCCGAAGAAAACAGCTCAGCCTCGCATATGCTGCTGCATTTCAATATAACCCAGATAACCCTGTTTTCCATAACGTTATAGCCCAAAGGTTCAGAAATACATTCGCAAAAGGGAAGAAAATGGCAATTCCATTCTACGAGAGACTCAATCGATTCCTTCCCAACTTGCTACTCAATCGACCTGAAATTTTTAACACCTCAAACATTCCTAATTCTCCTCCATGGAACTTTCCAAGCATTAAAATTGGAAAAGGGCTCGTATAATTGAAGAAAAATAACACCAACCATAGTTTAATTCCCGCAACTTTTCAACAACTATTGCAACAATTCGAAGACTTTATCCAAATCTCAATGTGTTCCTGTGTATTTAGGAGAACTTTATGCTATATGGAAAGCGCTTGAATATGCAGAGAAAAGCGATCATTTATAATTCTTGGTAATTACCGACTCACTGTGTACACTGGAGGCAATAACGAAGCTAAACCCAGAACACCCCATAATACTTCACATTAAACGTAAGCTCCACTCAATCATTGAGAAACGTAAACATATCCACTTTAAGTGGGTTCCATCACATGTTGGTATAGCAGGCAACGAAAGGGCCGACCAGCTGGCAAAGGATGCTATTACTAACCCACTTACAGATATTGAAAAAAAAATAGCCCACCCTGACCTGAAACCGTTTTACAAACAAATCCTTACTAACGTATGGCAACAGCAATGGAATGGCTCCAACTCTAAGTTATCAACAATCATACCATTGGTCTTACCCTGGAAATCACTTCCAAAAAGGAGAAAATACACCCTCAACGGTAATAACCCTCCTACATGTGAAGTTTGTGACTGTGCCATAAGTGTCAAACATATTTTATCTGAGTACGCACCTTGCTACAACGAGAGAGTCAAGTACGACATCCCCCCTCCAATTGAAGCAGCGTTAAGACAAAATTGTAACTATGAAAAAGTAATTGCCTTTCTAAGATGTATAAAGCTGCTGAACCGTATATGAAAATTTATTGTAAGAAATCAATATTTCTATGAAATTTGAATTGTCGCTAATAACCCTCGAGGTTGATGCGACATTAAATAAATTCAATTAAAATAAACCACACAAACTGGAAAAAAACCCTCCAAACACCCATTTTCATATGAATAATGAAGTACACGAAGGAAAAAATATTTTCGTAGGAACTACTTCAATATCAACATTTATTTCTACAAAAATACTTTCTTCTATGTTATCCTCAATGGCGGCCAACCGATATTTTGTTGTGAGACGTTTCCCTTATTGTCTTTTCAGCACCAATATGGATAAGATTACAAGAAGAAACACTCAATTCATTCATAAAATTACAACTTCATGTCCTTTGTGTTGAACTTCAGCACAAAGGATAATACCTTATGTAACCCAAATACAGGCAAATTTAAAGAGACATCCGGATGACAGGAGAGGACAAATACCTGCACTAAGGCAGCAGTATAAAAGAACAAACAAGATGATAAAACGTTCAGTTTGAGTAGAGCCATGAAGATGATAGTACAGCCTACTATTGAAAGCGCTCGCAAATAATGAGTAAAAGTTATCAAAGCTTCAAAGAAACTTGAGCTTGTACGTGATTTTCTATTCACATAGAGCACCAGATGATTGACAATGAGAAAATACAATGACCATGTCTCTAAAAACCAATTTTAGGCAAAAGTGAGATGAAATTCGTGGATGTGATTTGAAATTTGTCAAAATGTATCCACTCATATTCGATATGGATTCTAACAGATTTGCAAAACTAAATTATTTCCCTAAAGAATTTCAACATTTATTTTTCTGGTCGACAAAATCATGTACTTGTTCTCTTTAGCAATTGAATAACCGTTATTTTGTTTTCTTCTCGAGAGACTGATATTATTTATGTTCTTCATTTCTATAGTAAGTAAATATAGTTGCCGTAGTTGAGCAGTGGTTGGACAAAAGCGTAGAGATGTTTTATATTCAGGAAATCTTTTACATATTTGAAATTGAAAAGAATTCCTCCTAACTTCTTCACTACATGTTTCATTTATAGGTTTCATTTCAGATGTCGATCAATCACGATGTATAAATATTTAATTGATTCTGCCTCTGGAATCTGGGGGTTTAGCAGATCATCAGAGGTCCCATTACAGAAAGTCCATTCGAATATGAAGAGAATGGTGAATATTTTGTTTTTGAGTGTCAAAGTATATCTGAACTATATCTCTATAACCTTGAAATCATCTTTCACTTCTGACTTCAAGGATCTCCATGACTTAGATTCATAAAAAAACAGTGGCGTCTTCTGCGAAACTTTGATTTTTTTTTGTTTTTATATTTAGTGATATTAATATAAAGAGTAGAAAACAGGGGGCCCAGTACCGTTCCTTGTGGTACTCCATATGTTACAGTTATTTCTTCATGTTTTTAACTATTCTATTGAACATCACATACATAATTTTATTTTTGAACAGAAATGTTTTTATGGACGATTTCATAAAAAAGATTCAATTCTACTGAAATAAATTCGAAAAATTTCCGAATTTCTATAAAAGATGTCCTCAAAACTCTAGATAAAGGAAGGTCTGAAATAAGCTGTGATGAAACATTATATCAGGTCGCTATAGAAAAAACCAATGCCATGTCGAATAAACTCTTCACCCTATCTATACAAATATTAAAATGGACTTTAGGGACATCCCCTGAGTACAAAGCTCATTTTCTATGCATATCTAATATCAGTTTCACGTCTGAAAGTGAATTATTGATTAGAAGCTTTCCATACAATATCTGAGTAGGCACATTTTTTCGGAAGTTTTTTAGTAGACAGACATATACAGGCCATTTTTTCCTGATTCCACTATTGCTATCTCGGAGAAGATGAGACCTAGAAGTTCGGTTACTCAGGACAAACATTTCCTATTATGGGGAAGTGAAATAATTTTCATTCAGATCAAGAATATCAGTGGTTATTTTTAAAATATTCGCCAAAAAGTAGAATTGTCAAATTCCGTTTTTTGGCTCTGTCGCCTCCATTTAGATTGATATGAAAAAGGCAGAGGAGCTTTCTATACCATGTCAAATTTGTTTTAATCTTATATAAACTAATTTGAAATACTACGTTTAATTCATTAGATTTCATCATCAACTTTATTTTTGTAGACGTAAGTCTCTTGTTTTCTTCATCAATTTTTGTGATAACAAATTCGAATTCACTGTTTCCGAAATAGCAATTTATGTTCAATTATTTTTTTTTATTCATTTCAAGGAAATGGATTCCTCATTTTACTGGTATTATTGAAGTGTCTCCTATCTCGGTGGAGTAAAGTAATCAGTGTTATATAAAAAATAGAGAACAGACCTGCGCCCTTGCCTCCGCATATCAAAAACTAGTCATTCTAACTAGTTACTGCTTCCTAGCTCTATATCAAGAAATGAGTGAGAAAGTGGAACACTACTATTATACAGGGTGTTCCTTAAACACATGCTAATATTTAAGGAGGTAATTCTCAGACCCATTTTAAGGAAAAAACGTCCTATGGACGTATGTCCTAAACGCCTTAACTTTTGAGATACAGGGTGGCAAAGTTTTCAAAAATAATCAGTTTTTTAATAATAACTGAGATAATTTTGAAGACATTTTTGGCATATTTGGTACATATGTTCCATGCCTCAAGGCGCATTTTCTGATGTACACAAATTTGTATTTTTGCAAACAGTGGCATCCCTACGGGTTTCGCATTGAATATTTTCTTAATTTTCTCTGCCAGTGGCGTACGTACAAGTTTTGAAATGTATATTTTTTGCGAAAAAAATACTGCGCCACTGCTTTATCTTGAATTAAAAATTATTTTTGAAATCTCCATACATTTTTGAGCACATTCGATCATAACGCAGCACCGCTGAATAATTTTTGAAAACATAAATTTAGTTATCCTGGAATAAATGACGTGTAGCAGAATTTATTTACTGCACCTCTTGGAAATATGGAGTTTGTCGATATGTGATTTCTTTTAAAGATTAAAAGCAGAAAAAACAGCGTACCCACCATAGCAATAAAAAACGAATTCTCTGTATGTACAAACGTCAGTAGCTAATATTGATGTTGGTTTAAAGTAAGGTGTTGGTGTTAAAAACTGTCACAGCGCGTTTTGATTGATTTTGAAGTGTTATTGAAGTTATTTTGGTAGTCCGCTGTTTTTATGAATATCAGTAAATATGGTAAATTATACGAATGCGGAAATGGCGCAAATGCATTACGTATATGGCCTTGCCGATGGTAATGCAACAGAAGCCAGGCCCATTTATCAGAAAAGATATCCTAATCGTGCCTTACCAGATAGCCGAACCTTTTCAAATATTCTTCGTCGACTTGGGGAAACTGGTAGTTTCAAGAAAGGGACTCCGGAAGGTAGACCTCGTGTAGTAAGAACTCCTGAAATTGAGGAAGCGGTGCTGCAAGAAATTGAGGAACATCCTGAGACGAGTACGAGGAAGATCGCTAGAACTCTGGATATTTGTCATCAAATTGTTTGGCGTATTTTGGTTGATTTTTTGTTATACCCATACCATATTTCAAGAGTGCAGGCATTACTCCCCAGAGATTTTCCACAGCGTGTGAACTTCAGTCAGTGGTATCTACAAAGTATTGCACTAAATCCGCAGTTTGAGACACAAATTTTGTTCACAGACGAAGCAAATTTTTCTCGGAATGCCATTCAAAATTTCCATAACAATCATGTGTGGGCTGAAGAAAATCCCCATGCAATAACCGAAACCCATTTCCAACACCCATTTTCGGTTAATGGATGGGCAGGAATTATAGGTGATCATCTAATAGGCCCATTTTTTCTACCAGGACGCCTTGATGGTCGTTCTTATTTACACTTTCTCAAAGAAGACTTACATTGGAAGATGTGCCACTTGCGTTGAGGAATCGAATATGGTACATGCACGATGGCGCCCCTGCTCATTTCAGTGTAACTGTCCGAAACCATTCAAACACAGTTTATCCTAATCGTCGGATAGGTCGCGGAGGACCTCAGCAATGGCCAGCAAGATCCCCCGATCTCAACAGTTTAGATTTTTTTATGGGGGCACCGTAAAACTCTTCTGTATAAAACTCCCGTTAATACTTTAGAAGATTTAAGAGAGCGAATAGTTGCCTCGTGTGAAACTATACGAAATACGCCGGGAATATTTGAAAAGGTGTGTAATTCCATGCGTAGAAGGGCGGAAGCATGCATACTAAGTGCAGATGGCCACTTCCAAAATTTTGTATAATCAGTTTTGGTATTATTACTAATTAACAAATTTGTGCTATTCGTTTAGACTTACTGTCACAAAATAAAATAAAACTCGTTTTTGTGAAAAATTTATTTTTTTGCAGATTATGTTTTCAAATAGTATTAGGGAAATGGTAATGTGTTATGAAGCAATTTTCAGATTCTCATTCATTTTAGAATTGATCTAATTTCTTGTTTGCTTTCTGTCGATTTTTATTTTTTTGAGTGAAAATCATGCGTCGGACAAAGAAATACCTGGAGATCAAATTTTCTCAAAAATAAATGAGGATTTTAAAAATGATTTTATTTTGAAAAAAAAGCATTGGCGTAGTACTTTTTCCCCAAAAATATTCAATGCGAAACCCGTAGGGATGCCACTGTTTGCAAAAATACAAATTTGTGTACATCAGAAAATGCGCCTTGAGGCATGGAACATATGTAACAAATATGCCAAAGATGTCTACAAAATTATCTCAGTTATTATAAAAAAACTGATTATTTTTGAAAACTTTGCCACCCTGTATCTCAAAAGTTAAGGCGTTTAGGACATACGTCCATAGGAAGTTTTTTTCTTAAAATGGGTCTAAGAATTACCTCCTTGAATATTAGCATGTGTTTAAGGAACACCCTGTATAAAATACATTGTAGAATAGTTTGATGTAACAGTTCTATTGATGAAACTACTGTTCAGTGAAACGCGTCTTGAAAAAAATTACAGTGTGTGTAACATTACGCCCTTGTCGCTTCCACCGACAATTTACCGGGTCTCTAGTAACTAAAATCGGAGACAAATTCCAGTATTTGGCGGGTTGGCTGTCTTTGTTCATCTTTCACTGACTAAACCACTGTACATGCTGTTTTAGGCGAGTGCATGGGCTTTGGAAGGTGGGGGTTGAGCAAATCGGCCATCGGATGCCTGCTTCCACGTAGCCCCGCTGGATAAAGGAATGACAGAATCACTTGTGGTTCTGTTATTCCCTAACTGAATGACACTGAGCCTATCAGCTGTCTCTACGGAACCTTCGAGATACCGGGCGCCCTCTAGTCGTAGCATCGCCTTGTCACGGTAATGCGGGGCTCTGCCGTGATCGACTTTCTTTCCCTAGCCACTCGTGGGACCAAAACCAGAGACGAAAAAGCCCTGCACGGTTGAATCTAAAGCATTGACAGGTGTAGCTGACGTGCAAAAACCCTCATATAGGTAGGTTGTCGCGGGTATCGAGGTGGGAATCTTGCACATTGACTATTCGACTACCTCATTAAGGATGAAACAGCAAAGTATATACTTTGTGCCTGCCCCGCTGGGGACCGAATCAGGATTTTAGAGTTCAGCAGAGCCGTACTCGTACCATCCGACCTGAAAGACCACTGACCATACAAACTAATCGGCTTCGTTAACAAGCTGGATTTATCTGGTTGAGTAGGAATAGGTATGAGTCACATTAAACCCTTGCGGGTTGCGATGAACGGTCGACTAGACCCACTCACTTTGGACCTAACCTAACCAATATTGTACTTCATGAGTTGAGAACAATTGGAGCAATTCGATCGTTACCTTTACCGTAGTAGTAGACGATACGTCAGACATTGAAACCTGCAGACCACGGAACAAAATCTCAGAAAATAGCTTTGACACAGTTTATCTCAGGCCGTGAAAGTTCACTCTCTTTGATCAAGTATATCATTATTCACATGAGTAAATATACTACATTAATACAAATGAATTTTCAGAAGACAATTCTCGCACTTACGTCAATATTGAACAAAAATCTCGTAGTCATAGCATGAAAGACTTTTTTCGATTTCCAATATTTATTCGCAGTCTTACGTTTGCCTGGAGTTCGCATACCGTTGATAAGCTAATTAGATATTTTCGTAAGATGATATTTTTAGATTGGAAATCATATGATCTCATTAACAAATAGGTTTCTACATTGAAGACCGAATTAATTTCCTTAGTAGAAATTAAGTGTATTGAAGCTCTTAGGCAAATCAAATAGCAACGCCTTGTAACCCGCAAGCATTTCATTATTAAATTCAGCCCTTGGGTAGGGCAAGATACCTTAAGTTTGAAGAGATTATATTCCAAGTGGCGGAAGGGATTTTTTCTTAAAGAGAGAAAATTTCCAATATTCATATAGTTACGAAAAAGACGCGAAGTTATCTGGAAAACATTCGAATGCAGTGTGTTGATATAACTAGTGTGTAAGCAAAATATTTAAAATTCAGAACTTCAGAGTAGTTAATAGTAACATCTACTCAGTGGTGTATTATTTTTTTCTCGAATTATATTTTGTATGTCAAGAAACCCATTGTAATTTTTTTCTTTCATTACTTGTATCAGCATTGATGTTTGCCCTACTCATAAAATGTCTGAATGACTTACCAAACAGTTCAAACCTCTCATGATCTCACAGTTGAGTTCAAGTCTCAATGATTCACAAGATTTTATGATATTGAGCAAAATGTTGCCAATGACATTGCTGAAAGTATCAGGTATTATTCAACTATAGCAGATAAGTTGATTAGGAAATGTAAATTTAGGAAACACTTTCGTAAATCTTCTACTTTTCACAAAATACTGATTTAAAGTTCATTGCTGCCTTATATAAACCACAGGCCCCCCAGATGGCGGCCAGAAGGCCTTTCACGCCCGCAGTGCAGCGAATTGCCCCCAAACTACGACGTATCCATCATACTTTGAGTCAAGCTGCAGACCAACAAACAGCACTGCCTTGATAGGATACAAATGCTACTGGCTGCTAAGAAGCCACTAGTAAGGCAAACGAGGAGTATCGTGGTAAACTTCAGGTTCCACGAGAAACTTTCTCGCTTATTTCAAGAGCTTCCACGTATTGTAGAAAATCCACCGACCGCTGATCGAATGAAATCCTTCTGGAAGGACATCTATGAACTCCTGCAGTTCACTTAAACTCTCTAGTAGTAGCGCAGTTCAAAGCTTTCAGCGAAGAGCTTCCACAGCCTGAGCTCAATGAACTGCGCAACCACGGATGGCGTTCGAAGAGCCCTGGTGGGTTCCAATAACTCTGCTACTTCAAGCTCAGATGGACTGAGCACTTATTGGTGAAAAATACTACCAACCACCCACCGCCATGTGGTAGAGTTTCCAACTCATGACTGGAGGAGAGCAGCCGATTCCTAATTGGTTTGTCAAAGAGCCGGCCATTCTCATCTATGGTCTGGATAGATTACCGCTAGATATTTGATGCAACATCGCATGAGCTCATTTTGTATTTGCTCAGATGTCTAGCGGTACCCGAAATGCCTTGAGATGCCTTGAACAACTGATACCACTCTGGCAAACACGCTTCCCTATGACATCTGGCAGGCTAGAGTTGAATCAGGATGGATCACCTTGAGAATGAATGTATTTCAGTCCCCTTCTCTTCTGTATCTCGCTACTACCATTATCTGTTGCGCTCAGAAATATTCCGGGCTATAATTGTGGCACCACCAGAAACCGGAGACACAAGGTCACCCATTTGTTTTAAATGGATGATGGTGAACTTTTTGCCTCCGGAGAAATGGATCTTCATCAGTCCTTCAGTGTGGTCGCTATCCGTATGGAATTCAGGAAACACAAATGTACAATGGTACATCACAGAAGAGGACAATACGGGGACTGCGAAATATGCAGCTCGTAAAGGGGGAAGCATTCTGTACCAATTGAATGCCGTTCCAGGGTGGAACAACGCCACTCACAAGAGGTAAAATGAATGAAGATTTCTTTCCGCGTCCAGTATCGGAACAAACTCTTAATTTACTTATTAATATTTTGATAAGTATTTCGATAGATGGAAAAGTAATAGTATTATTTACTAATAATCAAGTGTACTTTCCATCTGATCCGTTTTCAAAGGCTGCCTCTTTCCACAGTGTCGTCAAAATTTTTGAATTTTTCCTTAATGGGTCTGCTGCTCAAATTACCCTTCTTTTGTACACAGAAATTATAACGCTTGCCTACATAGCTAGGCTACCCGGCTGGAATATCAAACACGACTGATTAGGTTGGATAAACGCCTGGCGTACATTCGGATGGTTTCTGGAGGTTTGATGGTAGTGGGAGGGTATTGCGGCTACCGTTGTTCTGTTACTCACGTTTATGAACAGCAGGATGTTCGCCAGGCAGCTGTCTACCATCCACCATCCTACCAACCTTCCTCCAGTGTGGCCCCAGCTTTACAGATCTGATCATGGGAACTGTCAGGAAGAAACAAAGTTGCTGTAACAAATATGCTTGCCGTTCCAATCTCACTATACTCGTTTGAAGTGGAATAGTGGAGTTGACTCAGGAGGAGCTGTATCAACTTGACGAAAAGACCCAAAAAATGATGCACCTCCATAGGAGTTAGTATTCCAGATCGTCCGTTTCACGGTTGTACTTCTCCTGACAACGGGGGGATGTCGATTTTTGAGATTAGAGGATCTACATAACACGATGGTTCTGCGTGGAGCCTGTGAAGTCGTCAGTAGTTTGGAGTCTTTTCTCTGCATGGTCCTCGATCGTGGGAGAGCAGGAGGTGGAGTATTTCTCTCCACCAGCTGCTCTGGTAGGTGCCCGTTTTGAGGTTCACCTCGAACTTCACTGATTAAGAGATTTGAAGAACGGCGTGTTGTGGAATAAACTTCCTGAGAACCTTTTTCCATATGGAGTCAATCTCCAGCGTTTAAAATCCAATGTAAATCTCTACTTTAGCACAGGCACCGCTCTTAGAGCGCCTCTATAGTCCTTTTGTTTTGTTGCTGAAAAATTATTATGTGCTTTGAGTTCAAAACAGCATATATACAATTTTTTGGAAAGAAAGTTTTTGGCTTTCTACTACTCCATTTTGATACAAAAAAAGGGATGAAGGAATCTTCCAAAGAAAGGAAGGAAGTAATCAATTTGAAAATAACTAACTCTATACATGGATGTGTAGATCATACAAAGGAGTAACTTTCAGGCACAAACTGAAACAAAGTCCTCCTGAAACAGCTACTTTCATATAAACATTGAATTACACGAAAGAAAAAATTCTTTCGAAACAAATACTTCTATGTGAACATTGAATTATACAGAAAAAACTTTTCTCTACTGATTTGTATTTCAAACTTTCGTTGTGGAATAAAAATCAGATATCATTCACATGAGTTCTACTTTGAATGATTAGTAATAAATTGCACTTACATGGAACACTGTCACCCTCACTGGTATACACTGATGTTTCGCCTTAAGACACCTGCCCCATGGCTCTTCAGTACCAAATTGGATAACATTATAGAAAATACACACAATGAATTACGATTTTTTATGTCACGGAATAACCTTGATCTGCTTATGTCATCGATGACATCGTAATGACATTCATTCCGTGACATAAAAAATCGTAATTCATGAATGAATTGTGTGTATTTACTATAATGTTATCCAATTTGGTACTGAAGAGCCTTGGGGCAAGTGTCTCAAGGCGAAACATCGGTGTATACCATTGAGGGTGACAGTGTTCCATGTAGGTGCAATTTATTACCATTCATTCAAAGTAGAACTCATGTGAATGATATCTGATTTTTATTTCACAACGAATGTTTGAAAAACAAACTAGTCGAGAAAAGTTTTTTCTGTATAATTCAGTGTTCATATAGAAGTATTTGTTTCGAAAGAATTTTTTTCTTTCGTGTAATTCAATGTTTATATGAAAGTAGCTGTTTCAGGAGGACTTTCTTCCAATTTGTGTCTGAAAGTTACTCCTTTGTATGATCTACAGATCCATGTATAGAGTTACTTATTTTCAAATTGATTACTTCCTTCCTTTCTTTGGAAGTTTCCCTCATCCCTTTTTTGGTATTAAGATGGAGTAGTAGAAAGCCAAAAACTTTCTTTTCCAAAAATTAATCACTCCTAAAAATATAATCCCTTCAATTCAAATTCAGAAATATATTGATTCGCTTGTGAATATACCTTGTTTTTTTTTCAAGTGAGAAGAATTCACATCGATTTTATTACCCGGAAACCCGAAAATATAACAAAACATTGAGTTTCTTTTCCACATTCTGCGAATCTCTTGATAGTCAAATGACGCATCAGTAAGGAGCAGGCGGGACCTCATTTGCCATGCAAATGTCTTCCAAGAAGTTGTCCGGAGAGTAGCTACAACAGCTGGCCACTATGAAGTATAAAGAGCACCAACTCCAACTCACGAGACTTCGGGAGTTCTTCCTACTTGGGCTTCTTAATTAAATGTATCGGTGGCGTGTCCAAAATTACTTGACGAAAATTCTATGAATATTCCGAGGGAATTCTGGTGAAGTAAGGGTTTGCATTTCTGGGAACAATGAGGTGGTTTCCTTAATGTGTGACCCGATTTTCATGCAGTATTTATATAAATATGTTTAAAATTAGTAAAACAAATCTTATCTTACGTGGTAATATGCAAAAAATAATTTGTTCAATGAATATGGAAAGAAGGATGGAATCGATAAGATCAGAAACACTATTGACTGATGAAAGAAAAACTGGTAAAGCTACGGAAGAAGCCGAACGTAGCCCTAGTCCTCCAAGGTTTACAGAAAGCGTTGCTTGGAGCCGTGAATCATTATTGAAATGATTGTTTGTAACATATTCCGTCGTGTTGCAGAGTAAATTATTAAATTCGTCAAGCTCTAACTGACTTGACCAAGTGGGGGAACATCTGAGGACGTACATGAGTTTTGGAATCGCCAAACAATTTTTCAAAAGAAAAAATGCAACGTGTTATGGAAGTTCATTCAATCTAGTGGTCAGTAATTTGAGTGATACCCGTTTTTCTCGAAGATGTTCTGAAAGTGAATCTTCAGAGAGGGAAGCACCCAGAAGACTTCATTTAGACTTTACCAGATTTCTTTTACCAGAAGCTAATTTCAAAATGATGGATTCGGTAATATTATTCGGAAATAATCGACTCGCATTTTTCAAAATTTAGTTCAAGTCCAAGATGTTTTGAATAACCAATGATTTTTTCTAAATCCTTTGAAACACTGTTTTCATCGCCAGCGGTTGAGCCATCGTCCAAATATCAACAATTAAATTCGGATGATAAGTTTCTAGTGAGTTCGTTGATGGTCAGACATAAAAGAGCAGGTCCTAAGGGATCACCTTGTTGAACACCTCGCAATCGCTGGCGATGAAAACAGTGTTTCAGAGGATTTGGAAAAAATCATTTGATTATTCAAAACATCTTGGACCTGAACTGAATTTTGAAAAATGTGAGTTGATTACTCTTTCGACTCCGAACCCCTTCGACCCCAAATATGAGTTGCAGTCCTCGTAGTTCTGGTTCTGGAAGCAAGAGTCGAATCGATCCCTCTATGAAACACTTGTTCACTTGGAAGGATCGATCCTAGCTTGAGAAATGGTTCTTATGGAGATTCTGTGAAACATGTTCTTCCTTAAGAATGAGTAGAGTGTTGTCCTGAAAATCTAGAGAAGAAAATTGGATTGGATTATTTAGGAAACACTTGCTACGTGAATAGTACTTTACAAGTTTTGTTCATGACAGAGAATTTCAGGAACGAGGTTTTAATGATGAATGCGAACAGGAATGTTTCCTACTTACTACTACAGTTTCGTAAGAATGTATCATCTTTTCCTCCAACCGATTTCCTGGAGTCTTTGAAGTCCACTAGATACTCGTTAGGACAAGAGGATTGTTCCGAATTCTTGGGGTTCTCATTGAATACTCTTCGTGAGCAAAACAATAGCAAAATCAATACTCCTGACCGCTCTGGATTGAATGATTCCGTACAGTCTATCTCGTCTTGTGTTTGTAAATCTTTTGCTGAAAAAATCCTCACTTGTTTACTTTGTAGTGAATGTTCAAGAGGTAGCGAAAACTTATGTGAATTTCTGGACTAATAATAATAATATGACTAATAACCAGTCCGTGCAAAGCTTATTGTTGAATAATTTGGCAATAGAATTATTAACAGGTGATAATCGACTGTGTTGCCAAACATGCGCCAAACGATCTGACCGTCATGAGGAAACAAGAATAGCTGAGGCATCAGTCAATCTAATAATAACACTGATGATCTTCAAACAAGACCCAACCTCTGACGGAAGCAAGAAACTCTTTGGAAGGTTCGAAATAGATGAACATTTTAATCTTGCAGACCACTATTATAATATTCATGCAGTCATTGTTCATTGTGGTTCTCGAGTTGAATTTGGTCATTAATACGCCTTGGTCAAAGACGAAACGGACTGGTTTGAGTTTGACAATAGTCGCGTCACGAAGTGTTCTGGCGATGTATTGAAGCTATTGGAGCTTCTGGAGACACCCTACATTTTGTTTTATGAGAGAGGACATTGGCAGATCAAGATCTTCAGATGATGTGGTGCTGCAGGTTTTTCCAGGTTTTCCTGCAGCTAAAAAAAGCAAATGGGCCACTGGAATCAATGAATTCGCCCCGGAGCGGTAATTAATTTTCATTGTTGTTTTTATTTTTATCGTTGTAATATTAAATTGTCATTTTCGAACTATTTGTTCAATATTTGCAATAACCTCTTCATTCTTTTTTCTCACCGGTGAGCATTTTTTGGAGGTCTGTGAACAGCCAATAGTCGCTGGGCGCCAAATCTGGCGAATACGGTGGATGTTAGAGCAATTAAAAGTTCAGAGTTCATGTTGTTTTGCCATTGTTTCAATTGACTTGTGACACGGTGCATTGTCTTGATGAACCAAAATATTTTTGTTTGTCATAAGCGGTCGTTTCTTTGCAATTTCGGCCTTCAAACGCTCCAATGAAACTATTTGATATTCACTATTGATGGTATTTCTCTACTCAAGGTAGTGGATGAATATTACACCACGCACACCCCAAAAAACCGAGGTCATTACATTTTCAGCCGATGGTTGTGCTATCGGGAGGTTTGAACGAGGTTCACCAGTTGCTCTATACTCAGATGACGATTGTTTTGTTTCCGAAGTGAAGTGATGGATCCATGTTTCATTCATTGTCACATATCGACGTTTGTTATGCTTAAACATGGCTGAGCACTGCTCAGAATAATGAAGACGATCTTGTTTTTGGTCAACAGTGTGCTCTCGCGGCACCTACTTTGAACAGAGCTTTTTCATGGTCAAATGCTCATGCCATATAAAGCCAACCCGTTCTTTCGATGTCTTTAGAATGTCAGCAAACTCACGCAACTTCACTGTTTGATCTTTCAAAACGATTTTGTGGATTTTTTAATGTTTTCTGGTGCTTCATTTGGATGTCCACTGCGTTCTGTGTCATCTGTATCTCTACGACCTCGTTTGAAGTCAGCAAACCAACGTTTGATTATTGTTTCTGATGGAGTTCCTTTTAACACTTTTCAAGCCATCGCTCCGCTTGTACATTATTTTTTCCCCTCAGAAAGCAGTATAAAATTAAAACACGAAACTGTTTTTGATTCAGTGTCGAAAATAACAGAAGTAGTGTCACTCTTATCACAATAATTCACAAATTTATGAGTAGCATATCATGAAATTTCAACAGCTTTCTTTTGATGGTTGGTACTAACTGAAAAAGCAAGAATCTTCATCTCATGTAGTATTTTAACATATGGGCCCAGTGCTATTCAACTTGTTTGTATCGGACATAGAGTGTGTTTTCAAATATTCAGAATTTCTTATATTTGCTGATGATCTCAAACTTTATCGAGCAATTACTTGCCAGGAAGATGCTGAATTAGTTCAAAATGATTTCGAAGCCTTTTCCATGTGGTGTAGAAATAATTTGTTAGAGGTAAACGTTGATAAGTGTCAAATTATTACTTTCGCTAAAATTAGAAGTCCAATAGAAGTCTGGATAGATAATATATTGATGTTATTCTTGCTCATATGGTTTTTCCCTTTGTCTCACTTTTGTGTATGTTTTGCTATATATTTTGCTTATTTAAATACATTTTTAATATTTACTTTGAAATTTGTAGCCTCTGTTTTTTTAGTTTTACGAAGATTCATGAACTACTCACTTATCAATGTATACTAGGTTTTTATTTTTATATATTTATATAATACATGATATCCCCTAGGTTAAGTTGTGAAACAGCTTTGGCTGAACTTCACCCTTTCAATGATTTTTGTATCTACTTCTTTATAAACAATGTATGTCAATAAATGAAGCCCATTTATTATTATTATCATTATTATCATTCTTTGGATATACATTGAATAATATACCTTTTAAAAGAGAAACATTTATTCGCGATCTGGGAGGAGTTAAATTTGATAGCGAAATTAATTTTAATCTTCAAGTATCAGAAATTGTGGCAAAAATCTCAAAATGGATTGTGTTAGAATTTCTACTGATTCTTCAATTAAAACAAAAAATATTAAATATTATGGTTTCGTAAGATTCATTCTTGAATATTGTTTGTTTATTCAGGACTCATACTATTTCATTTGTTCGGACTTTCATTGTCTAATATAATATAATATAATCCCTGAAATGTTTTTCAGGGATTTCAAATCAATTCATTTTATATTAGACAATGGAAATCCGAACTGATGAAATACACCACGAAATATTGTCAACCACCTTCAAACAGGACCCATACTATAATGTAAATATCGATTTGTTGAGAATGTTCAAAAGAAATTCTTAAAGTACCTATTGTGCTTTTCACTTTGTTATTCAACGAATATGAGTATAGTCAACTCTTAACCAAGTTAAATATAAAATAATTGGAAGATAGGAGAATTTCTATAAACCTTCAAATTAATAAATAATGAGATAAAGTGCTTAGAACTACTTCAACTAATGACTTTTCGTATTAAACAAAATGACACGAAGAATCCTGCCATTTTTCATATGAATTTTTTTCATACTAATTATGTTTTGAACAGTCCAATTCCTCGAATTCTGAAGCTGGAAAGTCCTAATAACTTAGATCTGTTTAATGTATCATTTCAGGTCTTTGAAAATCAAATGAAAAGGCTATAGCATTTTCGAAGCTTTTTTTTACCTTACCATTTTCTTTGTAAGTACCAGATTTATTACATCTTTTTTCTTGTAAGTACCAGAATTGTTTCATCTTTTAGTAATATAGTCACTAGACATAAGGATTTATTAATATTTTGTATGTCACACTTCGCTAAATGTTTTGTAAAATTGTAAATGGTAATGTAGACATCAGACATGAGTATTCAAAATACTTTATAGTTCCTCACACTTTGTTAAATTGTTTTTGTCAATTGGCCTTGCCGTTGAATAAATAAATAAATGAAGGAAATAAACAATTGAGAAGTGAATACCAACTAAGAACTCTGAAGCTCCAGAAAGTTTGATCAAATTCAAATCTCATCACATGTACAAATACATGTGTAATTGTTCACATGTCTGCATGTGAGCTATTATTTAGTTGGGTAAACAATTATCTCGTACATGTTTCCCATGTTATTTTCTTCAATAAACATTGTCAGTATTCATCAAATTCAATGAAACAATCCGCGATAATTGTTGCATGTGCCAATTTAAGCTACATCAGCAACAGCTGCCTTCTTGCAAGCGTGTGGTGTGCACATCGAAATAGTTGAAAACCTTGGCATCATCATTTATGTACAATAATGCTCTTGATAGTACCCACAGTTGTCACATTAACATCACTGCGAACACCTTAACGATTTAATTATACAAATTTACTAATTATCAGAGTATGATCTATCCAACATATCTTTTCAATTACTTTTGATTAATTTAGGACGTTATCTTGACATGAGTTCATGTTTTCTTACAATAATGGGAAGTTCTACGTAATGCAAAAAGAAATAATGAATTTCATCCGAGACTAACGCAAGGGAAATATATAAGCTGTGGATTGAAATATCTACGGTGAAAATTACGTTTATCATAATACAAGCTATTTACAAGCAATTACGAGTTTTGGATTTTCAGTCAATAAGAAGACAAGATTCTGAAAACTTTTCATACGGAACTTTGTGAAGAGCCATTTCTATAGCCACACGGGAGAAATGAATTGAAAGGAACCCAATATCACAAATACACTTCAGTTCTGGATTTGAAGGACAGGAGAAACAGAGAAGGATATGACTATTAGGAGGACATCATAGATAATCTGTTTTTTTCTTTCTAGTTCATTCTTTTTGGATAAACAACAGTAAACAAAGTACTTCACCTACAAGGAAAACCCATCTTCTCAAGGAGTTTGAGCTTTGGAAAACCACATATTCAAATAAACTGAAAAAAACAACTATTTCATTGAACGAAAGTCATTATTTATGGTGGAAAATCAGTTTCTTATCGATCATTTTTGGGTATATTCACCTTCCACAATCTGAAAAATATGAAACTTTATAATGGAGAACTTCATACAAGTGTAGAAACGGCAAACTTTTCAGTTTACTCCGATAAGTTAATACGTAAAATCAAAGTATTTTGCATAAAGAGAAATGTTATATTTATCAGTAACTTGCCGTATTCAACAATTTTACCCATCAAAAAAAATAGCTCCGTCTTCAGTCATTCCGTTTATTCTTTTCTCAGCTCCTTCGACAGATGTCAAAGGAGCTTTGAAATGTAAATTATGTATATGTTGTTGATTGACTACAGAAATATTCGATTTAATACAGGGTGCTCTCCGATATCTGTCTGTTGCCATTTCGCCACTATCCAAATTTTTCTACAAGACGGGTAGCCAAGTACGATCAATTTCTAAAGAGCTGTTCGAAATAAAATTCTCGCCAGATATGAGAATATACAGTTATTCTTTTAGTTTACGTCGTTTGGAGTGAGGTTCATTGGTAATAATTTTCATCTTGCTCCATTCAACTCGATGTTCACCGTCTGTTTTTGAAATGTGTTCTGACAATTTAGATCCTGTCAATTGTCTATTTTTTATGTAATCTCAATATTCATTCTCTCACACTTTCATTGGTCACGAAGTTTCACCAATATAACTTTTACCACAAGACTAATGTATCTCATTAATGAAATTTTTTGGTTTTTCTTCAGTATTGTTAGGTTTTGTATGTGTGAGTATAGATCCCAGTGTATTTTTTGTTTTGAAAGAAGTTCCAACATCATACCTATTTCTAATTCGTCTTATATTTTCAGATAGTCCTTGAATGTAACGTATAACGTTAGTTGTGAAAGGAATCGATGCATGCTGAGTCGGTTATTGTTGAGTTGAATGTTGTTGCATTTGTGAAGCTGTTTGTAGAGTCGTTTGGTTTTTATTTGACTCTTTATGTTTTAATGCATTTTTCAAAATGTGAAAGGTGAAATTACCCAAAAAAGATCGATAATAGACTATTTAATGTTTTCGCAGAATGTCTAAAGAGAATGATTAATACCAACGACCTGTTTGTTTCTAAAAATTAAGGACTATCAATAATTTTTATTTTTATTTCTGAAGGCCGCGAGGTCGCCTTCTCATTTTTTATAGCAAGCAAAAATTGTCTTATAGGCGCAGTTTTTTATTTTTGGTATAATTTGTCCAGGTTTTGTATTCCTCTATTACGATCTGTTTAATCTTTCCTGATAATTTTGAATCAGTTCAGATATTATAATATCAGTGAGATATATAGTTTCCCACATGTGTTTAGTTATTCCTGACTGTATAAGATATTCATTTCCTTCTACAATGATTATATATTTTTTGGATTTTTCAAAGACATTCGTCTTCTTTGTCTTCTCGACAATTTTTTAATTATTGTGCAAAGTGAAATGAAGTTACACATTGGAAGTTTTGATGATGCCTCTTAATAGGCATCAGAGTCCCTTTATAGGATTGTCAAAAAAACCAATATCACGAATAACAAAAATAAAAGAAATTTTCTAGCGTGGTTTTTGTATATTAATATTGATCAAAGTTGAACATAAATCATTCATTCAACATAATATCCACAATTTCCAAGATTTTGTCCAATGGAAGGTTGGTCAACAGACTCAGTGCCACAAAACTCATAAGAAATTGTGACTCTTTGTATTTTTAGAGTTTTATAATTTCTCTATCTACTATCTAATATTCTTCACCAATCTATTTCTGTAGCCAGATTCGGTTCGCAGAAATTGAAGCACGAATGATATTTCCAGATATTGACACTGCAGATGAGATATATTGCAACTTTTGTTGTAACAATGAAGGGTTTTCAATTGGTGTACATTTGAACCACATAGTAATAGAGATATATTTTCGTCCACTATCATATAGTTATGTATATGTTTGTGAAATTTTTTTTTCTGTTTTGTTCCCAATAACAGTTTTCAAGTTGATTTGAATGAATTTGGTTGTTTGAGATACTGTCTTCCATTGAAAATTACTGTTTCATTCACCCACATAAGTTTGATTTGCAAAGAGAGCCAGAGAAACGTACTGAGTTCTGAGCAGCGTTGGGATTTTCAGTACTTTAGTACTGAAAGCAGTACTTTTCAAGAATTCATAATACGTCAGTACTTTATAACAAAAAACAGTACTTTTCAACTAGATCTTTTTGAATTATTTATCAGTCAAATCAAACATATGATCAAAAGTAATGAGAAATATCAAAACATATGTAATTTTAATAACTCAGAAGTCACAAAACATTATGACCTAAAAATATAAGAAGAAGAACTGGTCCTTTGCATTGATTCCAGAGGGCTGTAATTAACCTTCAATATGCAATAAATTATTTTTCGTTTCATATTTGTTATTTCATACATGTTCTATTGTTATTATATTGGTCTAGCAGACCAAGATTAATAAGAAGAAGGTATTAGTCCTACTATATTGATACAAAAATAGAAAGAAACCTGTCTCATTGATTGATAATTTTTTTAGCGCCGAATTGGCGTAGTGCCAGTGCTCCCGAATCATGAATGGAAGATCGTTCGTTGATCAGCACCTCGACCAGATATTTTTCTCGAGAGAGAATGTATCTAGTTGTAGTGGGGATGATTCCTGCAATGTTGAATGGCGAATAGCTATGATGTTTGCAGATGGCTTAAGAGGATATTAACATTGCCTACCCAGGTCACTAGGTTGATGACCTAAGCCGTAGACACGTAAAAAAGGGCTATTTTTTATCAAATCAGTTTTCCTATATGACAAACCAAAAAATGCCTCAATCTGCTAGTGGCCTCAGCAACTGGGGCTATTCGACTAGTTGGTAACGGATGTCATTTACAAAGCCAAAGTTATGACATAATTCATGGTTGTCATAACTGTCACAATAATTTAAGCTTTATTTGACTCCATTTTGAATAAAATACTTCTGAATTGTTATTACTTAGTGTTTATTTTTGTTCTTTGTCAGTTGCCCATGAATAATGTGGGTTAAATATTGTGATAATATGAAAAGATATTGACAGTTGATTCAGAAATCATGGTTGCCAATAAGGAATTATGGAAACGGGCCACCACTTTATCCTTATCGAATATCGTCAATTGTTGATAATTTCGTGTTGATAATATACGTTAAACGTGGTGGGTCAGTTTCATAATCATCTAAGAAATCATGGCCATTGTCATTATAGTCAACATTGTCAATGATAATTGTCAGAACTGTTATTTTACCTATGGTCCTTTGATGAATCATATTTGATACATAAAGGCCAATTTGTCTTTGAATTTTTCATAATTCACAACCTGTTAAACACACATATCCCTGCCCTGTATTCAGAACATTTTTTCTAAGGTGTGAGAAATTGATCGATTCAGTACTGTTTACTACAAATTCAGTACTTTATGATGGATAAATTCAGTACCAAAAACAAACTCCCTAGAACAACGCTGGTTCTGAGTGGTGTTGAATTGAAACTCATCGACCTAAAGTCGATGATATTCCATAATTGAAAATCGGAATGCTTTCAGAGTATTTCATTTCTCTTCCTAAGTTGGAGCGAACACCAAAATGTCACTCCATCTAGTGGACGAGCTACTAATCAACTGCATATCCGTAATTTGCCCGATTCCTCTGAATAAGGAAGAAAAACTTTCTATCAGTCAGTGGAGTATGCTTGAAGACTGGCAGTGAACAAATCTAAAGAAATGAACTTTAAACGTTCAAGCCAGTCTCGAATATACCTGCACAGTAGTAGAGACTAGCTGGTCAGTCCATTCAACCTACTGTGTAGGTATATTCGAGACTGGCTTGAACGTTCAAAGTTCATTTCTTTAGAATAATTTTAATGTTTATGGTGTAGATTTTGTTGATGGGCCAACCAGGTAAAATGATCATACAATGCTGATACAACCAGCATTTTAGGCGTTCAGGTTTTGAAAAAATTAGTATTTTGTATATTTTTTATGAATCATTCGTTGAAACTATACAATGCGGAAGATGAACCGTAACACAATATGGAAAAACATATGTAAAGCAGCCCAAACACGTATAGGTATAATATTTTCACACAATATTGCACAACAATGGAATTGAAAATGTGTTTCTGGTATTGAAAGTTTGTGCAATGTTTTTTACACAATCATTTCCTTCTAAAATATATTGCGCAACCCCGTGAATACTGTGCCTTCTGAGATCAATTTTGTACAATATCAGTCAATATCAATAAGTAGAGATGACATCGGAAGATTAATGAAAGATTGGAAAAAAGTTCATTTCGGAATTTGTTTACTTTATAATGGATTTCTGGGCAAATATTACACAAATTACGGAAGAAAAGGATAGCGATATACCGAGTTTTTGTATTTCTTCAATAATGATTTGCTTACTCGTGACATACTAAATGAGACGTTGACGGGAACTCGTGATATATCGTGAAGCAGGTTGTACTCTTTATTAAGCAAAATATCAAAATCGTTTCCATATGAATAAATTATTATCCAATAATATGGAACGTCTATTGGAAGCTGTCAAAATATTGTGAAATAAGTATTGCGCAATAATATTTTCCGTCTATTCGTGGCTTATTCAGTTTTTCATCCTTTTTTTATCGCTATTCTGGTAATGATCAATCCGCAAGGAAAACATACTGTTCTTTTTTCAATAGACGCAAAATATATACCATCTCATCGAATGAAACAGACATAATACTATCGAGAGCATCGTCAAGAAGAATAAATCACCTTCATAAAATCCGAGCATGAAGTTTCATGAATACAATCAATCACAGGATTACAGCTAATAAAAACATTTCTCGTGACTGTTGGCGTCTACCCTTTGCTATACTCCAGCCATCTGCCGCGCGATGCATATTTTTCATCCTTGCTCTTGATTTGATTCCGCTGTCTTTCAATTTCATTTTTCTGGTTTGCGCGATAGCAATGTAGTCCTTGCGAGGCATTGGGTTACCCATATGACGGACCCAACTAGCAATTTCGTATTTTATAATAGTTGCGGAAATGTTTCGGAAAAACAAATTATAAAACTGCATTTCTCCCAGAAATATTTTCAATGTGTTTATAAAACTGCTATAAATGGGAAATTGGCACCGTTTTATAAAACATTATAGTCTTTTTCAATATTTTGTAAGGCCTTTTACAAACACCATAAAATAGTTTTATAAACATTTCGGCAGTTACTATAAAATTTTCCTAACACTCCTAAAAAGTAGTTTTGTAAAGGCTTCTTTCACTGCACTTTTGCAACATACTTGAGCGATACTTATAAAATAATCAGAAGACAATTTTATAAGACTTTTTTAGTAGTTCCAAGTAAGCATTATAAAATATAATACAGCCAAAAACGATAACGATAAAATAAAAAAGTGTTAAACATGTTTCCTTAAAGCCGCAAGAGGTAATTTTGTATTGTACACTAGGAAAATATAATAGATATGTCACCAACTGAAAACTAACAAATAGAAACGTTGAAGCCGTTTTAAAATTTCACTTTTGCACTCATAAAACTGTTGAAGACATTGTTTGTGTTTCGAAGATTGACATTTTTACTGCTAATGAAATTTTATTGACAAATATATAGCCTATTATTAGCAAAATTTACGCGCGCCACTCATTTATAAATGTTTTCGGTAAAATTATTAATTATACAAAAATTCACTCTGTCGACGTATTAGTTTTTAGTCGCAAATTTAACCCACTTTGTTCTAAATAATATAATGTCATAATATCTATGTACTTTTCAGCTGTAAATATTAGTATATGTGCGGTATTTCATATTATCAACTCATTTAATTTCAGTATTCCGGATTGCTATCATTTAAAATGGCGTCGTCCTATGAAATAATTTGGTATCAGTAGCAAGCATTTCAACGTATTTTAGCTACTATGTTACCCGTATAAATCTGTTAAGGAACACTTAGTTCTGAGAGTGATGGTATTGCGGCAGAGTCGGACTACTTTAAAAGTTATAGGTTCCTACAAAAGTGCTTGTATGGATAAAGGATTTCTGTTTTTCGCAAGAAAAAAATTGAAGCACTAAATTAAGTGGGATAGTGTTTGTTTAGTATTTTCAATATACAATGCGACTCAAAAAGCTTCCAGAAAGTTTTTTTATGAAACACCCAGTCATTACTTCTTCTATCTGAAGCACCTCGAACTGAATCTAAACCCAATGCTTTCAAAATATTGAACTCACTTATGGGGTACCTATACTCAATAAAAATCAAATATTTAGAAGTTGCTAAAGAACTAATTTCCGCCACGATATCAATGGTGTCCCACTTGAATAACTGAAAAAAAAATTCTTACTAAACACAACTAAAATTGTGAAGAATTTTTCAAAGCTGTGATTAGGAATCAATGTAAGCTGGTTGCTCTTAAATGCTGCATTTTATTTTTGGTGACAGCAAATAAATATTAGCTAAATCAATTCGATTTTATAACAGTTATATCAGTGTTTTTGAATTGTAGTAAATATACCATACTATAAAATAGTTGGAAAATTATCATTGAAGTGACAATATAGTGATGAGAATAAAATGGTGTCTGAAAGCATTCTAATGAGATAGTTTCATTAAAGCTACAAGAAACAGTTATAAAAGTAGCTTGAAATAGTTTTATAAGTATCATAAAAATCTCACAGAAAAATATTATGAAGCTACTACATAACAATTTACTTTTATAGGAAAATAAGTTTTATAAGTTTTTAATGGTTTTTTAATTTTATTTTATGATAAATTTATGAAACACTTTCATTGCCTACAACTGTATTGTGTTCACGGATCATCTAATATAATCAATTAGCATTTTGGAAGTAATTATAAAATACTAATAAAATAAAACTGTTGCAACACCATGGAATTACAAAACAACTTTGCTGGTTGGGCAAGGACCTGAGGTATTTTTTTACGGTTTTATTTAGTTTACCCTATTTGTTCGTTTGTTTGGGTCAAATTTGGAAATTGAAGTTTGACCCCCATCCTGTTGAGAGATTGATCTGATATTTGATATAGTCAAAGTAAACGATATTGTGCACTCCTAAAGTTGGCTGCATTCTCACAGGCCAAAAAAATCAATATATAGAAATGAACGGGTTGCGAACTATTCCACGTGGACTGTAGAATTGGCGGTTCGTATTTGATAATTTTTACGACCCGAGTTTTATGATTGGCTGAAGAGTCATATAATTGAATTTGAAGTCATGTTACGGTGATGAATATAGACATCGGAATGCGGGGATGGTTATCGCCGTCGTGTTCAGTTTAGGAACTAAAACTGTACGTAAAATAGTCAAAAATAAACCTCATGAACGCAAGACACGATGTGATACAGGATTACGAAAATTTTCAGATGACCTGATGAAATCATTGAAAAAGGAAATATACGACTGTTACAAAAGCTATGAGATTTCTACATCTCAAATTATAAGGAATACATTGAATTTCCGGCCATGACGTGAGCTGCTGTGAAAAAACTCTTCAGAATTGGATAAAGAAACTAGGATTCAGATTTGAAATGATAAATAAACGTCAAGCAGTTACGGAAAGCAGAAGAATAGTGGAATTGCGTAATAAATACTTACAACAAATAACTAAATATAGACGATAACAACAACAAATTTTCTATTTGGACACGTTTTGGTATGACACTCACGACACAGTAACGTAAGGGTGGACTGATGGTTCGAAAATGTGTGAGCCTAACATGCCTGCAAACAAAGGATGTCGACTAATCAGTGTGCATTGCGGATGAAGTGAAGGATGGATCCCGAATTCTTCAAAATTATGTGACTGCAATGTTGACTATCATAAGAACATGGAAGCTGATATTTTACAGAAATGGTTTGAAAACACATTGATCCCAAATTAGGATGCGAATAGTGTAATAGTTCTTGACAAAGCTTCCTATCATTCGCGACAGCTCATCAAAATACCTCATAAAAATTCGAGAAAAGATCAAATACAAAGTTTTTTAATGGATAACAATTTCTATTTTGAAGATTACTATACCAAAAACCATCTACTTGAAGATTTACAGACAAAACAATTTGGAAGAGTGTATGCCCTTGAGACCATTGCTGAAAAGAATGGACACACCATACTGAGACTTCCCCCCTTTTTTGTCTTGTCAATCCCATCGAGTTGATTTTGAGAAAATTTTCAAAAATTTGAAAAGAAGGTAATACACCTAATTGAAGAAGAAGTATCTAAATTACCGAAGGAGACTGGCAAAAAAGGATAAAAAACGTAGTTTTAGTTGAAGTTGAAAAATACTATATGGAGACTGGACACTTCCATATCAATGGTGGAAATAAATTCATTATTGATTGACTTGACATGGCTTGACTAGTACTATAGTAGTACACTATGAAATAGATGCAAATCCAATATAATTGTATCGTATCAAGGACTGAATGGCGTTAGGGTGGCTAAAAATGATACGTCGTTAGCCAGACACCACCTAAGTTTAGGTAAAATGTTGAAACGTGCCGTGAACTGTGTGACATTAGGGTAGACAAAAATTAGAAAGTAAAAGCTTGAAAATGAAATAAGTAAAAAAAATCATGTTGAACGATTTTATTTAAAAAAAAGATAATAATAATGTAGGAAAGGTACTGAAAATTGAAGAATAATTCGGAAGGTCCTTGGTAGCAGTTATCACACCAGCCAGAAAATTTCCCTCAGAACCTTATAAATAGATTGCATAGAGATCATTTAGGTATTCAGTTGTACTATAATAACATTTATTCACAAGAAAGTTGTTTTACCAACAGCAAGTACTGATGTTACTCGTGTCATGCTCATTTGACATCCAAGACCCTATCACACACATACAAAACTTTCATTTGACCAATCCTGGACTATGAAGCCACAATCTACTGCAAGAATTCCCTGAGAAGATCTCACCGCATCGAATCCAACGCAATATCCATAACTTTCCCTTCCTATAACCTTCCCAATATTTGTATAACACAGTAAAAATTACCCCAATGAACTTGAGATTTCAGGAACTGCAAGGTCGATACGCCACTAGAATAATGAGCAGCACCATCACTGCCGCCATCAATAAACTGGCCATCCCCTAGACACCTCGTAGGGGCCCCAGAAGGATTTCGAGGAAGAAGCTTTCGTTCTCCCCAGGCAAAGTCCTGGGAGCCATGGAAGTTCTTCCGGAGCAGATGCAGGACGACCTCGAGAAGTACCCACTGATGATCAGATATTGGACAGAACACAGCCTGAAGTACGATGAAACCTCAGTCTCTCCTAACCCAGACCTGCCAAAATCTGGACCCGTAAAAATGGACCACTGCAAATATACCCGGATATCTACCACAATTAAACAACACTACCCAGAACGCATCAAGAACCTTTAAAACTAACTAATGACTTAAATTGTGATAGACAAATTAGATTGGGATAGATAAGTGTTATGGCTTTGAAGAACCATCTGTAAATCAACCCTAATCCTAAAAAGACTTGAACCCATAATAGGTCCTCCACAACCGATGTTACTAAAAACCCATATCAGAAAAAAAATAAAAGTCTTGAACTTGATCCATCACTGTTATCGATTGTGGTTGTTGGAATAATTGGTTTATCAAAGTGAATTATTCCAAAATGCATAATAGTAATATTAATAGTAACAGCTGATGAACTCGGTTTGGTTTTCGAAACTGAACGAGGTGACCACAACTCTGTCACCGAGTTAGTACTCGTTCAGCAAAAAGCTCATATAAAAGCCGTAGAGATCACCTCAATTTGCGAAAACACATGGATAAGCCAATGCAAGGGGTCTTCTTCAATAATATTGGAGACCTTGGCTTATCAAAGCGCCTGACTTTCGCTTTCCTCAGGTCGAGTGGACTGAAGTAGGAAACTGAGGGGTTCATCATGGCTTGCCAGGATGGTGTCTTCAACACCTCAGTCTACCGCAGTCGCGTGATGGGTATAGAGGTTCCTGACACAAGGTGTAGGGCCTGCCGCGAGGCGCCCAAGACCATAACGCACTTGCTATCAGCATGTTCAGCATATGCGGTATTGGCCTATATCCATCGACATAACGCGGCCCTAAGAGTGGCATAATACCATCTACGGCACTCTTACGGTATTGACGAGACATTGGTGTTGACCGACGTTCCGAGGGATATTGAATCCGTTGTGGTGAATGAGAAGTGTCGAATTTATTTGAACTATTCGTTTCCCACCCTCAGGCTCATAGAAGCTTATAAGCCTGATGTAGTCCTTCTCGACCACCAGAGCAAGACAATATTTGTCGTGGAGTTTTCAGCTCCTGGCGAGACGAAAATCGTTCGAAAAGAGAAGGAAAAACGGAAAAAATATCGAGATTTTCTTTTAGAACTCCGCAAACTCTATCCAGACCACTTTGTCAAAATGGTTGTTCTGATTAGTGGAGTCCTTGATGGTCCTACCGCACTAAGCCAGACAGACTAAGAAGGCTGTCATTCTTGTCTCACTGCGCTTGCTCAGGGTATATGATTCTCGGACCCAATGATTACCCACCCTACGGTGTGAGGAGTGGTCGTTGGTTGATAATGCTGGCGCGTCCTCCTGATTGTATCGGGGCTTCAAGGGATATAGCCTGACCAGCGCATACTTCGGTAAAAAAAATATTTATTTGACTACGTTACATAATACAATATGTTTGTAGCAAGTCATGTTTGCCTTCACATTTAAAATTCAAAAGTTGAAATTTAAAAACAAATAACAATTACATATGTAAAAACTTTGAAAATAAAAAAGAAGTAGTTACTTGATAGGAACAATGTCTCAACAAATAATTTTTCAATTTTCTCTTGTAAGTATTTAGACTGAGTTTTTTGAAATCTTGGGGCAAAATATTGAACAGAGAGTAATCTATGATTTTTTTTGCGATGAGTGAAGACGAAATCAATTTATTCTTATGTGGTGAGCGTTACGTGTGTTATGTTCGTGGATATGACATTGTTTCGCCATGGATGGTTTCTTCTTATGGATACCAATAAAAACGTAATGAATAAATGAAGTTGGCAATGGCATAATTCTGATTTTTTTCAAATATTCTTGACGGTGATCCCTGTATCTAATATTAGCCAGCACTCTCAATGGCTACTTTTGCATCCTAAATATTTGAATGGAATGACATGAATTTTTCCAAAGTTGTACATAACTAATATGGGAGTGAAACAGTGAAAAATATAAGGTTTGTCAAAATATTTGCACTAGCGATATACTTCAATTGTCGAGAACCCGAAAGTTTTCTCTTCAGTTGAGAAATATGTGCAGACCAGTTGAGTCTATTATCCAATGTAATGCCCAGTAATTTAACTTTATTAGTTTCACAATTAGAGATAATTTGATTATTAGCAAAAATCTGGATGAATTGTGTCTTCTGACAATTGAGTTTCAGCTTATTAGACAGAAACCACTGATTAGCACTATTAGATTAGCACTATTAGATACCACATCGAGATGGGACTGTAGCATATCATTGTTTTTATCCAACAGAATGAAAGTGGTGTTGTCCGCAAAGAGAACCGATTTGAACAGCATCATATATTACCACAAGGTATTCACATAAATCACAAATAAGAGCGGGCCCAAAACAGATCTTTGCGGAACGCCATGCTTGATAGTTTGAAAAAGTGATATGGTACCGTTGAGCATCAGTGCTTGTTGACGATTAGTAAGATATGTTCTTATAAATGAAGCGGAATACCTCTATCTCCGTAATAATTTGATTTTTCCAACATAATTTCATGTGAGACACATTCAACCGCTTTCGACAGGGCACAAAGCATCAACGCAGTGTGACTACCCTGCTCAAGTTCCTCAATCACGCCAGACACGACGTCGAACATATGTTTAGTAGTATAACAGTATTGTAAGTGAAACAGGAAATTATCAAGCTACGATTTCATAACTGCAGAGATGCAGAAGTTTCAGTTGTTAAGCTGGAACAACTCGTGATTATCAACTGTAATACAAATGTCGACTTCTTCAAACAGAGCCTGGGATCTGGGATCTCAACCTAACTGAACAGCTATTTCAAATTGAGCTACAATTTCAAATTACCTAGTTTGTGCGAAACGAACATATTCCATTATGAATTCCTAGTGTTCTCAGGAATATTACTTTTTGCAATGTAATGCCATTTCCAACGGTAACTGATGTGTCATCAAAAAAGTCCCATGTGAAATACACCTATCATTATCGAACTGTTCAACAGACGCGTGCATTGTTTTTGTTTCCATTCAGGTAAAGAAGGGACGATTTCCTGCCAGTAATCTATTTTAAATTGTTAGGAATGCGTCTGTGGTTTCATGCACTAATTTCATAAAACGCTGTATTTTTTATGAAGTTCAGTTGACTGAAGTCAAAGTTTCTGCGATGTATATAATTTGAAAAGCGAACCATTGCAAGTTATTTTTCAGAGAATATTCATGAAATATTCACCTACATCTATTCAGGTTTTTAAACTCAAAAATAGTAGCCCCAGTCTTCCACAGCGAGGTTCAAAAGTTGTTTCATTTATTTATGAAGCAATAATCTCTTACGACCAGATACGAGTATAGCCTCTATTAGCACAGTATTAATTGAAAATACCCGTTTTGACGTAATAAGTTGCACAAAAATCTAAATACAAACCATTCCATGAATTATTATTGAGAATATAACATTTTCAAATTGAAAGGGGTATGTTTTTAGAAGAACTTAATTTTTGGAGAAGAAAGGTTTTGACTTTCTATTTCTTCGTCTTTATAGAACAAAAACGTGGGAATTTTCCAAAGAAAGGAATGAATCGTAGAATGAAATCTTCACCTAGATTCGAAAATCTTGCAGAGGAGACACAAACCGGAAAAAATTCCCCTTGAAACAATTACTTGCATATGAACATTGAATTACACGAAATATAAAATATTTTCAAAACTACTATTTTTATATGCAAAAAATATTTTTCTCTACCCAGTTTGTATACTCTAAACATTCGTTATGGAATTGAATCAGATATCATTAACAGGATTGCTACACAATATAGTTGATGAAAGAAGTAAAATTTGGGAAAGCAAAGTTTTTGGCTTTCTACTACTCTATCTTGATACAAAAAAAAGAAGGATGAGGGAGTCTTCCAAAGAAAGGAAGGAATTAACTCTATACATGGATGTGTAGATCATGCAAAGAAGTAACTTTCAGACACAAACTGAAAGAAAGTCCTCCTGAAACTGCTTTTTTTTGTATCAAGATGGAGTAGTTGAAAGCCAAAGACTATAAGTGACTACCAGAAGGTTTAAAGGGTGCCATTAATGGTTTCCATTCGAAAAGCCGAGTTCTAGTAAGCGATGCGAAATCGGCTGCCTCGAATTCACCTGAACACCCTCACAGACAGCGGCGATTTTTCCGGAAGATATTTCGTTTCGTCGACCGACGGCTGTTAGTCAATCGTTCACTGAACCAGTGGACTCAAATTTATCCACCACAATGAGAATTGTCCTTTTGGTAGGACGATTATGGCGACCGTAAAATGGACGAAACAATTTCATTATTTGCAGGTGTTGTTGAATGCCATATCCATCTATGGCAAAATAGACTGAATGAGTAGCAACTAAATTGGCAGATGTAGCTACAACAAGATGACCGTATTCAATTATCAAAGTTCGAAAATCCCTGTTGGAAAATTCCATATATACCACAATGGTGTATTATTTCTCGTGAACAATTCATCTTGTTTGATTATAAAACCATTCTGATCAGCCCCTAAGCACATATTTATCTTATATTTCAAATCAATAACGATATTTCAAATCAAGAGCGCTTCTAAAATGAAAAAATTAATAGTGACCTAACTGCCAGACCAATACATCAACCCATAAAAAAGAAGTTACAGTTTGCGTGCTTTCTATTCAAATAAAACGAAATCTTCTTCTACACTCCACTACCACTAATTTGGCTCGCCCCACATGGAGGAAATATAAAAACACATTTCATTTAATTAAAAGACAGAAACATTAGCAGTTGCTCTCGCGGTCGTGAGTCCGTATCCGACCAGGTACACCCACTTATAAATGTCCCCACATGTTGCACAATAGTTTCGCAATTATCTCAGACCCGTCTGAAAATACGAGGTCCCTATGTCCGGGGACTGCGCTGCCATAAGGGAATACATGTAATGGCCGTGTAGACTGCAAAAATTATTTTAATTACTAGGTGATGATATTAATGTTGAAACATGTACAATGCATTCGCAAATTGAATTTAGGGTATCCCTGCCTTTGAAAACTATTTTTCTTGAAGAAGAAGAAGAATTGATGGAAAATTATTTGAATCCAATGAACTAAGATGCCATTGCTGACAGTTTTTTTTTGGCAGACCTTCATCTCAAATATTCAGTTGAGACTTTTCAATCGTTTTCCTATGAAAAAAATATTCGAAATGGGCGAAATTTCAACAGCAATAAACTTTGTTTATAATGTTATTGGAAATAAATATGCGAGCTTGAAAGAAAACTGCAAATGAAACCAACAAAAAGATTTCACTTCTTTGAAAACAACTCTACCAATAAATCCAGGGACATATGGAAAATAATACATCTCGGAAGAAATGTGAAAACTGCTGTAATGCAGCCTTCGAAAATTTGTCGATAATTTTGCTACTGATGCAGAAGAAGTTATAAAAGAACTGCCTCTTAGCGATGTCAATTCTAGTGACTTTTCGTCGTTTGTCTCTGCTCCAGGAGCAGGTCTGCGACCTTCCGCAGACCACAAATTGACAAACAGAATTGTTGAATTCGGGACGAAACCAATCCACATGAGATCAAAGAGCGTCCAATTCACCCCAAAAAGATCACTGTTTGGTAGGGATTTTGGGATGGTGGCGTCATCAGTCCCAATTTCTGAGAACGATGTTGGCCAAGCTATCACTGTTATCGGTGAACACTATAGGTGGAGGACTACCAACGTCTTTTGGCCTGAATTGGATGATCTGGATATTTTGGTACAACAGAACGGAGCCACGTGCCACACAGGTTATGCCACATTGGATATTCTGCACGACAGATTTGAGGGCATGGTCATCTCACGTAGAGGTGATATGAACTGGCCACCGGATAGTGTAATTGGATTCCGTTAGACTTTTTTGTGGAATTTTCTTGAATCGCAGGTGTATACACCACTGCAGTCCTCAAAGCTAATATAAGTATTTAATGATTATTCAGCTGATTCACTGATACACTGGAGCGCTCAGTTATGGTATCATGTTATGGTATCAACACGACATGACATGACGTGACATGCTGTGATATGACATGATATGACACGATATATGATAGTACGATATGACATGACATATCATGCCATGACAGGAGACGACATTACACGACATGATATGAGATGGCACGACATAGCACGATAAGGTACGACAAAGCACGACACGGCACGGTATGACACGGTATATTATGAAATGACGTGACACAATATGACATGGCATATTATGTTGTAATATGATATTATACGATACAACCTGACATAATATGGAATGACATAACACGACGTAATATGACAAGACACGGCATCACATTATACGAAACGTTACGACACGACACTACATGACACGACATGGCATGGCATTACCCGACACGACTCGACAAGATACGATACGACACGACATGACATGACACAATATGACACGACTGCACATGACATGCGATGACGCGATATGGCGGCATGTTATGATATGACATGATACGACATGATCTGACGTAACACATGACGTGATATGAGATGACACAACAAGGCACGATACGACACGATGCGTTGTTGGACGCATGTTCTCAATGGAAAATGTTCCTCCTGACGAAAATCAAGTATTTTTCATGAAAGAGCTCTAAAACAACGCATTTTAAACTTATCATTACAAACTTTTTCTTAAAAAAATATTTAAATACTTAAAGAAAGAGAAATGAAATAATGCATTCAACATTTAAAGGGATTTGTTTCTATTTCACCATTTGGCTACATCGGTTATAGCTAATAAAGGACAATGAATCTGTTACCTGTATGAGACACACAAAGATGACATATTTTAGAGGCGTGTTGTTTTGTTTACTTATGATCCGAGTTCCGAGACATTCTGTTACATATGACATTTTATGCACCTAACTTATCTTCCTCTATATAAATAAATAACGAAACAACTGTTCTTTATGTGGCTTGTAGACATGGTATTGAACTATAATTTATATTTTGTTGATTTATAAAAATACTTTTCCATTTTTCAATTAGAATATCTAGGTACGTATGAATTATTTCAACTTAATACAGGCGCTGTTGCCAATATTTGAATTAGAAACAAATCTTTTAAAAATTAAAACCTAACATTTGAAACATCAGTTAGAATATTTTTCGAAGTGAATTTGAAAAACTCATGAATTAAACTCAACTTTATTTTGTTCAAACTTGCATTTGCTGTAATAACCCCAATTGAGAAACATTCACCATTGTCTATAAGTTTTGAGAGTCAGCCTAGCACTACTGATGAGACCTATAGCGGGTCGAAACAGCTTTATTTGGGCTTCAGTTTTCTGATAACTTGCATTGTTTGAAGATTTTTCTTAAGGACTTTGAAAAAATTCCAAGAGATTTTTCCGATATATGCAATTTTTTGGTTACTTTGAGTTGAACCCTCTAATTAACAAGCTATTTTTTAAGGACAAAACACAAGCACTACAGAAAAATCCTTAAGGCGCTCCAAGATCGGTGCCTGTGCGAAAGTAGCCATCCACGTTGGATTTGAATCGCTGAAGATTGAATTTATCTGGATAAACGTTCCCAGGAAGTTTATATCACATAAACTCAGTTCGCCAACAGTGAAGTTCGAGGTGTACTGAGTTGAACCTCAAAACAACGAGCAGTTTATAATGGATTTACACACATCGTGAATACCTACACCGTCCTTTTTATGAACCACATTTTGACTGGGAATGATTTTTTCAAGAAATAAAAACATTGTATTCATTGTGAAAGACATAGGTTTGTTTGGTTGAAACTTTGACAGTTTTACTGGCGAATGAGTCGAAGAGCATCGACTTTCAGAAACAAAAGTAGAATCAGTCAAACAATCTATTTCCGGACTTATTTCGAATGAAACCCCAAAAAAATGGTTCCATCAACCCTAAGATAGATAGATAGATAGATAGATATTTATTGGCTACGTTATATACATGAAATATTTGTAGCAAGTCAAATAGGAACATATTCACACTCGTGTTCTTGAAAAATTCATATAAATATACCCACACACACATATATACACATATACATACATATATACATGTATATAGAAACATACACTGTCGTAAAACAACTAAAACTAATACTTAGAAAATATACAAGTCATTTCAAAAGTTCAGTAGTTGGCGTACTCATATATTCGTCAATCGAATAAAAACAGTTTTGTATTAATAAATTTTTTATTGTCGCTTTAAAGTTTGCTGGTCCTAGTTTCTTAATTTCCGCTGGTAGTTTATTATATATATCCAAATCGAGCGAATTTTTTTTTGATATTCCTAGTCTAAACCTCCTATTCAATAGAGAATCGCCATGCCTAGTGTTATAATTATGGTTTGAACTATTTGTGGAAAAAGTGTGGCAATTTTTATGGATCTCTAATAAACATTGAAATATAAATATAGAGGGAACTGTCATAATTCCTAATCTTATAAAATGAGATTTGCATGAATCTCTAGGACCCAATCCTACAATGATTCTGACCGCACGTTTCTGCATCACAAAAATCCTGGAAGTATGGATAGAGTTACCCCAAAGTAAAATTCCATAAGTCAGGTGGCTATGGACCAGAGAAAAGTAGGATATCATGAGTATATCTGTGCTGACAGATCTTTTCAGTCTTCTCATGAGAAAGAGTTGACAAGCCAGCTTCTTCGAAAGAATATCAATATGATGGGACCATTTAAGTGACTGGTCTAAAGTAATACCTAATAGCTTCACAGACTGATTACTGTTAGATGAAAAATTGGAAGAAAAAATCAATTTCTGTGTTTTTGATTGGTTTTGTGTCAGACCATTCGGTATTAACCATTCCTCGATCTTTTCAATCAAGGTTTCATCCTTCTGTTTCAAATTGAGAAGATTCGAGTCCGAGAAATAAAATGTAGCATCATCTGCATATAAAAGCCCCTTCACAAACTTAAGGTGATCAAATATATCATTGATATAAATAATGAACAGAAGTGGTCCTAGAACCGATAAAAACCGATAAAAGCAATCCCCGGACTGGGTCAACTTTGAAGTAGATGATAAGAATTATACAGTATCGCCTTATTTTACCCTCAATGATTCGACTAAATATCCACACTCTAAACTAGTTACATTTCTCTCAATAAAATGACCACGGTTTAGGCGAATATACAATTCTGAACTCTCAAATTTGGTAAAAATATAGGCATATGAATGGAAAGGGGTGAGTTGTACAAGTTGCTGTTAACTATGGGGCAGGCAAGCGGTCTGCTTTTCGATGGCGCGCTTCCCGTGTAGAACTTCCGGTTCGTACAGAAACAGTGGCACCCGGAAAACAACAATTTTGATTTTTTGTTGTTCGATGTTGAAAGAAATCATGGGAGATCATGGAGATAACCGACTTCTGTCATACATTTCCGTTGTATAATAGTAAAAACTATCGATTCGCAAATTGATGTCAGTAATAAGAAACGGTCTACTTTGTTTTTTCCCTCAACTATGTACTTTACAAAAATTGTTTTGGAAGATGTTCTAATGATGATGATGACAAGATGGTGATGCTGCGGGAAAGTGTCAAGGCTATATTCGTAAAATTTTCCTTACATTACATTAGAATCATCGAAAGCATAGTTATTTGACAGTAAATGTAAAATGAAAATCACTCGTTGAGGTTTCATCAATTAGAATGTAGAAATACATTCGAATATGATGGAAACAATATTCAAATTGATAACTGATGATAATTTTATTCATTGTGGCCTCTGAATGAAGCAGTTTTATGTGGCTGACCGTGACGGATTATGATGAATAAGAGTTTCATATGATTTTAAGGAAAATGTTATTCTTGATGGTGATGCTTCATTCTCAAGAAATATTACATGTTCATGATAGGGTGTTACACATATTAACTTCAACTGAAATTTCAGAAACTTTTTAGATAACAATGCTTCCAAGCGTCTTCCAAGATCTTTGTTGTAGTGACCTCTAAAAATCATTGGATATTCCATTCAGTGAATTTACATGAATTATACTCCAGACTTCTTTCATTTTTTGAAGTCATAGCTTCTTAAGGTAGGGTAAATCATTTCCTTACATAATGCGTAACGGCTCTAGTCTTCCTCTCACGCATACGTCAGCGGAGGGCAGGCTCCTCCTCTTTCTTGGGACAAACGCTCAGTATTTAGTGTGCGATAGACATGTAATGTTGGCAGTATTATAAAAATCTAACTAGCAAGCACGTAATATCCTTTTATAATGTGAAACGTGGCTTGATAATGATAATACTAATTTTGTGTATGTAGGTACATTATTAGTATCATTATTAAATCCTACAAAAGTAACAATTGGTTTATGGTAGCTATAATATAAGTACATACATAAAATAATCATTCGAAGATTTCATTAATAAATAACCCTTCCTTACATAAGCATATTAATATTCATTAAATTCAAATCATAACCTAAGATTTTCTCAGGTTAAACGATTTTAATATTGAATAGTTCAATCTTAGTTCAGTTTAGTTTGAGTTATCACTTCTGTCGGGCGTCCCGAGACCAACACGGTTTTTGCACTGAAATTTTAGACTTCAAATCGACAACTCATAAAATGACGTACAACATTCCAACAAAAATATAAAGATTCGCCTCATTCAACTTTCGCATTTGTTCGTCGGTAGTGCATAAAGATTCCAAAAAATATTCAATGTCGTGAACAAGAAGATATATCGTGGGATACAAGTTTGTTTTGTTGGGAAAGAAAAGTTGTGGCTTTCTACTTCTTCATCTTCATACAAAAATATGGGCACCTGATTTCGATCCCTAGCGGGGCACGCTTAAAGTATGTGCTCTGCTGTTTCATCATTTTCCAAACATAGGCGACACATACTGTCTTCCGACAGTCCAAGTCTCTGCATATAATGATTCAAATGCCAGTGACCTGTAAGAAAGCCTGTTAGACATCGTAGTTAATCCCTACTGTAGTCCAACAAATGTTTGGTATCAAGCTTCGGAGGGTGAATAAACGCCTTGGAGTGAGTCAATCATGAAAGAAATTGCCAGAAGTACATGAATCGTTTTGCTTCGCCTGGGCCGTTTTCTGTAAAGCCTTCGGCTACCAGGCAATTGCACCATAAGTGATCATGGATCTGACAATCATCACATAAATCCAATGGATTTGTTTGGGACCTAAATCCCAAGTTTTACCACAAATCATTCGACATGTCCATAGGGTGCAAAGAAGTAACTTCAAGAAGAAAAACTTGACAAAAAGGTTTCTCATAAATATTGAATCACATGTAAGAAAAAGAACATCCAAAACAACTACTTTCACATGAACATTGAATTTAACGAAAGAAAAAATTATTTCGAGATAACTTATTCAATATGAGCATTACTTTCAGTATAACTCTATGTTCATATGAAAGTATAAGTATGTTTTCAGTATAATTTAATGTCCATATAAAAGTAGTCGTTTCGAAAGTTCTTTTTATTTCGTTTAATTCAATGTTTGTGTGAGAGTAGTTGTTTCGAGAAGACTCCTAAAAATGTACCCCATTCAATTTAAGTTTGTCTCATCATATCTCCGACCGTTGTACATTTGATTCCGTATGAATATTTCTGATGTGAAAAATTAAAAAAAAAGTCCCATGTGAAATTATACAATGAAATGCTCAAATTATTCAATTGCAAAATCCATATATGACATTGCTATAGGTGGAGTTCGGTAGAAGTCGGTTCTGAGGACATTGATATTTTCAACACGGTAAAAATGGTTTTTAAAATTTTTTCGAAACATGATTGTGGAAAATGTATGTGATGTAAATAGACCTTGTGATGCTCAACAAACTCTGTTCAATGATTTTTCCGATATTTAAAGTTTTTTTTGTCGAAGTCTATGACAAATTTCCGGAATCAGGAGGAAACATGTTCAGGTAATTTTCACGGATTTGTCTGATACCTTCATTCATTGAAGAAACGGTATTGATGATGAATTGGCGAGCTGAGGACTAACGAGGTCTCACCTTTTAAGTAGAGAAACAATTCCATTTGTTTTGTATATATTGGAAAAGTCATATTATATACAATTTTTCATATTAATATCGTTGTCAATTCCGAAATACTAAATTTCCATAATAAATTGAAATCCCTTCTCGTTTCTGTTTCCTATTTTTGCGAATGATATACAGTGTGTAACAACGAAAACTTAACAGAGCCGTTTTTGAATATAAAAAGTAAATTTTACAAAAAACTCGGACACGTCGATTACTAATTGAATGGGGACACCTTTCAGATTAATCATATTATTTGTAGTACGCACCCCCTCGGGGGGGTGCGTCCGACGACCCTTAATTAGATAGGGAAAGTAGGTCGAGTGGCACCTCGTTTTAAAGGTCTTTCAAATACCTTTACAACTCTGTTAAAAGAAAATTTTTGTAACGATTAGTTTTCGAGATAGTTTGAAGTTAAAATTGCCATGTTAATAATACATTAAACAGACCATTCGGTAACTTGTATGCCTAAATAAAAAAAAATTTCGAGCAGTTCTTCTTATGAGTTTTTTTAAAATGAAATCCCTGTTTTAAAATCAATACCCACTCCTCTTCTTCCAGTTTTCATTAGTACATCGTTCGTTTGTTTTGTTTAAAAGGGTCGTGTATTGTTATTTATTTAAAAATGCCTTACACTACTGCTGAAAGGGTTTCAGTTATTGCTTTATTTTTTGGCAACGACCAAAATGCTAATAGAACATCAATTTTATTTAACGAGCAAAACCCTGGTAAACACCTAAGCAGAAATCACGTTCTGGATTTGGTCACAAAATTCAAGGAGACAGGTTCGGTTTTGAATAAGAAAATAAATATTTAGAGAAGGATAGTGAATGACGATAATGCGATTGGAGTGATTGGTCAAGTCATCGCCAATCTCAGGTTAAGTACCAGAGGTTTATCAGCAATGACCGGAATAAACCATATGAGCGCATGGAGAATCCTTAAAACCACAAATTCCATCCTTACAAAATTAAACTTGTAATGAACTCAATGAGGATAATTTTGACCGAAGACAGGAGTTTTGTGAGGGCATGAGTGAGAGATTAATGCAAAATCCCGAGCTGCTTTATAACATCTGTTTTTCGGACAAATGCTCATTTTATTAAAATGGCTGCGTGAACCGTCACAATTGACGTTATTGGTCGGATGGAAACCCAAGACAATACGCAGAAATACATACCCAACATCCCCAAAAGTTGAATGTCTGGGGCGGAATATTAGGCAATCATATTATAGGTCCATTTTTTATTGATGGAAATTTAACCGGTGATTCTTAATAACAACTTCTTGAAGAAGCAATACAACCTCGTATAGCTGAAATAATTGAGCAGGATCCAAGATGTCAAGATGAATTTATTCATTTTCAACAAGACGGTGCACCACCCCATTATGCCCAGCAGGTTCGAAATTTATTGAATAATCATTTTGAAGGACAATGGATTGGCAGAAGAGGTCCAATTGAATGGCCAGCACGATCACCAGATTCAACACCACTGGACTACTTTTTGTGGGGATATTTAAAGTCTAAAGTTTATGCTACACAGCCAGCCAATTTGGATGAATTACGTCGTAGAATGGTTGATGAATGCCGAGCTATAACTCCTGAGATGTTGAATAATGTAAGAACAAAATTCGAACAAAGTCTTTGCATGGAGCAAAATGGCACACATTTTGAACATTTACTCTAAATTTCCTATGTGAGTTATCCTTATTAGGTGTTACTTTTTTTGTGTGTGCTTTAAAAACAATTATTGGGATTTATTAACCCTAAAACAGTTTTTTAAACTTTTCTGTGTCATCAGCATTCAAGGAAATCAGCAGGTTGTATTCGTTGTGTAGGTAAGTTTTTAGTATGACTCACTTTTTTATCAAAAGCATGAAATATCCACGTCAAAAGGCAACCTTCATAAGAAGGTGCCACTTAATTTACCTAAAATGTAAGGGTGGTAACCAACCCCATCCCCCGAAAAAAATCTCCTCGTAATGAACAAATAATTCTTATTTTTTTACGAAATCAAATGGACACGTATTAGCAGGTTGTCATACAAAGCCAACATTTATTTTTTTTATGAAAGTTCTGAACGTAAATTGTACCTTAAAAACAATTTGATTTATTTTAAAAAGAGTTGAACTCAATAAAAATACCTTTAAATCTCCAAATTATCTCGAAAATTAATCGTTACAAAAATTTTCTTTTAGCAGAGATAAAAAGGTATTCAAAGGACCTTTAAAACAAGGTGCCACTCGACCTACTTTCCCTATCTAAATAAGGGTCGTCGGACGCACCCCTCCGAGGGGGTGCGTACTACAAAAAATCTGATTAGTCTGAAAGGTGTCCCCCTTTAATTAGAAATCGACGTGTCCGAGCTTTTTTTTAAAATCATACTTTTTATATTCAAAAACGGCTTTGTTGTGTTTTCGTTGTTACATACTGTATAGACAGACATGTGGAAAGAAGAATATCACGATTTCAATTATTTGAAACAGTATGCTACTTTCAAAAGTGATCCTTTTCATTACGAGCCGCCACTGTTGGTCAAGGCTTGTCCAACACATGCAAGTAAAGTACGGGAATATTAATGTCTTGGAGTACCGCGTTCTTACCACCCTTCCACAGGGCCTGACCAGCGCGTAGATCATGCATCCACCCCAGCCATCCCTTAACTCACTGCCGCCCGATTTTATTGCTTAACCAAATATAAATTAAATTAACTACTGCTTCAGTAAGCAATTAAGAATTAAGGGAGTTTGGCGCTAGGAGGAATAAAAAGCGATTTAGATGACTTTTATTTTGGATGCGCATTCGAATATATAAATCTCCGCGTTATTTTGCGGTGACGATGCTTCTTTTCCTTCTTTTCGGTCTGGTCTTTGTTTCCGGTTTGTTTAGAAATACTGCTTTTGTTTACCTATAGACGGTTTCAGTTTTGGGAGAATTTCAGTTCACACTGCCGGGCATAAAATTAGGGTCACTTCATAATTTGGAATTATTTTAAATTTTCTTAGTTTTTTTCGGATTCCTTCCTGAGGCCACATATTTTACCAAGATCTGTAAAAAATATGCTTGCTTCTCGGTTGCCCAAATTTATTTCTTGATATTGAAAATGAACAATTTCACTTCAGTATGCTCGGAAATGTTTGGTAGAAAAAGAAAAAATCTGAGGGCTTCAGTAACGACTGTCATCTCCTTTTGGAGTCATAATAATAATATTATTTATTCAGTAGAACACAGGATTACAAAAGAAAATAAAAAATATCAAATACGCTACACCATTTCCTATGCAAATTGAAAAGGTGGAGTTCATCTTGAGCACCTGGAGTGCACAAATATGGTCTTCTACTCAACCTTTGGACAAGCAGAACAAAAGATCGCAAACAACTAATGAAAATTGGATAAAACTATAGATATATGTGCTAATTCAAATAATCGCTTTCTAGATATTAGAGGATTTCATAAATTCAAACAAATGTTTTCGAAAGGAGGAGAATTTCATATTCTTGAAATCGATAGTATTGTAAGTGGTCGATATATTCCCACACAGCACCAGATATTCATGGAATATTTCCTGTATGTCATAAAACGAACGTATATATTCCAAATATTCATAGAATATTCTTGGAATATATACATGCCTTTAGAATATTCATAGAATATACTTGAATGAATATGGCAGGATTATTCCCGAAAGAATGTGCATAGAATGTCTATAAATGGATTATTCTCCCTTGAATATTCTAAGAATATTCTCGATCGAATATACCATATGGTATATTCTTAGAATATATCTCCACGGTATATTTTGGAATATTCTATACAATGGAATTTTGAATTGTCTTATAATAACGTATTCAAATAATTCAATATTATTGAAAACAAAAATATTTGAAGATCTTAATTGAATGCATAACCTAATCTATATAACCCTGATAGTGTTAACCAGTTTTTGAACTCAACGCGAAGATTCTGGATGAATTGCTCCAACAGCAACTGTTGGAAACGACAAAAAAATTTGAATGGGCCAATAAATGAACCAATTGCATCAATAAATTGGTTAATTCTCATCCTATTTGTCTTTTTGTATTTGAAATTATTCAATTACAAAGCGAAAAATCCTGGCAACAGAGAAATGGGGAAGTGAAGAATTGGAGTAAACGTTTCTCATTGGTCAATTGAAGTGTAGCGCGCGACAGTCGAATAAGCTCTGTGAAAGCGGCTGTCCCTTAACGCTTGGTACCTTTGCATTAAGATGTCTAAAAACCCCTTTGCATTAAATTCGACATTTGATTTAACATGGCGGTTGACGTGGCAGGTTCGCGTGTGTAATGCAGGGTGTATTGCTGTTATTATCAAAGTATAATTCTGTCACGTTCAGTGTACCATTTATAATTTGGGGTTGTCCAATTTGCAGTACAGCGAATAGTTTGATTTTGGATCTTCAAACAGGAGAGTTGCATCTATTCAGTCTTCAAGAAAAGTAAGTAAAATGCAATAGTATCGATAGTAAAGTCATGGTGATTACCCTACTATACCTCATTTTAGGCTCGAGGAGAGTTGGTGTGTGGGATTTGTTGGTTTGACTAAGTACATGTTTGAACTAGAGTGATTTCAGTTGTGTATCTTCAATAGATAAAAGTAAGTGAATGACACATTCTTTTGTATCACTTGTTTTCATAATTTTTATCACTCGTTTTCAAGATAGTATCAATTTGCCCAAAAGGATCCAGAGTGGTGCCTGGTACAGGCAGGTGCGCCAAGGAACTGAAAACGTAATGAGTACTTTTCAACAAGACAATGCAAGTTGCTCTCCAAGTCATAAAATGTTGTAAATGTTCATGAGTAACCTATGCGAAAAATATCTATTTGATTTTCATTCCAGTTTTATTGTGCCACTTTCAAATAGTGATAATGAACGTTAATGTACATTTTGTTCCAGGTATTACTATTGAAGCACTGGCTGATGCATTGTTGGACAAATATAAGGAAAACTATTCTGGTGAGCAAGGTTTGGATAACTTTAAGTATGTGAAATTCATTGAAGAACCCATCATACCACTCATTTTGAATACTTCATTTGTGGGTTCATTTTTTGAAGTGAGAAACCTAACCTAACCTATATCTTGATTGAATACATTTTTTCTTTTTCAATGAAATGATATATTTATTATTTTTTAATTAGTGCTGATGAATTCACAGAGTTGTTATTTTAGTATATTTTTTTGTATACATTTGTTTGAGAGTAGGAACATCCTAATTTGAATACATTTCTAATATTTGTAATATGACAGTATTCAGGAATATTTTATTCAGTGAATAAATATTTTGAATTGGATTTTTTATTTTTAATATTGGTTGAAACGTCAGATATTTCAGTCTATATTGTTTTTAAAATATATTTGTTTATGAATATTATGTGTTTTATTACTTGTGTGAATCTTGCATCAAAATGCAATATATACATGCCTAATAGCGTTTACTCGTCACATTCTTGAAATATTCTAAATATTCCTAGAATATTCATAAAATATATTTAAAGAATATTCTTTGGTGTTTCCCTATTGTATATTCCTACAATAAACTAAGAATATCCTGAATATTTTATGAATATTCCTCGGTATCTATTCCTGGAATATTATTAATAGAATATACCTTACATATTCTAAGAATATTCTAAGATATTCCAAGAATATTCCCAAGGAATATTCTTAAAATATATCAAAGGTTCGCCAGGAGCACTTCCAGGGAATATTCTCCAGAAGATATATATATATATATATATATATATATATATATATATATATATATATATATATATATATATATCCATGGCACATTCATAGCATAATACAATATCCTTAAATGTATATTCATGAAATATACCTGGAATATCTATTGCTATGTGGGTTATAGGAAAAACTTCTCTTAAACAATGATGATTTGTGGATTGGTGGTGTTATAGTACCTTTCGATCTTCGATATTGAGATTGTGAACGTCAGTGCGGAAAACAATCTTTCTATAAAGGTAGGAGGGAGTTTGGGTAGTAATTATTTCATGATATAAGGTGGAGCAGTGAAGTTTTCGGCGATATTTCATATTTAGCCACCCGGCTTCTCGTAGCTTATGACTGATAGGTTGACGCCTACGAATACCATAGATGAAGTGGTGACAATAGTTTTGGATTTTCTGGATTTTTTGCGTAGATGTTGCCGTAAGACAAGAGCTATAGACTGTATCACAATAAGTAAAGGTAGAAAGAACTAGAGATTCGCAAAGTATTCATTTTAAGATTCAAATTCAAGGTTGCTCCAGATCTAAACATTATTTTCAAGTTCCAGATACTTTTACGAATGCATTCCGATATATGCTTTTCAAATCGTAAGGAGTAATCTATCCAGAGCCCAAGATCCTTCACAACATCACAAAACTGTACAGGAATGTTATTGATAGTAACACAAACATTTCTTTGGCGAAGAAGTCTGTCATTTCACCTCCCGAACAGCATTTCCTTAGATTTGTTTGGATTCAATGAGAGAGGATGATCTTTGGATATTTTGAAAATTCTATCAAGATCTTCGTTAATTTTCTGACAACCATTCACTATGTCTGAAGGGTGGAAGGAATACATCACCTGAGTATCATCCGCATACATTTGTAGATAACAATGCGAGACAACATTTTCGAAAAACGCTGTGAAAATTACATAGAGAATTGGTCCCAAAATGGATATCTGTGGAACCCCACATGTGAGTTCACTTGTTTGAGAAACCCTAGTATAGAGTACAACTCGTTGCTTTCGGCCACTTAGATAACTATCAAAAAACATAACAGATTCTTCTGAAAGTCCAATATATCGCAGAATATGTTTCAGAGCAGAATGAGTTAGGAGGGTATCGAAAGCTTTCGACTAGTCTACGAGAACTAGAACGGTAATCATTGCCGAGTCGGTTGCCTGGAAGATACGTTCTGTCACATTCAGAAGGGCTGTCGCGCAGCTGTGTCCTTTTCTGAATCCAGATGGAGTATCCAGCAAAATATGATATGTTTTCCAAGGATTCCACAAGTTCATCTTTTATACTTCTTTCTAATAATTTTGAGACAACGGGTAAAATGCTGATTGGTCTCAGGTTTTTGAGCTCACTGACAACCTCACATTTCGGTGGTAGGATTACATTAGCCAATTTCCACTGAGTTGGATATATTGAATATTCAATGCAGAAGTTCAAGACGCGAGAAATATATTCAATTATGAACGGACAACATAATATGATGAATCTTATATTGGGAGAGTCAGCACCTGCAGCCGTTATTTTTACTGCCAGTAAATACTTGAAAATGTCGTTATTCTCGATTCTGCTAAAACTCCAACTAACATCGGGACCAGCAAGTAGATCACTGTAGTACTGTCCGAGCCTGCACCGGCAGTGGGAATTGAGTTTAGAAAAAAATCATTCATGTCATTCACATCTGAAAGATGATCTGAAAAATCATTTTTTTCTTCTTCTTAGAATGTATGTTGAGTTTTTTTAAGGTGTCCCATGCATTATCAGTATGCCTGCTTATGTGAAAATTCAAATAAGCTTTTTTCTCCCTCTCTACTGATTCATTAGTAAAATTTGTAAGGTGTTTGTATTCTTCAAAATCGCGAATGTTCTTGGTTCGTTTGATTTTTTTAAGTTTTTTATCGCGTTCTCTCATCATAATTTTAATATTACCGGTTCATTTTTTTCTAATGAAAGCTGTTTTGAAGAGCGCATGTAATTCCAGTAAGGTGTTCATGTTCTCGTTGAAAAAAGTTACTTTCTCGTCAATGATATCCAAGCCATAAATATGGTGACACGGAACCAACAGCTTGCGAACGACGAAACATTCTGATGTTTCCGGAAGATGTTTCCGTTCTTGCAGCAGCATGTCGCGTAGCTTTCTAGATTTGGAACGAGACAATAACGGAATAACATCAGGTTCAAGAAACAATCATTACATAACAGCTCATTTCAGTGTTGAGTGAATTACCGATAAATTTTGGGAACAATATAAGCCGCACATTACAGATCTGCTGAGTGGAAGGAGCTTCAAGACCATTTCTTCCGAAATTTCCCCAGTTAGACGTTTGTTTCAGTTCTAATGAACCACCAGCTGGTGCTTCTGAAGTCACAGAAGTTATTCTATCATCGATGGAAAGAACTTCTAACGGCAAACCTTGGTATGCCATTAACTGTGGAGCAAGCCGTTGTTACCAGAAATTCCGCCTACCGGCAGTGGTACAAAAATCCCAGTTCCGAAAACCGAAAAAGGTTTTTTAATGCTCGCAACACGTGCAAACTCCACCACTAACCCAAACGGATGGTTCAACTGCAACAACAGCCATAGATAAAGCAAATCTACTAGCTGAACTACTTGTCTTCGACTCCATAGTAGATATTCTGGAAAAGGCACCTCCCAGTATTACCACACAAGTATTTTCTGATTAATTCGGCCGTTACTTGGTAAAGATCTATAGTAATTTCATAAACTACAACTCACGATTTGATCTCCACAACCCATATTTGAAGAATATATATCACAACATGTTTCGCTAACAGTAGCTTCATCATAAACTACACCTCACGATTTGATGGCAGCACAAGAATCCACAATACCAGAAATTACTTGTCGACAGCGTCTAGTCAGGAGAATTTTGAAAGAGCTCAATATCAACATGGCGTCTGGTATGATAAAGTGCGCAAATAAACTCGCACCAGTATTTTGTAGACTCGTAGACAACCTGTATACGAGGGAAGGGGTTTTTCTTTCTTAGAAGATTGCTGGCGTGCAGCCTATTCCAAAAAAAGGGCAACAAAAATCTTCCAAATGTTTATAAACCAGTCGCTTTACTATCAGTGATATAAAAAATCATTGAGAAAGCCGTATGGAAGATAAGATATCCAGTTGTCGCTGAGTTTATATACAGCTTATTATTTGAAAACCATTTTGCAATTTTATATATCAAATCAATACCAGCTTGTTCATTCATATATCATCTTCATTGATAGATCATCTGGATACAACATAACTTTGAATTCTGATAGATAATTCACCGTGTCTCCCAGATACGGGGGAAACAGAATTGAAGCTACTATACTTCCTTGAGGAACACCTACTTTCACAGATAGTGTACTGGAGTAGTGTGTTTTGTAAGACCTCTCTTGTAATGGGATAATGATAAATATTGATTTCCATTTACAAGAAACGATATATAACGATTTTGTAACCTGTGGGACGGCTTGTTCTTTATACTCCGTGTGTTATAATCATGCCTAGGAATATCAGCTTGTTTTTTGTTGAAGTAATATTCAGTATTCGCACAAAAATAAAATAGCTATCTCACGTCCATTACATACCCCCAGTTTTCCAATGTCATCAATTTCAGAATACTTTTTTGCAAAATTTCCAGTAAGTTCATATCTATCCGTGGTGTTGACCTCCAAAGTAGTATTCCATATTTTAGGTAACTTTCTATCAAAGCACAATAAACAGTTTTTAGGAGTTTAAATGGTATCTGTATCTGTGGAATAGGGGGGGGGGTGAGTGTATACCCTCCTAGATCATCTTCCATTCTTTCCTTTCCAGGAAGGAGACATCTCCTTCATATCGGCAGGTGTAGGCAAAGACTCGCTGAACACACACTCTCTTTGGAAACCTTGAGGTGTCTCACGGCGGTCTCTGTAAAGGATTTGGAAGGTGCAGCAACATAACTGCCGTTGCGGCTCCTTCAATCTTCTTGGAAGTGGAGGTGCTCAAGTGAGGGCGCTTACCTTCATCCAAGGCGGAGCTCTTGCCGCCCGCAGCAGGAAGTGCCCTTGCTGGCACTCCCCAAGGAGTTCGTTCGTAACCGCATATCACCTTGAAACCATTGAGCTATCGGCACGATTCCTTACCCCTTAGCTTGGGTAGGCTAGTCCACGGTGGCATGTTTCGCAAAGACTTCTTGGGAGTTTTAGTTGCCTTCACCCTACTTATTTCTGCCACTGTTCAGGAGTCCGGCAACATCGTGCGTAAGGTCATATTGGCTACCCGGACAGGACCCCCAGTCCCCTGGCAGTTCCTCTATCCGGCACCTGGGGATGCGCCCGATAGGTAGACCAACCCACGGGGAGTTTGAATGGGAGGAATTTTGAGTTTAGATTGCAATTTTTATCGCGTATTCTATGTATATTACTGAAATGTAAGAATAATGCATAAGTAGGCCCTGAGAGTTACGTATGATTGAAGGATAATGACACCTAGAGCCTTCAATTTATTCAACATTTTTTCGCTTCCAAGAAAATAATCAAAAATTGAATATCGCCGCTTTGAAAAGAATTTAAATCGATATCTTTCATGCACTACAGTAAAAAGTTCCACAACTCGAAATCATTTTCTTCCATTTCCGAATCTCATCACGTCGACCCCTGCATGGCAAACCCTCTATATCTTTACTTACAGAACTGTCACATCAAACCGAATCAGCAACGCGATCCATCATGCGTACGTCTTCACGTTTTACAGGGAACACTCCCATTATAATACATGCACATACGTATTTAAAACATCGCAAACGCACAAAAGGCTTATTGAGTTATTGTACTGACTTTTTTACGTTTGACATTTGTAGCAAATTTGTCTGATCGATTGTGGGAATTCGTTCAACGGTATAGCGAAGGGTCACTATGTAGTATTCTAATCGGTTCTCACAGTAAGATCGATTGATTGAATCTATCTTTTTTAACAGTTTTTGCAAGTTCTTCATCTCTTTCGGAACTCTGTGACATATAATGTAGCTGACTTGGATTTACAACTACTTTCACATGAAATGTATGAGCTTCCTTCTTTCTATTCTATTTCATCCTATTCTATCCTATCCTATTCCATCCTATCCTATTAAATCCTATTCTATTTTATTTTATTCTATGAAGAACTATAATAGTAAATACTATTATTTCAACAAACAAAAGCACAATTATTTTCTTTTCCCACGACCATGTATATATATATATATATATATATATATATATATATATATATAACATGTCAGGCTTAAACTCCATCCTTCCATGTATATTTTGATTTTAAAATCAATTCTTCACTAAGATGTGTAGATCATGCAAATAAGTAACTTTCAGACACAAACTGGAAGAAAAAGACCTCTCATAACATTTACTTTCATATAAACATTGGATTACACAAAAGTACGTGATCCTATTCAATTAATTCTCCAAATATTCGTTATGGAATTCAATTGAATATCTTGTAATGTTAACCAAATTGGTGCAGAAGAGGCAATAAAGCAAGTGTCTTATTCCGAAACATCTGATATCTGCCAATGAAGACGACAGTGCTCCATGTTAGTGAAATTTTACCTGTTTTATATACTATATTGTGGAGAAATTCTTTGAATGGTATCTGATTCAATTCCGTAACGAATGTTTGGAGTTCAAACTGAACAGGAAAAAGTGATTTTTGTATAATTCAATGTTCATATAGAAGAAGTTGTTTCGCAAATATTTCTTCTATCGGGCAACTGATACGAAATTAGTTGTTTCCAAGAGGCTTTTCCTTTCAGTTTGTTCTGAAAGTTACTTCTTTGCATGGTCTACACAACTTTGTTCATTCGTTCATTCCGAAATTAATTGCTTTCTTCTTGTTTTTGGAAGATTCTCCACATGTTTTATACAAAGATGGAGCAGAAGAAAGCCAAAACCTTTTTTCCCACTCATGGTAGTATACAATGTGTATAAGCCAAATGGAATAAATTCACTACTTCAGTTACCGTGCATATTTGAAAAAAAACCGAAACACGTCAAATCTAAATTATAATTTGACATTTTTCAACGTAAAAATGCCACCCCTACCTTCAACCCATTTTGAATGACAGGTACAACCTCCAATTTTTTAAATTGCAACAATTGAGACAAAATAAACTAAAATCTTTTGGTTACCAAAATATAATAACATACATTCAAAAACATGTTATTCAACATGTCCATCATTTGCTAACAAAAAAAGGTTCTTCTATCAAAATCGTCTTCCATGAGCTCCTGAGTAGGTATCATTTTATAGGGAGGCATTTTATTTTCTTTCTATATATTTACTATCGATGTATGGCTAACATTGATTGTAGTAGATGCCTGTCTACTCGATGTATGTGGGTTTTCCTCAAACTCAAGCATTACATCTAATTTGAGTTCATCACTCATTGCATTGGGAGCTGCCTTTTTTATCTGCCCCACATGACCAAACTCGCGAAACTGCTTTTCTATTTTGCTTATTGTTCCTTGAGATATGGGCGGAAAATCAGGGAAATTTCTCATGAAATAGGCAAGCTACTTCCTATTTTTTTCGGGTTTTACCTCCATAACCAATCATTTGTAAAACTGTTATTTTATGCATTTCCGTTATTCGTAACATTTGTCAGACTTGAAGTTAACGAACTTTAAACTTAAATTGAAATACTGACATCTAATGTTGTAATATACAAAGCAAGTTGACAAGGCGTTTTAAACTAACGTTGCCACGGAAATTATTTACAGTTTTTTAAAGTATATCATCTAAAAATAATATTGCTGTAGTTTTTGATAGTAGTTTAGTATATTCCAATAAGAGTGTATTTTATGGAATTTCTGTCACCACATGATTTTGATTTATTTTGTCTTGATTGTTGCAATAAACTTGAAAGCGATAAAATTTTTGAATAGAGAATGAAAATACCTTCCAAACGATATATCACAAGCCTATACTTCCCGTTTGAAACATTGGGGGTTGTACCTGTCATTCGACGGGGGTTGAAGGTAGGGGTAGCATTTTTCCGTTGAAGTATGTCAAATTATAATTTAAATTTGATGAGTTTCGGGATTTTGTTGAGATATGTACCGTAACTGAAATAATAAATTTATTCCATTTGGCTTTTACACACTGTATAAGCATTTTTTGTTTAAAAGTCGAAAAACACCAAGTTATTGGAAGTTATGTGAAATATTCCATGAAAACGAACAAAAAAAATAGTATTTGTGCACAATCAGTGAATAGCAGGAACACATTTCAATTTATTTTATAATTGAATGATAATGTCAGGAGAAATGCAACCGAAGACATTCCTTCATTATGAAATTTTCACCACACAGTTTCACAAAAACGCAACAAGTGTTTCGCTATACAAGAGCTTCGTCTGGCTTGTCTATGTATGAATATATACATGAACATGAGCAAACATGAACACGAAAGAATATTCCTAAAAAAAAAATATATTTAATAAAAGTATTTCTGGTATTTCTAAATTTGCATCCCACTACTTCACGAAAAAATTCAAAACAGATATACTGTTATACTGGAGTTTTTGAGTGGTTACGAATAGATAATTGGATACACAGAAATGATAATAGTAATTATTTACTTTCAGTTCCGATGAGGCTCAGCAGCTCATTCTATGTTACCTCAAACAAATTATTATTATATTATTATCAAGATCATTTTGCATGAAGGAATATTAGTCCTTGCTTCTGACGGCATGTTGCTTCGGAAAAATACTTTTTGTGATATTTCTTGAACCAATTAGTGTATTACTAGAGATAGAGGGGCTGTAAAAACATTATTGTATATAATTTAACCTATGAAATATACTTACAGGAAAAATTGAAGAGTTGTACCTGAAAACAAGTTCAAATCAAAGCCATCTAGCTGGCTAGCGAACATCCAACTGATAACGATATATTGTTAATCGTAAAACTGATTTTGTTGAAATTAGCACCTCGATACAAATTTGGTTGTTTCAATACACACACATACACACACACAGAAATTTTCACTGCACATATCCGTTTGAGTGAAGAAGAATGACTGAGCATCACTACTAATGCTAGTGCTATCATCAACTGCTAATTTAGAAACCCTTTTAAAACGAATTATATCCTGTTCTACCTCACTAATGTGTTTTTCTGTTGATATTACTCGAAATATTTTCAGCTTTGTCGTTCATCAAAGTTCGTTGATGAGCCAGAGATTAATGGAGAAGATGATTTTGAAACCATGACCGAATACTTGTTGAAGTAAATAGTTGTACTGAGATATTTGATGATTCATTATGGTGAAATTTTCACGAAAAAACAGACATACGTTCAAATATTTGGAATGCAGTGTTCATCGAGTCGTGGTTAAATGATCTTTTCCAAATGAAAAAAGGACTACCTCAAACATCCAACAAGTGGCACAAAATAGAAGACGTTATAGATTGAAAATTATTCTAATCATGATAAATTTCTGATATGTATACTTGTATTCATCTAATTCACATTTTTGATTCAGAGTAGGCCTAAATTCCAGAGTTATAAACTCAACTTCAACACAATATTGAAGTACATATGACAGCAAATACAACTTTGGAAAAACTATTTCATAGTTCGAAAAAGAATCAGTTTCAAATGTATTTTGTGCATATTATGTGCCGCCATCAAAGTTTAAAATCATATTATGAAACAAAGTTAGCTGCAGGCAGCCAGTGATGCAATTGAACCCAGGTTTGTGTTTACAAAATACAAATAAAGCAAATTGAACAGAAAACAGAGTCAGATGCTACAAATGCAATATGCATATATACAGACGGCTCAAAAGCCAAAGAAGGCTCAGGATGTGGAGTTTACTCCAGGTCACTTAGCCTAAGGATTGAGTGGGGAATGAGAAAATACCAACGTGGTTCAAACAGAACTGGCTGGTACCAGATGAACAGGAAAGGAAGTTCTAGCAAAACCATAACAATATGCCCTGATAGTAGTCAAGTCCTATTAGCCTTGAAAAGACAACGTGTTACCTACGGGTAGTACTAGAGTGCCACCAAGATTTAATCAAAGCCTCGGTAGAAAATAACATTATTCTGAGGTGGGTTAAAGGACACGACAGAAGTAAAGGTAATCGCATTGCCGACTCTTTAGCCAAGGAAGTGGCTGGACTAAGAATTTTAGGACTCAGTTACGCCTAAACTTGATGGCTTTTTGTTATTTCAGTTACCTATTGCAACTACTTAGAAGACATTGACTATATCATTGTATATTTGAGAATTTGTTTGTCAAAATGCGTCATTCCACTACAATACAACCATTACTAGGGAAAGCATCGCATCGAAGAATTCAAGGCATTTTGTCGAACTACTAGCGAAAATTGGAGTCACACAGAAAGATCAACTAATCAATTTCGACGTGGAAAGATTTTACACCAACGTTCCGGTCAAAGGAGCACTTCAAATCATACAGAGGAAGCTATCCGAAGACGGATAGCTTCCTCTCCAACATATATAGTGAGTGGTTTGCAACTCTGGGCATTGAAGAAGCCCCCAAAAAACCTCGTGTCTGGTTGAGATACGCTGACAACACCTTCATTCACCTTCCTGAAACACATCAATAGCGTAAGACCTACCATCACTTTCACAATGGAGAAGAAACTCCACAACGCATTACCACTCTTAGACGTATTAGTGAAGAGGACCGACACTAAGTGGGGAAATCTGTATACCGAAAACCCACTCACACGCAGTATCTGAACCAGGAATCCAACCACCATCAATCGACTGAAAGAGTTATCATTAAGAATCTATTAAACCGTTCTTTCGGGCTATGTAGTACAAAGGAAGGTCTCGAGAAGGAAATAAATATCATCAAAAATGATCTTCAGTGGAACTGCTACTCTAAAGCGATGGTGGGACAGACTTTGGCTAGAAGACAGCAGGAGCCTCGCAAGGAAGAGAATCCGTCACAACACGTGCTTACAATTTCATACATCAGATGACTATCGGAAAGAATAAGAAGAATTGGATCCAAGTACAACATCAGAACCTGCTTCAGATCCGGAAACACTATCCGTAGCAGCTGCATGAAAACCAGTCCACCAAACGCGGACTGCGATTCCAAGAATTGCATTCACCGGATACCTTGTTAGTGCGGAAAATCCTATATCGGTGAAACTAAGAGACCACTGAATGTTCCCATTGCCAAGCACATAAAAACACACACAGTGGTGGGGAAACCAGCAAATCAAGGAATAGCAGACCATGTTAGGACCAATCAACATAACATCGAGTGGTCCCAAGCTGAGATCATACACAGCAAAAAATGGCCAACTTCCGCCAAACGGTCATCTCTCACTGAACCGGTGAAGCGGAGAAAGGAAATCGGAGATAAATGGAAATACTCGAATGACCCATAAATAGTAATCTTTCGGAGGCATTAGTCCAGTCATCACCCGAAGACGATCGTGGATACTAACAATCGAAACGTTAATAATTATGCCCCAGTGCAGGCCACATGTAATTTCTCACCATATCGTATATGGAATACTGATGAAACCGGTATAACCTCAGTCCTCCAATCTCCGAAAGTGATAGCAAAAACAGGATCAAAAGCTGTGGGACAATACGTATCTGCTGAACGAAGATCTCTTGTAACGATGTGTGGAATAATATCGGCTGTTGGGGCTTCAATTTCACCTCTTTATATCTTTCCTCGTGTGAGGATGAAGGATCAGTTCTTGTATCGTGACGTTCCTGGGGATGTTGGTAATTTCAACAGTAGTGGGTTATGGCCTGTTAATTATCTGGTTTATAAAGACGAGGATTTCTGTGCCTCATTCGCAACAGACCGTCCTCTTGAAAACAAGGATGGGGAGCCCTCTGCAGAAATTGTTGATACAAGTATCGTTGTTCAGCCTCATTCCAATGATCAAATTCAATGCTCATCCAAAAATCACAAAGTAGAAGATATAGTAAGGGATTTGTTGGACATGATAATACATGAAGCTACCAAACCAAAAATTAAAATACTTTCTGTTGTATCTATTGTCAAACCGTCAGATGTGAAACCCCTACCGAAGGCTGGTCCCAGAAATACAAGCAGAAAATCGAGAAAGGGAAAATCAAGAATTTACTCCAGTACTCCGGAAAAACAAAGAATAGAAGAATTGGAGAAAGCCAAACTGATGAATGTGAAGAAAACAAACACTTCGAGAAAATTGGTGTCTGAATGTAAACCAAAGAAAATGCAAAGTAGTAAGCAATCAAAGAAGAGAAAAAAGAATGAAATAGTTTCATATGACATCTCGTCATCAGATTCTGATATAAATTCACCTCTAACTGCCACGAAAATTATAAAAAGGAATGATTCATCTGATTCTGATATTGATTTAGATGAGTGATGATGATGAGCTCAATGAACTTTTAGATGACGAGAAAATCCTAAAAGATGATTATCTATTAGTGAAGTTCGCAACAAAAAAAGGTCCTTGCATTATCTTGGGAAAGTGATCAATGTAATGGAAAATGAGGAATTCGAAGTAACATTTTTGAAGAAGTGTATACAAGGATTTGTTTATCCATAAGTTGAGGATATCTCATTTATTGACAGAAAAGACATTGTATCAAAGTTACCTCAGCCTAACAACACCGGGGACTTCAAGAATGGCATCTTTTCTTCAATTCAATGTAATTTTTTTTGGTTTCGATGGTTATATGGAAAATGAAGCAAAGTTAAAAAAAATGCATATTCGTCCGAACCTACCCCAATCATGTCCGAAAGTGCCCCACCTTGGGGCATAATGAAAAGTCATAAAACAAGAAGGTTCTATTTTACAAAATTCCAACAACTTGATAATGTTAACAACCGATGGAGATATAATAATTTGTAAAACGGTGTCCGAACCTGCTCCCTTCTCTCCTAACTTGGCTTGGAATCTCTCAATTTTTTATTCTTCATTTTTATTTTTTGTTCAATTTTCCTATTTTTATTTGTATTTTATTTCACTAATATTTCAATTCATGCTTTTTTCGCTTAATCTAGTTGTTATTTTCAGCTATTTATTTTTATTTCATCTTTTTATTAGTTCTTTCAGCGATTTCAGATCGTTTTATATAATATCAGACAATGGAAGTCCGAACTAATGAAATTGAAAATGGTTTAATTAACCAAAACCGGTAGTAACAAATAATGATATTAGTAGAAATTAGAAAAATGATATTTTCTTTATCATATATTCAATATGAATTTCTACGAAATGATTTGGTCATTATTCGAAGAAGAAAAAAACAGTCTCGAGAAAAATAACCAGACCCGGAGAATGAAAAGTCGAATATCATTAATAAGAATTTGAGATGAATATGACTGACAAATACCAATCCCACAGACAAACACCGATCCCAGACACATCTGTATAAAAATAAGACGCGTCAGAAACACAATTCCAAAACTAATACGAAACATTCAGTTTGGTGGTTGCAGCGTAGTTATTAGGCATCATTAATCAAGTCGGTCAGGAAATGAGTCAACCCTTCGGTCCTTTCTGGCCGAAAATACGGCAGTTTACATACTGGACTCGGACATTGTGGCCGTCTTAAGACACATGGTCATGCTCCTCTGCGTCTTTTCACCGTTTAATGTGTTAAAGATGTAGAAGGATTTCTCTGAGGTTTGCATTGTTGCTGATGACTTTTGCTTCTGGGTGGTGGTTCTGAATGTATATGGGATTGTTTTATGATTGATTATTCACCGAAATTGATTGTTTTACGAGGCTGTTAGGAATGTTAGCAATATGGTGAATAATTTGAAAGAAAGAACGCTTTTTTTACACCTTTCTAGCGGGCTCTGGAATATTTGACGAAATGTGTGAAAATTTTGGTTGAATCTGAACTAACATAACTCTTTGAAAATAGCGGTATTATTGAAATTAGCTATATATAAATATATTCATATACAGGGGCACATCCAATTCAAATAAAAGTATTGCAGTCTTATATAATAATAATAATATTAATTTGCTTAATATCGTACAATCCACCAAAGCAACATATGTTACTTGTGTGTGGTGTGGAAAATTTATTTATTCATTTACTTATTTATTTGTTCATTTGTAATACAATACTCTACAGCCCAATTACAGAGTAGGAAATAACAGAGTATAATAAATTCATCACAAACAGGTGACTATAAAGACTACACATTTTATATTTATAATAAGTGACAAAACAATTATTTTAGGAAGTGGGATTTTATATCTGACAGTTTGCAACTAAAAATATCTAAATTTTGGCGAACAGAGTTTGTCACTTCACACATGGTATGGATCGGAGAATTCTCCAGAACATTTGTGCGTGTTGTTTTTATATAGAAAGTACTCGGGTGTCTGGAACAGATTCTAGAAATGCAAATATTAAACTTTTCCAGTAATTTTGAGCAGTCAACTATACTTTTGATAATTTTATAGATTAGTACAATACTATAATATTCACCCTTTTTCGAGGCTGAAAATGCCATCAGTTTTTAGGCTTAGCAGTTTCAAAAATCGTCGTTGAATTGGTTCTATTCTATCTATATGATATTGATAAAGGGGGCTCCACACAACTGACGCGTATTCTAACTTTGATCTAATGAAAGCATAGAATAGAGTTTTTGAGGTCGAAGTTTCTTTGAAATCACTATTGTTACGTGCAATTAATCCGTAAAAACGACAGGAGGAGGTTACAACATTATCGATATGCCTATAAAATGATAGTGCAGTGTCAACTGTGACGCCAAGATCAGTAAATGTTTCTGGTCTCACAAGGAAAACGTTTTCTATTGAATAATCAAAGATCAAAATGTTCGATTTTAAACTGTAGGGCATGACCTTTCATTTATACGGATTAAGCGACAAGTTATTTCAATAACACCATTCTACAATCCGTCCTACGTTTGCTGAGAGGTTCACACAATCATAGCTTTAGATCATCAAACGATTGGCAAGATTGGCAAAACCGTTAACGATATTAGAAGGCCCCTCCATTAATTGACATTCAAAATTCAGTACTTGTGATATTTTGGAGCTACCTCGTTTATTATTCATGAATGACCAAACTCTGTTAGGGTTAATATGTATTTCTTCCTCAGTTTCACCAAAGAATATTTTGTATGCCACATCAACATCATGCTTTATTTTTGCCCGAAGGTGAAATGAGGAATATGAAAAAAATACGTGAAAAGCTCAGAGTTATCATTGTTAACCTTTACGGATAGAACATGTTAAACGGGAAGAACACACTCACGTGAACATTAACACTTATATCAATATAGCAAGAAGTAGATTCGAGTAAGGTCAAGCTAATTTCAAATGAGAAGAAGAAACTCAGGTAAACATCGACATCCATAACTCATATTATAAATGTGAAAGTTTGTCAGAATGAATGTATGTATGTATGTATGTGGTTCTTTCACGCGTAAACGGCTGAACGGATTCAGATGAAACTTTACATAAATACAGATTATACATCAAAAAAACATATAGGCTAACATATTTGGCTACGATACGTCTTCTGGAGACATGAGGTGGACAGACTGAACCTATTTCTAGATCGTATGAATGCTCAACACCCTGACATCAAGTTCACCATAAAGACTGAACACAAACAATGGATAGCTCTTTTAGATGTTCTCATCGAAAGGCGTGGTACACGACTGACATACAGTGCTTTCATTTCAAAACTTCCCACCCCTAGTACTTCGTTTTCCAGGGAGAATTTGCCATAGGCAAAAAACATGTCAATTTAGATATCGAGAAGGAAGTTTAAAACCAGTGCCAGTGGTATTTTAGGTTTAACCCCCTTACCCCTAGCTACCCCCACTTAATAATTTTAAATGGCACTCCCTATCTTGTAACACATCATTTTGAAGATCTTAAAAATCCTCACTCAACCCCGTTCTGAAAACTGACATTGGTTGTTCCGTTCTCGAAAAATAGGACAAAAAAAATTGATTACAATAAAAAATAAAATAATAGCTATTGCAATTAAATAAATGTACCTTACTTCAGCAGCTGAATGTCCTGCAAGGGAGTTTTGTATACCATTGTCTTCAAATAATCCCAGAGAAAGAAATCCAATTGCTTTAAATCCGGAGACCTCGCCGGCTATTCCAGATCGCCTCTCCTGCCAATCCATTTATCAGGATACCGTTGATCGAGCCACTGTCGGACATGCAATGCGTAGTATGGCGGTGCGCCGTCCTGTTGAAAATGTAAATTTTGTTCATCCAAGAGCGGGTTGTCTTCTTCATCAACTTGGCGTTCTAAGGACTGTGTTATGAGTGGATCGATTACATTTTCCAATAAGTTTAAATACAATCGACCAGTTAAATTTTTTTCAATAAAAATTGGGCCAATTATTTCGTTTCTCCGAATTCCAGCCCGGACGTTTATTTTTTGTGGATATTGCGTATGATCCTCTCGAAACAAGTGTAGATTTTCATTATCCCAGTATCGACAGTTACTGAATCAAATATTTTTTATTATATTCGGGTCATTTTGGATTCTCGCAGTCATTGTTTCACAAAATTCAATTCTCCTATCATAGTCATCCTCACTGAGTTGCAGAAGAATACTCATTTTGCAAGGAAAGGACTTGTTTAGTTTCAAAACTTTGTGTATAGAACCAACTGAAATATTTACTAACTTAGCGACTTTCGAAATTGAAGTAGTAGGCTCAACGGCGAATTGGCCTAAAATTTCAATCTGTGTGGCTTCCGTAAGAACTCTCAGCTGCTTTACTGCTTTGTTGCACACAGAACCGGTCTCTTCAAATTTTTGAACAAAGTCTAGAACATATCGGTGATTCATATGCTGGCCTGCAGGCCTTTAATCAAAAACCTGGGATGTCAGACTTCATAGTACTAGTCAAAATGGTTATGGATTGATATTTATATATACAGAATTCTCCAAAATAAGTTGGGAGCAAGTTATGTGTTAGTTTGAAAATGAGTATCATTGCTAACTCGTACAGTCTCTGAGAAACAGACAGCCACTGCAGTGTACTTAAAATGTTTGATATACTAGAATACCTATCAACTTGTAAAATAATCCTCATTCCACGATTTTGTAAATTTTGTGAAGCCGAAACCTTATTTTGGTCAAATGAGTACAAAAGACTAGCACAATAATCAAAATGGGGTTGGATTATACAAATATATAATGTAATTTTTTAGTACATCGAAAGCTGATATGAAGTACTTAAGAAAAAATATATTCTTTTAGTAATTTTTCTATATATATATATATATATATATATATATATATATATATATATATATATATATATATATATATATATATATATATATATATAAATATATAATCACATGAGCATGAAGAGATAAACGATTATCCACCATGAAACCCAAGTTTTTGAATTCACTCACGAACTCTATAACATCACCTGCAATTTGTAATCTTATGTTGAGATTGTTGAGTGATAGCTCATAACCAGTTGATAAGATCCTATATTTTGTTGTGGAGGTGTTGAGTTTTAGTTTATTGCGATTCATGTACATTCATACATTTCCTAGTTCATTATTCATTTGATCAGCTACTGATTCTATATTATCTTCTGAAACTGATAACAAAGTGTTGTCTGCAAAAAGGTTCATGAAATCACAACTATGGATGGTATCCATATCATTCAGGTAGATTGAAAATAATATAGGTCCCAAAACACTCCCCTGAGGTTCCCCGAAAATGACATCGCGAGAGGATGACACTGAATCCTTTATTTTGGTTACCTGTTTGCGTTGTGATAAATAATCAGCCATAACAAAACCGATTTCCTGATACCAATACTTTGTAGTTTATTTAGTACCTAATATGTGACGATCAATTGTTTCAAAACCTCTTTTAATATCTAAAAATACGGCTATAATATAATGTCCGTTATCTATTGATTCTTTCCATTTTGGCAATATGCAGTATACCAAATGGCTTTGTACCAACCTGAAAAAATTACCTAATGTAATAATTGAATAGAACTGGCCGATTCTTGATGAAAATCCATATTGAAAAACTAATCAATACAGTTTACTGTATGATTTTCACTATAAAGGGTTTTACAAAAGCCGCGACACGTGATTCGCTATACAATAACTTCCTCAAGCATAAACTCACTTGCTTGAGGAAGTTATTGTATAGCGAAACACGTGTCGCGGTTTTTGTTAAACTGTAGTAATTAGTTTTTTTTACTAAATTTGAGCTACAATTGACAATTTGTGTTCTTCCTCACTCAAAAAGTAATGAATGAAAAATAGTGACAGCTAGCAACAATAATGACAGTACCTAATTTATGGAAGTTAACCAGCACCATCAATGAAGTGTTTATTTTAATTAGCTCGGAATCATTCACTCAAAGGTTAATGATGAACATTTATTTTGTGTTGATATTATGATTTTCTGATTTTGATGCAATAAATCACCTGATTTCAACAACTCTTAATGTCATATTAATTGATGTCACATTTGTGGAGAAATGATTACCTATATATCAATTAGCGAAGCTCTAGCTGTCAATAACGTTCAGAGATAAAAAAAAAACAGGAGAATTAAAATGGTGGAATTGAGAACCTTGCACTTCTTGAATATCAATTGAAAATTTAATAGAATTTCAAGAATATTCGAAAAAAATGTTTGTATGATCCAACAGAATATGATTCAATACCTGAATTTCAATTTATTGAGAGGGTGATAAAGACTTTCTGTTTGAAAAACGTTTTTCGGCAACGGTCGGAAAAGTTTCCACTTCCCGGACACTTTTTCTCTGTGAAAATAGCATTCTTCCGGCCTAGTCCGGAAAAAATCACGTCGTTATTGTCATTGTAAACATGAAAATTTTGGTAGGTATGGTTTTGATGAATTCAGTTGATCATTACCATACAGTGATACGACGACTGATAGATATTTGATATGGAATTAGTTATTATTTTGATATTTGAAAGTTTGCAAGGTTTTTTTCGCAATAAACTATAGAAATCAACAGCAATAGTGAGTTTGAGAATGTGTCTTATGAAATTTCCTGCTGTGCTGCTACAGCACAATTATTGCCTGATAATTCAAAGTCCTGGTAAGAAAACGTTTATGATTTGTCTTCAAAATGGATCGATATGAAAGAGTAACGAAATCAGAAGTCTTTTACAGCGATCAGATCAACAAATTCATCAGAGAAGCAAGTAATTGAACATATCTAACGCTGAAGGTAATTTCAACAAAATGTTACGGTTGCGGAATATAAAGGTATCTTTCCTGTACTGACGAGGGGTAATACTTCGAAACCGCGGTCTGCAGGTGATCTATTTGAATAATTTCAGCATGGTCCTGCTGCTGGATGAACGATGAACACCTGCGAGATTAGCCTCTGTAAGGAATCTTGCTTAAATTTCTGTCAGATATAATTCAATATCCAGCGTGGTATTAGCCGGGGAAGTAGTTGTTTTTGGACAGACGATTACCCCACCCTATTGTGTAGGTAGTTGGGAGAGATTATTATTTTCGTAACGGTTTGGTTATTTCAACACCAAACCGTTATTTTAACATCTCGACACGTGTTTCGATCACCAAGTGATAATCTCAGTTTTATCATTCTCTTTGGAGATGATCACTTGGTGATCGTAACACATGTCGAGGTGTTGAAATAATGGTTTGGTGTTGGAAAAAAGCTGCAGTATTATTCGAACTTCCACTGTCTAATATTTTATAAAATGATTTGAAAAGAACCAGTGCAAATGCAAAATCAAAAAGCATAGCTGAAAATAACAATTATATCGATCAGAAAAACCCTGAAATGAAATTACAATGAAATAAAATGCAAGTAAGGAATGGAACAATCAAACAAAAAATAAAAAAAGTTAGAGATTCCAAGCTAAGTAACTTCACGATTTCGATTTTTAGTATCCACAATCGTCTTTTTGTTTAATTGTTCTATTTTTTACTTGCATTTCATTTCACTGTTATTTCATTTCAGGGTTATTTTGCTTAATATAAAGTCCGAACTTGTCAAATTCAAAAGTATTGTTGTTATTTCTGCAGTTATATTGTCAATATTCATATTTACTGTCACCCCATACACCTCATAACATATTATTCGTGAATTACAAAAGTGAGTAATTAAAAAACCGAGATCAATCACTTCAATTTTGACTCTAACCACAAACTCTTCACTTCAATTTGGTATTAGGTATTGAAAAGAAAAGTATTGGCTCCGTTGTATTAAGTAACCCTTGCAATGGAAAGAAGTGATATTATGTACTTAACTTTCTCCATAATCAAAAACCTCCAGTTTTGTTTTTGAAGTACAGAAAATATTGAAATGTGAATTTTTAAACGATTCCAAGTATAATATCAATGTTTAAGATGATAACATTACACAGAAGATGAAGATGGCTTCAAAAAATCAGAAATATCAAAATCACTTGGTACTAGAATTTTCAGATTCTATTATGGTTCAATGGCAACTTCAAAGTCAGCTCGGAATCAACGTGAAATTATAATATCAAGTATTGTAGATGCTGAGAATACAACAGTTGAAACCTGTTATTATAATCATGAGAAACAGAACTTGTAGCCATCATTAATCATTTATTCCACCAAACAAAAACAAAAGAGATTGGATTGAAATGAGCGTGTATGTATCACTAATATATCGTGATTATTGGAATAAGTATATCATCTAATGAACTTACTAGACAACTTTGTGTATGAATTAATTTCACTATTGGACCTGAGAAGAAATTACTTCTTGATATAAAAAATGTATGATTAGTACATACGTCGATGAACTGTTTGCTACTCGAAATTGCTTTTGTAGTTATGCTATTTTTATATGTATGAGTTGCTGAAAGAAGTGTCCTACAAAGGAAGGATACAATATAAATCAAAAATGTTTTATGAATATTTGTTGTGTTCATTATTGCTTTTTGTTCAAATCCCTGTAAAAATAATATGAAAATATAGTAAAAACACTTTCTTTTCATCGTGGTTTGACTGGCTATATTTGATATTTTCGCCAATATTTATTATGTTTCTCGAACTTGATAATTCATTTCAATATTGGAATTCCCGTATTATCTGGAAAATTGAAGCTTTGTTGAATAAATACAGCAAATAGTTACCTACAAATATACAAAAAACATGTCTCTGGCTGATTTGCAGCACTTGAAGAATACCGTAGTGATTTTTTTTAAAAAGTTTTATGGCTATCTACTTCTCTACAAAAAATGTGGCAAACTTCGAAAGGAAGGGAGAAATGAAAAAAGTAAAGAAATATGTTAAACGGTTTCATTGAAAAAAAAAAGATAATAATGATGTAGATAATGTACTTAGAGCTAAAAAATAATTCGGAAGGTCCTAGGTAGCGATCGCCATACCAATCTCCTCCGCAATCTACGGTATTGATCAGATAAAAAATAATAAAATCATTGGGCGTAATATTTACAAATTTATTCAGGTTACGCTACGACCAACGAAGAGAGTGGTATGATGACTGCTATCTAGGACCTTTCAGATCATTATTATCTTTATTTATTTTTTTAATTAAACCGTTCAACATGAATTTTTTTTGAACCTTTTTTATTTTCAACTCTTAACAAACAACAAACAGGGGCAAGCTAAACAAAACTCTTCAAAATAACTACAATAAAACCTGTTTCAAATATATGTGGGCATACACAGAAGTTTCTTTCAGATATGAGTTGGCAGAAAAAACCTTTCAGAAACAACTATTCTCACACGATCATTAAATTATACAAAAAAAAAATCGTTTCGAATCAATTACTTTTATATGAACATTGAATTACACGAAAATAAATGTTTCCTATCTGTATAAGTTTGTATAAATTTGAAAATGTCCGTATAGGACGGAACTGCAGTAACGTTAGTTACAAATAAAAGTGGTAAAAAACATAGAGAGCTTAATTTCTTTTTTCTTCATTATGATTTCCTACCACGTGGCTACATCCATCAATTTATTGTTTCCTATCCAGTTTGTTCTCCAAACATTCGTTATGGAATTGAAACAGATATCATTTTTGAAAAATGTAAACAATATGACATATGGAAGAGTATTCAGATAAAATGCCATCTACATAGAACACTATCATCCTCAGTCGAATACTTCGAAGTTTCGGGACACTGCACTTGTCTTATCACCTAATCAGCACCAGTTTGGATAATATTACAAGAAGAAGCTCTCATTATTTTGATAACATTACATGCTGTATTGTTACGAAAAAAGTTGGCACTTCTTTGATTACAAAGGTGTAATTTTATGATAGAAATAAGTGTTTCGTCTTGTAATTATGATGCACTGTTTGGAACCTTTGGTGTAGTAATGAATATTACTGGAGTTTTTTTTTCCAACACCAAATCGCTATTTTTAACACCTCGACACGTGTTTCCATCACCAAGTGATCATCTTCAAGATAAAGATTAAACTAGAAACTATCGCGAAGCTAACGCTATTTATGCTATATAGATATACCTACAGGTAAACCCTACAGCTGTACCACCCATACAGGTATACCCTGTACCCCAGGTATAGGTTTCTAGTTTGATCTTCCTCTAGAAGATGATCACTTGGTGATAGAAACACGTGTCGTAGCGATTTGGTGTTGTCAGTAATATTTGTCTTGTAATGTTTTTTTTTTTTAAAAAATAAGTGTTTCGTCTAGGAACTTTGAAGTGCATTATTGATGGCTTTTCTTGTAATTATTTTTTCCTCTTTCTTTGGAAGTTTTCTACATTTTCTGTTCAAGGATGGGGAAGTATATATATAGAAAGCAAGAAGCTTTTTCCAAAAAATAGCAATTTTTTTCTTTGTCTGTGAAAGAAAACAATAAGGAATTATGAAGTGGAGACCGTTTTGTGAATTTGATTACATTAGGACCTTCATTATTATTGATTTGTTTTGAATGAAGAGTCGAAACATTGATGTTGCTCTCTTTCCTTCAGTCGTAAACAAATTTTTATTTTGAATTTAGGAATCATAATGGGTACATTCATCGACTAGGAAATCCTTTGATGTTTTTGACTGTTACTGAAAATCTTATTGCATAATATTATTATTATTTAACCAAATTAATCAGTTGCCGTTTCAATCTACAGAGTTACTTGATATCTGTATCCAGACTGAATATTTGACATTTTCTGTTATAGTAAATTCCACAGGGTGTTCATACCACTACAGTAAACAATGGGTAACCACTGGGTAATTATTTAGTTCATGAAAGATCTTTATGCACAAAAATTGCAATAATGAATCCTACTCGTGGAAATTTCATCACTAGATTGGCTAAATTTTTGCTCTTTATCGATAACGGCTGCTAATTGTCAAATAAATCTATCGTGATAAAATGGTTTTATGTTCTTGGATGACATTTTATTGAATATATTCCATTTTTAATGTTTTATTGTGAAATTGTACAGTTAATATTAGCGAACATTTATTCAGAGGCGAAAAGGAGGTAGGTATGTGGAAGAAGAGTCTTAAAAAACCAATTTTTCACACAATATTTGGTATATTTTATGCTAGAGGGTGGTATGTAAATGTATGTGTTTTAAACATTTCTTCATTTGGGGATAAAAAATATGTGACTTTTCATTGTAGTGGGGGGTTGTGTGTGTCTGGTGGAAAAATACTCACCCTCATGTTATGAAATCAAATAATATGGTATAATATGAAAATTAGAGTGAAACCAACCGGAGTTGTATATTTTAATTGGCAACCGCCAATTCGAGCAATATGAAAATATGAAAACGCATGAAATAGTATCTGATACTTACGCCCCTCCAGGCTATCCCCGAGGCGCGCGTCGTCAATCGTCGAGACGCCTGTCGTCCCTCTGTATTTAACGGCGCAGAGCGGTGGTATCACTGCATTCCTGTCTCTCCTTCAATCTGTTATTATCCATGACCATATAATTTGTTCGACTGATCTTCGAGATCCTCGGAAAATCAAAAAGCCCGCGTTCGTCTCCAAATTAGCATGAATGCCCGCGAATTAACATAATAACCTCGGCGGTCATAGTGATTTCAGGATTGAAATGCATTCGTTCGGATCAGGTATTTTTTACAGAATTTTTACCTGCCAGACAGGTCGTCATGCGAACATAGCGCCCGCCTCCTTGTGACCAGAGCCGGCCCACAAAGCTGCTCGCGCCGCGCTGCGATTGGCCCTGCCCCGGCCACGTGACCACCTATCGTCCTCCTCAATGAGAAAGAAACAAAAACAACCGTCACTAACAGTAACTACGATCGGACACGTAACAATCGTTTCCTATTTCTCGTGGAGGATCGCTTGAATTTCGCGGTTTTCCACACGTTTCCCGCGGCCGCCTTCAGGACCTAGTGCTCGCCGGATACTGTGCGTTGCAGGACCTAGTGTTCGCCGGATGTTGTGATGTTGAGTGCCACGAGGACTGCTTCCGGTAAATGAGAATCAAGCACCAGATCCGGATGCCGACGGGACACCTGGAGGAAGACGAGTTCGTAGCTGTGAAGACGAGGTCCAACACTCCGGAAGGTACTGCGGCCGGCGGGAGCGGGACCTTCTGGTTGTCCCAGCCTCTCGAAGGCTGCAATGAGACCGGGTTCATCAACAGCCAGCCTTCGATGGCCGATTTCATGACCGCGTTGCCGCATCTTTCTGGGGAGCTTCCCCATGGGCCGCCGATGAGTCCGCAGCACACTCCGCCAGCCGGGGGGTTTCCCATGGACGTGCCGCACGGGATGGGGTCACCCGGGGTTAATGTGCCGGAGTATCCTTGGATGAAGGAGAAGAAAACTACGAGGAAGAACAGCCAACAAGGTAATGACTAGTTTCTTATACGTTCCGGATATGAATTCATAAAAATTTTTCGCAGTACTTCTTTGTGATAAAAAAAATTGAAAAATTCATATATTCGTATACAGAAAATAAAAACCGTTACAAATGTGCCATTCTCCTAACCCTCAAATATTTAAAAGGAAGTGCTGTCAGTCCAAACTGTTTTTTCGTTTACCAGCTGTCGCACCCCTACGAACGACAACCCTCAGAAGTCGAAACTTGTGCGAGCTAAGGATTAACGAGGTCTTACCTTTCAACGTGTGATTTCTAACACAGTCAGAAATGTCAATATTATTGTTGAAAAATGTATGTTCTTCTTGAAGAAATGCAAACTATTGAGATAGAAAAAGTTATCTACTATACCCCAGTTCTACATATTATCTTTGCATCAAACAATTTAATAAAAACTTCTTGTTAGCACCTCTCACAAGTTTGTTCGATTGATGACCTATTCATTTTGTAGAAATTTATATCGAATATAGGATAAAGAAGATAACTTTTGTTTGATTTCTACTGAGTTTTGTATTTTTTACGAAGGGTTTCACTTTGTTAAACCATTCTCAAGTGAACTGATTCATTTTGTCATTAAATAAACAATGATACAGTCAGGTAATTACAATAGGTACCCGAAATAACAAATGTTACCCGAATTCAGGTAACACATGCACTCAAACTAACAAATGTTACCTGAATTCAGGCAATATTTGTAATTTCATGTTCTTTAAACCATTCTCAAGTGAACTGATATGTTTTGACGAAACAAGTCTTTCAATATACAATAATGCAGTCTGGTACCGGCAATAGATACCTCAAATAACAAATGTTACCTGAATCAATCCACTTGAGAAACGTTTAACAAACCAAAAGTGGTCCTAACAAAGGAAAAACTCAGTAGAAACCAGAAAAAAAGTTATTTTCTTTATCCTTTACTTCTCACAAGCATCGACAAATATTGGAATATCATATTGCAGAAATTGGAGAAAAATTTTTCAGTTTTCTCTAAGTACTGACGTACTCACAGTAAAAATAATTGTAAATCATCACTGAAAATGAATATTAGTACCACATTATCAGTGGATGGTTTTATTTCACTCTTCAGTCAGATTATTCTTCTTCACCATCAGAATATGTTTTTCAAGATACCTGTCTATTGAACTCAAAATTATACCATCAGATTGTTATCTAATAATACACAGATACTGATGTCAAATCAATGAAAATAATATATGGATTTCTCATATTATCTAATAGGTATATTAATTATATTTTCAGCATTTTATGATTGTTTTCAGTTGTTTTATTGAAATTTATGTATCTCATAAACTGAGCTGAAAACAAAAAATAACAATACAAAACAAAGTACTGAATACAACCTGAATCTTTACGGTATTGGCCAATATCAAATTCATATCTTTTTTCAAATGTGTGCTGTCAAAAAGTACTTGACATAAAATATTGAGGATTCAACAATCCGTTCAATAAAAATTATTTTAAATTGTATTCTTACCAGTAATTTTTCAAATATAGATTACTTCATAAAAAAGCTCCTCCATCTTGCCAGAAACTTTTAAAATTTCTCCACATTGTTTGTATAAAGTGGAAACCCAAGAAACTTTTTTTCAACCGTTATTATAAAAACAACAGTTTTTTCGACGAATACCGTTTGACTAACAACGTAGTATTCGATAGGCCAAAAAACAGCTAATGATCCACCAAATTGTGTGTCTCGGGAAGATATCCTCTAAAGTATGTGCAGATAATTTTGAGCCCCAAATACTGTATAATGAAAAATAATTCAAATATTTTTGAATCGTTAGTTAATTGCTCTGCTGTGTCACCAAATCTACTAAAAAACTGTGTACAAGTGCAGATAGATCAGAAATTTCTGATCCATATTCGTATGGAATATTTTACCAGATACTTGATAAAATAATAACAACCAATGGAGAAGAAGTTACCCGGCAAACTAGCTAGGTCTGACTCCATCAAACTTTCTTCGAAATAGGTTGAAAAGAGGTTTCTGTGACTTCTCCGCAGACGTTAGAAGAACTGAAGCAGAGATTTTTCAACTGAACTGCAATTAAATCTGTTTAAAATCTGTTTTACTGTTAATCAGCTCTCGCCCCTCTACAAGCGACAACTCTCAGACGATGAGAAACTTGTGCGAGCTAAGAACTAACGAGATCTTACCTTTTTACATGTGATTCCTAACACGGTAATTGATATGAATGATATATAATGTGTAAAATTGATGATGATATTGAATATTCATCAATATGTAGATGGAATATCGTTGGACTTGGGATCTCTCAATCTCAACTTCGAAATTTTAAATACTAACCTGCATTGCTCGTTGCAATTGTTTCACCAATCGATGGTCTTATAATATCGTGATGTTGAAGTTTTTTCGATATCGATGATCAACAAATAAATTACATTTTTTTTATTACGTCAAATGGGTGTAATTCTCACCCTCTATATGTACCACAGCCCAAAAACTTCACCAATCATCTGAAATATATTACTTCGTGATATGACTAACCTCTAATATTTCAGGGAGGTTTTTCCACATTGTATGGAAACATACACGTTATTGCTTGGGAAAAATTGACTGTTAATTAATTTGTTTCTCTTAATTCAAAGCACACGATATGAAGTTCTAGAGAGGAGTTCCAACCACTAGTACTGATAGTTCGTGGAAGTTCTCAGTTTTCAAGAAACGGGTTCTGCTGGTTTCTTTTATTTCGGCCATTTTCCGAATATAATAATGATTCATAATTTCTCTGGAACTCTGTAAAAGCTCCAAATCGAAAAAAATAATCCACTATAAGAATAAAAACCAAATCAGCTCGTTTTTTTCACACATCGATTAATGTTTTTCGAAATTTCTCAAAGGTTCAGAGCCCAAATATGACCATTCTTAAACTAATAACAGACATAGGTCGTTGTAGAGGACCTGCTGAACTGCAAATGCTTTCTTGAACTCTATTGTTCTTCAAGGATAAGCCTAAGTTAAAATTACATAGATATCTTCTGTCATAGAAACGGGATTGACATCTGTGAGATTGATAGAAAATTATTGCCTATCCAAGATAAACAACGGTTCCGACGGTGGTCTATTACCAAACCAAGTTTCAACATCGAACATCTAGTTGCCTCACAATTTCCACTATAAGGCAAATAGATGAACCGGAAGCTGAAAAATGTACGAATTCGAAGCCTAGCTTTTCTAAAGACCACTGTGGCGATAGTCGTTAGACCCGCCCGACCGTGGTCTATTGCCAAGCCAATATTCAACATCAAACATCTAGTTGTCTCACAACTTCCACTACAAGGCAAATATATGAACCCGAAGCTGAAAAACATACGATGTCAAAGCCTAGTTTTTCTAAAGACCACCGTGGCGGTGGTCTTTAGAACCATCCGACGGTGGTCTATTGCCAAGCCAAGATCCAACATCGAATATATAGTTGCCTTAAAACTTCCACTACAAGGCAAATATATGAACCCGAAGTTGAAAAACATACGATGTCGAAGCCTAGTTTTTCTAAAGACCACCGTGGCGGTGGTCTTTAGAACCACCCGACGGTGGTCTATTGCCAAGCCAAGATCCAACATCGAATATCTAGTTGCCTTACAACTTCCACTACAAGGCAAATAGATGAACCGGAAGCTGAAAAATGTACTGAGTCGAAGCCCAGCTCTTCTAAAGACCACCGTGGCGGTGGTCTTTAGATCCACCCGACGGTGATCTATTGCCAAGCCAAGATCCAACATCGAATATCTAGTTGCCTTACAACTTCCACTACAAGGCAAATAGATGAACCGGAAGCTGAAAAATGTACTGAGTCGAAGCCCAGCTCTTCTAAAGACCACCGTGGCGGTGGTCTTTAGATCCACCCGACGGTGATCTATTGCCAAGCCAAGATTCAACATCGAACATCTAGTTGCCTCACAACTTCCACTACAAGGCAAATAGATGAACCCGAAGCTGAAAAATGTACGAAGTCGAAGCCTAGCTTTTCTAAGGACCACCGTAGCGGTGGTCTTTAGAACCATCCGACGGTGGTCTATTGCCAGGCCAAGATTCAACATCAAATATCTAGTTGCCTTACAACTTCCACTACAAGGCAAATAGATGAACCCGAAGCTGAAAAATGTACGAAGTCGAAGCCTAGCTTTTCTAAGGACCACCGTGGCGGATCTTATCTTCAACAAAAACTGTTTACGTTTTCTGTCGATTCTATTTTCACTCACAGTGAGACTTGTCCTTCAAGGTCAAACAATGAAATCGTAGTCGAGCCTAACACCACTGACGAGAAATATGATAGGTTAGGAAATTTTGAAAGTCTAATTTTGCGGTATTATATAAACATCATCTATCAAAATTTACTACACAAAATACAGGTCCATATTTATAATTCACAGTTGAGGGTGATCCAAGTCTGGCGACACCCTGTATAAAAGTTCTATGATCATATTTTAATGGTACAATGAAAAATCTAACGACAGGGTGTGAAAAAATTTTCAATATCTATGCGAAAAGGTAAAGAAAAATAGGGAAAATACAGAATTTTTAAGTTTTCGATTTATCCCGTATAGCTCCAGAACTGAAAGGCCGCAGTTTTTTTTTATATCAAAATTCAGTACCAATAGTTTTCCCCAAATTACATATTCCACCGTTTATGAGATCTCCATAGATAGACCTGAATTTGACTAGCTCTGTAGAAATTAACAGCTATCAGGATTTTTTTAGCTCGTGGACTTTGGAAAAAATAATGGATTCTATATCAAAGTAGAATTTGTTAAACAGACTGCAACAAGATTCAAAATGGAAAAGTAAATGAGTTGAACGTGTAAATAAAATTGCACATTTGGAAACAAGCAAGGCAAACTGCAAAAAGTACATTCTTGTTTCGTCACCAGAACGGATAATAGAAAAACTGGATCCATCATTTCACAGATGCGTTAATGTCACATAGCTGAGTTGTATGGTGTTTGAGCAAACCGTCTCCTGTGAAATTATAAGATTATTTGAAACGGAGAAGTACAGGAAGGAGAACGAATGACATTGATTCATTTGAAATGACAAAAAAATAGGATTCCATATAGATATTTGGGATAAAATATTTTTATTACAAGTAAAACACTATAAAACTCCTTTCAAGGAAATCATATTGAATGGGATGTTCAATATAACTATTTTATAAAACAGAATATTTGATTTAAGTATACCAAATATGGGAAAATTTGGGAATATGAACTGGGGACATGAACTTTATCCATACTATATCTTCGGTGTAACCTGTTGAACAAAATTATAAAAATTCATAACAATTTTTATACTTTATTCAATAATTTTATCTTTATTTGAACATTTTTTCACCTCATGCATTGATTTACTTATGTAAAAACACTTCTTGTTTCTTAAACGTACACAAATGCCTGTCTATTGCAATAAATGTCCAGGACATGAAATCCGACGAACAACTTTTTTGTCTCGGGAAGATTCATCTCTTCCCGAGACAGTCATGTTGAATTATGGACAGATATGATAAAGGATATATCAAAGATGATTTCATTAACGCGCCTTTTCTCCAGCGGCCGGCGCCCCAGTTGAAATATTCAAAAATCCTTCCTTATCACAAATCTAACAAATGAAACGAACCTATATATAAAATTTCAGCTGCCGAAAATATAGCGGTTCGGAGAAATAGTGATAAAAAAGTAATTTTCTTATGTAAACGTCTCCCTTTTACCCCCACGGAAGGCTCCCCAGTTGGAATATTAGAAAAATCCTTCCTAAGTGCGCGTCTAAGCAGCACCTATATACCAAATTTCAGATTTCTAGGACTCACCAGTACGGAAAAAGAGAGATGAATGTGTGAGTAGTAGGTGAGTGATTTTTGCATTTAACAATATAGATTTGGTGTGTTAAAAGTTGCTGAGAGACGGCGGAAACTTGACCAGATGTTGACAGAAACAGCACGTAATCATTTCAAAATAAAAATTTATTCAGTCCCAGATAGGTGTAACTAAAATTTCCTTTTTTTGGTGAATCGGCAAGAAATTCAATAATTGGTGGAGTTGCAAGTACAAACAACAATTTGAAGATGGAAGATGTTGGAGTACTTTTGAAATATGGTGAAGTCCAATGATGAATGAAACAATTTTTGGGTTCCCAATTCGTTAAAGTTTCGAAGGAGAAAAATATTCGAAATCAACAGAGATGTGCACAGATATGAAAGAAATAGACTGCTAATATAACTGAGCAAAAGGTTTCTATAGTTTATTAAATGGGTTTTCTCCATTCCTTCTCCAGGACAACAATAACCCTAAAAAAGCCCATGCAAGCTGAGAATAACCGAGGTCTTAAGCAATGCGTTGAAATCACCCCCCTAATGTGGCCTTTCTTACTTATTTTCAGGAGTTCATCTGATGATGCCAACTTGGTTGCCGAAGCAAACTCGAGAACAATGTATCGGATTAGTCGTTCGTCAGAGCTTTCAGTTCTACGTTTCAACTGAATTTAAGTGAAAAATATAGAACCTCAAAAACCCACCCAACATTTCTTTTGTTTTCCTTGTTCTTCATTTTGAAAATATATTTATGAAATTATATTGGAGTGTTAACAATGTCAAATGTTTCATGTTCCATTTTGAATCTTGTTTTTTTGATGTATAAGCCAGTCAAATGGTTGAACATGTCGGATCATGTCTGAAAAAAACAATACCTACTGCCTTTGTTGGAAATATTTTTTAAATATGAAATGATTCATAGCCGGAGGAGCTTATAACTTGGAATGATTCATTCATAGCTGAGCGGATTTTTTTTTCTGTCTCCATACCAAAATAAACTGAACTTTGCCTTTCAATTTTCGCCACCTTCAGTACTGATCAGCTTTCGAATGTTTATCATGCTGTTATTTATTGTCACATCTCTTCCAATATTCCTATATGGGGCTGCTTTACAAATTAAATTTTCGGCGACCAAACGTATGAATTAGATTTCAAGGAATATTGTAGGCTGTATTTCTTTGAAAATAAAATCATGCCTGTACTCTGAACTCTAGGAAATATTTACACAATAATCTCTGCGATGCACATTTCCAAACATATACAAGGAATGGTGATTTTATTAGGCTGCATATAAAAGAAAGATGTAGAAGAGAATTACAAACAACCCTGAAAGAATTGCTTATTGGCGGTTCCTTTTACAGTGCTGCTAAATATCTGAGTGGAAGGAGGGTTGTATGTTATTTTTTCATCCACTAAATTTGAATTTTCCCTTGTGTATGTAAGACAATTTTATATATCAACTAGAGACCCAGCCTGGCTCCGCACGGGTGCAATGCTGATACGAAATATACTACAGAATATCTTTATATTATACGACGTTCACAGCTTTTTTGTCAGTAGACAATACAAACATGTTTTCTTTAGAGGTTACTTTTGGAATAGCGACATATGATTGGCCCGGTACCACTGCATCCGCTATTTTGAATCTGTGATATCTTCATATTTTGTATTACCATCTTTTTTATTGCAACAGGTTTTTTCTTCGAAAATATTCATTCAAATAACATGCTCTAAGGGGGCAAATTGATCACATTATGGACAAATAAGATTGTTGTCATGTCCATGTACTAGTCCAATTGAACTGTTATCATAATTCATTAAATCATTACAACTTGAACTGCTTCAACTAGAGAGCAGACTACGTTGGCAGAATACTGGCAAAAAACATTCTCATTGACAATGTCCTCTACAAAAGTTACAGTGGTAACTGGCAGTAACAAAGGTATTGGATTCGCAATTGTAAAAGGTCTTTGTGAGCGCTTCCCGGCTGGCGTCTTATTTGGACAATTTGAAAATTATTCTTTATTTCATATCTGGAACATGAAAAGAACCTTCATGCAGAATTTCAGCTTCCAAAAATATACCAGTACAGAGAAAAATTAATGAAAAATAACCTAATTTTGTGAACGCGATTGTTTCTTGCACCTCAGTTGGAATATTGAAAAATCCTGTCTCATTGCACATCTACAATATAAAACGAGCCTACGTACAAAATTTCAGCCTCCAAAAATATACTGGTACGGAGAAACAGTGATTAAAAAATAACATTATGGCGCCCCAGTTCGAATTGAAAAATTTCATTGCACATCTACAACGTGAAACGAATCTACAGCCGCAAAAATTTGTATATGCAACCCTTCCAACCTCACGGGGGGCACCCCAGTTGCAACATTTGAAAATCCTTCCTTATAACGCAACTATTACCTAAGAAGCACCTTCATACCAAATTTTAGGACAAAAGGGCAAGAATCCTAACAATAATTTGAATACTTCCTGCTACAATTACTGATGAGATGAACAACTTTTTCAGTACCATTGCTGATAATATCATTAATTATCTCCCGTATGAATATTACTGGAGTTTTTTCCCAACACCAAATCGTTATTTTTACACCTCGACACGTGTTTCGATCACCAAGTGATCATCTTCAAGAGGAAGATAAAACTAAAAACTACTCAAAACTGAAGCTACTTATACTAATCAGGTACATCATACAGGTAGGTAATCAGTAATACCACCCATACAAGTGTACCACCCTAAATTAATTTTACAATTGGCCTTTCTATTAGTTTACAATATGTCCTTATGTATGTTTAAATGTTACAGATATATATATATATATATATATATATATATATATATATATATATATATATATATATATATATATATATAGAACAATTTTCAGCTATATAAAATTAGTTTCACATATTGCCTATCTAAATATATTTACAATGTGTCTTTTTGTAGTAATCAGTAAATCCAACAATATTATTTCAACAAGCTCTCCCGTATGTTGCGAACGAGGAACTTTTAAGTGTAAAAAAAATCCTGCTTCGTGTAAGTCATTTTTCTTCCGACCCGTGCATGAGATAGAAGTTTTGGAAGCGATTAATTCTCTAAAGGACTCCAAATGTTTAGATACCCATGAACTCAATAGTCGAATAGTAAAGGAAACCTCGTCTATAATAATCCAACTTCTCACTATACTGATCAATTTAATCTTATGTACTGGTATATTTCCAGATATCTTCAAGTCTTCTAAAGTAGTGCCCATTTTTAAAAAAGGTCAGTGGCGTACATTTTTAAGTCAAAAATATTCGTTCAAATCCTGCTTGAGACGCCACTGGACTTAATAAATTGAATCACGTTCGGACTAAATCAGCTCCTTAATGTTATAAATATCACTGCCAAATTACAACAAAAATAGGTAGAGGATATTCAAGATATTTACGAATAATTTTTTTTTTATTTTAACACCCTATATCTTGAGAACAAAAGATTTGTCGACCAATGTTTATATGAACATTTCGTCTTGAAATTACCTAAAGAATCGTCTGTACAATTTATGGTACATACTTAATTGACACCCTGTATTACTTAATGACTTTTTCAAGTTAGTTCACTCTTCTTCATTTCAATTCAATAAACGCAATGAGATCGTGAAAAAATTAAACAAAAATGTCACCATTCATATATTCATTCACCTGTAGATTCACGTTATTGAAGTTATTAAATCAAGGCACCGTTTTACGACACACCATTACGCTAGTCACTATTAATTGAACAATATTACCCCCCGCGTTGGCCATTGTATCATTACCGTTTGCTTTATGACGGCTCCCATTGAGTTGCATCTGAGCGGTCCATTCACGTTTATTCGGACATTTTGATGCGATTTCAACTAAGAGGTATGCTATCCAGGGGTGAATGAACTGTGTATTAATTGTGATTCATTTCCGTTTCGAAACGAATGGAAATCAGAATTTACGAGTAAATACTAGTGGCAAATGTTATATGAGTGTGATATAATAGCAATGAATCAATCAGAAATGTACTTTATTGTCGAAGATGAAATCTCATTAACAAAGTGTTACTATTTTAAGGAATATAAGATATACAAATTAAAAGTAGTACTTGAACATTTGGTTATTTCAGAATTTTGAAGTGATAAAGTAGTCAGAGAGTAAAAATATATATGCTACATATTGAAATAAATAATAATGAATATTCTCATGCAACACAGAAATGTAAATATAAGAATATGAAAATTATGAAGCATAAAAATATTAAAAGTGAATGAATAGAAAATAAAAGTAAGTATCTACTTCGTAAACATTTTCCAGTATACAGTTCAAAGCCAAACGTAAACATCAAAACAAACAAAAAAAAATCATATATTTTATATACCATGAGGTACTAAAACACAATAATAAAAATTAATTGTTTAAAGAATGTAAGTTTCTTTCTGAATAGAATTCTTCCGAAGAATAATAGGCCTTTGAAATCAAATCTTTTTTACGGACTTTCTGAATTTAGTAGGACATTTCATGCCTTTGATCTCAATTGACATTTGGTTAAAAAAAATCCATTGTATATGAAAGACCTCTCAATTTTTGATTATATTGGAATTGCTCAACTTATATTGAGCTCATTTCTCGTAATTCGTCGAGGTGAACTGAAAATTTCCCTCCTCCATTTCCAAGAAAAGTATGGAAGGCAAAGTCAAAATTTTATGCCTTGTGAATAAAGGTCGACAGGAATCCCTGAATCCAAATATACACATATTTCCAACTCCTCTTTTTTGTAGTACAAACACCCAATCAAACATGTATTGGCAAGTTCATTTGCTGATACTCTGACTGCGAAGCATCCTGATGAGTTTTTTCACATAGGTTTTTTAATAATAAAAAAATTACATGTGAATTGAATTTCTTCTAGATTGTTAGGGCAAGATTTTACCGAAAGTCAATAGCCAGGTGAATTAACGTTACAAATTTCATGATACAATAAATGCCAATATCGCAAACACGATTTTATAAAAACCACACTTTTAAACTAATGTACAGAATTTGGTGCGAGCAAAAAACATACAAATGTGGGTATAAAGAAACGCAAATGAACGATGAGTGAATCACACCTTTATGAACTTGTAATTTTATTAACAGGTAAAAAACTCATTATATGTTATATTATTTCGAAAGGAAATACAAATTGCTACCAAATCCACGCTGAATCATTGAATAACTGTTTGTTGGGTATTGGGTATACGTGAGAAAAATGAAGAACTACCAAAATCAAAATGAAAACCCTTTAATTATTGAAATCAAGTTTTATTTGAGTTACAGTTATTGGCTCAGTATTTTATGTTTTCTCCGCGGACGGAAATCACAGCTCGGACTCACCGGGTTATGGTTTTTATGAGCCTCCTGAGGTTTTCTTGAAGCAAACGTTCGCATTCTTCTCAAAGAGCGATTTCCAGCTCATCCAAAGTGGTGGTTTCCTTTTGAAGGCTTCGAATGCTTCTTCTTAGTTGATCCCAGACATGTTTGATGGAACTCAGGTCCGGTCGGCAAGCAGGCCACCCCAAAGTGGTATTTTTGTAGGCTTGTAAGTACCGACGCACGATTCCTGTAGCGTGGAGACGGGCTCCATCGTGCATAAAAATAAAATTTGGCCTTCCTGCTTCGTGTCGTGTCTGAACATCCAATACTTCGTTAACGTACCTTTGGGCGATCAGGGATCCGCTGCGGATGACTACAAAGTCCGTACGATCATTGAATGTTATTCCAATCCACACCATCACTGAACCACCTTCAAATGGGACCCTTGAATGAACAGCAAAGAATAAAACGTCCATTTCGCCTTCTGTATACTCTGGCCCGACCATCATTATCAAAAAGACTAGATTCTAAAGGTCACTTTATTATATTAAGCGGTTTCCAGGCAGTTGGAAGTCTCTTGACCGTCATCACGTTTCTTCAGGCAGAAAGGTCGCTTTTCGATTTCGATGGCCTCGCGAATTATCCGAGATTGCAGTGTTTTCGCTGTGGCGATGGTCTTAGTATTCGCACAGTCTATGTTGTGTCCTGTTTCTTGATAATGTTTGGACAGGGCTCAGGATGCGTCTGAGTTTCGGACAGCAAGTTGATGTTCGTATACTCTATTTTTCACACGTCTGTTGGTCTGGACTACATATGTTTATCGAAATCGGAGCTTGGAATTTCATATATACCCTGGGATTTATTGACAATTTTGTCCTTGGGGGACGGAGGAATATGAAAATTTGATAATTGTCGGTAAATATCGTTTTTATGTCCTCTTTTTTTGAGAATTCGGCCAATTTTGTCAGTTACACCTTTGATGTAGGGAAGGAAAGCTTTGTGGAGGACGTTGTTGTCCTTTGGATCTTTGGGACTGGACGGAGAAATTTGTTGACGACAGATGGATCTGTCAATTTGATGGTCTGATTTGAGTTGGACTAGCTCTTGTGGATTGTTGTAGTGCTCTGTGAGGTTGATAGATCTGTAGATAAGAGAATTCGAAACGGAGTTGGTTTAGGCTGGATGATGGTGGGAGTTTGTGTTGATGTATGTATTTGTGTATGTTGGAGTTATTGGATTTTGTGATGAGAGCATCTAAGAATGGAAGGAAGTTATTTTTTTCAATGTGAATTTTATATTAGGGTGGATGTCTTTGAGGTGATCAAGGAAATTATGGGCAAAATTATGGGAACCGTGGGGCAATATGACCCCAGCAAGAGGGTTTGTGGTCAAACCTGTCAATATGTGCTTTCAAAGTCTTCCATGAAAAGGTTTGCAAGGACTGGCGAAAGAGGAGAACCAATGGGAGCGCCCTTAACTTGTTTGTGAAAAGTACCTGGTAAGAGGAAGTATACGCTGGACATACAGTGACTGATGAGGTTGATACGGGGATATTAGTGAATAAAGGCATCACGTCGAAACTCACAAGGATGTCAGTCTGTTGGATATTGATGTTTTTGAGAATTTCAATGAAGTGAAATTAATTTCGTACGTACGACGAGGACTGTTCTGCAAGGGGTGGGAGAGTGTTTGCAAGGTGTTTATCATGGTTTAGTGTTGAAGAACCGAAAGCATCGACAATGGGGCGAAGAGGAACATTGGGTTTTTGTATTTTTGAGAAACCGTATATTCGGGAGGTTCGTGAGGACCTCTGGGGATAAGAGCTTTCTTAGTTTCGGTAGGGAGATTGAAGTTGTTGATAAGGTCGTTGGGTCCCTATCGGTGTAAAAATAACAATCGGAAAAATGATTTAGGCATAAATAAATGTGTTGACATCTACACATTCACCAGTAGGAAACGGAAACCTTTTGTGCAGGTGGAAAATAACCGATATTTGATAGATAACTGAATGCATTGTTACTAGAAATGATTATGTTTATGGAACACATACATATATACATAGATACTATATATATATAGATAATCAAAAATTGAGTGCCTAAATATTATAATATGATTTTTCACCTCAACATACAGTTAAATGTGCAGTAGTTGTTCTCCCCATACAGAAAATATTATTTCTCTAAGAGTCCGCGTGTCCATGAGGGTTGGGAATTAATTACTGTAAAACTTGAAATTCTATATTTCGTGCAGATATGTCAACGCCTACATGACCATCGCATGCCCCAGAGCTATAATATTTCTTTGTCGTTCTCAAACATGAAACAAACGCATCTAACGGAAACATCACGAACACGTCTTGATAGATAAAAGAATGGAAATATCAGAATATGGAACATGTGCCAAAGTTTTTTGGAAAAATCTGACAATAAAAAGGCAGGAACCTACGAAATAATGAATCATGTTGATAAACAGAGAATGAACATTTTTTATAAACGTATATGAGATATAAATCATTCTTGTCGCATGAACATATTGAAAAATATTTTTTTTCTAGATTATTTATTTATTTATTATTTATTACACTAATAGGGATACAAACAGAATAAATCCAAAAAATATCCTCATTTTACATATGAAAGATAGTGAGTGAACAAAATATAAATGCTAAGTACATTACACTATATAGTAATGAATAATAACAAAAAATTGAACAAACAGTATATGAAGAACCGATAACTAATTATAACTAAAAATAGATTTCACATACTTTTTAAATCTAAGGAAAGGTAACCTCAGTTTTTCAATATCATTGCAATGAGTATTGAAGGATCTGACAATTCTGCATGAAGGAGAGTTTTTTCCTGAATTGGTTTTTCTAAACGGGGTTGCAAAGAGATCACGGTTTCGCAAGTCTCTGCAAGGTGTATTCAATTAAATTTTTGTTATCAACGTAGGACAATCGACACGTTTATTGAATAATCTGTACAGCATTAATATATCTGACATTTTTCTTCAATCTGTAAGAGACAGCAACGAATACTTTTTGAAAATTGGACGGAAATTTCCATTGATTATAGAAATGTCACTTTCAATTCTCTGTTGGTAAATCGAATATTGTGGACTCCAAAAGACAGATGAAAAGTTCAAACCACTATATACATAAGAGTAATATAGATTAAGAAGAGTTTCTGCATTTCTGAAATGTATTGTATTCCTAATAATGAAACCCTATAAACGATTACACATATTATCGGTCTTCTCAATGTGGGATTTAAAAATCATTTTGGAATCCATTATCACTCCCAAATCACGTACTTCATCAATTGTTTTGATTGTGTGATTTCCTATTTGATATTGAAAATCAATGGGATTTCTATTTCAGGTGAAAGTTATTTTGTGATTTTCATCGAGATTTAAGTATAGGCATCGCCACAGATTTCTGCAAATGCTTCAAGTTTGAAACTATCAAAATATCGAAATTCACATGAAATGTTGATGAAATATTCCAAATATAAGATTGCAACTTGCCTGAAGATAAAAAGGGCAGGGGTGCAAAAACATCAAAATCCTGGATTTGTGTGCTTTTTAACCCGTGCTGTACATGATGATTTGGTTTCCGTGCTGTCGCAGAAGCTTTCATTCAAATGCTTAGACGTTTTGTTTCACGTCGTGGAAAACCATCCGATGTTATTTCCGACAATGGAACGAATTTCATTGGTGAAAACAAAGAATTACAACTTTTAGGTAGATTTTTGATAGAAAATTCAATAAACATTTTAGACCGAGCTACAAAAATGCATATAAATTGGTATTTTATCCCTGCCAATTCCCCTCATTTTGGTGTCATGCGGGTAAGCGTCAAGCATCACCTCGAAAGAATTTCAGTCAATGTAGTTCTAACTTACGAAGACCTCCAAACCTTATTGTTTCAAATCGATGCTGTATTAATTGATTGGACGATCCATCCAAGGTGTTGCCGATCAATTTTTACATACCAGCCAGCAGACTTTCGTACTTTAGACATTTACAAAGATTGCAGCAAACCTTTTGGAGATGGAGTCTCAAATATATAAACGAGCTTCAACAGCGTTACAAATGGAAACAAAGCCAAAGACAGCTTCAGGTTGGACAATTTTTTGTTGTAAAAGATAATAGTTTGCCTGTTATGAGATGGAGCCTTGGACGCGTCTTGGAGTTGATTCCAGGAGAGGATGGTATTAGCCGTGTAGCCTCAATCAAAACAACTGACGGTGTTCTCTCCAGAACTCTCTACAGACTGTACCTGCTACCGATTGGAGCTTGATTTTAGATCAATTGTGACTTTTTACAGTTGAAAGTCTCAAACCCCTCATACTTTCAAGGCCGGGGGCCGGGAACTATATCCCTTTCAAGTGCGCCGCTAGTGTCCACAGTGATCGACGACATATTGGTGATCCTTTTTTGTATTCTTAAGTGTTTCAAAATAACAAGTTGTTTTTTTTTTGTTTACTTAGAAATGTTTCGGAGACAGGACTTCTAAACAAGTCACTAAATGGTATCAACTATCTTTCCAAAAACAGATGTTTCATTTGTAACAATAAAAGAGAATAGACGTATGCTTTCATCAAATAGTGTTCAATTTCAAGTCAAAAAGCAAGATTAGAAAAATTACGGTCTACTCGAACTTTTCAAGTCAATACATTGGTTGGTATTAGAGTTTTGAACATCAATTGAACCTGCAACTAGCCTAACTTGTTCTCCCCAAACCAGGCAAGTATTGAAAATAAAAAAAACTCTTCTTGATAAGATACGAATTGTCTCTGATGTGAATTCGTGGCTATACTGGCCTGAAAGGTTATAAAACGGCCTACTACTCTGCAAAGAAGGATGCTGCAAGCGGTTTAATGGAACCAGAATATGTCATTATTATCGCGTTGGGTTGTACCAAAAAAGCAATGAATACCTGTACTGTAAGAAGAGTTCCTCACTTCTGGTAAAATTTACCAAGATAAGCTCATTCTAAGGCATTTATTCATCCTTTGGAAAACATCACCATACAACTATCATGCAACAGAAGGAATGACCTAAGTTGTCTAACAAGCCCAATTATAGATGTGTTAGAAAATGTCGTCTGAATCATCTTATGAAGAGACTTGGATTCTCGGAGAATCCGGCGTATTCCCTATGTTCGGAAGATGATGAAATAGCAAAGCACATGCTATATACCTGTCCCACCGTGGACGAATCAGGTTTTTGATGTTTTGGTAGAGCTTCAATCCTGCCGTCTGCCTGAAATAACAAACACCAAATAAGCATTTGAATTGGTGAATTTGAATTTCCCTTCTGTAAATTATCTATGATAACCCCTTCTATCAATGAATCCGACCATTATTCCATATTTACAACAAATTGAAATATATATTAATAATTTCTCCATCCGTGTACCTCCCATAATTGGAGCAGCTCAGAAGAGCTCAACAACTTTCGAAACCCTTTTCAATGATGCACCACAGAATTACCAAAACACCCAATGCATACTAAACCGCCATCAATGTTGAATTATAGTAAAATTCCACATACACGTTGGAGTGGAGTTTTGTTTTCGGGCGGGATAACATCGACTGGAGAACAAAGAGGGGAGCTGAGCGGGATTAGGCTGGCAAGGTAATGAAGAAGGATAGGTCGAGATATGGGTACAACGACAGCCAATGAGTAGTTGAAGCGAGGATTACGGAGGAGTTATCTCTAATTTGAGACGGATTTAGTGTTCGCGGAATCCTTTAAATTGGATCCCGCTCGGGCGTTCGCTCGAGGAGGCGACAGATACATTTTCGTGGGATATTACTGTGTACTAGGGATAATTTTGTTTTCGGGGGTGTAATTGCAAAGAGTTCGAAGAGCATGAGAGAAAAAGGAACATAGCTCCCTAATACCTTATTAATATGAAACTACTAATCGTATTACCCCTCTTTCTCTTCACATTGTTCATTGTAACACTGTTTTCAAGGATTTTAAAACAACAAAATCCTTTCTCATTGTCTCATCGGTGTATAAACTTCCACTCTCTGACAATAATGAAGTCTGTTAACAATTATTTTCCTACATTATGAAATGGGGTAATATCGTTGTAAACAACTCTTTTTCGATCCACGAATTCTGAAATAAATTGCGTTGGTGTATCGTACATTTCAAATGTCACGTATCCCTTCCACAGCATCTAAAGGCGTCATATCGGGTGATCTAGTTGGCTCTTCTGAAGAATCACGTTTGGCTGTTAAATTGCCTGCTTCTCAGGGGTTTTCAAATAATGTTAGATTTCAGCATGATGAGATACCTATTTATTACGGCAAGCTGGTTTGAAAGTAGCTACATGACAATTATTCAAAGTGGATAAGTAGATGAATATGATCACCAAGAATGGCCCGCTGCATTACCTGATTTTTGTGAGGTTTGGGGAGGTTTACGTTAGAAAACCGGAGCCCACTTTGGAGCTCATAGTTGGAATGATAGGTGAATCCTTGAAACTAATAATAAACTGATTATTACTAAGAAATGGCTTATTCGATTTCGGAAAATAAAAAGATGTTGGATGGAGACTTGAAATGGCTACTGAACGAGATACAACAAGACCCTACTCTCTAATTAGAAAAAAAGTTGATAGCAGTCACTTGACGACGAGGGACAAAATTACTGTCTTTCTTATCGAAAAGGGCTGAAATTATTTATTCATTCGTTGATTTATTCATTATTTGGTATCCAAACAGACCAATCCGGTCTTATTACATCTGTTTAAAAAAATATGTTTTTCCGTTAACCAGCTGTTGCACTCCTATTAACGACATCCCTCAGAAGTCGAAACTTGTGCCATCTAAGGATTAACGAGGTCTTATCTTTCAACGTGTGATTCCTAACACATGAATAAAATGAATACAATATTAAATTTTGAATAAAATTAATAGTAGCATCATAACATGCATCAAATATAATCTCAGCTTACATAAAGATCATAGAAGGGAATCAAAAAAAAATAATTAACACCGGGCATCAATGGTGACTTGATTTTATTATTTATAATATTATAAAGAAATTACATCATCATCAGGTCTCGTCTATTTTCCAGAAACAACATTTTGACATTTTCTCAAAGATAAATAGATCAACAGTTAAGCCATAAATGATAATATTTGATTTACAGACACGTGGAAAATTTATTCCGTAGTTTTTCGATCTCTTTCACTGGATATCCGCTCCAAACTCTAACTTAGGTCTAATTGAGGAATGGAAGAGCATTTTAATAGTATTTATGTTTGTAAAAAAAAGATGTATGTCTCATTATGAATCCTGACATACGATTTCTAGATTTAACTAGATTATGGATATGGAACGAGAAGAAACTATATAAATATGCCAACTCGTGGAAAAACTATTGGACAACGTTCCACGGTGCTTCTAGCTCATAAAATATTCAATTCATGCCTAATATCCTGAAAACCATAAAAACTCGCAAGCTCTTCAAAATTCATACAAATAATTGGAAACACAGTACTGGCAGAAACACTTTTGAAGAGCTCGTGAACTTGAAATTTTTGCAATAGTCAAGTTAATAATGCAGCTAGCTATTCATGAGTCTCCTTTACAAGCCATACACTACAGATCCTTTTAGGAATTTACGAAATTAAATGTAAGAACTGCGACGCAAAGTTTCATGGACAGACAAAAAGATCTATTGAAATAAGATATAAGGAACACTTAGCGCACTGGAAATATGGAAGACCTGAAAAATCAGCAGTCGCCCATCTTATTTTGCAACAAAACCATTTCATAGAATTCAGTTCATTCAGATTAATTATACAAGTTAAAAATAGGCATCTAGATGCCTATGAGAATGTAGAAATAAGTAAACATAATAATATTATGAATAACTATGGTTAACCAATATCTAATAGTGTACCTACTATATAGCTTGTTGAAATAACATTTCAAGTATTAGATTTACTTGACTGTCAAGGACACGATGTAAAATTAATTTAAGACTAGTAGATGAGGCAATATTGTGAAATTTATTTAAAACACTTGAGACGATGATGATCACTTGTTGATCGAAACACTTGTCGAGGTGTAAAAATAACGATTTGGTGTTGTGAAACAATTCCAGTATTATTCATTACCGCACCAAGTACTCTTTATGCTATTAGAATGTTTGAAATTATAGTAAATCTTCCATGTATTGATCTGATAATCTTTTATACAAAATTTTTGACGTCTCAAGATATGATTTATACCTTGATATGGCCATATTTTTGTATCTGCAAAAATTCCAAAACAAATATAAACAGCCTAACATGCCGACACAATCCTGCAACGACCTTTCGCACTCGACAATGCTAAACATCACGACGGGACCGGCGGTGGCCAGCGGGAGGGCCCGTTAACACGACGCACCGCACGGCGGCGTCACGAGGCGCCGCGACGGAATGAGTTATGGCCGCGCTCGACGTCCGACACTCCATTTAGAGATCATTCTGGTGAGCCACTGCCCGCCTGGCCACTTCATCTTCCGCAACATTGTAAGCACGTCGTTAATGCTTCGTCAATTGCCCTCCTGCTAAACGTCTTGATAACACACCATTTGTTAAGTTTATTGGTTTATTTATCGATGGTTGTTTCTCGGCTCTAACGGTGCTCGATTCGTCAAAAGGGAAGCGCTGGTTACTGATGCCCTTGGTTGAGATGAGCCCTTTAGGGATGGAGAGTATTGATGAGATCTAGTTTTTACCAGCAAAGTCTAACGTTACAATAGAAATATTCTTGGTGAAAGGAAATACAGTCACAAACGCCATACTCGATGAAATTCAATTCGATTATTTTCACCTTCCAAAATCTGAAAATGATATGAAAATAGCAATGGAGAACTTAATACACACAAAATAAATGAGGGAAGAGGAAACATTTCAATAATTTAGAGCGAAAATTCGTATTTTTCACGAAGAAAAGTGTTCTATTCACCAGAACTCGATGTTCACCGTCTGATTTCAAAATGTGACATATTGAAAGGGGTATATTTTTGTGAAGGGGTAATTTTTGGATAATAAAGGTTTGGCTTTCTACTTTCCCCTCTAGATACAATATAAATTGTAATCTTCCAAAGAAAGAAAGGAAGAACACAATTTTAGACGATTGACTTCATGCTAAGGTGTGTAGTTCATATAAAGAAGTATTTTTCAGACACAAACTGAAACAAAGAAACAGCTTGTTCCATTTAAACATTGAATAACACGAAAAAAAAAATACTTTCGAAATGAATACTTGTATAAGAACACGGAATCATACAAAAACACTTTTCTCCATTCAGTTTGTATTCCAAACATTCTTTGTGAAATTGAATCCACATTAGACTCAACAATACATCAGTGGTATGAAAAGTATCAGTGCTGTCACCACATAACACACATATTCAATTCCTCTATAGAAACAAATCATTTTTCATCTGCACGGAAACATGCAATTGAACTCCCTTTGCCGAAGTGTGAAAATCCAACTGATTATTTGAGCCAATTAGCAAACTGCCTATCCTATCTGAGGTGTTCGAGCAGATATCTGAAGGATCAAATTGATTCTTTTGTATACAATAATAATTTGAAAACAAATGTTCAATCTGGATTTCGTACATTCTATAGCACCACCACCGCTCTTGTCAACATCACCCAAGATTTATTCAAAGCAACTGACAATAATGAAGTAACTGCCATGGTACTCTTGGACTACAGTAAGGCATTCGATACATCAAACCACAATATTTTGTGTAGGAAAATGTCGTTTCTCGGATTTAGTGAAGGGACTGTATATCTATTAAAAAGTTATCTCAGAAATCGGACTCAGTCAGTATGTCTGGATGGAAAGTGTTCTAGTGCTCCACCTGTTGACTATGAAGTACACAGGGCTCTATTCTTGGCCCCGTTCTTTTTTCTCTACATATATCTGACTTCCATAAAATAATTGATCATTGCACAGTTCATCATTATGCATATGACACTCAGTTATATTATCGATTTCCTCCAAGTAACTGGCAGGTGGCAATGGAAAAAAATTAACAGCTATCTACAAAAGTTACTGGATCTGTCTATAGCCCATAACCTGAAACTGAATTTTAGAAAATCTCAGCTGATACTTTTTGGCCCGAAACACAAAAATTAGGAAATTGAAGGAAGAATTGAAGTCCAATTTGGACAAGACTTACTACAAATAATTACAGAAAGCAAGAACTTGCTTGCTGATCTGAGATTTCACAAACATATAAATTCACTTTGTCGTAGCTCATACAGTATCTTACGTCAACTCTATCAAAGTAGAGATATTTTGACTTTCAAATTGAAGTTGAAACTTTGCGAAACCCTCCTATAATCTACGGGCCTGCTTTGACACAAACCGATGTTAATCGCTTACAAAAAATACAAAACAATTGCATTCGTATTTCTTATGGTGTGAGAAAATTGGACCATATATCCCCCAAGTTCGAGGAGTCAGGTTGGTTACCGATTGCTGAAACCTGGCAGTTCCACCTACTCGTCAATACACATACATTTCTTGTTTACAAAAAGCCAAATTATATTCATGAAAAATATAAAACTTTCAAATTCCAGAATAATTCGAGAACACGAAACTGTCACACTTTTTTCATTACAAAAGACTAGACAGCCTATTTTTCTCGTAATTTTATTCTCATGTTATGCCTTGCTCATATGGTTTTCCCTTTGTCTCACTTTGTGTATGTTTTGCTACATATTTTACCTTATTTAAGCTTAATAGATTTTTGATATTTACTTAGGAATTTATAACCTTTGTTTTTTTCTTAGTTTCACCAAGATTCATGAATGTATAGTAGGTAATTAATTTTAAATTTCTATATAATACATGCTCTCCCCTCGGTTAAGTTGTAAAATAGCCTCGGCTTAGCTTCTCCCTTTCCTTGATTTTTGTATCCACTTCTTCTTTATAAACAATGTATGTCAAGGAATAAAGCCCAATTATTATCATCATTATGATTATAGTCAAGATGTTATTCACATGATTCCTACACAATATAATAAATGAAAGATGTATTACTTGGAACACTGTTTTGGCGTAAGACAGTGGCCTCATTAGCTTCTCAGTACCAAGATTCATATCTCTTTTTATATCAAGATGGAGAAGTAGAATGCCAAATTTTTTTTCTGTTCTGACAATTTTGAGATAGTTCACATTTCAAAACTCCAATGGAACAAACCAGCGAAGAGTAAACTGCTAGTATCAGGTTTTCTTTACCAATTTTGAAAAAGAGGGCAGATTTTAGCCTCCGAGGCGTTAAGATAACGACTGTGTGACTTTTCAGCTTATACCAGGCAAAATGAATCGAGGAGTTATTGATGAACAGAACATTTCCTTTATGAAGGATTTTTCGGATTCTAGCAGTTACTTATCGTGGTGAAATAAGAAACTTGCTCATTCTACTCCTATATAAAGCTCTTTATTACAATTTGTATATAACTTTCAGATTGTGGAAAGTGAAAATACCCAAAAAAGGGTGATAATGAATGAATATTATCAGAATCACACATTTTTATGGATCAATTGGATAAATTCCTGACTGAAAACACCGAGAAAATCTACAAGAGACTTATAGAACAGGAAAAACGAAAAGATTCAACAGACCCAAGTATGTACTAGATTATATAAGATACCTGAAGTAAAAGGAACCTCAAGTCTCAATAAACATGCTGAAAATATATACCGGAAGCCAGAAAAGAGTTTCTCCCGGTGCAGAAATTACAAAGAAGTGTGGCAAGTTTCAAAGAAAGTGATAGATATGTATTGCAAGGAGATATTTTTCATCTTCAGTTTGAAGTTATTCGATTATATGAGTAAGCAATGTGGTAAGTGAAAGATCCGCGAAATAGAGAAGTTTTACATTGTGATATTGTTAAATGTGTCCTGAATCTCAAGTTATGATAGTGTACGTCAGTTCTAAAGGGTGTTTTTTCGTAAAGATAACAGGGGTTTCTTTGTTTCAAGGAGTTTTTGAAAAAAAGTTGCAGAATGAAATGTTCATCTGGATTCCATATTCAACCAACCTACATCCCCGAACAGATGTGAAATATGTTCTCGTTTCCTCGTACCTACGGGTACGAGCCTAACGCATGCTTTCTGGAGCTTTTGGATTCTGAAACTGTCAGTCTTCAAAATTCCAGGAATATATACCACGTCTGCGTAGTTGGCATGTGAAAGAACTAAAGCATCGCAAAGTATAATTTTACGTTTTCTAATCAGAAATGCTCTGTTGGAAGATATCATTTTCAAATTTGCATAACCCCGATTCAGAATTTGCGAAATGTGTGTTTCAAAACGAAGACTCTTGTCAAGATATAGGTCCAAGTTTTTTGTAACTCCTTTGAACGGAAGTTCTGTTCCATCTATTACAATATTTATGAGACCCGAGTAACTATTCCTCGCCACTATTCTACCAAAGAGCGATGACATCAGATTTGACAAGGATAATAGCATATCAAGACGGTATTAACTTGCCATAGGGCCTCGTTAATTGAATTCTCGTCGAATTCCATGTACAACTTAGTATCGTCAGCATAACAATGCATGGTTGCAAATTGCAGTGACCTATGAAATTGAGATGTATATGAACCGAATAAGAGAGGGCCCAATATTGAACCTTGAGAGACACCGTTTTTTATTCGTAAAAACCAAATTCGAATCAAATTATATACAACTCTTTGAGCATGATTGCAGAGGTAACTTTTTAGTAGCGCTACAGCATGCATTGAAGACCCTAGGTGGCCCAAAATAGCAAAAAAAAGTTCATGGTGTATGCAATCAAACGCCTTAGAATAGCACAATAATATAAGAAGACAGAGTGTTACCAATAGATCTGTGCACATCAACCACAACTTTCAGAACAGCAGTCGTACAACTATGGTCAAGTCTTCACCCTGATTGACACTTAGAGTTCGGATAATCAAGCATCTGCAAGTTTAATAGTTTTTCAAAAACTTTTCATAGGGCACATAAGATGCTAATTGACCGGAGATCGCCTAAACTTTCATGGCTTGAATTTTTGGACAACGGAAGAACATTTGCTTGCTTCCAGATGGATGGATAGGAATTGCAGTGATTGAATAAGTGAGTGATATGTGGAAGGATTTTGGGGCAGCAACATTTTGATGCTTGTCTCATCAGGTCTTACAACATTTGACTTTATGATTCACAGATACATCGTGCTCTCTTTTGATGTGGCTGGTGGTTAGAGTTGCTTTTAGGTAACCTTATACCTTTAGGTTTCCTGTACACTCTATGGCCCAATGTACCATCATCATGTCTGTTCATAAGAATATCAATATCTTCCCACACCAAGGACGTGTCATCAATATAACGTAGCCAACAATATGGCCACTTGCCTCAAGGCCCATTGTGCGAAATGATGAACGATGATAAAAATTGAGCGAAGGGGATCCAGAAAAAGGGTTGTGAGACGACTGAGTCCAATGTTGAACAGCAGATTTTGATGACGAATCAAGACACCCCAGATTCCGCATTCAGATGTTTCCACTTTGAGCTTGTATTGGAAAGGAGTGTAGTATATCATTGGGAAGCAATCCCAGTTTTTAAAAATAATATCCAACGAATTGAATGAAAACAAATCAATAATATCAACATTGTACAGGACAGGCCACATTACAAAAATGCTTCAAATAATTTCTATCTGATGCTGCTTTGGTTTTGGGGAATCGATGGTCTCGGGAATCATGAGGAGTATGTTTTTGTAAAAAATTGAAAATTTGATTCACTTTACTTGAAAACTGATCGCAATTATCAAGCAAGTCATAAATGTCTTGTCAATTTCAAGATTCGTTAGAAGGTTGAACATTTGTTCGAAATTGTTCGGGACATTAACTGTAAAAAAAATGCTGAAAGAGAAAATAGAGAAACGATGGAAATATCGAACAGAGCTGAATGACAAAATAAATATATACGGCCATTCATGCGATAAAAACAACACTGAACTGAAAACAACTCAAGAAAACTAGAAAGAAATAAAACGAGAACAGTTCTAGGACCTGATAATACTCCAGAAGAAGAGAGAAGGTGAAAAACTGATGAAGACATAGAAATATATAGGAGAGAAATCAGTCAAATCACACATAATGAGAAGGTTTTATGATGATTTCAATAGTAATAATATGGTCACCACACCATCGAAGAAGTCTTGATAACATATTACCTCCTCACGATTCGTTAACAAGGAACAACTCCAGTTTTCAGCATTGATATCCAACGTATCAGTTAAACTTTCTCATTGAAAATAATTAGAATCACGTTAACTGTCTGTTTCTGTTCAAAATCTCATCGAATCAAAATAAATCAATAACATTGACATAATTTGTTCATCTGAATCAATAGAAAAAGTCCTTAATTGAGTATAACGACATCCTGAAAAAAAGGAAGACTCCACAAGATATCTCGAAGGACTATCAGCTCTCAATGAATAATTTGACAATAAATACAGAGTACAAAGAACCAGATGAAGAGAAAGAGTCAGTTTGTTGCTGAGACTTCGAGATATAACCTAAGTTCTTATAGTGTTTGTATACTTTAGAGAATTCGTGAGAGACATTCTGTGTGTTTCAATAGCATTTTTAGAATGGAAGAGCAAATGACTCTTGAGGTACATGTAATGTGTTTCACGTAGGACGGAGGCCTGGTGGATTGACGTGGGTGGTCAGCTCCACTCGATCAATCAACTGATGTGCGAGCCAGTGGTCCGAAACGCAAGGCTGGACGATCGATTTTCACTTTCTACCGTCCAATCCGTGTTGGGAATCACACGTTGAAAGTTTAGACCTCGTTAGTCCTTAGCTCGCGCAAGTTTCGCTTTTTGAGAGTTGTCGTTCGAAGGAGGCGACCGCTGGTTAATCGAAAACACAGATTTTAACATCAGAGTGTATCACACAATTAGCCTGTCCCCCAAGATAAAGAGTTGATATCATTCATCCCGCCAAAAACCAATCGAATCGAATTTGACACGGCACGAAATGATTTTTATAACTCGGGAGCATATGCCACATGAGTGGAAAACATCGCGAAGGGCCAGGTCAATGATGTCGATATGATGACGCGTCACCTTGCGGCTACAGATTGATTTATGATGGGCCAGGATTAATTAACGGCATCGAGGGACAAACCCTGCATCGGCCTCGTTGCCCCTCCGCTCTGCCCGACATCCAGACCACTGTCGGCTGTCGCAGAACGCTCATAATTGTTTCTTGCACGGTATGATTTTAATCATCAATCACTGCGCAGAGTCCGGCCTGAGGCCTCTTTCTCAAGACGTGGACTGGATGACGTTCCATATTCTGCTGAGAAAGTCATTTGTTTTTGTTAGATGTAATTCCAAAAACCTCACTCAGATTTGAAAGTGAAATTACTTCTTTCTCAGAGAAGTTATGAAGTAGAAAATAAGTACCTATAGGAAATGCCTTTTTCACCATATATTTCTGAAGGAACTCAAAATAAGCTGAAATAAAAATACTTTCAAGCAAGTGTACGGAATATGAAATATTTGACTGGACCAGTCCATTAATTTGATCGTTTTTTTACTTGGATCCGTTTGACTTGTCAATTTCTTTCGAATTTTCAAAATACACACATGCATTCCAACAATTCTGTTCCCCATACTATTATGAACATGTCATTTATTGTATGTTGAACATACGGATCATGATTAAGAATGTCCGTATATGACTTTTGTGGTCCAATGTCTCAAATTTGCATGAATTTAGAACTCTCTGACTCTTTGTCTCTGTCTTCGTCTGCTACTGCAGATGAAATTCACAGCAACCACTACTTTGTTGGGGTAGTAGTTCATCTCGTAGCTGTTCACAAGTATATTTCTCTAGTATACCTTTAAATTGACCCCATTTCAATAAGTTTGGTACCCCAAAAGCTGGTTCAGGGTGCTTATGTGAAGTTTATGATCTGTGTCCAGCACACTCAAGAGCTCTTTCATTACCTTCAAGGCAGTTAGTTACTTTGACTCAGATTGAGTAATTTCAATGTGGTTCCTATTGTTACTTCCGTTATTCCCAAACAAATATTTGCACCCCGCGCTTTCATCTTCTGTCACCAAATATGGTGACCTGGTATTCGTTTTGAGATTATTCATTGAGACCTGAGTTTATTACGAGAGTATGTTTTCAAACTCTACCATTTCTTGAGTTACTCCAGGACTTCGTTTCATTCAGCTAACGATCTTTTGAATTAATAATTGTTGCAATTTTGTTACTCTTTGTTTTCATAACTGTATCAACTTCCCATTTCATCTGAGAACGTTTATACTTCTTTTCTGGCTGATTGTGGGAACAGAACTTTCTCGCACTCAATAAAGCCAAACTATTATCAAAGAGCTGTGAAAGCTCTAAAAATGTTATATGAGCAACAATATTAGAAGCCAATATACCAGGGCCAACTCAAAAGCAGTCATCTACAACCACAAATTAGAGGCCTTACAGGAAAACGAAGCAGATATCCAGAAACTCTTCGAGTAGTTGAGTGGTCTTGTCTGTATAAGCAAAGTTGGAAGAAGAGGTCAACAAGCTCACACCATAAATTGGGTCATGAATACGGAAGGCATTTTTACTCTGCGATTTCAAGGTAGAACCAGATAATGTGGGAAAGTTCATGAACTGAAGGGAAGCAGAAGTGGCTAGTGGCTTTGAACCAGGAGATGGTATGTAGTTGTACGAATCCCAGAGAAAGGGGAAAACAGACTCTATCTCGAGTTACAGTGAAGAAGGAGATGCCTATAGTTGGTGACCAAAAAGATATATGACTTGGTCTATGGCATCTAATTCCTAGAGCAAACCACTGGTCACTGACATAAAAAGACTAGTTTTCTACAGTGATGGTAATCCTTCCTTCCTACATTACAATCAAGTGGACAAGTTGGAATTGAAGAGGGGGCAATGTCACAGCGTGCACCGCTGGCTGAATGCAGAAGTGTCTGATTTCTTGATAAACCTAGGAACAGTTTCATAATTGGACTTGTATATCCATACTATTTCAGAGATCAACGTCAAAATGCCTAAGAGAGAAAAGTTGCTTTGATTTGTACCTGAAATATTCATATATGACTGATCTTCATATTTATCAGTGATACCAGGTTACATTTATAACGCTTTCAATAATATTTCTCTATTTCTGTTTTCAATTGAATAAAATTAGATTAATTGTCGAGGAGCTGGCCCATAGCCTGACTCACTGCGACCTTTCCAGATCTATTGTGACGCTCCTTGGTTGTTAGAGCTAGCTTGATCTCTTAGATCATGTCGAAGAATTGTGTATACAGTGTTCGAAGGCCGTTACTTCTGCCTGGAACACAGTTGCATTATGTCCGAGGCTGAGTGCGATTCTCGTCTTTGCCCTGCCTCCATATATACCGGCTCCCACTCCTTCTTGGGTATTTGAGCCAGATTGAAGTAGATACAACTCATTCAATACAATTTGAACATATTGATTGATTTATTGGTGAAGTACCAGTTTTCGCAGCTTTGTTGAGATGAAGATAATTCGCTCATTCAATATTATCGAACTTCCCATGACCATCATCTATAAAATATCGTTCCTATTGTTTCTCTGGTGGATGGTGCTCTCTCATTCCTTCCATCCAGTTATCAACATCATTTATAATTCTAGATCCACTAGAAAAAAATAATAGTTTTAATTACATCGCACCCGGCATAATGACGTAAAGTAAAATGACTGTAACAAACAGGCATAAACAAAAACCCATTTTCACAGCGGCACATATTAAAAATATCTCATATTACATCCCAGACGTCTATAATTAATTTGTTTTAATTTTTCAAAATGCGTTTGATTTGACGTTCTTCGAAGCAGGCAACTCGGGCCCGACTAACGTAAAAGGATATTCATTTTTCTGTGGGAGATGTTCGGGGAACTTTTGATTAATGGTCCAATCTCACCGCGCAAGAAACAATTATGAGTGTGTTCTGTCACAGCTGACAGTTGAATGCAAGCTTTTGCGGATTGTCATGAAGCGAAGAAAGTAGGCTTGAAATCGACAAAATTTTTAAAAATGAATCAGGAAGCTGGTGATCATTTCGATGTAATAAGTTTCTTCGATGTACTGATGATATAAGTGGTCTGTACAAACCTCGCTAGCTACGTACATTCAATAAGTTATTTTTCATTTTTTTATATAAGTACCTTCGTCTTGAACATAAGTTCACAAATTTAGTTGTTTAGCATCTTTAGTTTGTTGGTGAGGGGCATAAAAGTTAGAAGTATTTGTCGTGTTCGACGATTTTCTGACATAGAAAAAAAAACAGAGGATTAGCATTAAATTTTGTGTGAAAAATTGAATTGAGTACTCAATCACATTACAGTGGCATACCATGATTGTACTCTGAGTTAGAAAAGTATTTACATGTGGTACAAGCTTTTCCCAGAAGGACGAGAAGATGTGGACGCCCCAGCACATCAACAACCGATGAAAATTTTGAAGTAAGGAAAAAAATTGTAATAGAGAATCGTCGATTCACTATCAGAAAAGTTGCTGAGGATTTCTTCATATCGGTTGGCTTATGTAATTCAATGTTTTCGCAAATTTTGGGCATGAGGCGTGTGGCAGCGCAGTTCCCTCACAAATTGCTGAATTTTGACAAGAAACCATCGAAACCATCAAATCGTGCCAATGGAAAACATTTCGATATCCAAACTTTCCAGAACCAAGTATATCATGTGAGCAGATTATAGGTTGAGAACACGTTAGGTTAGGTTTTGATCTTTCCAGGACCAAGTGTATTGTCATATGAGCAGTATATAGGTTGAGGTAAGATTAGTTCAGGTTAGGTTTTGATTGTGATGCCCAAGCAGTATATAGGTTAAGGTAAGGTTATGTTAGACATATGTCAGGTTAAATTTCGATTCTAACGATTCCAAAACATTTCAAAACCACCCGTATTATTAGGGGAGCTGATTATAGGTTGAGGTAAGGTTAGGTTAGGTTTCAATTCTTACGATGGTAGAAGTTTCCAGAACTAAGTGTATTGTTATGTGAGCAGTATAAATGGTGTTTCAAATTAGGTCGGCACTGTTGCCAACTCCGTTATTATTGGTGCTACGAATTCGGTAAAATAGAAAACTAGTAGCATTTTTAATGGTCTTCAGAAGGCCAAAAACAATAGACAACAGTCTCGTTTTCAAAATATTTCATAAAATGATATAATTTTAAACGGAATACCCCATATTTTATTATGTATTTCGATTCGTAATAATATTCTCAACAACAATGCTCATATCACTTTTCTTCCTAAAGTTGAAAAAGAGCGACTTATGTGTAAATATTTATTTCTTTCACTATCTGGGGATCTGCTGCTGAAAGAATATTTATTTTGCAAAAATATGCAGTAAGAATCATTGCCGGTATTGGTTGGAGTGAATCATGCAGAAATGCTTTTAAAAATCTCAAGATACTAACTGTTGCTGGTCTCTATATTTATGAATTGTGTATATACGTTTATAGAAACAAGCATAATACACCTTTCCAGCAACATAATTATCCAAATCATTCTAGAGGTAAACTGATGCCCAATATTCATAGAACAACTCTTTATCAGAAAAGTTTTCTTTATCTTGGACCAAAAATGTTTAATAAATTAAAAGAATCAATTAAAATATCACCAAATCTTAACATTTTTAAATCAAGACTGAAAAAGGCACTTATTGAAAAAAATTGCTACACATTTGACGAATTTTAAACTGTTTTTTTTTTATATTTTAATGACAAAATATCACAACTATGTGATAAAATTGACTTTCATTTATTTATAGTTATTTTTTTTACATAATCTAAGCCAAACAAATAATTATATGTATATACCTATATGTATCATATTTTTAGATTATTGATTACTACAAACATTATACTCTGTAACGTGTCCTACCCTCAGACGTTTTCCTTGTCACTGTTCGTATAACAATGTACTTTTTAACAAGGAAATAATGAAAAATTATTATTATTATAATTAGTAAAAAAATTTATTGATTTTGGAGAATAAAGAGCTATGAAAGAAATATCAAGTAAGTATTCAAAAACACCGCCTTCTTATTGAACACATATTCAAGCCCTTATTTGACACTACCTGTTGCTTTCAACACAATTCGGGTATCAATTCTATTAATCATAGTTTAAATATAATTTTTCAGTTCATCTATATTATTATGTTTTATTTCGTAAACCTCATTTTTCCGAAATCCCCAGAAATGAAAATCTTGAGGTGTCATGTCTGGTGAACGAGGAGGCCACTTGATATAGTGTAGCAATTCTTCTGTTTCCAAAACAGTTTCGCAACATTCTTTTCACGCCACTGATAGTATGTGCTGGTACCGCATCCTGCTGAACCAACTGCGATGCAATGTGGGCAATAAATAGTGAGGTTTAAGGGATTCAAGTGAAAGTAATAACGAGTTCATGGCTTAAATTCTTCTTGAATTTTCTATACATTCGTAACATATAAATTCAATATGATGTCCTTCAAAGGAGCTTCAACCGATTCTATCGAGTGAAGATGTTGCTATATATATATATACAATATATATATATATATATATATATATATATATATATATATATATATATATATATATATATATTTCTCTCTTATTACATCTAAAAATATTATGTTTACATCATTCAATTAAATATGAAAATTTTGAAACGGTATTAGAAAAAATTTTCTAGTGATTCTTTTGAGTGCAGTATGAATAAATTGAAGTATGTATTAGTAGTTGTTTACACAACTACTTGTATTCATTGCAAGTGCAAGCAGAACAATACATTTTTTGACAAAATGATTTAGACTTTCACGGCTGAGGTTTTCAGTGTCATTGCTTTTCGAGTTCGAAAGCCGTGGATTTTTGGAATTTCTTCCTGACGTTTCGCTGGCGCGAGTAGCTAGTTTCTTCAGAGGTTTAAACATCATGGCTGTCCGATGACTACCTTTTATTTGTATTTGTACCTATAGTTGTACCTGTATTTTTACCTGTATTTGTACCTGTATTTGTACCGGTATTTATACCTGTATTTTTACCTGTATTCGTACCTGTATTTGTACCTGCACTTGTACCTGCACTTGAACGTGTACTAGTACCTGCACTTGAACCTGGAACATTAACAATCTTGCTGCCTGTTGTCCTGTTCGTTATTTTAGAATTCCTCAAAATGGGGTTCCATATTTGATTGAGGTTCACCGCTTCCTCTTTTCTGTTGAAATTCTCCGTGTGTTTGTGGATCTCTATTGCCTCCCGTACCAGTCGCCTATGGTATCCCTGGTTGGGGGCAATTCTGTGTTTTCAAACAAAAATCTGTGGTCTCCTTCACTAAGTGCGTGTTCTGCCACAGCTGACTTGTCCGTTTGGCCTACTCTGCAGTTCCTTTTATGCTCTTTTAGTCTTGTTCCCATGGATCTTTTGGTGGTTACGATATATACCTTTCCACAAGTGAACGGAAATCGATAGACCCCTGCTGCTGAAAATGGGTCTCTTTTGGTACAGACTAACACACAAAGTGTATCGAAAACCCACACACACACAAATAGATACTTGCACGCACTATCAAACCACCATCCTAGCCAAAAGAGAGGAGTCATTTCAACTCTAACGGAACGGGCTCGGATAATATGTGAACCAGAACATCTGGAGAGGGAACTGAAATACCTTGAAGTAACCTTGAGACCGAATGGATACGGTACCTCCGAGACCAGAAAAGCCATGTAACCGAAGGGCACCACGGTTCAGAAAGCGAAAAACGACCAGATGGTTGCACGCGCATATCTACCGTTCATCCCTAGGGTCACGGACAGAATTGGAAAACTATTGGGCAAACACGACATCGAAACAGTCTTCAAACCCACGAGGAAGATACAACAAAGCCCCAGGTCGGCTAAAGACAAAAGAGACCCATTATCAGCAGCAGGGGTCTATCGCATACCATGCACTTGTGAAAAAGTTTATATCGGAACCACCAAACGATCTATGGAAACAAGACTGAAAGAACATAAAACGAACTGCAGACTAGGCCAAACGGACAAGTCAGCTGTGGCAGAACACGCACTTAGTGAAGGAGACCACATAATTTTGTTTGAAAACATAGAACTAATTGCCCCCAACCAGGGATACCATAGCCGACTGGTACGGGAGGCAATAGAGATCCACGAACACACGAAGAATTTCAACAGAGAAGAAGAAGCGGTGAACCTCAATCGAAAATGGAACCCCATTTTGAGGAATCCTAGAATAACGAACAGGACAACAGGCAGCAAGATTCTTAATGTTCCAGGTTCAAGTGCAGGTACGAATACAGGTACAAATACAACGGATTACCTGACAAGGCATAAATACGCTTTACGAAGCCTAAAAGGTAGTCATCGGACAGCAAGCCATGATGGTTAAACCTCTGAAGAAACTAGCCACTCGCGCCAGCGAAACGTCAGGAAGAAATTCCAAAAATACACGGCTTTCAAATTCGAAAAGCAATGACACTGCAATACATATTTTGTTTTTATGTTTTCAGATACAATAATCCGTTTGAATTTGAGACGAAATATGTTGGAAAATATTGTGATAGACTACAAAATGTCCTCTTCAAGAGCATTTTCTGTTATGCTTATGTGAAAAATATAATATTTATTCGTTATATATTTTTAGGTTATGAGTCGTTTTTATTGTTTCAGAAGGAACTGAAATATATTTCTGCCTTGGAAGTTCAATTCATAAAACTTCACTCTTCTATCGATTGTATCATGATTTGATTAGTTCTGCTTTTTCCATTATCTGGAGAATTATTTGGAATTTCTTTATTTTTAGTTCGTAATTTTGTTCTAATAGAAATATTCAACATACCAACTGGAATACTGCAACTATTCAGAAAAATATAGTTCCATCTATAATCATAAAATCCTATTATAACAGTTAAATCATTTTTTTGAAGAAATGTCTTTTCGTTTGACCAATATTGTCTTTGTGTGTGTGAAATATTTACTCAATTTTTTTGTAAAAAATCGTCTTTTCAAGTTCATCAACTGCTACTTAGTGTCTCTCCCACGAAGGAGGTTGTTTATTCCCTTTGAATGTGCAGTTCCACCTAAATTGTCTGAAGGGGTCCATGCTCAACAGGAAGTAGGTATATCACAAGATTACGCGTAGGGGTGGTAGAGCGCTAACTGGATTATGAAGCTAAAAGCTAATTGATTTTTAAATTAATTGTTCCACGAAAGTGGATTATAAAATTCTCAATCCCTTACAAGTGTAACCGTAAAGATGATTAATAGTGAAACTGAATGCAATTTGCTTATGGCAAGGCGAACGTCGAGAATTGCCCGTTCGAATCCCGAACCCAACGATGTGATGAACATAGATGTTTCAGTACTGAGATGATAGTATTATTAATAGTTGGTGTCTGCTTTTCGGTTATGTGCAAGTCATTCTACGTCACTTCGCTCCCGTTTGTTTTTCGTGATCGATACCGCTAACATCTCGTGTCATCGCAAAACCGACCCATCCTCTTCATCTTCGACAGTGGCGCACCAAGGTTTGGATTCTGAGATTAGCCACTTTTAGGATAAGAAGAAAAGAAAATGTCACATAACTGGTTAATGAAACGACTGCCCAAAGCTCTAAAAACACTAATGATGCAATCTTCTCATTTTTGGAAAAAGTATACTTGAATATGAATGAGGGGGAAGCTATTTCGGCAGTTTTCTGCGATTTTTCGAAAGCCTTCGACTGTGTCAATTATGATATACTTATGAAAAAAATGTACTGTTATGGCATAAGAGAGACATGTCTTGAATGGTTCAAATCGTACCTAAAAGGTACGACGAAAATAATGCGTATTCGGACATTTCGGCTATAGATTGCGGAGTGCCTCAAGGATCTGTTCTAGGGTCCTTTTTATTCCTATCATACATCAAAGATCTTGTTACAGTCGATATTGAAGGGTCATTCACAATTTTTGCCCATGATACCACATTGTTATGGCATTACCAAATACTAACAACTGAAACACATGATATAATCAGATTAAGAAAAAGTCAAACAGTGGTGTAATTCTAATTTACTCTCCTTCAACGTAGACAAGACCAAAATTGTAAACTTCAAATTCAGCTATGACAACTTGCTATTAAATGCTAGGAAGATAGAACAAACGACTTGCATTAAATTTATTCGTCTGCATATTGACAATAAGTTAAAATTTAAAGAACACATCACATCTTCATGCACGAAATTGGCCTCAGGATCATTTGCTGTCAGAATTGTCTCCAATGAACTTGATATATTCACTGCTAGATCGACTTACTTTGCCCTAGTAGAGTCTCATCTAAGGTATGGCATTGCATTTTGGGGATTCTGTAGTAAACAACTATTGAATCAGGTCTTGTGTTGCAAAAGAGATTTTTGCGGTTTTCATGTGGGGCAAACTATAGAGATAGCTGTAGACAATTTTTCGTTAAATACCGAATACTCACTCTATTCAGTATCTTCATTCTCGAAGTTGTTTGACTGATTTATAAAAGATACATACTGATTCTCCAGATACGAATAGAATCAACAACACAAGACAGAACAGTAGTAATACCCAGATTGACTCTAACAAAACACTCTAACATGTACGAAGGGAAATAATGTTCAAGCATTTACCACAGGTATTTAGGAATATAATAGAGCAGAGAGGTTTCAGGGAGTCGTTCAATAATATACAGCTCATGAAAGCTTACTATAGCCTGCAGGAATATTATGATAACAAATTGTAAATATTCCCAGTGTTCTGTCAAGATAAGCTCAACAATGTTATTATACATATGTTCTTGTTTTATTGCACATTAATATGTGTACTCGTATGTGTAAATTAAATTGTGATACAATTACATTTATAATGAACATGAAAGGTTTGTTGTTTTTTGACAAATATGTTTCATATACTTTCTAATTTACTGTTCAAATTATTTATATATATATATATATATAAATATATATATATATATATATATATATATATATATATAAACAAAAACCAGGTCAATTCAGTGATCTTACTCTCTCACGAAAATATCGGACATTCACAAAAAACTGTTCATGCAGAAAAACTATCAAAACTTCTTGTTGAGATTGAATCAGGGCTTCGATCATGATTCGGATTAGCTAAACTACCAAACGGCCCTCGACACTATTCATAACTGAACTCCAAAGAGAGGACTCATTTCTTAATTACCAAGAAAAGAAAGTAGGCACTTTCCCATGTGTAAGTTGATTTCAACTCAATGTTTGCGAATCAGTTAGATAGGTCAGTTAGAAAGCTGAGATGGAACAATCACAATGTTTTTTGGAAAGAATAGTTTTTGGCATTCGGCTTTTCCATCGTTATATAGGGTCTTCGAATCTTTCGAACTTTGAAAATTGATAACAGGCATTTTGTTGAAGCTAGATTTGTCGAACGAAACGAAAGATCTGCCGAAAACATCTCCGCTGTCTCTGAGACTGTGCAGGAGAATCCGAGGTAGTCAATTCATGAACTGGAAGATAAAGCCCTACCGAAACAGATACTTTGAATACTGAACACTGAATTATATAGAACACATTATTCTCTACTCAGTTTGTATTCCGAAGATTCGTTATGAAGTAAAATCAGATATCATTCACAGGAGTTCTACTCTAAAAAATTGCACTTACATGGAATACTGTCATCTTCACTGGTAGACATCAATGTTTCGCCGTAAGACACTTCAATACTAATCTGGATCACATTATAAGAAAAAACGCACAGTTCATTCATGAATTACGATTTTTATGTCACGGAATAAGTTTGATCTACTTATGTCATCGATGACATCGTAATGACATTCATTCATCTATTTGATTAAATCCCAGACAAGAGGAGTCTTGTTATTATTATATATATGTTATTATTATATTTTCAGGAGTGACTAATTTTTGGAAACGAAAAATTTTGGCTTACAACTACTCATCTTGATATAAAAAATGTGGGAATTTGCCAAAGAAAGGAAGGACGTAATCAATTTTGAAATAAATAACTCTATAAATGGATGTTTAGATTATGCAAAGAGGTAACTTTCAGACACAAACTGGAAGTTGCATGATCTACACATTCATGTATAAAGTTACTTATTTCAAAATTAATCACGTCCACCCTTCCTTTCCAAAAGTTTCATCATTGGAAATATCAGATGATTAACAGCTTCTAAACATTTTTCGGGGGCAGCTGAAGCAATCATTCTCTTTGAAGGAAAGATTAAAACCGTCTCATTGGAAAACCTTCTCATGTCGATCAAAAAAATCTGTAATTATGAGTGTTATAATATCTGTTATTGAATTTTCAACTGTAACATTTCCTACAAATCAAATAATTGATTCTATAAAAGCTAAGCAGAAGCCAATAATTGTGTATCCTGCACAACATTTGAAATATTTATTATATCTAAATGATCCCTCCCTAATTTCTGCGTATTGAGGAATTAAACTAAAAATTCAAAATTCTGAACATTATCTCCACCTTTCATTCAAATTTGTGAATTAAGTAGAAGAAATTGTAAAATTCGATAATATCAGTCATGTAATTGATTCGAGGAATAATATTCTTTCTCAAATTTTACAGGCATCTTTTTCTCACCTAGTCCCTTATTTGCTAAATAATATGCCCTCAGAGTATTGCAATTTATCTGCTTCTACTCTGAAAAAAAATCTCAAAGAGGCTATTATATCCTGAACAGGCGGCTAAATCGAATGAATTTTAGCAAATATTGATCCGGACTGTCTGTTTTTATCATATGTTTTTAACGTGTTTTTGGAATTGGTTGATATCTTTATTGGTTAACTTGGACCTTTTGTGTGTAATTTACAGTTTTACAACAAAAATAAAGCATTCGTGAATCTACAAGTTCACAATGATCTACCTGATTCGAAAGCACAATCTACGCTCCTGCTGCCTGATCTCTTATAACTCATGTATCACCAGCAGATACCGCAACTTCAAGTTTGGTGTGTTGCCGTGGTTGCCATAAAATGTAAATCTTCGGGTGGATGTATATATTATCTCCATGAACGACTTTCTCTTGATGTTATTGAAATTCGACAGTATTTTCATTGGCTTTATTTCTATCTTTTATGACTTTGAGGAAAACACAATTGTATAGAAGTTAGCTGGCGAGCAATTTGTTTCAATATGTGATGATGGAATGCAAGTTCCTTCTGGAAGTGATAGTATGTTCCAGTCTTCATCAAGTTTTCATTATGTATATATAGATTCAGGAAGTCATTTGTGCTAATGTCCAACGCAACAGATGTAACATCAGTGCTTTCTTTAACTTGAAGTGCAAAATAAGTGCATTCTCGGAGTTTGAAAGCCAAAAAACTGTACACACCCCAGCAACTTTGATGCTTCATATTAAAACTCAGATCAGACCTTCTTTGGAGTAATGTTCACATGTATGGAGCTCCGCCCCTAGCATACCCTGAAGCTGCTGGATTCCATCCAGAAAAAACACATCCGCCAGATTGGAGACGCGAACACCACTTGCAACCTTGATAGTTTGGAACATCGAAGAAAGGTTGGAGATATGCTGTCATCTATAGATACTTTCACGGGAGGTGGTCAAGTGACTTGGCACATTTGATACCACCAAGAACGATACACATCTGAAATATGCGGCGGACTGTCGCTGCTCATGGTTTTGAGGTTAAGTACCCCTCGAACTTCACTGTTCAAAATGTAGTTCATTTCCAGCTATAAGAAGTCACAATTAATCATCACAACATCCACAACGAACCATTACAATAACATATAATCATTGCACAATCACAGGCAATATTATGAGGTGAAATAATGTAGGCGAGGGGGAAGAGGGGAAAGGGAGCTGTCGTCGAACCTACGGCGCCCAATCACCAGTGGTACGCGTACCGTCGATTGGAAACCCCTGGTATAGAGGTTCCAATTCCCTTATAGTCCTAATCTTAAGCTCTTTGAATGCTGGTTTCAGGTCAGTCTGAGATTTATACCAGATATACCAGTAATGTTTTGGTGAACTATCTGTATCTGTAGAGTAGGAAGGGTGAGTGTAAGCCCACGCACTTAGGCCACATGTGACCCATTGTACATCCTCCCGAGGAGTTGTCCTCCTAGGTCGTCGTCCATCCTGTCCTTTTCAGGAAGGTGGACAGGTCGCTGGGAGACATCTCCTTTATATCGGCAGGTGTAGGCCAAGACTCGCCGAACACTCTCTTATTGACGATAACTCCGGGCACTCGCACAGGACATGCCTGACAGTCTCATCTTCCTGTTCACACATCCTGCATAGAGGTGTGTCCACTAGCCCCATATTATGCAGGTGTTTCCTTAGCTGACAGTGGCCAGTCAGAAATCCTACTGTAATGCGTAGATTTTTCCTGATCATCCCCAGATATTTCTTCGGCGCCAGCTTCCCAGGGTCGCCCAAGGTGATCCTGGCAAGATTACATCCTTTGATTTCATCCCATTTCTTTAGATATTGAGCATGGGTGTAACTTTTGACTAGTTCCGCAATTGTCGAAGTCATCAGGCCGTGGGTGCCACTTGGTCCTAAAATTCTTAGTCCAGCCGCTTCCTTGGCTAAAGAGTCGGCAATGCGATTACCTTTACTCCTGTCGTGCCCTTTAACCCACCTCAGGATAATGTTATTATCTACCGAGGCTTTGGCTAAATCTTGGTGGCACTCTAGTGCTAGCCCTGAAGTAACACGGTGTCTGTTCAAGGCTAATAGTGCTTGTCTGCTATCAGTGCAGATTGTTATGTTTTTGCCAGAAATTCTTTTCTTGGTTATTTCTTTTGTGGTGATTGAGATACCAGCCAGTTCTGTTTGGACCACGCTGGTATTTCTTCCCATTCCCCACTTAATCCTTAGGCTTAGTGATCTGGAGTACACTCCACATCCTGAGCCTCCTTTGGTTTTTGAGCCATCTGTATAAATCCGTATTGCATTTGTAACATCTGACTCTGTGTTCTGCTTAATTTGTATTTTGTAGGGTTTATTAAACACAAACCTGGGTTCAATTGCATCACTTGTTGCCTGTAGCAGAGGTTGCGCAGTAAGCGCTTCCCGCCTTAGGCCCAACCTCAATCGACCCATTCCTACTTCTAGGTTTACACCAGCCGTGTGCAATCGTACCATGGCCATTAACGCAACCTCCTTAACGTACAGGTCCAGAGGGGTCAGACCCGTGATTAATTCCATTGCCGCGGTTGGTGTTGTTCTCATGGCTCCTGTGATGTTTAAACAAGCCAGTCGCTGTATTTGATATAATTTTTGGATGGCCGTTGCTTGTAGAACTTTCGGTCCCCATGCAATGGCTCCATACGTTAACATAGGTATTATAATTGCAGTGTAGATCCAGGCGACTACACGGGGTGAAAGACCCCATGCGCGTCCCACTGTCCTCCGACATTGCTCATAAGCCACGTATGCTCTTTTTACTCTACTCTGTAGATGAACTATGGTGAACTATAACCTGTAAGTTGCATTTTTGTTTTTATAATTTTTTGTGTTGTGGTTTTTCCAACTCTCGCTCTTGGTGGAATCTAATATGCCAGGTCACTTTAACAATTCCCGTGGAAGTATCTATAGAAGAGAGACAAATCTCTAACCTTTCTTCGATGTTCCAGACTATCAAGGTTGCACGTAATGTTAGCGTCTCCAATCAGGCGGATGGCTCTTTTTTGGATGGAATCCTGCAGCTTCAGGGTATGTTTGGGGGCGAAGCTCCATACATGAGAACAATGCTCCAAAAAAGGTCTGATCTCAGCTTCATGAAGCATCAAAAAGTGTGTACAGTTTTTTGGTTCGTAACAGTGTTCTGAACTTTTGAGAAACAGCCTTTGCAATTCCAACCACATGATTGTACCAAGACATATTGATATCCATATTAATCCCGAACAATCTGAACAGAAATCATAATTGTTTGACCTGACATTATAATAGTAATGATAATATTAAGTCACTGTGGTATAATATATACATATGGTACGTCAATTAAATGAAACCATTTACCCTCAGTAGTTTGTGAACCTATAAAAACGATATGTAGTAAAAACATGGAAGAATGAAAATATAAACCTACTTAAAAAAGCAATTATCAGTAAAATAAATCTTATATTATAATAATAAAATTAATAGTAATTTATTTTCGTCAATGGGTACAATATGTACATATGGCAGGTTAATTGAAAATAAAAAGCAAATTATAAAACTAATAAATAACATTTATGACATTCACATTAGACTTATTCGGAAAATAACTACATTAAATTGTCGTTTAGGTATTGCTGGCGACTATAGTAACACTTTTCAATGAGCAAGGATTTAACACGGTTATAGAACACATTTTCGGATTTCAGAGTTTTAATCGAAGGTGGCAGATTATTATACAGGATGATTTCATTATATAGGGGTGATTTTTGGAATTTAGCTGTCCTGTGGAAGGGTATTCTCAATTAATCAGCATGACGTGTATAAAAATTGTGAGAGGATCCATTAGTTGTGAGAGTTGTAAGATTTATTCCGATGAAAACTACACATTTAAAAATATTTAGTGCTGGGACAGACAGCAATTTCATTCTTATGAACACTGGTTTACAACTTTCACGATATTCCATGTCAAAAATTAGTCTCAGAATACGTTTCTGTCCTATAAACACCCTGTTGAAATCCGAACCACACCCAAGACATGATATTCAAGGAAATATGTGAAAAAGCCATTGCATAATAGATGCTAATCAGACTTTTCTGATCTACATAGTTTTTCATCTGCTTTATTGCAAAAAATGCTTTATTGAGTTTCTTGCAGACACCATCAATATGAGAGTTCCAGTTCAAGGCTTCATCCACAATCGTTCCTAAAAATTTTACTTCTTGTGACATATCTATTTCATCAATAGAGAACACTGCATCTTGAGTATTATTATTTCTGTTATAAAATTTCATTGTCACTGATTTTGAGGTGTTCAAGACTAGGCGGTTGCGTTCATCGATAATGTTACTAATTTTGATTGCCACGTCGTCCTTAGTATGTCCAGTGTCATCTGCAAACATCTTTATGTGGCAGTCTTTCACATATTCGGGCAAACCATTGATAAATATAATGAATAATAATGGTCCTAAAACTGAGCCCTGAGGAACGCCCAGTTCAACAGCATACTCATCTAACCTGGTGCCTCTATTTTTGACTGACATACAGCGCCCCTCCATATAGAAGCCCAACCATCTTAACACATTGTTTGGAAGACCAAGTCTAATCAACTTATTAGACAGAAATTTCCATGACACAGAGTCGAATGCCTTCGACTCTGTGACAAAGAATACACTTATAACAAAGTTACCAGCTTCCAAGTTGTAATATATATTGCTGAAAAAGTGATAAGAGACTGTTTCTATGGAACGATTTTTCCTGAAACCATGCTGGTTGTTACATAATATGTTGATTTCTACATACTCCCTTATTCTGGAGGCTACAATTTTCTCATACAATTTTGAGAGCGAGCATAGTAGAGAGATTTGTCTATAGTTATCAATCTCAGCACGATTTCCTTTTTTAAATAAGGAAATTACCAAAGCTTTCTTAAATTCCTTTGGGAAGTACCCTTGTATGAAAGACTGGTTCATCAAATAGGTAAGTGGATCAATTATAGTACTGATTATATCTTTAACTGTATTAATTGATATTTCATCAATGCCTGTCGACGTCTTATTTTTCATTGATCCGAGAGCGTCATATATTCCAGATTCTAATATAGGGCTGTTATCAAAGGGGTGCTGGATACTGACATTCGTACTACTGGTGCAGGGTAGGTTTGAATTCTGTCCAAAGTTGGTGGCTATGAGATGTAGCAGTGTTTAAAAAGTACTGAGCAAATAATTCAGATGTATTTTGCGCATTCCCAACTAATTTTGAATTATAGTTTAAAGTAATGCCCCCTCCCCAGTTTGGAAACATTTATCTTTTTGGAGAAAGCTGTTGCCTGGGTGTTTATGGTATTGAATTGAACCTGGTTACTTGCACCCCAATTCAAAATTACTTCTAGATCCTCATTAAGATATTGAACCACCTGCAGCTGGTGAAGATATGCATCCGCTGCCATTGTCCTGGAATGCGATGTAATGACTAGACAAGTGTGCTGTCGTCAGCAAAGCAATATATTGGATTCTTGTTTTTTTTCCAATGTCATTGATATACAATAAAAAGAGGTTTCGAGACAAAATGGATCCTTGGGGAACACCAGCATTGATGGTGAAATTATTTGAGAAATATCCATCGAAGGCCAGTTGCAGGAAACGTTCTTTCAGGAAGCTGAAGAGCCATAGACAAAAATGATTCGACAAACCATAGCAACGAAGTTTGGTCTGCTAACCCTCATACCACACACGGTCAAAGTACAATGACGAGCACTCCATCAGGACCAGACGCCTTGTTGATATCGAGCTGTTTCAAAATTCGCCTGACTTGATGGTGCCGGTGTCGAAAAGTAATTTCCGGCATTGTGGTTTTCAGTGTGGGAAAAGTCCATGATGCTTTTCCGACAGTGGAGTGGGACGTAAATTGTTCAGATAGTAGATTTGCTTTTTTTATGACTGTTGTTGCAATTGAACCATCCGCTTGTGTTAGTGGTGGAACTGTGGATTTTGTAAAGTTATGATTACCAGCTTCAGCTACCGACCAGAAGGATCTAGACCCATTGGGATTGGCAAGAAGTTTATCCCTAATTCGCTGATTGTGAAGTTTTTTGCCTTCATTCATCCTAAGTTTGCAGCTGTTGCGCAAACTTAGCAAATCTAGTTTGGTTCTCAGCACTGGGGAAGCGAATATATGCTTCCATAGATCTCAGAGTACATTCATGACAATTGACAGTACAGTCTTATCAAAACTTATCCATTTCATACCCATCTTCTCCAAATTCTCGTCACTGATCAAATCGCAATATTGAACATGAATCCCAAAAACCTACCACTCGAATTCACAACGAACGCATCGCAGATATAAAACTGAAACATCACCACGCCAGACGGGGCATCATTTTTCAAAGTGGTAATCGGCGTTTGTAGGGGTGTTCGTGTGAGGAAAGCTCCAAGATGACGGTGCAGATTCGGACCCCTCTTTCGAGTGTAATGAATTGATCCGCATGTTGCCTTCGCGCTGACCAAAGCTCACGTCTCTTCGCGAACTCTCACCTCTCCAATCTGCGAGTCGGCTTATCCTGTTATTCGACTGATTTTCCGACGATGAATTTTGTTTTGATATTGTTCTTTGTGTGGTTTAATCAATTTTGTGTATGAAAGGTATATTGAGGAGTAATTCACTCAGTCAGTTCTGAACTCGAAAAACGATAATTCATCGAATGTTTCAATTGGATTCGGTATTTTATATCAGAAAAAACATATTGAACAGTTGATAATGAAATTACACATTTCCATTAATGGAAATACCATGGAGATGATTGAAAAATATGGAAGAATTGAAGGGAAAATTGATTTTGAAGGATTCGAAATCAGGGTTTATTGTCGATAATTAAATTCATTATTAAAAAAAATATTCTTTCAGAATTGATTAGTTTGTAGTAAAAACAGTTTTAGCTGTTCAGTTTAGAAGAAAGGAAGAAAGAAATTGATACCAACAATATACACCCTTCACAATGATATGCTGGTCATGCACATAAGTTACTTTCCAATACAGGGTGTAACATAAATATTAACGTATTTATTCAAATGACGTATTTATTCAAATGACGTATTCCGGAGACAACTTTAAGAAAAAAGTCTCTTTTGTCCAGAAACGCTTTGTTTTGGAAACACAGGTTGTTGAAATTGAATATTTTTGTTTGTTTTTCAAAAATAAATTTTGCGAAAAATAAATCATTTGCACGAAATTTGGTACCCGGGGTTTTTCTGATGTGGGAAATCATAATTTCGTATTAACTTCCATGTGATATTTGGAGGGCGCTGCGTACGCTGTCATTATTTATTTCGAATTGCCGTAACTTTTTTGACCGTAAACTTTTGGTATTTTCTATTAAAAAACCTTATTTCCTGATAGAAGGTACATTTCCTTTATACCTCTGAGGGTAATCATTTTAGAAATATTTATAACTTTTTATATCGATGCATATTACTTAACGCAGAGTGAAATTGCTGAGAACGTTACAGAAACTCAGTATGTGGTGGACCTCGTCAAATAAAACAACTCTTTCCTGCTTTTCATTAATTCGGACTTCCATTGTCTAATATGATATAATTTGATTCGAAATCTCTGAAAAAATATGTAATAAATGCAAGAATATTAACTGAAAAATAACAATTATATCAAGCAGAAATTACAATGAAATAAAATACAAGCAACAACCAAAAAAAAAATAAAAAAACTTAACTATCAACTCGAGATGAAAATTTTAAAATTATTAACAAGAAATGAAAATTAAAAAATTAAGAGATTTCAAACCAAGTTACTCCACTTTTTCCTATAAAGGTTATTAAAAAAAAATACAAAAAAATTCAATTCAACACCCTGTAACTGTGAAACGAAGCATTTTCGGACACAAACTCATATAGACTTTTTTTCAAAAAATTTTCTCAGAAATACGGCACTCAAATATTTTAACGTATTCATCTTACACCCTGTGAACTGGAATTGGTTTCTTTCAAATAAGAATATTGAATTATACGGAATCAATTTTTCTCATTCAGTTTGCAATAAAATAATTCTTGATACAGATAAAATTCTGAGATCTTATAGCAGGAAACATGTAACCACCTGACATAAGTCTCATCAGTAGTGCTAGGCTGAACAGAGAGTGCATTATTGGACTCAACTGTCCTCAAAAGATATTCCTGCAATAAAAGACGATGACAAATCATCTTCTATGAATGTCATTACTGTCAAAGACAAATATTTCGTTGAATGGATCAGTTTTGACAATTCATTCTTGGAATTTCCATGAAACCCATCATCTATACACTTCTCTGAACTGACCATTGTATACTTGCTTGAAACATATTATAACTAAACATATTTGAACGGTAATTTCGGAGATATTAAAATGAAGTTGGAACTTTCTTGAAAGATGAGAAATCATCAAAAGTATATCTGCAAGACTGTTATCCAGCAATACCAGGAGAGCAACTAGCTTGATACAACCACAAGTCCGTAGGTCATCTGAAGGTGATAGCACCAAAGCGAGTAGCACTACTGCAAACATTCTAGGCATCATAACTTTCCCGGTTCCAGTAACACTAGCATGGACAGCCAGGATAGCCAGCAGCATAGTTGAAATAGGACTTTGAGTGAACCGTTCCCAGGTCCCACTAGGGCCGGTGAAAATTGAAACCTCACCGGTTGGTAACAACGCCTAGAGGCAAAATAGCCGGTCCCAGGACATTACAGGTGTTCTGAATTGTAAAACCATACTTCCAAATGAACATGAATACCACAACGGATCCAAATCACGTTTAATATTAGTGCAACTTTTTTTGGAGATACGAGCGCGACGAAATACAGGATTTAACAACTCTCACAAGCACTTCTATCAAATATCAGAAACATACAGGAGCTCGGATCTTTCTTCCACCTCTTCATGTACCTGTCTTTCATTGAAAGCTTCCTATCTTCAAATTTGAATGAAATAAAATGTGTGTTTTTGAGATATCATCAAATTTTTTTATCAGTTTGAAAGACCTATTGATGCCATCATGTTGGCTTTGAGGAACGCTGTAGTTTGTGGCTCATTTACATACTCCTGTGACTTGGTAAAACCCCACAAGAAAAAGTCTAAAGGGGTCAAAACGTACGATCTTGGTGGCTAGTTCACATCATCTACACGTGAAATGATCGTGTTCCCAAATTGCTTGTGCAGATTATGCAATCTGCCGTTGACAGTGATGGTCTAGCCAACGTCGTTCTCAAAGAAATATGGACCGCCGCCAGCCTGAAATCCATATCAAACAGTGACTCTTCTCGGAATGCATTAGACGATCTTGGTTCTCATGTGGATTGGTATCTTCCAAATTCGAAGATTTTGTTTCTTCACGTACCCATTCATACAGAAATGGGCACCATCACTGAAAATGATAACTTCTATCCGGTACACCAACGGTGTGTTCTTAATGATGTGACAGACAACTGTCATCAAATTTCATGAGTTTCTATAATGAACCTTCATAAGCCATTCTGCAGGATTCGACAAAAAAAACAATGTTTCCAAAATAAAATGTGTTTCAATGATCAAGCTGTGATTGTTGATGTCTTCGAAAATTATAGGGTATCGCTCTAACTAATTCCCCACCACCACTTATACATTCTACCAGAAATTAATCCAAACAAAGATTGTTTCCTATTTAAAAATAAGTTCTTAGTGTAATTTCTGTCATGCAAGTGTATTCTTTTAAAAAACTGGTGGATTCTTTTAGCAGATCTTATACTAGTACATTACCCAGTAGTATCAAAGAGTAGAAATTTGTTTATATACAGTGTCAGAATTGATCCATTAATGAAAACAAGGAGGTTTACTATGATAGTGCATTAAATAATTTTTGCAAACACGTTTTCATAAAAGATAATATAATAATAATCTGTTTAAATAATGATATATCAATAATATTTATTTGCCAAAATAAATACAGTAAACAATGTAAATATTACAAATAAATAAAGAGTTAACCACAAAAAGTATTGCTTTGTATCGTGGTTAAGAGAAAAGAGAAAAAAAGTGGAAAGGATAAAAATAGAAAAGAATGAAAGTTATCACTTAATATACATCAATGATATATACTAACAGTCTTTAGTCAATAACGATGCATAGCAGTCGTTTACTCATATGATCATAACTAACAATGTACGGACAATTATAAAAGAAGCCTTAAACAAATCACAGATTTGAACATAAACTTGCTTCCATCATTAAGCAGTACTCCACAATTGTAATTTGTTTGATGATCATTCGATTAGTCATAATTAGGATTAATAATAAGATGTAATTGCAGTTACGAAAAACCGTGAAGGAAGAAAGGAAAGGAAGGATGGAGAAAGTCTACGAACTAGAGTTGATTCAAACGATTCAAGGTAGCTTCTCAGAAAAACACGTATTTTTTTATTATTTTTTTCATTTTTATTTTTTCTTCACAGCATATCCCATCATAGTTTTGTAATGTTGTAATTATTTTTTGTATAGATGAATGGGTGTAAGTTTTCTCGAGGTATACCAGGTAACTATTTTTTAGTATGAATTTTTAGGGAATTAATTTTTTTCATCTCAATGTCCAATGTCTTATATAATTTAGGCCCTAGGTAAGTATGGTATTTTTGTGCAATGTTGTTTTCTGGTTTTATTTGATCCTTCCCAGACTTCGATTCCATATAATAAATTTGATTCCGCTAATGAATCATAAATTATTTTCATTTGTTCCACTTTCAGGATATTTGACGAATATTTGAATTCATACAGTATGTCAGTTTTTTTATGATATTATTGATGCGTTTCTCATTTCAAGTGACTATCTAAAAATACTTTTGGTAGACGAAATTTCATCTTGGGAACTATTATGCAACAGTGTAAGTATATTATATATGGAATATAATAAGTTTTATCATAGTTGATTGAAGTTTTTCAGCTGAAGTAGGTATACTGATGGTCAATTCAAAACATCACTGTGTCCAACTTTTGTTTGAGATATTTTTGTAAGCAAAAAACGGTTTCGAAAATCATGTCGGTAACAATCTCCCCTCGTTATTTCTAGTACTTTTTCGTTCAGCTTCCTATTACGCACAAAATACCACCTCACCCTAAGAAAATGTAAATAGTCCATTAATTCTCCCAAGTTAATTTTTATTGCTCTCGGAAGACCGTTTGATAATTTCGAGACATCGAGTTGAGGAAGATGACTTTTTTTGGTTGATATGCCATGGGGTTTTTATTGGCTGGCTGACATTTCCGTCTTTAAAATTTTTGCAGTTAATTACCCATCACTGTAAACTCCAATCTCCATGCATATCCTCAGCTACTAGGACTTGCACTTTGTTGGTTTTCGAAAGGAAGTAAGGCGGCTGTGTCGGTGGTGAAAATATACGCTAATTCAACCCTCTAACCAACAGTACAGGGTCAAACTCTGTGTGTAAAGAAGAGGCGTTTCATATTGTGATTTTTAGATTTTTTTTGTCGAATTCAGAACGATGCGTTTAGTTTGAAGGCGAATTATAACACTAATATTTCCAAAATACTATTCTCCAGTTGTGTTTGATAAAAATTGTATATTTAAGCTGAAACAATTTGGATTATTATTACAATTATAGCAATTATTGGTACTTTATCGTTCACTGAACAATAATAATTCAAACAAGCTTTCTATATTGGCGGTTTAAAAAATGAAGTGAATGTTCAAAGTTCGTGGGTTACGTGTATTCTTTTATTGGGGGAATTTTCATCAATGATGGATATTATGACCTTTTAAAATAAAATCGTTTCTTAAAAAATTTTTTATTGCATCAAAAGAATTTTTTCGCTACTAAATATGAATATTGAAGAACGTTTTTTTTTCAGTCATAATTTCTATTTCTATTCGATATTCTGAAAAAAAACTTTTTTAATAATATATATTTCCTTCATTTGATAAACAATTTGTTTTGAACAAATTAATTTTCACGATATATTATTTTAAATACTACCAAAAAAACAAAAACAATCATGTGTCACTTTTTATGTAAAAAAATGTCTCTATTTAACATCGAATTTTTTTTCTCATCTATTTATGTACTCATTTGCTTTTGATTATCTGTTATATATAACCGTTTGTATGTTTTTTTATGCGGTGTTTGCTATTCGTGTTTGTTGATGGTATATGCATTTTGTATGAAACCCTTCCTTTGACATTTTTCCATACAGCCTGAACTGTCTTAAGGAAATAAAATCATATTATTATTATTATTATTATCATTCCTCAGCCACCGTATTCACCGTATTCAGGAGGTAAAAACCGAGTAACTGAAAATGCTCAAGGACATATCAAAAAGAAGGACTACTTTGGAGAAGACAAAATAGAAATTGATTAATAAATGAATATTTTTGAAAAAATTTAAAATTCACCTTATTTTTTCAACAGACCTCGTATTTCCTGCATTTTCATTTTGTTGTACGAGTGTCAATCAGGTCGTCACCATTTTAAATTTTATACAGTGCGTTCATAAAGTGATGCTTGAATTCATTATTGGCTGCATATATTAAAATCACCGAAGCAGATCATATTCAATTCTGAGCTCAATTCAATACTTCTCTGTCCCTTCGTCAAAATTTTCATTTTGAACAAATGTGCGTGTGATAACTCTTTTGAAAAAATTGCCAATTCTCTGTTCACGGTTTTTTTTCCGCTGACTTTTTCATTAAAAGTCATTTTCAATGTTACCACGTAAAGTAAAATATTCAAACTGCGCGTTCTGTCTTTGAAATTCCTGATGTCACTTGTGTTGCTAGAGCAGGCTTTAGATTTTGAATAAACTCTCAAATAGTCAAGCAAGGTCGAATCTGGTGAACGAGTAGGCCTCTCAATTCCACCGCGTCTACCTATTTGGAAAAAGCTGATTGAGATAGTACCTTACTTCCAATGCAAAATATGGTGTGGCTACGACCTGCTGATATACAATATTTTCAAGACTTTCATCAGGCTTGACACCATTTCGCCAAAATGTTAACACAGTTTCAAGAATTTTCATGATACTGTTTTTTGGACGTACTGTTGTTTCTTTATCAATTACTCTTAATGTTTATTGCAATACTGTATTAAATAATATTGTGAAGAGTATATCCCTCCGTTTATTAGATGAGTGTTTGGACATTCATGTTGATTTGATATATAGACATATCTTTTCCTTCATTATTCCCATTAGGACGATTGAGACAAATATTTATTGGACATATATCTTCGTGTTTCGATCTAGCTCTTCTTTGTCATTGTCATAGTCAAATGTAACGATATATGGACTTAATAATAATGATACAAAAACATGAAACGGTTGAGGATGAATATTCTTAATGTAATTTTGAGTTCAAAGAACTAGATAGAAAAAGAACTAAATAGAAATTTCCTTCGAATGATTATTATGAAATCGTGAACTGAAAAAAATCGTATGAAACACATAGCACTTGAATCTTCATGTATCAAATAGAAAGTGATAGTATGCTAGACAATAACACAAAATTGTATACCACCTACCATATGTACCGTGACTTGCTAAAGGCGGACCTTTGATGTTGCTACCGGATGACTTTAAGAAATGAGCGTCAGCTAATCTTCATGAAACCACCGTACCGTGATACCTTTTATGATCATTACATCTCATTGTTTATTTCCCAGTTTGAATATAGTAGTAAGAAGGAATAATTTGGTGAAGTGCTTTGAAATGATGTCAGAAACACTGTTCAAGTACTAAATATAGAGCTATACAATACTTCAATGGATAGAGGAATTATTTTGATTGACACTGGTACATAGTTTAACTTGGAATATTCTATTTCACTTATCCCTTTTGATATGGATTCTGAGACGGGTGATGGCAATAAGTTAGCATCTAAATAGGTTTATTTCGCAAAAAAAAAGTTAGGCTATGTTAGTTTACTAATCAATTAATTTAATATATTTCCTTCCTATAGCCTCGATGAGGCTCCATTAAATATCAAGTCTTACTACGCACTACACTTACGCACTACTTACTTACGCACTATAACGTGCGAACAATACATAACAAATCAAATAATAATAATAAATGAATTTATTGAAATGAAATACATTCCACGGAGTGCAAGAAAATATGATATGCAAATAGAAAGCAAATAGATAGATAGATTTATTACATTATTGTGCTACATTATGTAGGTGGGACAGGTCATATTTCTCAGGTATAATATAAATGTGTAAGATTATAAGGATATCATTTTGAATAAAAAAAGTATGTAACACACATTGTAAAACAAACACGTACATATTAAAATATAAGTTATAAACAACGTGTGTTGTTACGATATATACGTCACAATGACATTGATCTGACATTAGCAACTTCAAGTATGAATTCATCTATTGTGTAGAAACCTTTTTCTGATAGAAACTCTTTCAACTGTTTTTTAAAAACTTGAGGTAGCAGTGTCTTCATATCGCATGGCAGTATATTAAAGAGACGGATACCATCAAACATAGGAGACTTTTTATACTTTGCGTGATGGTGTTTTTGGGTGTTGAGCATATGGTTTTCCTAGTATGATAATTACGGACTGCCGATCTCGACTCTAGTTGTCTTCTTCTATTTCAATTTATATACGTCAAGGTTCTTAGAATGAACAAACAGGCAACAGTTAGTATTTCGTTTTGACGAAAAATCTCTTCACATGACGTTTTGCAATCTAGATTGAAACTTGGCCCCAGTAATGCTTTCTGTTTTATGAAAATTATGTCCACCTCAGTTGCCTAAACCCCAGACAGCAATGTTGTTGTAAATTTAAAGAAATAAACTGATATCAGTTTAGTACCTATCTAATTTATTTTCCAGGGATTTAATGAGATAATACGATTGATTCAATTTCTAGGATGTGACTCTATATATTCTCGCCGAGTCAAATGTGAGTACATTATTGTTCCAAAAAATTTTGTTGAGCTTGTTAATGCCAAGGATTCATTCCAGAAAATCAAATGGAAATCATGTAGACTCCGAGATGGATTTGCAAATTCCATGCAGAAACTTTTTCTCAGGTTAACTATAATTCTATTCCTGTAACACCAGTCATCAAATTCGCATAGGGACTGAGTTTACAAGGTTATGCATTTCTTCCGTTGTTTTACTTGAAGAAATAATGGAAATGTCGTCTGCGTAAAGGTATCTGTTTAAAAAAAAATCTGGAATATCTATTTGTTAGGATACGATAGGAATTTAATATTTAAGGTATCGAAGGTTCTATCAAATCAAAAAATTATACCACCACAATGTTTGTTTTTTATCCATTAAATCATGTACTTCTTGTACAAAGTTGAACGTTGCAGTTTCTATCGAGCGATTTTTCCTGAACCCGTGTTGGCACTTTGTCATTAGATCGAATGTTTCCAAGTAATCATTTATTCCGGCAGATATAATTTTTTCAAAAATTTTTGAGAATATACAGATTATTGATATGGGACGATAATTCTCGATATTTTTACCGTCACTATTTTTAAGTATAGGTACAAGGACCGCAATTTTAAGCAGGTCAGGATATTCTCCAAAGGAAACACATAAGTTCAAATTATGTCCTACAACTTCAGATAATATATCCACGCATTCTTTGATTATTTCTATGGATACTTCATCATGTCTTGTGTTTTTCTTATTATCTAACAAGGCTTTAACTTTTTTACTTCATCCGTAGTGACTGGTTCAAAAAACATGATTACAAGATTGGATAATTCCATTTCCATTCTGAAAATTACAAAATTGAAAATCATGTAATAGCAATAGTAATAATGAGACGAACAAAGTTAAGTATAACTAATGAATGTTATGTTCGTAACACTAACTAGAACATCAATGATAGTTTTACAGTTTTTGTTGAAAAAATAGTTGAAATCTATTTGGACTGGAGAGAAATTGGAATGTCTTTATATATATATATATAGTTCGGCAATTTTATAGGGAAAACACTTCTTGTATAATTTGGTTTACTATTAAAATTGTGTAAATAAGTTCTATATTTTATTTTTCTGCATAGATATGGAGAATTTGAAGTTCTGATGATTTCATCAGATATTTTCAACCAGTTTGCTTCAAGAAGGGAGTGTGAGATCGGATCTGTCTGTCTGATTCCAAATCACATTCAAGCATTTTGGACACTTTATAGTCTTTTCTGCTCATAAACATTCAAAAAATAGTGGTAGTCTATATCACAGTTTCCTGCATTCCATTTTATTGTCGAGTCTAACTCTCAGATTTTTCACTTGAATAACAACGGGCAGGTTTATATCACATAATTATGTTCAGATCACCAACTCTCGATATAGTCCTCTGTCTTCCAGTTGTTATCACTGGATACCAGCAGTTTCAATTTATACCTAAGGCATGTTTTTTTGATACTCCAACTGAGTGAATCAATTCTTCATTTATAGCAACATTGCTGTACAGTACATTACCACAAGTGGATGAAGAATATAATTGGGTATTGTCACTAGCAGTTAACTAGATAGAGAACAGGGCCGATAATTGACCCTTGTGATATCTCAGTCCAGAAATTTTCAAACTAATTTATTTTTAACAATAATACAGTTGAATTTGTCAATTATTATTTGCAAGTAGAAAGGTATCACCTATAAAAAGAATCGAACTTTATTTGAAATGAATACAAAGACATTACGAATTATTGTTCTGAGCTCTTGAGAAAATATTAATTTCCGGAGAACGTGGTTGAAAAATGTTTTTGAATGGAAAAATGGAACACACGTGAAAACACGCTCTCAAAAATTTGAACTTTGTGAAACCCGTTTCAGTCAGGTCTCACCTCAACTCACAAAATTATTAAACTCACTCATGCAAATTTTTTTTTGATTGCAGATTCAGGATCGAGAAAAAGTAACAAAAAACTATCCTCACTGCTCTTTGGCAATGAAGACAATGATGGTGAGCATTAAATATTTTCTATAAGTGTAACTAATAAGATCCTGTATTTCATTCTGTTTAATTTTCTCGAGTTTGAAAAAAGTCACTATTACATAGAATTGAAGACATATATGGATTCGTGGAAATATTATTCAAACCAGAAAATTGTTTGTTAGAAATTGTTTGAGAAGCAATATTTAGGCGTCTTTGATTTTAATTCAGTTGTCGTTCCTGTTCAGATTCATTATTTGGGGAAACGATGACGATTTTCGTTGAAAATATTGAAAATAATTGTTTTTTCATTAATTGACTGACTGAATCAAGTGCACTGTTAAAAAAAATCCTACAATACTGATGACGGCGACAATTCAATTATTGCACTAATTGATAAGAAACCACCTTTTGTGAAATCTCACGTTCTATGCGGAATAATTTATTCTATTTCTATCCCAAAAAAATAAGGAATTTTTTATTTTGAGTATACTTTTGCGTTGTAATGAAATTTGACATACTTTGACATACTTCAACATACTTTTACAGTAGAATTTCACACCCCACCATAATCCTACAGTGAATCTTACACTTCTGCATAATTTTACACTGCAATTTTCAATTTTAAGGGTAATATTACCTACGGATAATCCATTGCAAATAGGAACGTATTCCGGGTTATTTTGAATAAAATTGTACCGTAATAGAATGCTGATTTTAATATTTTAGCTAGTATCATTATATTTGAGCGGTCATTCTGTCTTGTGGGCTTGATTATCGTCTTGACATGGAGTTATACAAACTAAACGATTTTTTTCGTTTATGTTCAATGAAAAATTGTGCGAAGTAGAACTTAAAAATGAATAGTGTCCAAATTAACACACCTCTTGTATCATGTCATATGTTTCTTTCTTCATCATAAATCATTGCTATTACCCAAAAAGGAAAATGAAAGATCATCAAAGAAACAGTTAGTTCGAAGATCTGAAAGAATTTATCTGATGTCATTTCATTGTGAAATAACCAGAAAAAAGTTAGGACGTCCAAAAGCAAATATGTTAAAAAATATTCAGTTATTTTTGTTTATCATTTTTTTACTTTCTATTTTACGATAAAAGTAATAGAAAAAAAGTTATGAACAATTTAATTTGCTACAAATTATATATAACATTTTCTGTAGGGTTGCTAATTCACGAGATACCGCGAAAACTTTTGCACCCCTTTTTCCAAGATGGCGGCTGCGGGACAAGAGTTGTGCCCCCATAACCTTGACTTTATCTCTATTCTCAACCCCATTCGAAAATGTTATTGCATCCTTTGACGCTAAGCCGAAAAAAATAAAATTTTTCCATAGCACCAACATTCAGTTGAACTCCATTATTTGCCATGTTAATGTCCGCGAAATCTGTTCCCAGTAGTCAATTATGTTCTATATTTGGTTTTCAATTATGGTTTCCACGCTACAGCACACTTCGATTATAACATATTAATCACGACAAACATTACAAATACAAAGATGGGTGGGTAGTTATTGAAACTTCTTGAATACATGCGATGAATGATGTGAAGAACGGACCTTTCTCTAATCACGTGAAAGTTTACTTGGGAGTGTATGTGGAAATGAGAAATTATCTTTTGTGTTATTGAGACAGTGATGAATTCAGAAGTGAGTTCAGTTAGAAAAAAAGAAATACATGTTCATTTATGCCAATGTAATTGAAATAATATCAGTATTGAGTCCAGTTATGTACATGCAGGTATAGTATTTCCAATACCAATTGGAACAGCACAGAGAAGTAATTCCCGCCTCGACATAGGCGTCGGCATATTATTTTTCAGTGATAGTTTTTTAGTTACTTATTCTTACAATCATTGCAATTGATCACCCCATAAAGAAGTTATCTCAACTGAATTTATCCACCATGGGTAATTATGAAAAACTTCGAAATTTAAGGTAACTGATTTCCGAGTCGAAAACATTAAAAAACAATGAAAACACAAATAATCACACCGAATTCTCGTCAAACATATATTTACAAAATAATATAGGCCAACAAAATTGCTAGAAAACTCAAAATTCTTCTTCGCTATATTCGGATGAGATGAAATCATCATCGGGTTGAATAACAATCGGATTTATGGAACTTTGCACATAATATTTGTTCTCTTCTTTTATAACGCGGGCCACATAGTTCTTCCACACATCACTATTACCTACTTTATTCACCACTCGCCTTATATTTTCAAGCACCACAGCATTCAAAGTCGGTGACTGATTACATTTCCGCAAGCTTTCTTTCATTGTGGCCCAAACCATTTCAATTGGATTGAACACACCATAGTATGGAGGCAAACGTAAGAGAATATGACCACGTGTTTCACACATCGAATCAATAATATACTCTTTTTAGAAATTACGTTGTTCGATGGAATCTTTTCGGGTATTTCCATGTCATGATTTCGCATGAAATCAACAATATCTGTTGTTTTGTGTTATTGTTTGGTATTGTAGTCAATAACCGAGAATGATACGAAGCGTTATCCATAACAATAACCGAGGGATATTTGGGAGAAGCTGCTCACTGAACCAGGTTTCGAATAAAGCCGCAGTCATATCTTCGTGATAATCAGCAGACGAATCTTTTATATTTTTGGCCGACAGAAGCAAAGCGTTAGGTACGAAACCACTTTCATTCCCGGCATGCAAAATTATAACAACGTTTTCCCCTTGAAGAAGGTGTGTTCAAAGCACAATACTTGGTTTCGTCTACCCAGCCATATTTGACAACATCATGGGTGTCAAATCAAGTTTCGTCGAGGTAGATTATATGTCTGCTGGATTCTCGGTAGCTTTTCATTCGCCTCAAATATTCTTGTCGGAGTTGAACAATGCATGTCAATTCCATTATGACCATCCGATTGTTCAATTTTTTATATTTGAAACCACAAGACAATAAGACACCTCGTAGAGTTTCTAAAGATTTGTAATTGTAATCGGGATAGTCGAGTAATTTATATCAAATCATTTCCAAGGTTGGTACTTCATTTTTTTTGGTATACACCATAAATTGTTCGCCGAATCACATCCCCTATGTCAACAATAGATTGAAAAGCGGACAAATTAATTTGCAGGTAGTGGTTCCACTAGTTAATTACCGAAAAATCAATTAGGATAATCATCATTTAACGAACAAAGTCCACATCAGACCAAAACACTTTAGGTATATAAACAGCTAACCCTTGTCTTTAGATTCAGTATCAATTTGCTTCTCCTGAAGATGCTAACCTTGTTAGCGAAACGCGCGTCGAGTGCAAAAATATCAGCTTGGTGTTTCTAGAAAACGTTTTCAAGAATCGGTTTGCTAAACCACTCACTACCTCACCTAACCCCACGAACACACGGCACTGATAAAGAAATATTTTGAAACGGACAAATGTCAGTATTCAGCCAGTCCAGCTAGCCGAGCCTTTATTCCGGTTCATCCATGACACAATGAATATTTTTCAAAATTTCCTTGACTTTTTTCTATGATAAATGGGCGTGGTCGTTTCTGAGACTATCTTACATGCCAGCATTTAAAACCTGTTAAAAACCTGTTTTTCCATTAATCAGCCGTCGCCCCCATACGAACGACAACTCTCAGAAGTTGAGAAACTTGTGCGAGCTAAGGAGTAACGAGGTCTTACCTTTCAACGTGTGATTCCTAACACAGACAGTCTAAAGTCTTCTCTACGTATTCTTCTTTGTTCATGGCTATGACCGTTTTGCCTTTATAACCTCGCGTGAAAACAATGTTATTTGCTGCCGATTTTTCTTTTATGAGTTTAACTGGTTTCAATTCCAGAATGAACCTATATTTCAAGGTTGAAGACGCTGCGTTGTTTAGTATTAACTTGGGAGCCATCAATAGCGACCGTTTTTGGTGAATTTATGAAAATTGAGAAAATCGGTCATCCTTATGTGGTACAATACTTTTATTTGAAAGGCCTCAGGCCAGCCACTATAAAAGCTGAATTGGATTCCACTCTGAGTGAGTCTGCTTCTATGTTTACAACAGTGAAGTATTGGGTAGCAGAGTTCAAACAAACTGCCAAAATGAGCATCGTAGTGGTCGATCAACTGAGATGATGAGATGAAAAATATTATTGAATGATTAAATACTCATTTGCCTATTTACTTTGTCATTCTCATCAGAATCCTTGCGAAAGCAAATCATTTATGTGTATTGTAGAGTAAAAGTGTAGCCTATTAGATATCAATAGACACCAGTTTTTCAGTTAGGAATTACTCTACTTCATCTTTTGAAGAAGTTAGCTTGGTTGATGAAACAGAAAGCTGATATCTTCTCTAGCTTCATCGCCAGATTAGAATAGTATTCAGTGAGTACAAGCCATTTGTCACTTCATCTTGACGGCAACCCCCACCCTAGTATCCCATACTTTATAAAAGTGGTCACCCGGTATAATCGTTTTCCAAGAGTTTGCCAGAGATTTATAAATATTTAACATTTTGGCCGTTTCCATTTATTATCACTCCGATTTGAAATTCGTTCCATCATCCCGCTCGTACTACCAATTGTGAAATTGGTGCGCTGAGGATTTCTCCCCTAATTGAAAAGTAAATTCTTTCATGGTTATCGGGCTCGCTGTCCAAGTGACTGATTGATGGGCTGAGGATGCGTCCACGATGCCCTACATGGCTTTTGTGTGTCTGCATTCATGTTAGATCAATGCCGCCACTATTCGTGATTCCAAGATGCTACTGTTTTGCTTTTCCACATTAGCCCGCTTTTTTAGGCGGAGAACGGAATGGTTTGAGATTGTGATTCGTTTTTGTCTCAGAGAATTGGGGAAAAGCGTTTGAGGAAATTCTCGCGTGAGGGGAAATCTCCTTCTGAAATCTCAGTGTAGCATCACTTCCAGTTTTGCATTCTATAGGGTTTTACAATATTTTACGACAACAAAACCTTATTTTTGTTCTCGGAAAATCTACTTTCTGGTTATTTCACTTCTTATTATTTGTTCATGGGGTACCAAAGGAGTGTTCTCGTTCAAGAAATATTGAAGGATGATGTTTATGCGGCTTTTCATTTACTTTTTCATACAAAGGCTTTTGCTATCTTTGAATTTAGATAAAAAGTTGCTAGAGATTTAGTGAACTTTAGTCCACACAGGACGCAATTCACGCACTAACAAATACTGTATATGAATGACTGGACCGGGGAAAACCATCCATAGGAGTCTTTTTAGATTTATCAAAGGAATTCGATGCCGTTGACCACGGCATACTTTTGGATACTCTGCATGACAATGGCATCATAGATGCAGCCTACAGTTTATTCAGAAGTTATTTCAGTAACAGAAAACAAAAAGAGAAAATTGGAAACATAACAAGCACCTTGAGGTACGTGCGGAGTACCTCAAGGGACGGTACTAGGGCCTGTGTTATTTACAATATATATGCATAACCTCTTTCTACAGGAAAAAGTTGGGCAAATACATAGTTTTGCTGAATTGTGAATATAAATGTTAATTTAATTTTAAATTTCAGAAGTTTTCAGGTGTTTATTGTATTCAGTGACTCTTTTTGTCCTTATTCATTTTATTGTTCAATCTACACAAAAACTGTGGAACATAAATGTTAATTTTGATATCTGGATCCTAATATTTCTTACCCATATTGTTTTCAATGATCATAATTGTTCTATTTTATTATTGTTCTGTAATTTACCCACATACAGGCTTTCACCCTCAGTTGAAGTATGTATTTATTCATCAAGGTACATTCTACTCCATATACTCCATTTTATATTCATGTGTTATAATTTACTGATGAATATTTTTTTGCGCTGGTCAGGGGATAGGGCCTGACTAGCGCACACTACATTCTGTCTCTTTCAAAGTGGTTTCCTTCAGATATACGAGTGATAAACTTATGCCAACGTTTTCTCCAAATCAGTTCTGATATGCACTTTTTGGTACGTTCTTGAGCTTTCACAGCGATTCGATTCTAATCTCACCATCGTCGCAAAACGCCATGATTCTCTTCAATCTTGAGAATAAAAAGTCGCAAGGGGCTAAATCTGGTGGATACGATGGCTGAGGTATGATTTCGGTGTTGTTTTTGTCCAAAAATTTCGAACAAGCAATGGCGAGTTAGCAGGTGCATTATAGTGATGCAAAACCTGTGAATTGTTTTTCCACAATACCAGACCTTTTCTTCGTATTGCTTATCACAAGCGACGCATAACTTCAAAATAATCCTTTCTATTCACCGTACGACCATGTGGCTTGAACTACGCCACGGTAATCGAAACGAACAGTGAGCAGAACCTTGACATATGATTGAACGTGGCGTGCTTTTTTTTATTTTGGCTCTCCTGGGATCTTCCATTGGGACGATTGGACTTTATTTTCGATGCCGTAACCATATTCCTATGATTCATCACCAGTAATGACCCTTTTGAGCAAATCTGAATCACCGTTGACAACAATTTCTGAGCAATGCTTATGCAATGATTGTTTTCGTCAAAATTATACAATTTTGAAATGAACTTCGCTGATACACGCTTCATGCTTGAAATTTCCAAAAAAATTGCATGGCGTGGGCTAACCAATATGCCGACATCCTCAGCAACTTCTCTTATAGTGATTCGATGATTCTCTATTACAATTTTCTTCACGTTTCCAACATTTTCTTCGGTTAATGATGTGCTGGGGCGTCCGGGCGAGCGTCGTCTTTTACATCTTTTTGACCTCATATAAAAAGCTTGTATAGTTCAACTAAACGATATAGTGCAACTTACCTTTCAACAACAGCTTCCTTTCAATAAGAGTTAGGGAGTTAACTAATTTCGTTATTCAATAATTATTTCTGATTTTATATATAGAATCGATTGCTTTAAAAACACTTTACTTACTTTCTTCGAAAGCTTCTAATAATTTCTCTTCCATATTCTCTGTGTCACTATCACTGTCGTCATTCAAATCAATAATGAATCTAATTCACCATTATTATGGAAGTGTCTAATCTCCATATAGTCTAATCTCCATATTCAATTGGATTTACTTTTTAATCCTTTTCTGTCAGTCTTCTTCGGTAATATCAGATACTTCTTCTTCAATAAGCTTTATTACCTTCTTATCAAATTTTGTTTGCAGGCATGTTAGGCGTACACATTTTCGAACCATCAGTCCACCCTCTCGTAACTGTGTCGTGAGTGTCATACCAAGTTTCGTCCAAATAGAAAATTTGCCGTTATTCTTGTCTATATTTAGTTATTTGTTCTAAGTATATGTTACTCAATTCAACTATTCTTCTGCTTTCCGTGATTGCTTGACGTTCATTTATCATTTCAAATCTGAATCCTAGTTTCTTTATCCAATTCTGAAGAGTTTTGTCACAGCAGCTCACGTTATGGCCAGTAGTATCCGATTTCTTCCTTACGATTTCAGTTGTAGGAATCTCATTACTTTTGTAACAGTCGTATATTGTTTTATTCAATGACTATTAGATGAATATCTAAAGGTTTTGGTAATCCTATATCACAGTGCGTCTTGCGTTCATACGTTTTGTTTTTGACTATTTTACGTACAGTTAAGAAAGTTATTTCAGTCAAATATGATGTTGCTTGTAATAGTTTATTTCCCTCGAAACCAAACTTGAGATGTAGATTATTATATACATTGAAACATACTCTCTGTGTTTCAATATTCAAATGCATCCGAATCTTATTCACTGCTATCTCTTTCTCGCATTGTTCATCATCGGTATTGGAATCACCACACTGGAAAAGTCTGTGTTGTTATCACACTCGTTATTACTAATAGTACTTATCCAAGAACGCCATATTTTAAACAGATAACAAAAATTTTAAGTAATTATAACTGCACCAATATCGAATTTCAACACTCCAATCGCGATCAGATCCTGAACTGAACACGACGGCGATAACCTTCCCCGATTCCTATTCGTCACCGTAAATGCCGCTACCATCAAATGTGCACTATATCGTTTACTTCGACTATAACATTTGTTCGATAACGAATGTAATTACCATATGTGGGCAGGATATTAAATATTTGAAAAGGGAGAGACAATTCGGGAATCAATATTTTACGACAACAAAACCTTATTTTTGTTCTCGGAAAATCTACTTGCTTTCTGGTTATTTCACTTCTTATTATTTGTTCATGGGGTACCAAGGGAGTTTTCTCGTCCAAGGAATATTGAAGGATGATGTTTATGCGGCTTTTCATTCACTTTTTCATTTCACAAACATCTAGCGGTTCACGTGTCTTGCTTCTCGCCGTTTTTCATTCACACACTGTCATGCACCTCCGTGCGTGCGTATAAGGCCGGTGTCACTAATAATAATAATAATACCTGAACCCAAATTCAATGATAGGTGAAAACCAAACACCACTTGTGAAAATTTTTCTGACTCAGAGTACAATCATCACCCACTGTCAACATTTCAAGTGTTTTCGAGCACTAAATTTCATTCAGATTTCAGCCAGAAAATGGCCGAAAACGCAAAACACTTTTAACATTTATACCTCTCACCAACAAACTAAAAACACTAAACAGCTGAGACTGTGAACATATGCTCGAGACGGGTGTAAAAATTCTTATCGAATGTAATTACCCTGCGAAATTTGAATATCCCTATTATTTTTTTAAAAGACCTTATATATGTTTCAGTAAACTTATGTAATTGCAACTATATATATTTGGGAATTTGACTTTTCACTGATCCCGTGCTGGATAACGAAGGTGAAAGGTAAGACCTCGTTAATACTTATCTAGGACAAGTTTCGACTTCTGAGGCTTACTCGGCTGAGGCTAATAAAAATATAGTCCTATATACTGTTGTGTGTCAGGCTTTCATTAAGTTTGTGAAGTCATACATTACGAGTATTCAATGAAAGTGAACGAATATTTTTGAACAGTTTTGAACAGTGGATGTTATCTGTTAGATGTATAAATATACATTCACAATCAGATACTGAAAAACAGAAGGAACTTATCGTCAGATTATGGGCACACCCCTGAAATCATCTATGCCCATAACTTAATTAAAAACGAAATCGTTATCACGGATTCTGTTCATTTAATAGAGAATACAGAAATCTCGGGGTGATATCTAAAAGGCAATTTGGGAGTTGTTAGCAGTGGTTAGTGGAGTGGTGCGAGTAACAATGTCGACGACAGCGCGCTGTCGGGGATTTATGGTACTTACTCCGGGTATAACTCCGGGCTCCGGAGCTGCTAACCGTCCGAAAGGCAGCGCGTGCCTGTATCCGGCCTGTGACACTCGACAATATGTAATACCTGCTCTCCGAATTCTCGGATTATCCAGATTTCCCTCATATTTGTTTTACGATTCTCTATATATTTATGGCCGCTACGCAACATTTCACTTTAAGAGAGTTTTCCTAACGTTCCGACCTGTTGATTCTTGTTTTATACTCACACGAGCCTCAACATTTTGAACTGTATTTTTTCATTTCTAACACATTCGAGAAGGTCACCACAATTTTATCTTGTTATTTTTTACGATTGTATGCTGTTTATTTTTTTCTGTTCTTTTCTTCTCAATCGACGGGATCTTTCAAATAGACTAGTAAACCAATACAAACTATTTTGGAGGAGGAACGAATTAATTACAGCAGAAAATTGTAGATAATGAAGAGTAAGAAATTTTAGGTTTTCTTCACACTGTAATATCTCGGTAAATACGTATTCAATTCAATCGAAATGAGTGCCATTTTGATCAGTGCACTTCTGCCAACGTAACACGTGTCGAATAATTCTGTCAGCATGAAAATTGAGGGCTCTGGATTCGAAGAAGTTGATGAAGGCTGTTTTTGCCAGGTGCTGATTGGCGATAGTTCTACCGCTGAGAAAGTTATCGAAATGCTTGAGAAGATGGTAGTCGGTTGGCGAGAGGTTTAGTATGGTGGTTGAGGCAGAACTTCGATGCTGAATTTGTTCAATTTCCAGACGATGATTTGTGGAACATGCGGACAGGCATTTTCGTGGAGCTGACTGAATAGGACCTCTTCTGTTGACCATTACCAGCTGCTGCTGACACATTTTTTGGAACATTTCGTCGATTGCTTCACGATATGACTCTGCTGACCACCCTACAGTATCCACGGTTTTTTTGATGGTTTTTGCCTTTGGGAAGTCCCTTTTTCAGCCATTGTTCTGAACGTCTCCTGATGTCGTAGAAAATCCACTTTCAATACGTTTGAAATAATCAAAAACCATAGGTAGGTCGACCACTTCGGGGCTTATCTTCGACGCTAAAATCTCCGTTACGAGATTTTAGCTTCGACATATCGGGAGAGACGTGTTCATCGAATACATGTTTCAATTTCATTTTATCTTGCTTGAACAATACAATAATTTTGCAATTGTCGCGTGACCATGGTTTAGGTAACTATTACAGATAGATGGCATCAATGTCCTCATGTCGGCACATGGAATTATTTTCAGGAATTTTCTGTTGACCATCGCAGGTTACATCATCGAATATGAATATGGAATTTCGTTTAGCCGCCTCCGGACTCATAATTTCTTCATTGTTTTGAAACGAGAAATAATCGACTCCTTTGGTTTTTTCCATTATCTCTCGAAGCAGCTGATACTTGGGTTGATAAAGTGACTTAGAGTACACATAGACATTTTCAAATTTGGCTCCATTCGGATGAAATAATATCGATAATGCTATGTTGGTTTTTCCACACCATTATGGGCCACATATGATAGCGCGAAATGAATTGGGCAACAACTTGCCGTGTTTATTTCGATACTTGCACCATCATATCACGAGTTAGGTATCGCCAATACGCTAATTGATAAGTTTCCATGCGAATTACACTTACCTGGACATCAGTATTGCGGTCCTGATAATAACTACTTCTTGCACAAGGTTATCCTAGCATCAATCCATTAGACTCGGCTTGTAAACGACATGGCATATTCATAAGATACGTCTCTTGAAGCTGGACATCGAGCTGATGAAGCTCTCGAAGAAAAGGCGTGGCAACGAGTGAAATCCAAAGACGCAACACTTGGCGAAAAGGCGAGCTGTCATTGCCAAATGCCTGGTTGATTTTTTGGGCTGTTTCGACAACACTTTGGTTGAGTTCGTAGAGTGAAAAGAGGCAGAAAATTCAAATTTGGAAATGAATAGAGTAGAAAATCATCAACAATCCACATATACCATGATACCGTAGAATAAATATTTATTGAGATATGAAGCCTGACAAAATTATGATCTAATGCAACTGAATAACTAATATAGTTAACTGACACTAAAATAGCTATGAATGAATTTTTTTTTAAATATATAAATCATAGTTGAGTTCCTTGATGTCGATAGCCACAAGACCATGGTGTATTCTTTTCTGATGTGAAAAATGTGGATGACAATTTCATCACCTGAAAATATGGAAGGGGCGCTCTAAATCTTTTCCTAGATCACTTGAACGTTGAACACCACAGCATCAAGTCCACCATGAAGACTAAACAGGACCAGCAGATAGCATTCCTATATGTACTCATCGATCATACTGACTCACAAAGTGTACCGAAAACCCACGCATACGGATAGATATTTGCAAGCACTATCAAACGACTATTCAAGTTATTTCTACTGTAACTGAACGGGCTTGAAGAATATGTGAACCAGAGCATCTAGAGGGAAAACTTGAACGTCTTCAAGTAACCTTGAAATTGAATGGATACAGTGTAACCGAGATCAACAAGGTTATGAAACTGAGTTCCACGGTTCAAAACTGGGAGAAGGCTCAGATAATTGCACGTGCTTATCTACCATATATCCTTAGGGTCACAGACGAAATAGGAAAACACAACATTGAAATGGTTCCGCAACTCACCAAGAAAATACAACAAAGTCTCAGGTCGGCTGAAGACAAAAGAGACCCAGTATTAATAGCAGGGGAACATCGCATACCATGCACTTGTGGGAAGGTATACATCGCTACCGCCAAAAGATCCATGGGAACAAGGCTAAAATAGTATGAAAAAACTGCAGGCTAGGCTAAACGGATAAGTCATCTGTGGCGGAACTCGCACTCAGTGAAGGAAACCACAGGATTATATTTGAAAACACGAAACTTATTGCTCCTATCCAGGGATAACATAGCTCATAGCTGACTTGTACGTAGGGCAATAGAGATTCACAAACACTGGGATAATTTCAACAGGAAAAAAGAAGCTCCGAACCTCAACAAAATATGGAGTCCCATTCTCAGAGAAGTTCAAGAATATAAAACAGCATGACAGCAGGTAGAAAAGGGTCGACAAATGTTGTTGATTTACCAAATCTAAGAACAGGTATCAACACACCAAACTACCTGACTCAACATAAACACGCTTCACACTATTCACCAATCCAGGCATTAGCACAGCTAACTACGTGAATCAATATAAAGTCATCGGAGATAACTCAAATTGTATTAATCTCTAGTGAAGTGGCGTTGAAAGCTTTTGACTTCTACCGAGCAACGCCTAAATTAATAGTGAATTGCCAAAACCGACTATCCCCGATAGGAAGACTCAGATTGTCTCTGATCTGGATTTCTGACCATACTGTCCTGAAAGATAATGAGGCTGCTGACTCTCTTGCAAAGGAGGGTGCTGCAAGCAGCTTCATCGGATCAGAACTTGTCATTGGCATCGCTTTATGCTTTGCCAAACAAAGATTGAACACCTGGATGGCAAGAAGATTTATGGACTTCTGATGAATAAACGCCTTGACTCACTCCAAGTCGTTTATTCACACTTCGCAGGTTGATACCAAACAGTTGTTGGACTACAGTAGGGATGAACTACGATGTCTAACAGGCATTCTTACAAGTTACTGTCATTCGAATCATCATATTGTCGCAACTCAGTACTCGCTTGGCTTATTACCGAGAGGATTTTATTCGCTGTTTCACCCATTCATCATTCATCCAAATAATGAAAGAACTCATTCAAAAACTCAATTAAATATTCATTGTAACGAAACAGGAAAAATATTTTCAGGAATAAATTGACAAATGTTAATTAAGAATACAATAAATCACCAAAAACTACAGTATGCTGCCACCCAGTAGGATCGAGGAAAAGATGTGTTGCATTGCCGGAACCTTTTCTGAAGGTCAATAGATACTGAATGAATTTCTCAATACTGACTGTTCATGATCTTGTCCTCCCTTAATATTTATGAAGATTTATACGCTGAAACTGCAACTTTGATCCAGTCACTGTACTAAGGTAGAATGCTCAGAATTGCAATCTGTGCCAAGTGTGCGTATTTGGAGATTGTTTTATATTTCTGTATCCTTTGATCGGATCAATTTCGATGTCTATAAACTTTGAATATTAAAAGATGAAATTCTGAATACTGAGTGTTTTTGTTTTAGAATATTGAAGTTGAGGTTGGAACATCTTTCAATTCATGTATTCGCTTAAATGAATTTGAATTATTCCATGATTATTTTCCATATTTGACACATCTCCCCTCCACGATGAAGCTGGCACCCAGCTTTCTTGGTGGTAACGAAAAACAAAAAAGGCAAATTGAAATTCAAATGAAACTTACAACTTAATAAAATATTTTGAATTATTTCTCGGCACCTCCACCACTTGTCGCAACTCAGAGATTCGGACTGCCGGAAGACAATGTGTGTCGCCTCTGTTTGTAAAATGATGTAACATCAGAGCAGCGGGGTTTATTTTGTCGAATGTGAATAGATGTGAGCCACAATAAACCCTTGCCCGTTGCGATGGAGAGTCGAACAAACCCACTCACTTTGGACCTAACCTAACCTAACCTAATAATCTCTAGAGAAGCTACCCACTCGTGACAACGAAACGACAGGGAGAAATTCTGAAAATCGACGGCCTTCAAACCCGAAAAAGAGTGACACTGAAAACATCGGCCGCGAAAGCCTCAATCATTGTTTCATTTTCACGATAGCTTCTTCAAAAAAATGAAATGTTTGATATTAACTTTCACCACGTCTTTACTGTATTATCATTTTAGAAAAATTCCCAAATTATCTTTATGGAATCATGCCAAGAAATGTAGCATCATTAGAGAGAGAAAGAGAGAGAGAGAGAGAGAGAGATAGTATGTGTTTGTTATCCAAGATACATAACCTTATTGACAAACACTGGTGTAAATAACTACATCCAGATAAATATACAATTACATAATTACATAAAAATAATACATATAAAGAATCATATCTAGGTAAAAGTACACATATATTATCACATATAAGCACCGTCAATTTCATATCGTTTCGTCATTAAAATATTCTGTCAGATTGTAATATTCTTTAGATGCCAGTCTTTCATGTTACTTTTTCCTAAACGTTTTAAGAGAATCCATCTTCTCTATATCTTTAGAAAGTTTATTATACATTTTGACACTGACATAAATTAATGAGTCTTTGATCAGGCGTGAATTTAGGGATGATAATGATAAATTCATTGTATTCCGTGCAGTGTGATTGTTATTTTCATATAAAGATTTAGTCTTGCAAATGAGACATGTAGCTTCTAAAACGTAGATTGAGGTTAGTGTCAGTATTCCGTGTTTCAGGAAAAGAGGTTTGTAGGAACTCAACCTATTTACTTGGCACAAATACCGCACCGCTCGCTTTTGTAGCAAAAATACACTATCAAAGAGTTCATTACTACACGAACCTCAGAACTGGATTGCGTATCTCAAGTTTGACTCACTGAGAGCAGAATAGACATTTTTTGCCGCAGTGTAACCTGACTCTTCAGCTGTAGATCTGAGGGCAAAACAGCCGGATGATAATTTTCCGTTTAGAATGTTAATATGATTTGTTAATTTCAAATTGGTATCTATATTAAGTCCCAAGAATTCTATATTGCTGTCAGATAATATAGAGTCAGCACCTAATTCTATTTCCGGAAGAAAACATTTAAATGTAAGAAATTTTGTTTTATTGAAATTTAAACATAGAAAATTTGCATCGCCCCACGACTTGATTTTTTGTAGGTCTCTTGTAACATTTTTTCGAAGCAAATTCACGTCTTCAGAGTGCCATAGAATGGTAGTGTCGTCGGCAAATAAAGTGAAGGAACCAGATTTATCATTAGTTTTGACGAATACCAAAATATCGAAACCATTAAAAATCATTCATGAATTGGTGAAGCTCCAATTTTGGCAGAAAAGTTCACATCTTATCTTTTATCTCACTCCAATGCGTCCAGGCCCTTAAACCATAATGGAGACTGCACTCCAAAATGAAACATTAACCTTCCTGTTCAACACTCCCGAATCCCCGTACACAGTGTATCACACACTAGCTGTCGGATTTTAACAGTGCGGTCAGATAAGGAGCACATAATAATGTAGAATGTGAAGTAAGGGTCCCCACAAGAACGGCCATCTAGATTGTAGATGCTAATAGAATGACCGCTGGCCAAGCACGACCCTCCGTGCTCGCCAACCGGAAGCAAAAACAAGCAAAATGGATATATTTCCTTTTTGTTCTGCATCCCGAACTTATATATAGCTGCTAGATTGTCCCTCTGATACGGTGGCTAATTCAGAACTGTGAATTGATTCGGACATTTTGTGGAAAAGTTCTGATTAACTGGTGCTCTCGGGCTTGCTGGTTTCCGGAAAAAAATCATCAAGTATTCCAAATTAAAAAAAAAACAAGTTTATTGAGTTAAAATATGTGCAATTCTGTAGTTTTCAAGCAAATTTATAATAAATTCATTGTAAACACGTTCCCAATACCAGAACAAAATACGGTCTTTCTACGCGCGTTTCGCTAACCAAGTTAACATCTTCAGGAGATCATTATGACTGAATTTTACTACTGTTAGTGTTTTCATATGCTAGTAGTACCTAACTATTACCTGCTATTGCTCCTACGCTAAACTACCAAATTTGTCTATGTTAGTGATTATCCCCTACATTTTTTCTCCAATATTCATCAAGTCTTCAATAATTATTTCCTAATTTGTCATCATTTCCACAATTACACTATTTATATAGTTACAACCGCTGGTAAGTCAACAAAGACATAATTATGGAAATTTGTCTGTAAAATATGTATGACAAGTATATTAACTGATTGACAACATGTGCGGAACATATCGCTTGGACAAAATCACCTCAATTTAGCACTTTTTTTGACCTCGTTATTGTTCGTTTAAATCTGCTCACAACTAAAGTAAAGTCATACGGTATTATTATAAATGAATTATTGAATATGACAATACCGGCACGAAATGATACTTCCTCTTTGTTCTAGCTGAATAAATATTGAAACTAGAACGAATTTCGTCGTCAGTTTTTTCATGAATTATTTCTTATTTCAACAAACGAATATTAAATGGGATGTTATTGACAGATTCATCAAAGGCTATCCGACATTTTTGTATTGGAGCAAGGTAGATCAATATTGTGGCCTCACCATTCATGATTCGGTTACCTTCTGTACAGTAGTTCGATTGATACTCCGTACACATTATTAAATTTCCTTGGACAATTTTAATGACCAAGACAAAAAAACAACAATCAATAAGAACATACTTGTATGTCATGAATGCAAGAGTGAGTAGGTGGGTAAGAAATCTAGATTTTACTTTGAAATAAAGTATATGATCATAATTCGCTTCAAATAAGCCAGACCCATTAGACACTCAAATTTGGTCTTCGGTTTCAAAAGTCTATCAATCCGGTAGTGAAAAATGAAATATTAGACTTGTTTACGGTGTGTTTGTCACAGAATTACTTCCAATTCAATGAAACTTTTTACTCATCCTGCAAAGGTCTCATAATGGAAAACTCAGTTATTCCTTTTCTGGCAGAGATTTTCATCGACGATTTGGAGAGAAGAATACAGAGTAACCCACTGGTAAGAAGTTTCGTGTATTGGTATAGATATGTGGATATCTTGGTATGTTCCACAGGAACGAACAGACAGTTGACTAACTTTATGAATTTCATCAATTCTCTTCACCCTTTCATCACATTGACAATAACAAAAGTTACACATACAGATATTATCATTCATAATTCGTCCACCCACCCATATCAGCACAAGGTAGCAGCTTTCAACAGTATGATCCACAGACTAATAAATGTGCCCTTGTCAGATGCGAATTTCAATAAAGAACTGAATATAATAAAGCAAATAGCCGTCAACAATGATTACGATAGCAGTCTAATACATTCCTTATTCCTTATTCGAAGAGGATAAAAGTTACAGAACCTTAACTTACTTAGGCCAACTCACTACAAATATTTCAGATTTTCAGCACAGCAAAGGTGTGAATATTGCTTTCAAAACCAACAACAATTTAAGCATGCACATGAAGAATAACAAAGATAAAGTTCAGTTTCACTAAAATCAGGAGTGTTTAAATTATCGTGTGGTCATGCCCGATGTTTTATATAGGTCAAACTGGAAGAATGTTCAAAGCCCGCATAAAGGAACACAAATATAGTTTATAGAATGGAAAAATAAATTTCACATATGCCACGCATTCAATCACTGAAGGACATGAGTTCAACCATGAACACAAGCCCCTCCATTTCCAGAAGAACGGTTTGAAACTTAACCTGTTGGAGAGTATGGAATTAAACAAATTGAAAACTCTCAATATCTTAAGAACGATCAAACTGAATGGAATAATTTGCCATTATTAAATCTTTTCTTTTCCAGGTAAAAATAGTTAGGTATATTTACATAGGTATACTTTCGAAAAAAGTATTGATATAGTTGATAAATCCATACCTGGCCTTTTTAGGTAGATTCATTAATTAGGCAAACGAGTAGGTAATAGGTTAGAGCATAGAGTGGTTGTAATTTAGAAGTAAATTTCTGTTTATGCTTGAGATAGTTATTGTATATCAAAACACGTGTAGTGGAACTCGTACAATGAATTGTATTAACTAGTTTTTTTTCATAACTCATAAAACACCCACTGTATTCACCTGATATAGTTCCGGTCGATTTTTCGACCGGAACCATATCAGGTTGAATAAGTTGTTTGTTGTCGTAAATGTATTATATCAGAAGATGCCTTCTTTGAAGACGATAGTATTTTTTGACATAGTAGTATAACTTTCAACCATGCGGTTGTACAGCTATCATTTGATTGAAAACTAAACTGAACGCGCCCATTTGAAAACTAATTATTTTTTCAAAAGCTCATTTGAGTGCAGGTTATCAAGATTTCGAGGCTTGATGATATTTGCTAAAGGGGCGGTTTGAGACATTTTCACAGTAAAGGATAAAAACATGTATTGAATATATGTCATGGGATTATAGTAGAACAGCAAATCAGTGGCAATTTAATGCTGATATTATCGGCACCAATTGCTTTAGATCTTACTAAAAGAATACATTGATGGATGTAGCCATAAGTACGTGATAGGAAATCATGATGAAGAGAAGAAAATTGAAAGTTTCTGTTTTTTACCACTTTTATTTGTAACTAACGTTTCTGCAGTTTCGTCCTATAAGGACATTTTCAAACTTATACATTAAACTAACAATGATGGGTTATATTCTCCCTTATATAACACCACTGTAGGTAATAATAGAGGTACTTAGCTTGATTGAGTACCTGAATCTTGTTTACTAGTGACAATGTGGATATGCTCATTTGAAAACCAGCGAGTAAACTGAATCGATTTGATTATTTAACAGGTTGCACCGGCAATGTTTATGTGGGTGCAACCTGTGCAAAATTTCCGTATCGTTTAGATTCGGGAACTTGTGGTTGCATGCCACGGAATGGTTTGGAAACGTCTAATCATTTTTACCTAGTCTGAAAGACCTTTCATATTCAGCATACCGTTTTTGGAAATTTCGACCACATTGTTCCACATAAACACTATTACACTCCGGACACTTAAGCTTCTAAACTCCAGATTTCTCCAACTTGTCCACTTTTTTTTTGGCATTAAAAAGGAAATCAGATAACCTGGCATGTGATCTGAATGCCACTTCCACATTGTTTTCTATGAAGGAACTCGCAATGGGGAATGTTCCTCCTGACGAAAATCAAGTAGTTTTCATAAAAGAGCTCTAAAACAACGCATTTTAAACTTATCATTTCAACCTTTTTCTTTAGAAAATTATTTCAATACTTAAAAAAGAGGAATGAAATGATGCATTCAACATTTAAAGGGATTCGTTTCTATTTCTCCATTTGGCAACATCGGTTATAGTTAATAAAGGACAATGAATCTGTTACCTGTATGAGACAAACAAAGATGACATATTTCAGAAGCGTGCTGTTCTGTTTACTTATGTTCCGAATTCCAAGACATTCTGTAACATATGACATTTTGTGCACCTAACCTATCTTCCTCTATATAAATAAATAACAAAACAACTGTTGTTTATGTGGCTTGTGGAGGTGGTATTGAACTATAATTTATATTTTGCTTCAATCGTTGATTTATAAAGATAATTTTCCTTTTTTTAAAGTAGAATATATAGGTACGTATAAATTATCTCAACTTGATATAGGCGCTGTTGCCAATATGTGAATTAGAAACAAATCTTTTCAAAAGTTAAAACCCATTTGAATACTTTTCGAAGTGAGTTTGAAAAACTCATGAATTAAACTGAACTTTATTTTGTTCAAACTTGCATTTGCTGTAATAACACAAATTAGGGAACATTCCCCATTACCTCTGTCCTTTCACCAAAATATATTAGAGTTACCCATATCTTGATTTCTGATTGTTTGATCTGGGGGTATATTAATCTGTAAGTGAATTTACGGCTTTGTTTTCTGAATAACTTCTGATTTATTTCAATACCTCATCATCCGTTGTACTTTGAAAAGCAAGGCTGTGATTATTGAAAAAATTTATCAGCACAATATGACATAATGTGGTTCCCCGGATTCGAAAGATATGAGGAGATATAACAAAGAGAATGTTAAGATCATTTTTAGTGAGATAATTTCAAATTCAAGCAAATTATGGCCCTTTCATGACTTTGAAATATTTAATAGAAATAATTAAAAATAATTCCCCATTTCTTAATGTTTTCATCAAAGCATTTCATGAAAATGACTATGTGGCAATGTTTTCACTGTCAACGATGTTTCTGTGAATTCAGTCAACACTTTCACAAAGGCGCTGGCATTCTGAAAGTCCTACGCGAAAAATTAAAATGTACGCGCCTCTGCTTCCGCGAATCTCCCATTAATTCCGCAACCAGAAAAAACATAAAACTTTTAAAACATTAAACTTTCAAAATAAGAAAAACAAATTTCTTGATAATTTGAATATGTGGCTGAAGAAGTAAATCTTGCGCTACAAGATGTTTTTATCGTGAGTCTTTTCTGGAGTTCCGTGAGGGAGAAGCGAGGGTAAAAACCCTGTGCATGTAGATTAAAATCCGCCGCAATGAGCCACCACCAAGGATGCGTTCGAATATGTGCTCGACGTAGTTATCTGTGTTCGTAATGATCCGAGTCGGTTATTGTATATGGCGAAACAATCGGAAAAAGTATGCAGGAAATAGTTCTACATTTCAAAATAACAAAAATTTACAGTTCTGTTCTGATAATTCGTATTTTCATCGATGTGAAAAATTTATTCAAACGTAGTCATCATTTTTGGATTTCAAGGTTCGGCAAAAGTACTGCGGAAGTATGTGTTTGAAATATCTATTGGAAAAAAATGAGCAAAATGCAAAAAAGGCTTGATAGTGAAAAATTGGGTGTGCCCAAAAAAGGATCGCGTAAAATTGGGCGCGTATCAAATGTCTCGTGAATAAACATCGCATAGAAAAATATTTTTAGGATTTTGTCATACTCGATCTAGATAAAATCGGTATTTTTCAGCTATAATATCCCAAGGACATTGATAACTAACGAAATAATTTTATCACAGTTTTCGAAAGCACGTTATTTGCTTATAGTTAACATCCCGACGCCGAAGGCGGAGGGATGTTAACTAAAATAACGTGCTTGAGGAAGTTGTGATAAAATTATGAGTTATTTATCAATGTTCGAGGGATATTCGGTGAGAAATTTTTTTGCAATTCGAACAAATGCAAACTCTTCGAGAGTACGATTTCCATCCAATTCATATTTTCTGGCGTCACAAAACTCCATAAATATTTTCCAAGTGTATTTTTTACTATTGACAGTATTTTTTGGTGTATTTTCTTCAATGATTTTGTCAATTGCCGCATCATTTTGAACACCAAAGCGAGGAAGTGACATTTTCGAAATAAATTGAATTACTGAAATGTCAAACAACTTCATTGTGTTGGTTGCTTAGCAATGTCATGACATAAGTGATAACTACCCGTGAAAACTATCCATGGGTAGTTATCAGGGTAATGATGGTTTCATTGGTTATTTCGACACACATGACTAGAAATAGACAAATTTGATAGGATAATTTTTTTGGCAAAAAATTTTCAGTGTAATGATGGTTTCATTGGTTATTTCGACACACATGACTAGAAATAGACAAATTTGATAGGATAATTTTTTTGGCAAAAAATTTTCATTGTAATTGCAGGGACTATTCTCAACATATACTTTCTTAGAAATATATATGTATGTTATTGTTTGGGGGGAAAACATGCATTTTGATATCTTTAGGTTATTGAAATTTGGTCAAATTAGACCAAAAAATAAGACTGGAAGTATAAAACATCGCAACAAGCTCAACATTATTTTCCTGAGAGCCACTATTTCTGAGATATAACGGTTTTTTTCACGGATCTTTGTGATTCTTTTTAATTTGAAACTATTAAATAATGAAAGATATTGACAACGATTGAACAGAATGAAAGCGGTGAGATTTAAAATAAATATGAAATTTCATTCTTCTGATTCATAATTCTCTTATACTTTTGCTTCCTCTTCTTCTTGTTTTTCTTCTTCTTCTTCTTCTTCTCATTGTTCTTCTTCATGTTCTTCTTCTTCATCCTGGGTGCAAATAAATTGCCTCATTGCAATGTCTCCTCGTTGGTATGAAAAAAATCTTCAACTGTTGGTGATTCAACATTGGGGCACGACTGGCCTCGACAATTTGTACATGCTAGAGAACAATTCAGTCCAACTTTCTTGCAGCCACATTTAGTTGCAGAAATTTTGTTTGGCAGATTTTCCGGCGCAGGTGGGAAAAAGTCTGAACTGGTTCTAATATATTGTCGATCAACTCCCAACCCCAGTCTTTAGGGTCAAAACTAGAATTTCATAATAGTTAGAACTAAATTCTAAAAAATATTGTTACATTAAAACGAAAACGTTGTGGTCAGGTTGTAATTCTATATATTTCATCATATTCCCTTTAAATCATACACTCTCAGCTAAATTGTTATAGAATAAGGAACAACCTGTTTTATTTATTCAAGACGCTTCCTCAGCATTCAGTGCCTACTATTTTGGAACTATAGTATCGCTATACATTGTGATTGACTTATCATTCGATTCGTAATCTTACGTAGATAATTTAGGATTCGAGTCAAGTTCAGATAGCAGAAGGTTCGAAATTTATAAACAATTTACTCACAAATCAAAACGACGCGTTCTTTTTTGCAAATATTTCAAGAACTATTACTGATATTCTAATTTTGGAAAAAAATCCCATGGGAGCATGAAATTTATTAAAAAAAAATATGCAGCTTTCGAAACTGAATTACCGATATTTATAATTTCAAATGAACGGTGAAAATATGGGAAAAACGGGCTTCAACAGACAAAAATGTTTTGACCCATTGAATATAAATAATGAGAAATGAAAAATATTTGGAAATTGGTGGATATTTGAATGAAAAATAATGATTTGGCAATGAATTCAATCAATTTTTCAATTACACTTCGGTTAATTAACAAATTTTTTCCAAGTAGATGGTGTATATAAAACCATTGGTGATTTCGTCTTCTCCAGAAAAAATTATTGCTGGAAAAATTATAAAAATTCAATTTTATATTCATGTATGTATTTCTGGATTAGTTTATGTAACACATATAGATATGAAAATATTATGAGTATGGAATTGAAATATGAAAGTATAGTGAAAATCTAAAACATAAACACCCACATCAAATACGACTATCACAGCTTCTAATGACAATGTTCATTTAGTAAATGTATGTGTCAGCCACTCATAAATATCATTCATGGTCATATAGTTTATAATTTCTCTCATATTTATGACAGATAAACATATTGTTCCTTTTTCATTCACACTTCCGAAGTGGATATTCGAACGCAACTGAAGTTAAATATCGCTGCATCTCCCCCTCCCCTCATATAAATCTCCGGCAAGTCCCACTCCGCCACCACGATAATATTTAACTAAATTCTTGCTCCATATAACTTGCCAACCTGAATATTTCCCGCTGTCTGAAACCTTTTCAAGATATGATGTAAGGGTCACGCTTTACGAATGTTCATAGGAATCATTCTTTTGACCTTTAGAACAAGCCATTCCACAGTTTTTTCAGTTGTCAAGTGCTTTTTCGTGAGATATCGAGTGGATTAGATCTGCTGGTCAGCTGAACCGATTTTCATGTTTGATTTGTTGAATTTTTCTCCGCTCGGAAAAGCAAAATAATTCATAGGAAAATATATAAGAAATCCTACAGTCATTTATTGAGGACTCGGAACCCTTTATCGAAAAGAGTAGAGATATGAAGGTCTTGGAGACACTAATGAGCTTCGACATGGTCTTCTTATACATTATACTTCCGATCAAGGGCAAGATACGGCTAATTAGTGAAGTGTTTGCCGCTCATTATTGATCACCAACTTATTTCCATTTGGATGTTTGGACGTTGGAAGTTAGCAATGTCCATCACACTTTTTTTTTACAATGCCACCATAGAGAAGATCAAATATTTTACAACGAAGCCATAATGTAATCAGACTGCGGATTATTGCGAAACAATTCACTGCAGATGACGAGAAAACGCATGAGATGAGTGCTGCTTATTTTGCAATTGATCTCCTGATTTGTCTCTACAGTTATTATTCTACTGCTTGAGAGTTGAATCTATTAATGATTCAGTTTACTTTCTACAATATAGTGAAAATTACCATGTACTTATAATGCCCCTATAAAATTTACTTTTTTTCTACTACACAAAATATACTGCTAAGCATGACAATAGCCCGACAATATTGACCGTGTTATATTGCTCAACTAGAGGCCTGTTGCATTATTGAGTATATTGTCAAGGGTATTGGAGAAAGGGATGGTTGAACCAATACATTAAAAAGTTCAATATACTTAGCCCAAACCAACATGGTTTCAGAGAAGGATATTCTACTGAAACTAGAGATTTGATTCAGGCGAGTTGGTCATTGTATTGTTTTTTGAATTATCCCGTGCCTTCGATACTCTTAATTTCAACTTCATGTTGACAAAAATGTATGCACTCGGTATACGTGGAAAAATTGAGGACTGGTTCCGGTCATTCCTAGAAGGGAGAAAATTGATAGTTAGAGTCGATGATAAAATATCTGATGAATTCTTAGTGGACTCAGGAGTCCCTCAGGGTAGCGTCCTGTGTCCACTGATTTTTTGTTATTTATAAGTGACCTTCCCGAACATGAGAAAGATAAAAAGGTTTACATGTTCGCAGATGATTCCTCAATTTTGATATCTGGCCCCAACAGAGATGAACTAGTAGCTAAAACAAAAAACGTATCAAATCAATTCGACCAAAGGTGTCAGAAGAACAAATTAATAAACTTCTCGAAGACTGTTGCTATTCAATTCCACATATCGACTACGCGAAGACTACAGCTTGTTTTTCGACACGCTTAGATCAAGAACGCTTTGCACCATGCGGCGATAAAACAGAATGCAAATCTTTACTGGTAGCTGTCAAATTTTGATTTGAGCGGTAAAGATTGTCTTCAATTAGTGTAATAATTATTTGCACTAGAGATAAAATTTCCTAGAATATCTACTCGTTATTGTCGGTATCGTACTTGTTGTTTCATAGTATTTTTTGTGTGAGATATTTTTATTAATTTTCTAGATATAAGTCCTAGTTGGACCTCAGACCTATTCAAGGATTCCAAAGTGACCTTCAAATTTAAATCATTAACTATATTATTTAAAACCATATATGAACTTTCTTGGTAAATATTTCAAGTAATGTCTGAGTATTAATAAAATGAATATTTCAGTATTGATAGGGGTGCCCAAACGAGGATTTCGGGATATACTTAAGCGCGGCAGATTAATATACAGGGGAATACCTTGTACCCGGTTGAGTACCTCCACCAAATATGAGCACCATATATAAGGCCGCCTGTGAGGCATAAAGGATCAGATTAGTAAAAAAAATTGATCATCAGAAATTCTCGAGCGCGTCAGATTAAGGTAGGGTGAGTTAATTACCTGCTAAAAAGTGTATATTCCAGTAATCTGACAATTTGAGAGTGACGTAAAGAAAGGGGAGAGCAGCAAAGTTGTAAAAAAATAACGTCATTTTGACATTCTCAAGCGTAGCTATTTTTTTTTATTTTGAAAGAAATAATTCAAGGAAAACTAAAAATATATAATCTGACGATTTCCGCAAGCCGAAATAACAAAAATTCGTCGATTAAGTATAATGCGTGCAGCTGTGTGATACCTATATTTCCCTCACCGAGTTTCTATTCCTCTATTCTCTATTCACTTTTTCTCTATATATTACTCTCTCACTCCGTCCCCACTCTAAATTCTGTTGCCATGACGCCATCACAGCTGCTCACAGAGACTCGTTCGTAATGAAGATGAAGATGATGATTAATTGATCAATTAATTGATGGATGTAGCCTGACGCGACTTATACAATATATAAATTTGGAAATGTCCTTATAGGACGAAACTGCAGTAACGCATTTCTCTTTTCTTCATTGATTAATCAATTGATTATAAAAAATTGAATTTTTTGAGCATTTAAAAAAAATTATTTTCTTATAAATACAAGTATTCTACTTAAAAAACATACACTTATCCATTTGCATGCTATTTCCTGAGCTTTTCAATTAATTAGGTCCAATGAATTAATTTTTTTTTAAATATTGTTTTTGTCAGATTAAGCGAATCCCTCTAGATAATCATCAGATTATGAGACAGCACGTCTAAAACATGAAGATGAACTATGCATATCTTAATCTGACGCGCTAGAGTATTTCAAAATGGAGAATTTTAGTTGCGTATCATAATAATGGCTGCGAGTTTGCGTCAGATCGAAATCGTCAGATTATTGAATGGAAGCTATTTTTTGTTGCACTTAACACCCCCTTCGAAAATCTGACGCGCTTGAATACATTTCTTTTCTTTTCACTTTTAACCTTTACGTATAAAAACCCACATCATGCAAACGATCAGATTAACATACCAACATTATTAAAAATACGTAGGACATGGATGCTATCAATATCTGAGGCGCTCGAGTATGTCCATGCAACAGTATTTTTTTACATATTTAAAAATCTATAGCCGCTTCCCCCACCGGTGGAAAGGTATATATTATATAACATTTTTTTCTTCTTATCATCTAAGCTTTGCATCCTAATATGTGTCAATTAGTAAATCCCCATTTTGCATCGTGGGCTCCCCTGCTATATTAATCACTAGGAAAGGTAAACAGGATGAAGAACCTGACCTCAAAAGTACTGCATAACATTCATATTTCAATCATAATTCAATCTTCCCTACATGTCACTGCCAGAAAAGAAATGCGACAGTGACATAACTATTAGTGAAACACAATAAATTTTTTCACCGCCTCTATGTAGATGACATATTTTTTATGTAGCGGCCTAGCTAGCCGTCCATCAGAAGAAATCAAGGGATTATAAATCTTCGCGTTTCCTCACAGCTGTGTTGACCTTATTGACAAATATTTTTCTGTCAGATTAGCTCTTTATAAAGCGGTCGACATGCGAAAGCTCAGCACCGATATTAATGAGTGGAAATTTGTCAGCAGAAATGGAAGAAAAGGTCGGGACACACGCCTTTGTTATACATATTATGCATACTAATGTTCCGAAATACCAGTCCATGAATGTAAATCTCATTTATCGAAAAAAAATTACTGAAGTGGGGAAAATAATTTTTTCACTGGTGAAAATGATAATTTATTCAGTAACCAGCTGACGCGGAAAACTTTATACCACCTTGAAATTGAATATTGCTGTTAACATTTTTAAATAATGTTTGTGAAACATAGATAGATAGATGGATAGACATATAGATAGATATTTATTGATCATACACCAATTTACATTAGACTGATAAGTCAAAAACAGAACAATGTTAAAACAATAAAATACTTTGAAAAACATGTTCAAACCAAGCAAAACTGAAAGTAGGTAATATACAATACACTGTTCATTGACAGTCCGAAATGAATGCTGAAATACTATAAAATAGCATATAACATTTCAATGTTGTTTTGAATCTGAACAGGTTTGGCTGATTCTTCAAGTCATCATGTAGCATGTAAAAAAGTTTGCAGCAACATATTTTGGGATTTTTTTGTAAGTCGAGTAGTTGAAAATTTCCAATGTAAATTGGTTTCTTTGACGGGTTGGGTAGTGGTGCACATCCGCATTTTGAATAAAATGGTTTTTATGAATGTAGGCAAATATTAATTACTTATTAGTCAATGGGCTATGCTTGAAGACTGGCAATAAACAAATCTAAAGCAAATGGAACTTCAAACGTTCAAGCCAGTCTCTATATACCTACACAGTAGGTTTAATGGACTGACGCCTATCAGAAAACAACTACTCCCCTGGCTAATACCACGAAGGGCGTTGGATTATATCAGACAGGCGTCAGTGCAGGAATCTTCACAGAAAATGTCCTGCATATGCAATTGGCAATACAACTGAAAGAGTCGACCTTCAATTATGGAACGGGCACACTTGCAGACCGGTTTCGGGCTTATTAGCCACTCATCAGTGCAAGATAGTGACCATCATTGACCTAAAGTCAATGATATTCCACAATTGAAAATCGGAATTCTTTCAGAGTATTTCATTCCTCTTCCGAAGTTGGAGCGAACATCAAAAATGTCACTCCATCTAGTGGACGCCCTTCGTGGTATTAGCCAGGGGAGTAGTTGTTTTCTGATAGGCGTCAGTCCATTAAACCTACTGTGTAGGTATATAGAGACTGGCTTGAACGTTTGAAGTTCCATTTGCTTTAGATTTGTTTATTGCCAGTCTTCAAGCATAGCCCATTGACTAATAAGAAAGTTTTTATTCCTTATTTAGAGGAATCGGGCAAATTACGGATGTGCAGTTGGTTAGTTCCTCGTCCACTAGATGGAGTGACATTTTTGATGTTCGCTCCAACTTCGGAAGAGGAATGAAATACTCTGAAAGAATTCCGATTTTCAATTGTGGAATATCATTGACTTCAGGTCGATGATGGTCACTATCTTGCACTGATGAGTGGCTAATAAGCCCGAAACCGGTCTGCAAGTGTGCCCGTTCCATAACTGAAGGTCGACTCTTTCAGTTGTATTGCCAATTGCATATGCAGGACATTTTCTGTGAAGATTCCTGCACTGACGCCTGTCTGATATAATCCAACGCCCTTCGTGGTATTAGCCAGGGGAGTAGTTGGTTTCTGATAGGCGTCAGTCCATTAAACCTACTGTGTAGGTATATAGAGACTGGCTTGAACGTTTGAAGTTCCATTTGCTTTAAATATTAATTATTTATACAAATAGATACTCCTGAATGTCAATATTCTCTTTTCTTTGAAAACATCTCTACAAGATTCCCGAAAATCCAAGTGGAATATCAATCGTATGATTCATTTCTGTGCTACGAAGACTCTGCTGCTGCCTGTAGCGGGACCATAAACTATGCTATTATGACTAATATACCAATCTTGTCCAGATTGATACTGAAGAGCCCTAAGCAAGTGCCTTACAGCGAAACATCGATGTCTACCAGTGAGCACGACAGTGTATATCGTGTAGATAGAACATAATACAGTGATGTATAAAGAAAATATTGAGTCTCTTGTTAGCCCAATTACTCATATCATAAAAACCATTCTGTGTGACAATAAGTATTTTTCCAGAAAACCTTAAGATAGCGAAAATAATTCCAATCTTTAAATCAGGGGACAGGGAAGATCTGAATGATTACCGTGGAGTAGCTCTCCTACCTATTTTAGCAAAATTAGCTGAGAAAGTGATTTACCTTAGAATAATTAATTATTTCGGGGAGAACAGTTTTTTCTCAGAACATCAGTATGGTTTCAGGAAAGGAAAATCTACAGCTGAAGCAGTGAGAAGATTTGTTGGATTTGTAAACAATGGGATTGGAGCCGCAACTTCCTCTCTGGCGGTTTTCGTTGACCTCCGTAAAGCATTTGACTGTGCCAATCACACTATACTAATTGACAAGTTAAAATTCTATGGATTTTCTGACTCCGCAATAAAACTGATGACCTCATATCTTCAAAATAGATCCCAAATAATTCACTGTAATAATCAGAGCAGTTCAAGCCTGATAATAAGCAAAGGTGTTCCACAAGGAAGCGTTTTGGGGCCGCTATTGTTCTTGATTTATATAAATGACCTACCCAAAAGCATAAACGCATAAATAACCTTGTTTGCCGATGATGCTACCTTCGCAATCAGAATCGAAAAGAATTCCACAAGAATTGATGAAATGATAGGATCGATCATAAGTCAAGCTACTGAGTGGTTCACGGCAAACGAACTAAGCTTGAACACACGCAAGACTCAGACACTGAGGCATACTGCCAATCAGAGCGTAAAATTTCTAGGATATATTATTCATTCCAACTTTAATTGGAAATTTCATATAGATCAATTACCAAGCAAGTTATCAAAAGCAATATTTGCAATTAGACGGATGAAATCGCTAGTGAACTTGGAGACAGCCATCTCAGCTCACCATGGAATGTTTCACTGTATTATGACTTACGGTCTAATTAACTGGGGCCAATCTTGCTATACATTCGGTCGATATTTAATCTAGAAAAGAGCCATTAGAGCTCTGTCGGTATAACTCAAAATGAAAGCTGTAAACCATGGTTCATTAAGTTTAAAATACTGACACTTCCGTCAGCAATTATTTACAATAAACTAATATACGTAAAAACGCACATGCATTTGTACACACTTAATGGAGATTCACACAATTATCTGACAAGAATCATATCGCATATCGCTATTCCAAATAACAGAATAACCTCTACAAATAAAAAATTTATTGGTATCAGATTATTCAACTCTCTACCAGACTTTATCAAAGAAGCTCCAATAGCCATTTTTAAAGCCAAACTGAAAACTCACTTACAATGCTCTACCTATTATGACATCTCTGAAATTAGATTTCCTCAATGTTAGTCGATAAACTGTGTGTAACATTATTGAACCCATTTCAACAAAAATGTAAATAAATTTTATAAATTTTGAAATTTGGAATACAATAAAAACAGTGACGTGAAAATGTATAATTATTATTGTGAAATCCAATATGTATATTTTATTCATAAACAAATTTCATTTAGTTTTAGGATTAGATGTAGTCAATGACTTGTCAAAACACTATGTCGTGTATTACTGACCAATAAAGTGCAATACGATACAATACGTATATGTATATCGTGTAGAAATCCTGTGAATGATATCTGATTGAATTTCATAACGAATGTTTGGAATATAAAACGAGTAGAAAAAAGTGTTTTCTGTTTAATTCAGTGTTCATATAAAAGTATTTGTTTCGAAAGAATTTTTCTTTCGTGTAATTCAATGTTTATATGAAAGTAGTTGTTTCAGGAAGGCTTCTTCTTCCAGATTTGTGTCTGAAAGTTACTCCTTTGATTATGAGACAGCACGTCTAGGACATAAAGATGAACCATATATACCCTAATCTGACGCGCTTGAGTATTTTACAATGGCGAATTTTTTTGCACATTATAATAATGGCCGCGAGTTTGCGTTTGCGTTGCGAATGGGAGCTTGTTTTTGGATTAACTATCAACATAAAAACTCAAGCAGATTGATATTTTGGACGACTGCTCGGTAATAGAATCATGAAAAATTAATTTCCTAACAAAAATGTATAATACAAAAAGAAAAATCAATAAAGAAATAAAATGTTTTCAAACTAAGTGGTTGTAGAAAAACCCCTACAGGTCTATGTTTTTCGAAGAGTTCAACGTTTGATTTTTTTCTAATATTCGGTAAAATTGTTACTTAAAGGAATTCAATGTTATAAATTATCGTGAAATATTTTAGCTCTCGACGCTAACAGTCAAAATAGATAATCATTATGTGAAATTCTAGAATATTCATGACAAATAACTCTCCAATATCATAATGAAGAACTTGCATGATGTGTTGAAAACTTAAATTTACAACACATTATAACACTACAACATAGGGCCACGACGGTTTTTTTTCTGTAAATATCACAATAAAACTGCAAACTTTTGGTAATTTCATAGTGAGATACATATTATTTCTATATCCAATAAGGAACTATGTTGAATACTGACTAATAAAAAATCTGTTAAGAGTATGTGATTCAAAAAGAAACTTAATAAGTATGAAATTTACCATGTCACATAGCACGTAGAGCAAACATTTTGACGGAAATATCAATCAAATCATTCTACTTCTTTTATACATATTATTTGCTCTCATTGATTACATCTATAAGAATTCATGCCAGAGCTACAAAGTTTAACGTGTTTCCTATTCACGATGATAAAGTACATCAGCAGCTGTCACCAGGTGAAATTTAATATCATAGTATCTCCTCATTGGATAAGTTTTCACTGCCAAATGCTGCATAGAATTCATTAAACTGAAACAAATCATACAACGGGATTCGGAAATTAATATCTATACTTACCGCAGCAGTGGAGCTTTGGGATGTTACTGATAATCACTCTTATTTTTGCCTATAGTTTGTGAACAATATGTCTGTATTTTAACTAATTCGGTGGCTTAACTCTGGAGCAATAATATCAATAGTTCTTGTCAGAACAAGATAAAAATGTCCCGATAAAATAAACTATTGTTGAATTGTGTTTCGTCGTAAAACAAGATCATTCCATCAGATGGCTTCCTAATTTCATCTGTGTTCGTATTAATTTTTAAAGAAGAAGAAGAAGAAGAATATATTTATTGAAATAGGTAATCCTGATACACAATATTATATAAAACATATAACTAGCATCGAAATTGAAAATAAACATTTTTAGTTTGAAAAATAACGACATATGCTATTAAAAATACATTGCAATATAGGTGCAGCTCCAATACAATGATACAAATACTATATTTATTAATATTATCATACCGAGTTTTATTCTATCTAGCATTGTGGATGAATTTCAATAACTGCTTTTTAAAAATACTTAATGATGGACTAGATTTAATCTCATTTGGCAATTTATTGTATACAACAAACTCTTTGAAAAATAAAGAATTCATAGTACTTCTCCTATTTGTTCTGCATAAATGCAAATTAGTATGATTTCTTGTGGCATATTTGTGCACTTCTGAATTCAAACTAACAAATTCAGAAGAATATGAAGGTGATAGGTTGTTCTGAATTTTATATATAAATGTCATAGTTAAGTAATACAACTGTAAAGAAACTGGTAGCCAGCGCAAAGTTTGTAACATAATTCCGATTTCTGTGAATCTATTCACTTTTAGAACAATTCGCATACCACGATTTTGAAGTTTTTGTAATTAAGATGTTTGATTTAGATTAAAGAAGAAAATAATAGGAGCACAGTAATCAAAATGTGGTTGGATAATCGCATTGTACACAGTAATTTTAGACTGAGTGGATAAATTGCCAGAAATTATTGCAAAGAAATATAGTTTTTTAGATATTTTTTCACATATATAATCGAGATGATTGCCAAAAAGTAATAAATTATCTAACTGGAATCCAAGATATTTGATACATGATACAATTTCAATGTTTTCATTATCGATTTGTAGATTTATTTCATTTAAATCAAGGTTGTTCCATTTATATTTTGTTGTAATAATCATTCCTTTAGTTTTCATTTTATTCAGTTTTAATTTATTTACCATGAGGTACTTATTTACATCCTTTAATGCGGCATTCATTTCATCAATAGCTTTATCTAAGCTTGTATCGTAGCATGCCAATAGTGTATAATCTGCAAATGAATTTATAAAATCAACATTTATAAACAAGTTTGTCATTTGAGTATAAGATGAAGAGCAGAGGTCCTTAAACGCTACCCTGAGGCACACCTATATGTATATCCAATTCCTGTGAGGTATTATCTTGAACTCTGACTTTTTGCTTTCTATGGGATAAATAGTCAGATAACCATTGGTAAACATCACCATCAATGCCATAACCTCTTAATTTTATTAGAAGAATATTACGTTCAATTGTTTCAAACGCCCTCTTCAGATCAAGTAAAACAGCTACTACAAATTTTTCGTGGTCAACTCCTTTTATGAATTTAGATAAAGTGAGTTGTAGTGCGGATTCACATGAATATTTTTTACGAAATCCAGATTGATTATTTATTAAAATTTCATTTTTTTCAACATGATCAAGTACCTGCTCATAAACAGCTAGTACAAGAATTTTTTCTATTGGTGGTAATGTATGTATAGGTCTATATTCACTGGCCTTGATTGTATTGTTTATCTTTTGAATGGGAACTATAGTAGTAACTTAAAAAGGATTTGGAATTTCAGAAGTTTGAAGAGAAGTATTTACAAGGTTTAAAACTATATGTCCACTTGTTTCAATAATGACTTTGAGCATTTTGGAATTTAAGATTTCATGAACATTGTTTTTGTTGTCTAAGGAATTAACAATTAGGCGTAATTCATTCATTGTTAATATGTGAAACTTGGAAAAATTAGGATATAGATTATAATTATCGAATTTCCAATCTTGAACATTATCTATACCATCAACAATTTGCTGAATACTAGTAATGAAGTAGTAGTTACTACTACTACTATTTCAGTTTCATTATTAACAATATACACCTGGTTTGTTAATTTAAATTCTATATAGTTCGGAAAGTTTTGGCAATTCATGTTTATTAGCTTTTTTAATGTTTTCCACATCAGTTTTTTAATAAATTTACTACTTCATTTCTCTGTTTCTTGAATTCTTTCCATTTGACATTTTTATTCACTCCTATAGTTTAAATGAAATCCTTATATATCTGATCACGTTGTTTTATTTTAAAATGAATTTCGTTGTCAAACCATGGAATGTTACTTTGAAATGCCAGTTACTGGGTACTGCGAAATTTACTATTCGATGAATTTCAATCAAACTGAAGAAATATTTTCAGAAGGAATTTGACAATGATTTTACATCTAGTTTTTACATATTTTTTCATTGCTTTATTAGTATTACTTCTGATGCACTATTTGGAACGTTTGGTTCAGAAATGAATAATACCGGAGATGGATGGATTTTGTAATACAATATTACAAAAAAGTAAATGAATGTTGAGAATGACAAGACGCAATTTTCCTCATTTTATTTTTGTTTACTCAAGTTGTTCACTCTCCACTTCCGTTGGAACATTTTGTCCTTCAAAAAATATTAACAATTCTTAGGGGGCGTCCATAAATTACGTGAGGTGTTTAAGGGGGGGAGAGGGTCGAGTCAAATCTCATCTAATCTTACGTTGGAGAGAGGGGGGGCCCCGGCGGATACCACGCAATTTTTTTCTGATTGAAACAAAAAAATATACTATTTTGGTCCATTTAATCCAGATTGTACATGCTTAAGATTTAATCTTAAGCGTAATCGTAATACGATTAACATACTTCGACGTTATACATCTACTGACTGTCAAGTCAAACCACCATATTTGTTTTATACCAAATAGCTCAATTTAATCTGAATTTACGGTACAGTGTAGCCCGTCCTTTGTTTTCGCCCCACTGTCAGCCGAACGCGCGACTCGATGAACGAGTCGCGCGTTCGGCTGAGTGGCAGCTCGTACGCCACTCAGTTACGATTTAAGTATTCTATTGTTAAATTTTTATTACAATTATAATTAAACTCTCAGCAATATTGATTACTAGTCTTAACTAGTCGTAAATAAAATCACGAAGAATTTTTTTTTACAATAACCATCCAACGTGTTTACGTAAGAAACCCAATATTTTGAAAAATATCACGTGAGATTGGGGGATGGGGGAGGGGGTTGAGTAAAATCTCACGACATCTCATCAGAGGGGGAGGCAGGGACAGAAAATTAAAAAAAAGAAACCTCGCGTAATTTATGGACGCGTCCTATGAAGAACATACGCACGTATAATGAAATCTCAACTTCACTCATTATATTTCAACAGAACCGCGATAGAAAGTGAAAAAGATAGTTCAGACTTTCCCGGAGTGGTTTATAAATCGCTTAAATCCGAATCGAATTTCCACCCTCCTTTCCGAAGTGAAGTTAGCATTTTCATTTAATTTTTGTACGCCGAAGTATTAAAACTGTAAACGGGGAATAAAAGTATTCCAATACATTGCGGACGGTGATGGGGGTAGAAAGGCAGAGGGAGGCGCGTTCAAAACTTTTTGATTGACAGCTGAGTCTGTCCAATCGCAGAGCCGGAATACTGATGAGGAATACGTCAATCACGCATACAACTCCGCTCCAGACCCAGACAGGAACCGGAGATCTCTCCCTCGATACCGCTGCCAAGTAGACAGGATTATTTTAAATTCGATATTTTAGATTGCGTTTTGGTTTCGGGGAAAAAACAATTTTTGACTCGATAGTTATGAACTAACTATGATTCATGTGCCATATTTCTGAATTACGGCAATACTTTCATCGACAACCAAACTAGCGTCATTAGTAGATACATTTTGGTCAGTGACATGCTAAAGAAATGTTCCAAACATAACATATATTCATAGTCAGTACTTTTCGCATTTGAAGGTTGTCGATTTTTAGAATTTTTTCCTGACGTTTCGCTGACGTGAGTGGCTAGATTCTTCAGAGATTTATACAACCTCTGAAGACATGACGTCAACTCTTGAGGATCACCTGATTCACTTCCATACGAAAATTCTCTTAGCGAAGGACCGTCAATGGTTTTGACGAATGAAAACTGATTTTTACATTATTACAGTTTTGTATTCTGATGATATACGCGGCTTCACACATTCTCTAATGAATTGCACCACTTATCTGAGTAGATTTTGATATATTTTTATGTTCTTCAACAGTTACAATTTTGTATGTTGAGAATACGATTTTTCCAAACCTGGATTATTGTTTTTCTCTTCTAGTAATAGTATATCAAATCTAGTATGTAATTGTTCACCAAACTTAAGATAAGGTATAGTGATAAAATAATCAATTTGTACAATATTGTTTCAACAGTCCAGTTTCTTCCAAAACAAAAAGTGTAGATAATAACGTAGTTTAAACTGCTTCTAGAACTATTTTGTTTGCAACACGATATTTTCAACCTATCTCAAATGACATAGAAATTTTTTCAGATTGGTAATAATTTTCCCTATCACTACCCCCCTTTTCGTCTGTATCTTTTGCGATCATACCCTGTACATATGAAAATAAATTCGTAACAGGTTTGTCTACAAAACCTTTCCATACTGAATCTTTATGGGTTTGAATGAAGTACATTCGAAATATCAATCTGGAATCTCCGGAACATTCCGATTGAAGCGTTGGTAACTTGAAGCAAATATATATCCAAATTAAAAAACTAAAATTAGTAAATTAAAGCTGAGGATACACTATAAAAACTATAAAAACACACTTTCGTCTATTTTCCACGATAGTTTTATAATTGTTAACTAGTTTCCGTCATTACACCATTTTCAAAACTAACTAGATCACATTCAAATCTGAGTCATTTATATCTACATTGGCTATCCTATTATGAATAATTTGGTACCTACACTGTCTATACCTGGGACAACCTCAATTAATGGCAGTATATCGGTGAACATAACAAAATATTATATTTGCCTCCCCCTGATAAAAGAAACATATTAGATAGACATAATACTAACCCATATGTCAACAGTGAACTCTGTGAACTGTTCAACACGTGTTTAAAACAAAACTATTCAATCATACATTTTATATACAAACTCAGGCCTACCGATGGGATCACCGGTAAGTCCGTTACTAGCGGATATCTTCCTAAACAAAACAAATGTTTGTTTTTGATAAAATGTAGGTTTTGGGAACTAGGTTATAGGTTCAGAACAGGACTATTGTTTGGATCAAGTTGTTTGTTGAGGATAGTAGAATTGGAATTTTTCTTTGACTTGTTTATTTCCATAGATTTCAACAGATTCATCATTTTCCATTTTTCACATATGTAGACGATTTTTAAATTATCTTCATCTATTTTATGTTTCGAATTTTGAAGATGTTCTTACATTAATGATTTTTCATCCGAAATGACATGTTCATGGTGCCTTATATCAACATTTCTACCCGTTTGGCCTATATATATATATGGCGGGGCATCCACCACTTAAAGAAGTAAATTAAAGTTTCAATGAAATCGATATCTGAAGAATATTTAAAAAGTTAACAGTAATCTAATACTCAATTCCAGAAAATACTATCAAACATGTTCAAAGTGTTACGCCCCAGAAAGATATTTGATTTCATAATTTTCGAAACAATTATAGAATCTTTGAAATTTTCTAAGGATGTAGGTACGCCAATTTTACGGAACGTACGACTATTCAACTTGGAATATTGAAATATCTCTTGGATATAGGGAACATTTTTTTAATGTCTATTATGTCGTGAATGTCATTTACGTGATGCGACCAGTTGAAATCCATTCGATTTCCTTATCGTGTATCCCTCATAGTATCCATACTGCCAAATGGCAGAAACCAAACTGGCCTCACGACAAATTCAGATTGAATATTTTGATGAATGACTGAATTTTAACTTTTTGACAGTCTGAAGCTTGATGATAACGTAACAAACTGTCCGATTAACGTCCTTGCAGAACTATTTATGTGATAGTGAAGAATGTTCAAATTTCCTACAGTGGCAGCTTGAAATTTATTAATAATGTACGAAATGAACAAATTGTAGCAGAGAACGAATATGAATCTCAGCAACTCTCAACAAAAAAATAGTGCGATAAACCTTATCAAAAACCTAGCTGAATTCAATTATCCAAAAAGTCTGATAAAAATTGATTGTAAGCCATGAAATTTATATCAATTGCTCGTTTGGAAAACCTCATTGTTTATTAGTTATAATGTTTCTGAGTCCAGCGAATAATTTTTTGTATATGAGGTTCTCATGAAGCTCAGGGAATTTCCGGTTTTCTCATGTCTCTGAAATCTATTTCATTCTTACGACTGTTTTTCTGTCAACCAGCTGTGGTGCCTTAATAAACAACAGCTCTCAGAGTTAGGATTTTGTGTGAGCTGGAAATAAGCGGAGACTTAACACCAACGATACGCGGTGTAAATTATTCGTCGAGTTATCAGGCTCAAACCCCTGTTTCACATAAATCGATTGAATGAGAAGAACCAATATCGTCCCTCCAATAGACCAGTATCGTCCCTCCAATAGACAGATACTGGTTATACACTATTTCCCAATGGTTGGGAAACTGATCGTATGTCATATCATGAGGTTCTTACAAGTTTACCTACTTTCTCAAGTTCATCGTATCCTTCATATCGGTTCTTGTCGTAATGATTTTTTAAATATGATGTTCAAATTATGTGACAACGAAGCTAATTGTTTTGATAATTTGAACCGTAACTCACACGCTGGGACAGTTTCTTAGAATGTTCGTGACCGCAAAAAAACAATAGATTTTACAAGGCAATTTACTAAAGTGCAGTTCAGGTTTCTTATGTTTTAACGCTTGTTACTTGTCAACAAGAATATAATAGTAGTGTTTTGCGTTGATATCTATTTTCGTTGTGGACGTTGTTCCAGAGATAACCAGCGAAATAGCATACAAATAGGATGTGGATAGTACCACCATTTATTATGAGGCCTTCAAATTCAAGTGACCAAGTAGGAATAACAGGTTGACATTTCTGAAAAATATTGTCTTTTGCGTGAACAATTTCACTTCCAAATATTTTTGTGGGGAGAATATCATTCAGAATCTATAATGTTGTGTGAGATTTTCAATTTGGAACATGTATTCCAGATTCCAAATGATTGTTTGGTGCACTAATTGAGAAAGAAAAATGAAACGTGTAGTTGGAACATATGATGTTGGATGATTCCGATGTTCCACGCAGCCTGTAACAGCTTGATAATTTAGTTGAAACAGTTCCTGATGAATATCTACCAGATGAAGAGTAATACTCAAAATGCTGCTTAATATTTATACCCATGTCTACGAGTTCATATTCAATGTCTAATGTTACTACTCCATTTTTTTATGTTATACCTATAATTATTCAATAACCATACACGATGAAAGAACATCCACGCCCAGGCAAGGCCTTAGTGAGTGTTCCTTCATCACTAAAATTATTTATACCACGTAAGAACACTGTTGAAACTACCTACTAAAATGAGAACTAGTAAAGTGGGACATTTATTTGCCATATAATTGTATAAGATTCTTTCCATCATTGGTATTATAAAATTATGGCTAATAATGGCACATTTTACAGCCTAACATTTGTTGCAATTTTTATACTTTTTAGATGTTTGTATTTTCATTTTAAAATTTACTATCTCACTTTCTTACATGATTATATTTTTACTATTTAACATTTATAACATTTCCACATCTTTACATTTTCATAACTTGAATTTTCAAATCCATTTTACTCTCACTGCTTTTATTTATAATGTGAATATTGTGAATAAAACTATAATACCCACGCACAGGGTGTCCTTTGTGGATTTCCTGAATTTGTTCGGATTATTCAAATTGATATTGACTGATCCTTGTACTGAACATTGAATAAACTCATATATCATTATCTGTTAGAAATCATTCTGTGATAAATCTTAGTCAAAACAATAAGAAAGTAATTGATTCCCAGTAGACATTTGTCAGATACTTTGGGAAACGAATTTCATCCAAAGTAGGTATTTTCTTGAAAGTGTGCCTTTCTTTGGGTGTGTTTTAATAAGAAAGTTGGCATCATAAGGAGATATTCTAAACTGATTTCAAACACTAATTCCGGCTACTTATATCTAACAGGATGAATTTTCTCTTTCAACGGTTACACAAGTATTAAGTTAACCTCGAAGAATGAAGAAAACGAGGAACTATCGCTTTTAGATATGTTAGTTATAAATAATTAGCATCAAAGAGTATGAGTATAGAAAGAATAACAATATGCCCACAATAAAAAAAATTTTTGAACCCCTTGAGCAAAATTAGATAGCTATGATACTGAGAAAAATGTCAGAAAAGTAACTGAAAAGAATGGATATCCTTCAAACAACAAAGTAATGTTGATTGGAAATTGTAGATTCATTCATTCTAGTAACTATTTGTAACAACGAACACTATTGGGTTGGATTGAGTTTTCAGAAAACCGAATATATTAGGTAGGCTGAGAAGATCTCAGAATAACACACAGTTGAAGTGAAAGTATTAAATCCATATGATTTTCAGTTAACCTCAACCATAAAAAGACACGTGTACAAATTTCATAACCGTCGGATTATTATTTTGTGGGACAGAACATATTGAATGAAGCAACTCTTGTTGGTTTGAAAAAAATTGATAAAAAAGAATGTTGTGTGTCGATAAAGCATAGATTTTTGGCGAAAAAATGTTTATTGAAACCAAAGATTCGTGACATTTCACTCCCTTCATTTACTATATTGTGTAGCAATCCTGTAAATGATATCTGATTTAATTCTCTAAAAAACTGAAGAGAGAAATGTTTCTTTATATAAGTCAGTGCTCATATAAAAGCATTTGTTTCGAAAGAATTTTTCTCCCGTCTAATTCAATGTTTATTTGAAATAACTGTTTCGAAAGGGTTTTTATTCTAGTTTGTGTCTGAAAATTACTTCTTTGCCAGATGTACACATCTTTGGATAGAGTCACTTTTTGAAATTGATTACTTCCTTCTTTTCTTTGAATAATTTCCATAATTTTGTATAAAGATGGAGAAGTAGGAAGTCAAAACCTTTCATTCTCAAAAGATAATCTCTCCAAAAATCAATTCAATATCAGTGGGTTTGGAAGAAAAAACTTGAAAGTAAATATCAACAAAATAATGGAATTATTGGAATCAGTTTCAATCTTTGGAACCTATTAGTTCAAATGTTGTGAATTTAACCTTTGTGAACATCGAAACCTCAAATTTTATGGAAAAATGATCATAAAAACTACATGGAAAAATATGTTCACCAATACGAATAGAATATATATTTTATTCAAATTCATAAAAGCAAAAAATTCTGTAATATAGATTGTTCAGAACAAATGGTAACCAAAAATACTGGAAATTATTACCAATACTCTTTTTTATGACAATATAATCAGGAATCGAAAATAACAAAGCCAAGTCCAAATTTTTAGTAAGTTCGTTTGAACTTTTCTAAATATTCAGCAACATTTCCCGTGTTTTCATGTGCAACCCACACATCGGCAGAGCTGCCACATTCACATTCTGTGGACCCACTTCCTCGTCACTCATCAATGGGTGACACTATTGTTTCTCAAACATCTGTGAAAATAGCTACACAAATAAACAGTGTTGTGTATAATTACCAGGTATATACGCCAGACTGATACTTTTTGTGTGAACCCACGCTATCCGGAGGCCTACTTCTTCTTTTGCTTCTGTCATCCTAGTTGATTTCTCCGTGAAGTCGCAGGAATTGTGAAAATGATTGATGCGTTTCTTGTTTGTACCGTACAAAAAATACACAGTGATGAGAACGATTAGATTGAAAGAAATGGCGGAGGAGCCGTTAGCGGAAAATGAGATGGTGAGATATTTTTGGAAATCATTGTAAACGATTCATGTGAATAAAAAAGTGTTACAAGTTTTGAAGGCTAGAGGAACGGTATAAAATTATTACAAAAGAACAACCGGAATGTAAGTATACAGGGTGAAACATTATTCTGGAATATAGACATACAACATAATCAAATATCGCCATTACAAGGTGTTGCTCAGACAATATTTGAGATCTGCCAATGATTATTTTTCAAAATACAATTTCCGTACAAGAATATATTATTTTTCATATTGCTACGTTTTTGTATCGAAACAAAAATGCCATGCAGGTTTCAGAAAGGAAAAAATCTTGATAACGGTGTTAGGATTCAGAAAGAAGTGATTAGGTTAGGTTAGGTCAGGTTAGGTTAGGTTAGGTTAGATGTTTTGAGAAGTAGCCTTTGCAATTCCAGCGACATGATTCTGCCAAGACATATTGGTGTCCATTTTAACCCCCAAGTAGCTAAGCAAAAAAGAAAACGGAATTGTGTGAACTGACATTATTATATCAGGTTAGGAGACATTTATCTTCTTGGAGAAAAGCAATAACTGGGTTTTTCTGCCTCCATAACCAATGTCCTGGAATCCAAATGGAATGACGAGACAAGTGTGTTAGTTGTTGAAAGTGGGTGACACTTATTTTTTCCAAAGTTTATTCAATGGGGTAAAAACTGTTGAGAAAGGAGGAGTTGAGAGTTTTTCTGTTAATCAGCTTGTCGCTGATTGTGTTACAATGAAATGTTACTTGAATGAGTAATGGATTATCATCAAGTATCGGTCAAATCCATCTCATATCACTTATTGAAATATTTAATTCCAATCATGAATTAAATATCACGAAATGATCATGAATTTAAAAAAATATATGTGAAGATGGAACTAAAGAACGATCATCTGCTCAGAAAAAAATTGATCGTCATGGGGAATATTTTGAAAAATAATAAAGTGATTTTCGATGATTTATGTTTGTTTTTATGCTTTAAACTAGAAATATAAAAGGCCTCGTATATGTACCGCATCTGTCCCGGCTCGAGAAAGAAGAAATATGTCAGGTTTTGATCATTTTTGTAGATTTTCCACAAGTTTCATTATGTGGGCAAGCGTAGTTGCACAAACGACTGATTAATTTGATACGTGATGAAATTACTTCTGTCCTGAAATTTTGTTTTCTGAAATAATCAAGAATTCGAGAAATTTTGTAGGAACCAAGTACCTACGATATACTTGATTAGAATTCCAACTTCTTCAATTCACAAAGTGCTGGGTACGGATGTACTGGGTATGAGAAACTGAAGAAAAGTTAATAACAAACACTTGAACAATCAAACGCACTTTTCTTTTCACCAACTTCAAAAAAGAAATCGTTTTGGGTTCTGTGGTGAAAATTTTGAATTCCTAGCCAAGACCAAGAACCGTTTTCAAATACTATCTGTCTGTTTAAAAAAATATTACTTAGTTATAAAAGTTTACTCCCTTTTTATGACACTAGTTCGAACTATAATATCTCGGTAAATACATGTTGAATTCAATTGAATCAGTATACTTTTGCTAACGTAACACAAGTCGATTAATTGTGTCAGCATGAAAACTGGTTGCTTGGGATTCGATGGAGTCGACGGAGCCATTTTTGCCTAGTCCAGATACGTTTTGAACCATCAAAAACGGCATGGGAGCTGACACCTAGTTCTTCCGCTATCCCACGCACCATTTGTGGTGGATCAGTCTCCAGCAGGATTCCTAAATCCTTGTCCTGGATAACTGTAGGTCAACCACTCCAGGGCTCAACTTCGAAGCTAATATCTCCGGGAAGAAATTTCTCAAACCAACGTAGAAGAGTGCGTTCCTTGACATTATCATTGACAAATGCCTGGTTGATTTTTATGGCAGTTTCGGCGGCGCTTTGGTTCAATTCGAATTCGTAGAGAAAAATTGGTCAAAAATCGCTTAACAACATCATGAGCTGAAAAGAGGCAAAAATTAAAATTAGAAAAAAATGAACACTATGAATGTATAGAGTACAGAATTCTCTATCGAACAGTTCATACGACACGAATACATTTTATTTATGCTTTTTTCCGCTAACCAGCTATCTCATCCCTACGAACGACAACCCTCAAATCAAATCAAATCAAAATATGCTTTATTGTTCAAGAATAAATTTTATTGACAAAGCGTGCTATACAGAATGGATCGTAAATATAAACATGGAACCTAAATATATAAGTAATATACATACAAACATAAATATATATATAAATCAAAATGTAATGTAATGTAAATAAATACATAAATATAAAAATAAATACAATTATAAACATAAAAATATAATCATAGTCATAATCATAAGGAGTCGGGGTGAAATATACTTTAATATCGACGATAATATCTTATAAATAGAGTATCAGAACCAAGACTAAATAACAATTACCAATCAGTAGGTATGATAATATGTCAATAAAAATAAGTACGAACACATAAAACATATATATGTACATAAATTTTTAGAATGATTAAAGCAAAGATGATCCAAGTTACGGTAAAAATTATAAGCGACAACATTACAAATTCAAGGCTTTTCAGGACTAAGGGCTTGTACACAAAACTGCGGTGCGACGTCGCAACGCAAAAATCTGCGAGCTCGCACTACGCATGGCAAGAACTTACGAATTGATTGGGATGAACGCAAAATCTTCTTTGTTTCTTCTGCCTGTATCTCCCAAGCAATAACAAAAGTGCACACTTCTTTTTACGATCCATGTCACCTCCCACATCTAGTACCTGTACACGACCTAGTTTGCAAAATACGTCCAGTAAGGTTGACGGTCGTCGAAGGAATGGTCACCCTAGGGAGCCATTTGCCGCAAGAACTCGCATCGCAGCAATTCGTGTCGCAACTTTCTGCGTTGCGAATTCGCATCGCGTCTCATCGCAGTTTTGTGTACATGCCCTAAGCCAGATTGTCAACATAATACTCCTGTATACTGTAGAATGCCTTTTTCACAAGTGCATTTTTAACGGTCTTTCGAAATAATGGATAGTTTGTAATATTTTGAAAGAGACTAGGTAAATGGTTATATAACTTTTCACTTTCAAATTTAATGGAATTTTTAGTTAAAGACGTTGTGTAGGTTTAAGCAGATAAATATTATCAGTTTGTCTTGTATTATACACTGTTTCTTTAGATGTTTTGGACTTATGCATCAGGCACACCGTTTCTAAGATGAATATGGAGTATACAGTTAATAACCCATGATTGAGAAAGAGTGGTTTGCAGTGGTCCCTAGGTTTACTTTTAGAAATGTATCGAATTGCTCTTTTCTGAGACACAAAAATTGAATTCATCAACTGGTTCTTTCCAAATCCCCAAAAGGCAATCCCATATCGCAGGTGAGATTCAATAAGGGAGGAGTAGGCCATTATACCAGCATTAAAGCCCAGTTCATTAGTTATCACTCTAATAGCATAACAACCTGAGGCTAGTTTTTTATTTAGATTTCTTATATGTTCCTCAAATTTTAATTTATCATCTAAGTAGATCCCTAACAATTTGGTATGTGATTTGTTGATAACAATATTCCTGCCTGGATAAAGGTCATTATACATGAACTTAAATGTCAATATACTGGTTTTATCAATGTTGAAGCAAACCAAGTTTGCATCGCACCATTGTTTAACCTTTTCTAAGTCCTTGGAAATGTTAGATTCCAGAAGTTCAACATTATTATCATGCCACAGTAATGTGGTATCATCCGCAAACACTGTAAATGATCCTCGAATGTCGAGTTCATGTCGAGATCATTCAGAAAAACAAGGAAAAAAATTGGCAAATTCTCTGAATTTTGCAAAATTTTTATTACTAAAAAATTATGAGAAAGGTAGTGAAAATTGCCTCGTGATCGGAAAGGCCTGCAGGAATGACTGCACAATCAAGGTATTCATGATACCCGATTGGGATCTGATACATGCATTGCCATATTAAGGGTAGTTAATAAATTCTCTAGAGTTTGGGTTGCGAAAGACTCATCATTAAAGTAATTTATATTAAAATCTCCAGCCACAATTATTTTTGATTTAAGAGATAATGCTGTAAGAATGACTTTGAAGTTTGCAAAGAAAATGTCGATATCCGAGTTAGGAGCTCTGTAAATACAAAGAATATATAGATTATCATGCCTATTATACACTAATGAAAACTCGAAGATGCGTTCGATAAGGAGATAGTCAAATTTATTTATATTTCCAACACTGAAGGTACAGAAGTCGAAACTTGTACGAGCTAAGGAATAACGAGGTCTTACCTTTCAACGTGTGATTCCTAACACATTAAAGGGATATGAAGCTACACACATGATATTGAAACAGGAAAACTTTTAAAACATCTCAATTCTGAGCGTCAAGAGACAGTATTTTGTTATCTTGCGGGAATAATGTTTTCAATAGATTAATTTAAATAAAAATCATTAATACCGTGCTATTCAAAGAGTAACCTCAATTGCAACAAGCAGTTTTGTTTCATTCATTCATAATCAGTCTCGTTGAAACTGATTCTCAATGAATTTAATTTTCGAATAAATTACATCTGGTTATCCAAATCACGTCATTTTCATGTGTTCCATAATGCATAATTAATTATAGTATTTAAACAGAAAAATTTTATACTCTTTGACCACAGCATCGTGGTTAGATGTTCAAGCATTATTAACAACAAAAAAATGGTGTTTGTTCTGTAGAATTATGTGGAAATGCGGTTATTGTTACAATGATAGAGTAATTTTCTGATTACAATGAAATGCAACGAAATGTAACACGACAATTAAGCTTGAATCATCTCCATTACATGTTTTTTTTGTTAATATGGAGGAAATGGACCTATTATTATCGTCATGAACAAATGCAGATACAAGTAGTTTTCATAAACATCGATACAAAAATACATTCATAATTATATCAGAGAAATCACAGGAAGTGAAAGAAATTCAAATTCTTATAAATAAATCATCGAAGTAATGTTGTATACGTGCATTGTTGACTGATACACTTAAAGAAATGCCCAGTATGCGTATTCTTGAGCAATTTCAACATTTATTTCCTGTACGATACAACTATTTTTGTAATATTATAGTATAAATCAACATCGTGATGAGTTAATAAGTTTTTTGATTTCCCTTCTATCTAAAATTCTGAAAAATCTTGCAACTTAATTGAATAGGATATTAACAGGAATCCTGGAATTGTCCAAAATTATATAATTTCAGAAGTGGAGAATAGTGGAGTTTCTGCTGCCCAACCCTCAGCACATCGCCTGGTTATTTTTTTTTTGTAAAAATGATTGTATTTATTGTTAGGCGAGCACTTCAAATTTCTTCAAGATGAGTCAGCAGAATAGTTTATTAATAAATTAACTAGTCAAATTCCTGCCAAATTCATATCAAAATTAAAACTTACTTGAGCGGAGGAGTTCATCGATCATACATTTCAGTGATAAATTCGTCATCAAGGGAATTTTTCCAGCTTTTGTAGTTAAAATGTGTTCTTAGATTATTTACGAAACCATAATTAAATCAGCAGAATTGATTAAACAGCTGTACGAGCAATGATAATACATAAATCAAGATAAATAAATACACAAAACTGAAATTGTTCATCTTTTATCATTTAAATTTCTGAGACTGATGGTTCCTCATCAATTCAAGAATATAATAACTTAATTAACTATCCATATGACATTTGACGTGGAAAATGAACCTCTGAAACACTCAAAGAAGGAACTACAAAATATAGAAAAATGAATTGTCTCTTTCGGCTGTTAATACTTCTATTTGTTTATAAAAATAAAGTTGTATTCAGTTGTAAATTGATAGATGTAGCCATTAGTACTTGATAGAAGATTAACAAGTTTCCATACCACTTGTATTTGTTACTAACTTTACTACAGTTTCGTCCTATAAAGATATTTTCAAAAAATAAAGTGAAATAATCAACAATGTTAACCCTTATATATCTATATTTCACTGTAAGTAATAACAGACGGTCCTTAACCTTACTGAGTAACTTTGGTAACCTGTGACAATGTGGGTACACTAATCTAAAAAAAGAGCGAGTAGATCAGGTCGATTTGGTTATTTAGTAGGTTACATCCGCAATGCATATGAATTTCCAAGGATTCCAAATAACCCTTGCTTGCATAGGGCAAAACTTTCATAGCGTTTAAATTCGGGAACTTGTGGTAGCATGCGAAACGTCGAATCATTTTCACTTAGTTCGAACGACATTTCATGTTCAGCATGTATTGAGAAATTTTAGCCAAATTGTCCTTACTGGACGAAACTGCAGTAACGTCATTTACAAATACAAGGGGTTTAAAACATAAGAAGTTTCATTTCTCATTTTTAATAATATTAATATTATTTGAATTGAAAGGGTTATATTTTTAGGAGTGATTAATTTTTGGGAAAGAAAGTTTTTGGCTTTCTACTACTCCATCTGATACAAAAAAAATGGATGAGAGAATCTTCCAAAGAAAGGAAGGAAGTAATCAATTTGAAAATAAGTAAGGCTATACATGGATGTGTAGATCATTTTTATTTTCAAATTGATTACTTCCTTCCTTTCTTTGGAAGATTCTCTCATTCATTTTTTTTTGTATCAGATGGAGTAGTAGAAAGCCAAAAACTTTATTTCCCAAAAATTAATATTAGTATATTCAAATGTTCTTTCCAGAAGAAATTAAATCGTTTATATTGAATATCAATCCCTACCAGAATTTAAACTGTAATGGAAACGAAATTATTTCAATAAATAAACTACTTATATCCTTATATTACATTACTCGATATATTTCGGTTGACAAGAAAAGCATTGTTCACGACACCATTCAGTTGTTTCTGGGGTAATCAATTTGAAATTCAGAACGAAAGTATGGTTAGTGCAAAGAAATGGTCCTTCAGATTCAGAACAGTTAAAAATTACTTGGGATTATTCGGTCAAGTCAAGAATTTTAGATGAAACTGAGTATTTCTCAGACCATTTTTAAACGTTATCTATACAAATATTGTAAAATGCGTTGATGTAGTGAAAAGACAATTTTTGCTCAAATTTTAAACAAAAATTTGAAGAGCTGAAATTTTGCCCCAAAAATTTCTCAAATGCCATTTATCTCCAAAATCTCAATAAGAAGTGGTATTCTAGAAACTCCAAAATCAAATTGTACCAGTGTGATACTGTGCGGTTCATACTGGATCAAATAAAATTTTCTAATTAGTCAGTGCTTGCTTGCTTGCTATGCTTGAAGACTGGCAGTAAACAAATCTAAAGAAATGAACTTTAAACGTTCAAGCCAGTCTCGAATATACCTACACAGTCGGTTGAATGGACTGACGCCTATCAGAAAACAACTTCTCCCATGGCTAATATCACGAAGGGCTTTGGATTATATCCGACAGGCGTCAGTGCAGGAATCTTCACAGATTCACACATCTGCATATGCAATTGGCAATACGAGTGAAAGAGTCGACCTTCAATTTTGGAAGGGGCACACTTGCAGACCGGTTTCGGGCTCATTGGCCACACATCTTGCATCTTGTTCAGAAGTCCCTTTTGGAAGACCGTCTATTATCCATGATAATATAATAATGGATAATAGACATGTTGAAAAATCCATTTTAACAATTTTCCACAGTGAATGTTATTCTTCTTACTACTCACTGAAAGGTTTTTTTCAATAACAATAGCTAGCAAAAACTTCTCCAGCGGTTTTTTTCTCTGTAGAACCAAAAGGAGCTTCCGTTGTAACTCGCATTAACTAAACAAAGAAAATAATCGAGAAAATATATAGAACTCATATAAAAAATGAACAACGGGAAAAAACTGAAGGAAATTGTGGTTGTACGGTAATTTGATAATATAAATATAATATACGTTTTAAGAATACCTGTGTTCTCAGTCAAAACGCCATATGCCGTGGATGATCTATAATTACCGATGCTTTTGTTTTTGTTGCAGAGAATGGACTTCCACGAAGACTAAGAACAGCGTATACCAATACCCAATTACTAGAACTAGAAAAAGAATTCCACTTCAACAAATATTTATGCCGACCGAGGAGAATCGAAATTGCGGCTTCGCTAGATTTGACCGAACGACAGGTAAGCTGTCAGTAGTAACCTGTTATTTTACACTCTTTATTAATGAGAGAATGGATTTTCATTATGCACCATTAACTCAATCATCAATCAAAGAAATCGAAGCAATTACTAGGGCAGCGCCAGATAGCATCAGGTAGGCGTTAGTCTAGTGCCCTCGAGAAGGGCACTCGTTTATACCGTCTTTTTTGTCCGTTTATTTTCAAAACTTCACCCACGTTTGTCACTCATTTCGAGAAGAATCACAAGCGAACTACAAATTGGCACAAACAAGAGAATACTTCATAGAAATGTAATAACTTGATAACATCTAAAACATCGGCTGAAAAGTCCCGGGCCTATGAAGAAAAACGTTTTTTTTTTTTTTTTGTTAAAATTGGCTTCATTTATCAACGTAAGGGCCACACAATCATTCCTAGGTCACTGTAAGATTTCGATACCACTTTTGTTGAACGATTTATCTTTGGTCTCAAAATAGGCCTCAGTTTCAGCAAAATAACCTCTTCATTTGAGCAAAATTTTTTACCTGTGAGCATTTTTTTGAAGTCTGCGAACAGCCATTAGTCTTTGGGAGCCAAATCTGGTCAATATGTTTAATGCGGAAAAATTTCGAAGACTATTGTCTCATGCAATTTTGCCATCGTTTTCAGTGATTTGTGACATTGTGCATTGTCTGAAGCAGCACTTTCTTTTTCTTTAAACGGGGTAGGTTTTACTCAATGTTGACCTTCAAATGCTCCAATAACGCTGTATAATATTTACTGTTCATGGTATTTCTCTTCTCAAATCAATCGATGAATATCACACCAGGCACATCCCAAAATACCGAGGCCATAACCTTTCCAAACGATTGTTGTGCTTTCAAGTACTTTGGACGAGGTTCACCAGTTGCTCTCCACCCAGATGAAGATCGTTCTGATTTCGGAGTGAAGTGATGGATCCATTGTTACATATCGACGCTAAAATTCAGGTTTGTTGTGTTTCAACATAGCCAAGCAGTGCTCAGAATCATCAAGACGTTCTTGTTTTTGATCAACAGTGAGCTCGCGCGGCACCTCCTTTGAACAGAGCTTTCTCATAGTCAAATGCTCATGCAATATAAAGCCAATACGTTCTTGTGATATCTTTACATTGTCAGCTAACTCACGCAACTTCACTTTTCGATCATTCAAAACGATTTTGTGGATTTTTTTTTTGTTTTCTGGTGTTACTGCCTCATTTGGACGTCCACTGCTTCCTGCATCATCGTTGTCTCTATGACCACGTTTGAAGCCAGCAAACCAACGTTCAATTGTTGTTTCTAATGGAGCGGAGTTCTCATAACACTTTTCCAGCCATTGCTTTGCTTGGGCTGTATTTTTTCCCATCGAGAAGCAGTGTAAAATAAAAATAAGAATTTTTTTATCAATTGTTTCGAAAATAACAAAAGCAATGACACTCTTAGCACAATAACTCACAAACTCATGATTAGAATATTATGAAATTTCAACAGCTTTTTTGAAGGTTAGTACTAACTGAAAATGTGGCGAATGCAATAACATTAGCGCTATCTACGTGTTAGGCCCGAGACATACCCGTATTTTTGAAAAATAGTCCATTGGGTATTTTATTAAAAACCATTGCCAAAATCTGAATTTTATATCAAGTTTTCATTCAATATGAAATCATTCCAGAAAAATTCATGAAATTTCACAAAACTTTTGAAAAAGGGTAGCTACATTGGTAAAAGTGGAATAGTTTTTGAAGAAAATCTCACAACATATTCTAAGAGATACTTTTTTTGTGGAAAAATCAATGTTTTTTACTGTTTTTTGGGTATTCAACCTTCTGCAACCTTCTGAAGAGTCCAATTACTCAGTAACTTCTTCAGTATTCACAAATGCCTGCAAATGTAATGAATGATTCGAAAAACAATCATACTCAGCTTTTTCAAAACACTGGATATATACACCCAATCTCCTTCTAAGGTCTGGTCCAGCGGCAGTTCAGGAATGACACGCCTGAGGTGCACATGTCACCTCGGTTAACAAAATCGTAGCTTTTGCTATCGGATCGAGGAACCTTGCATAGTCCCTATGTTACGGTAAATGGACCTTCTCCATTTTGGGTATAAAACTTGGGTTCTAAATTATCATCTCAATGGACCATCAGTTTCCTCACACCCCCATACGACTGAGAGGAATGATATTTGAACTGGCTTACCCAATAACCATTGAAGGGTATCCGGATATACATCCAGTGGGGTCCAATAACTAATGGACGTCCATTATGGACGTATGGGGGTGTGAGGGAACTGATGGTCCATTGAGATGATAATTTAGAACCCAAGTTCTATACCCAAAATGAAGAAGGTCCATTTACTGTAACAGAGGGATTCTGCAAGGCTCCTCGATCCGATAGCAGTCCATTAGTTATTGGACCCCACTGGATGTATATCCGGATACCCTTCAATGGTTATTGGGTAAGCCAGTTCAAATATAATTCCTTTCAGTCGTATGGGGGTTTTAGGAAACTGATGGTCCATTGAGATTTTTCAAAACAGCTAACCTTTCGGAAAAAAATCTATTTTCATTCTAAAAACTCAAAACGGTAACTCAAAAGTTTCTCAGACGAAAACATATGTATTTCACTTAACCTTTATCGTATATTTTCTTTAAAATGTTTTATTGATTTGCCTCAATTCATTTCCCAAGTTGTAGAAGGTTGGATACTCAAAAAACAGCTATAAAAGAAATCACGTGAGCAATTTGAAAAAATATCCTCGAAGAGCAGGAAATTTACTAAAAATTTCTAACCTTCCAAATCATCTTGATTTTTGAAGAAATCATTGATTTCAACAAGTAATAGAAATTTTTCGAACAAATATTCCATTTGTTCCAAAAACAATAGGAAAGAAACATTGATTGCTTCATATTTCCATTTTTGATTTCGTAATTCTTTCAAGTATAAATGAAAGGTAGGATATCAATATTCACAAATTTTTTCACCGAGTTCTTTTCTGAAGGCCAAAACAATGACTCTAGAAATTTGAAGAAGGCACAGTTTTTCGATTCAAAGAATATCTGCGTTTATATGCTAACCCATCACTAGCAGAAAGTAATTTATTATTTCAAATGTATAGATAACTGAAAAATTACGTTTGAACTTCATGTCGACGGATAATTGTTTATATAAAAGAATAATAGAGAATTCTAAGAATAAAACCATGATGTTTCCTGTGGGATATCAATGAAAACATACACTCTTCTCTATTCTATCTGAAGAGTTTTGTCTATCCACCTCAAGTTTTGCTCAAACACAATGTCATTATCGAAATGCGAATGAAACTTGTGACTTGGCATTGATGAATACTTCTCCTTTTGAAGTCATGTCACACACAATAATAAACTGTTTCTCAAAATTGAGATAATACATGCAAACGGCAGTTTTCTAAAATAGTTCCAAATGATTCTTGGTCGTTTTCCGACAGAGAGGTTGTTTATGAACCTATTTTTCGCTAATAAGAATATGCTCGAGTTCAATACCTATTTTTACATACTATTATATTTTCTAGGATTAGGCCTATTTAGGCATGGATTAGTTTTACATTGGTATCTAAGGTTTAAACTCTATTATGTACCTTCCATTCTGAGTTATTACATCTCAATTTGTTAGCAGCATTAGAAGTTTCAAATGGTGACAGTAAGTTAATAGGCTTTTTTTTATTCTTGGACATGGGCATTGTGATTCTAGGTTCTTACTGGTGCAGCTTCTTTTCGTTTGTGTCAAGCAGTCTGGGTACAATAGATAGATAAATAGATAAATTTATATATTTGATTGTTTTACAATAAGTTTACATGCTTGTCAATATCACAAAAGACTCCAATCGTGTTTATTTCCGTATATTGCGGTTTTGTGAACATAAAAAATACAATACTTTGTTATCAAATATATTCAGCCCTAATAATATGCTATAATCTCCAAGTACTTCTCCAGTCATTTTTGTCAACGAATTTTTTTTAATTTTGTTGTCCAAGATTCATTACTGAAAAAAAATATTATACCAACAGATATTGCACTACTCATCTCAAAACTTCAGCCATAATAAACTCTCATTGTCTCACTTTTATGCATTTTTAATTTTTCCCTTTCATTGAGAGTCTGTATTTTTTTTGATGAGCAGTTCCTTTCTAGGTAAAGGTGTGGTTCCAAAACAGAAGGATGAAGCACAAACGGCAAACTCTCGGCAAGCAAGGAGAGGATGGTGACGACAAAGACTCTGTTACTAGTGAAGGCAGCAAGAGTGCGAAGCTGGGAGACAAATACCTAGAAGAAGAGATGTCAAAGAAGAGCTGTCAAGGCTGCGAAATGCCGTCCGTTGGATTATGTGGTTCCCATGAAGAGGTTCCTGATATCTCTTCGAATAGAGGGAATAACAACAACACCCCAAGTGCAACAAACAATAACACTAACTTCAACACTAATAGTAATGGTGCTAGTAGTGTTGGTAGTTCAGGTAATAATGATATGCCCTGGCATATAAACCTCTTTTGTACCCATACTAGAGAATTGATAGAGTTATTAGGGTTATTGTGGAGCATGACGATTCTTCCGATATTTCTACAGAGTTCAGTTTTAGAAGCGGCGCACTAATAAAGTATCATTATGTATGCAAACAATTTTTATTACAGCAGGAAATTCATCGATAATTAGATAAATTTCCTTATTTTTCTGCACACTTTGAAAATAGACTATGAGTCAAAAACAAACGTTATTCATATTCCTATCACATTTATAATAACGTTTCAACATATCTTGTTTTTCTTCATTTGAAAATGAGGACATTTCGACTGAAGTATTTGTGCAAACTTATGATGTTTGATGAGTTCTGACAACTACTGTCTATCGAACAAAATTTTTCGATTAGGTGATGACCATTTCAGATGAAGTTTTTTTTTAATACTTGTGGTTTCAGAAGAGCAAATCATAACAAAATATACATCGGTGAAATCAGAATGAGAAGCACTATTTCTCTGTATAAAGATAAACAAATATGGTGCCCATAATAGAAAAAAATGTCGATGATGATTGCCAGAAGACGAAACGTCGGATAATAAATCTGAACATGGAAACGCTAGCAATTTGAGTTTCGTCGTATCTCCTGTAGTTCAGGATATTCCAATTGGGATATCCAATTTGAATTACCCTACAGACAAGTATAGATACTTAGGTTTTCTAAAAAAAACACGCAACAACTATCTAGTTTTCCGCGCCACCACCTGCTACTGCTTATCAACACTCATATTTGCAATGTCACTTCTACCTACTTCACAAAAACTTCTGGAAACCATTTTTCTGCAATTGCATCAAGTTACCCCAATATTAAGTCACAATGATGTACACGTATAAGGTTTCTAATGATATCGATGACGAAATAGCTGCCTTTTTTTAACGATACCGATTGTAAATCAATTTAGGCTCGACACTATAACTCTTTTTTCTGGTATAAATGTGGAATATTGGTATTTCACACTTTGGATGGATTAGATCAAAAATGAATTTTGTAGTATTTCCAATTTTACAGAAAATTTCCCCAACTTTGGAATTTCAAATGGAACACCCAATATATTCATATAATTTTGGATTCAGCAGTTCATTTCACATACAAACATCTTGCTTCGCTGGGGAAATAATGCAAAGTTCATTTAAAAAACTGCCTAAGACACTATGATCACTGAAAAATATTTGATTCGCTTCCATGATCTGTCTGAAAGTCTATATTTTTTTACCATTCGCACAATCAAAATTCCACACAGAAACACAAAAGTTATGAGGACAAACATAAATAGGTTTACACACGGTATATCAATGAAAAAGGAAGTTTCCTTACAAATAATTCTTATAACAATAATATTAAGCTTCTGATAATAATATTGTTAGGCTCCCAAGGCCAAACACTTTGTTGTTGAAGAACTCCCTGATTTACAGTGACTTATTCGAGTCTGACCTTTGTCACTCAGTAAATTCTGCAGCAGATAGGTGGTCAGTTTGATTTTACTGCTTTTTTTGTTGATAGCATATTTTGAAAGTTTCGGCTACTTCATTTTCAAAATACAAACGGTTCTTGATTCTGATTTTTGATACCACAGAGTTTCTTGCAATTTTATAATAATGTCATTCACAAAAATGCTTCGTAATACCGAAAATGTTGAGGCAATTATTTCAATATTCAATATTTTCGAAATGTTTATCCAATTATACTGACTCATAACATCCTTTCGCGTCTGCCATAGGTAGCTTCGATAAGTTGATGAACGAAGAAGACTCCAGATCGAACGAAGGAAGCGGATCGCAAACATCTCCGAGAATACAAAAAAAGAATCCTTCCATAGCGAATCCTGCGGTGAAAGTTGAGGGAAGAAGGAATTCTCCAAATTCGTGTGATAGGAAATTAGGAGTGAGGAAGGTTTCGCCTAGTCCTAGTCATAGCAAAGACAGCGGAATCAGCTTGAGTTCCCACGAGAGCATACCGATGAAGATGTCACCGAAGAGTTCAACGACTCCTGGGGCCACAGTGGTGCACTCCAGTCCGTTAGGTAATTGGTTTGTTTCAGCGGAGTGTATAATTTTCTTTAAATTGTATACTATTGCGATTCTTGTATTACGTTGAGGCCTGTATTTTGCTTGGAAACAGATGAGAGACGGCGATTTTGAGTTGCATGTCATTCGTGGCATGAGATTTTCTGCCATGCCAAAATAAATAATTATTTAATTTGAAAGGTTTATATTTTAAGGAGTGGTTAATTTTTGGGAAAGGAAGTTTTTGGCTTTCTACTACTCCATCTTGATACAGAAAAATGTGGGAATCTTCCAAAGAAAGGAAGGCAGTAATCATTTTTAAAATAAGTAACTGTATACATAGATGAATAAATCATGCAAAGAAGTAACTTTCAGACACAAATTTGGAAGAAAAACCATTCCTAAAACAGCTACTTTCATATACTTTTATATCAGCACAGAATTATACAGAAAACACTTTTCTCTACTCAATTTGTATTCCAAATATTGCATTTTTCTGTAAAGTCAACCGAAATCGGACTATAGCTCTGAGAAAGCGACTACATAATCCATGAACCGTAATAAAAGGTTTTTTTTATTTTATGCTCAAAAATTTTTTATTTGTACATTGAAAAAAAGGAAAAAAAAATTTGTATGTTTCTTTCTTTCATATGCATTCGTCGTCGATATCTTTAATTACAATTTCATCAAAAGTTGCTGACAAAACATCGAGTGGACTTATTGCTGTATTTGAATCAACATCTTCATCATTTTCTTCACCAGTGGACTCTGCATTTAAGCATGACTGACCACGACAATGTCCACAAGCTTTAGAACATCTCAATCCAATTTTTTACATCCACATTTGCCGCCACAACCTTTTGTACAGTTACAAAAGATTGTGGTAAGTAGATAATCGGGTGCTGGTGGCAATAAAGTTGTTATTGGTTGTAATATATTATTTTTCAACTCCCAACCCCACTGTTCTGGATCAATTTTTTTTCCTTGCCAGGTTTGTATTTGATGAAGGACTCGATAAATATATGATATTGAGCTGCTGAAGAAGTGGGCGGTAGTAACTGAAATTTCACAGCTGTGCTTTGTCTTGTTAGTTTAGCAAAGCTGCAGTATCTGTAATTGTCAATTGAATTTTCTAATTTTGGAGCACCATACATTGGTAGTAGAAAATGTATTCCAGTATTGACAAGGGCATTGACAAGCGCAATTTTCTTTTTGAAATATTTCTGCAGAATTGTCTAAATCGGGTCTTTTTTCAAACATCTACATGACTTTAATTTTTCCTTTCCCAAAAAGTGTTGAAGATGTGTCACATCCGGTCATAGCATATAGAAACAGAATATTTTTCTTGCAGTGTGGATACTTATTGAGGCTCTCAGTCGAGTTTATTTTTGTTTCAACATTGTTTTTCCCTAGTTTCTTAAAAAAAATGGATGTAGGTTAATCAAGTATTTGTGTGCGTGCTATGAGAAGTACCAATAGATCTATGTCTTCGCCAACGATAATTGTAGTATTATTTATTGATTTTTTCAATTGCTGTTCCAACTATTAAGACGTCAGCATCATCACGTGATTATCTTGTAGAAATACCAACTTTTTCGAAATTCTCAATGAGCATTTCAATTAATTTTCTTTTAAGTCGATTAGATTAAAATTTTTCTTGACTGATAGGAACTTCCATCGATTTATTGAAGTGCACTTCACAAGATGTAGAAACGGCTGAGGTTTGTCTTAGTTGTTTCATCGCTTTGATATTTTTACTGGTATCGGAGTAACCATAAAAAATGACAACAGTATTTTGACCAAAACTTTTTGATGAATAATTAATATATTTGTTAATGATAATATTGAATGTATAATTTTTATGCCATACAACACGATGCACGCCCGAGTAGAAGTTGGAAGTTTTAAGAAAACTCAAATACATTGATAAAGAGCAATAGAGTTCACGCCTTATATGTATACGGTATACAATACCATGTGAGTGCATTCTACTCGCTTTCTCAGCGCTCTAGTCCGAAAGCGGTTGACTTTACAGAAAAATGCAGGGAACATTTTTTGTAGATAATCTTATGAGGAATAATTTTTATAATAACATTTATTGACCTCCGAGCCATAAGTCGCGAGATATTCGGGAAAAACTGATTTTCGTGACCTTTTGACCCTTATAACTTTTTTAGTCGGCACGATATCAATGTCGATTTTTCACATCTTCATTAAAATGCCATAATGAAGGTATATACCAAAATTCAGCTCAGTAGGAATTTTTCCGCAGATTGAGGTTTAAAAAACCTAAAATGACTGGATTATACAGTCCAATCATAGTAATCAGTTCTATAATTCAAAATTTTCTTCATTGATGAAAAAATACCATATCAATCATTATTCAACAGTCAGTACACAAAAAGGCTACAGATTACCACACGACTTATCAGAATAATGGAGAGATAGGGAGTATTCCGTTTAAGGTTATTACAAGTGGTTGAATATTTTCCCATAAATTATCAATATATATAACAACAAAGTTCATCGTACCATTGACATGAAGCCCGCAGCGTGACACCATCTAGGCAGTTGGCGATCTATGCGAAATCTAAGAGGTGTCGTAGCATAGCAAAAGTGAAAAAATTCAAATCAGCATCGATACGTCCAGAAGATACTGCAGTCCTGGTATTTTTGAACAGAGTTTCTATACAAACTTTTCAATCAATGGAGGCTATTCTGCTTTTCCCATAAGATCATACACCAAGAAAAGCATTTTCGAAACATACAAATAAATCCGAACTGGGATCAATAAGTATAAGGTGAAACTATTTCCTTCACTGGAATATATTTCAATACATAAATATGATCATCTTCAAATGATACAGTGTAATAAAACATTTTATTGTCGGTTCAATATTCTTATAACTCCAAACAACAAAATGTTCCACACTTCGATAATCAACTGGATCTATTCATTCACTAACAAATTGTTTTTCAGGTATCTCCTCCAACATGGTTTACCCTCACCTCCAACGTTCATCACCCACGACGGCTACAGCGATAGCTTCAGCAACAGTCACCATCCAGAACGTCCCAAACCCAGTGTCACCGTTCGCCACAAGAAGCACCACAACTACGACCTTTCCAAACCAGTACAACATGAGCAATCAAGTGGACTACAACAGAACCAAGTATTACCAGCTGACTCATCAAATATACCCTGGAGACCTGTACAACCCTGATCATCCCACCGTGAATGAACCCCACTCTTATCAAAGAGGGCAAAGTCATCCTAGTGCTTTGGGGCAGAGTAGTAGCAGGATAGCGGGCCGAAGCCGACAAGCTACGTATCACCCAGAGTACACGAATCAGCAGCAGTATTGCAACTATAAGAACCAAACTGGGGAGAACTATAATATAGCGCAAGGAAACTATGGACAAGGATATCACAGTGGAGAACACACTGGGTACAATCACTATGGCTACGGGGGTAATAATTTGTACCCCAATGATGGGAATGAAACCATGGCGCATATGCCTAACTCCGTGCAGATGCACCATGATCCCACAGCTAACTACTATCCCACTGAGAACATGGTTCCTGTAAATAAGATGCAAAACCACGCAGACTACCAGGGTAAAGTCGGCTACTATGAAAACACTTACAACGCTAACCACATCCCTGCCAGCTCTGATACAACCTACAGTATGCCTGCAGAAATTTTCCCTCCGACCAACAACCCCACCACAGCTGTGATGACTCCCCCTGCCAGCGTTGCTACTGAGGCTAGTGACAGTTACAATAACTACCACCAGTTTTATGGTGGGGAGACACAGGCTCCCGTAGCGCCACCTGGTGAAGGCAGTAATAGTTCGTCGGACTTTAATTTCCTGAGCAACCTAGCAAATGACTACACTCCTGAGTATTATCAAATTTGATTTGATTTGGTGCAATCGAAGACACGGTTCTCTGTTGATTTTTTATTGTTGAAATGTGATTTTTACTTGATTGTTTATTGTTCGAAAGTTTTATGGCTAGTTTTGAGTTTTGTTCTGGTTGAGTCGATAAGGGTGAAACCCGCATAGTGCGAGTGGAATAGACAATCTGAAATAAGGTATGTCATGAACGAAATTGGTTCTGGATGGACAAGTTCTATGGAAAATGATCCTCAAGTATACAATGACATGGTTTTCTTATACTATCCTAACTATTGATGTTGATACTATCATTCAACATCAATGGCATCATATCATATAACAATATGAAGCCATAGACTTTCCTTGGTTATATTTTTTATCATTGTTTCCATAATGATGAGCAGTGAATAATGATAAGCAGTTTCTTTTAAATTGATAGAGCCTTTATAGTCATTAGTAGTTCAAAATCCCTTTCCTGAACTTCAGTTTACCTACCAAGGAGAGCACATGAATATGGCAAGTGGGATCTGGTCGAAACGTCGTGATAATGGCAAAGACGAACGGATAACACTTCAGCATATATTTGTGCTCTTCTGAGGAACGGAGCTCTACATATTTTTTTTACTCTCCGAAGGAAATCAATCTTAATATTTGAGATCATTTGAACTACAGGCCATAGAGTTAACTTAAAATTTCCATTCTTTTGTCAGTTTTGGTGTTATTGATACAATCCATCACAGATTTTTCAGTCAAATATAGTTTTTCGTAAATTTATCGATATGGATTCTATTTTTACAAGTTGTGTTGGGATGTTTCATGGATTCGATTGAAACATGGGATACTTTTTCATGATACATTTCCACTGGAAAACTGCTTTTTCCTCAAGAACTTAATTTTTTTCGATTTTCAACTTTTTTTCCAGACATCCACATTTTGATGGAGTATAAAAAATGCTAGGATTTCTTTCTGGTAGAACGTCTAGATATCTAAAATACAGTCATACCAAGAAAATATTGAAGATCTTATGAAAAAATTAAGATAAAAGTCTATCTTCAGTATATATGTTTATAAAGCTATACTTTCATAAGTAGCAACTTGTAGATGATGACTTATCAAAATATTTCTACTTCATGGTCAATTTATAAAGAAAACTCTTATTCTATATCGTCATTTTCCTCAGAACTGGCTCAACCGGAAAATTTGGATGTAAAAAGTAAATAAAAGCAACAATCATGAATATACCTTTATTAATGAAATGTACAAAATATATAGTAGATACGATGCACAGCCAAAATGGTTCAATGTAATATTTAATAAAACATTAGGAAACGGTAGATTGTTGTTGAATGTACATATGCAGTATATGTATTTCATCATAATGTACAGGTACAGTAACGCATTAGTATTCTCTAGTATTTTGAATCGATGAATATACGACTTTAGCTTTATAAGGTTTTTCATTATTATTCCATTATTAGGAAACCGTATCTTTCATTGTTTTCCTTCTGGAGTTTTGAATTTTTGATATTGAGAGTTTAGTTCACTTGAATTTGGTAACTGAATAATATATACTTATGATGCACTGCTTAGAACCTTGCTGTAGTAATGAATATTACTAGAGTTTTTCCCAACACCAAATCGTTATTTTTAACACCTCGACACGTGTTTCGATTACCAAGTGATCATCTTCAAAGAAGAAGATTAAAACTAAGGACTAGTGCGAGCTAACCCTATTTATGCTATATAGGTAACCCATGCAGGTAAACCATCCAGGCGTACCAACCATACAGGTATGCCAACCTAAATTAATTATACAATTTTGCCTTATCTATCATTTTACAATAATTAATTTTTATGTAGCTGAAAATTGTTTTATATAAACATATATTGTAAAATAATAGATAAGGCAAAATTGTAAAATTAATTTACGTTGGTATATCTGTATGGTTGGTACGCCTGGATGGTTTACCTGAATAGGTTACCTATATAGCATAAATAGGGTAAGCTCGCACTAGTTTCAAGTTTTAATCTTCCTCTTTGAAGATGATCACTTGGTGATCGAAACACGTGTCGAGGTGTTGAAAATAACGATTTGGTGTTGGAAAAAAAAAACTCCAGTAATATTCATTAACTGAATAATATAGATAATAAAGAGTTCGACATTTTATCTCTGATAACAGGTAACAAAATGTCACTCTTTATGAAATTACTTTTTTCCCCGGGAAAAAAGTGTGTACTTTTTCCTGAGGTAGAAATTTAATTTTGGAATATTTTCTAAAAGTTACATTTCCTTTATTTCAAAAGTACAATTATTAAATGTGCATTGCATGAATGATATGTTTCTCGAACTATTCGGTACAACAGTCGAATTTTCTTGTGTTGAAATTATATTTTTTTCTGCCGTCGACACAACTGCCGTTGATGTACCTGGTCGCAAATCGGGTGTGGGTGTTATTTCAGCACTGCCAAACATTCTAAACACTTTATTAGCTATTTTTGTCCTGTGTGCTACTGATTCATCAACATACCCTCCAGCGACCGTTGATGACTTCCGAACGCCATGTTTCTTTCGTGTCATCGAGTCTCCCCCAGATTCAACTAGAAGTGTAGCAGACGATCTATGTAATGAATAACCTGTATATGAATTGACATTTTCAAGTTGATACATTTTCCATTGCGATATTCATAAAACAGGCGGAGATCCTTTACTGTTGCTGGACGAAGGATCTCCTGTTTACATCATTCTTTGTTTGCTTGAGTTTCACAATTAATAACGTTCCCGAATCTTCAATATCATCTAATGTTACATGGCTGATTTCACAGATTCGACAAGCTCCTGCAATCCCAAATACAACAACAACTTCGGCCATTCAATAAACTTCACATTCGACCACACTGTTGATGGCTCTTGTTGCTGTGCGAGTTCCAAAAAATAAGCCAATAATACCATCTCCGCGAAAGAACTGCATATCTTTTTCATCTTCAATTGCATGAATCTTGAATAAGCGGTTTCATAAATTTTCCGCGAATTAGCTGGCAATAATTTTTGTGACGCTACTTTCGCTGCTTCTACTAACTCCGGTGGAGACAGAGAAATCTCGGAATTAGACATTTTTCAAAATAACTACTGACCACTAAGTTCGCAATTTTTAAATCAAATCACAGAATTGAATTGACAGATAATTGATTTTTTATTGATTGGTTTCCTAGCAACAGCCTAGCCTACCTGTTTAAAAATTCAAATTTCACATCGATAATTTTCTAACATCTTGTAATAATGGAGAATAATGTAGCTTAATTGAAAATTTATAAAATTATTACAATATGTTAAAACAACGATAAAAATAAAATAAATACAACAATAAAAATTAATTGGCGCTCCGGGACGACTTCATTGATTCCAGTGGCGCATTTGCTTTTTCAGCTGCAGGAAAACCCGGAAAAACCTGCAGCACCACATCATCTGAAGATCTTGATCTAACAATGTCCTCTCTCTCATAAAACAAAATGTAGGGTGTCTCCAGAGGCTCCAATAAATTCAATGCATCACCAGAACACTTCGTGACACGACTATCGTCAAACTTAAACCAGTCCGTTTCTTCTTTGACCAAGGCGTAATAATGACCACATTCAACGCCAGAACCACAGTAAACAATGACTGCATGAATATCATAACAGTGGTCTGCTAGGTTGAAATGTTCATCTATTTCGATCCTTCCAAAGAGTTTCTTGCTTCCGTTAGAGGTTGAGTCTTGTTTGAAAATCATCAGTGTTATTATTAGATTGACTGGTGCCTCAGCTATACTTGTTTCCTTATAACAGTCAGTTAGTTTGGCGCATGTTTGACAATACAGTTGATCATCGCCTGTTAAAAATTCTATTTTCAGATGATTTAACAATAAGCTTTGCACGGACTGGTAATTAGTCGTATTAGGAAAAGCTAGATGAAGTTCCAGAAATTCACATAAGTTTTCAGTACTTCTTGAACATTTACCACAAAGTAAACAAGTGAGGATTTTTCCAGCAAAAGATTTACAAACACAAGACGAGATGGATTGTACGGAATCATTCAGTCCAGAGCGGCTGGGACTATTGATTTTGCTATTGTTTTGCTCACGAAGAGTATTCAACAAGAACCCCAAGAATTCGGAACAATCCTCTTGTTGTCCTAACGAGTATTTAGTGGACTTCAAAGACTCCAGGAAATCGGTTGGAGGGAAAGATGATACCTTCTTACGAAACTGCAGCTGCATGAACAGTTGTTTGAGTTTGATGAATAAGCAGGAAACATTCCCGTCATTCTTCGTCATGTAATAATATGTTTTATTCAATATTAAATCGTCGTTTTTCCCGTCACAGAGAAAAATTGTGTATTATACATGGGAAAAATATTAGATTTCAGCTCTCGGTTTTTTGCTTCGCGTCGGGAGACAACACAACCTCGAGCTAAAATCTAATACTTTTTTCCCTTGTATAATAAATAACTATTGTTGGATCAAGATCTTCAGACGATGTGGTGCTGCAGGTTTTTCCGGGTTTTCCTGTAGCTGAAAAAGCAAATGCGCCACTGGAATCAATGAAGTCGCCCCGGAGCGCCAATTAATTTTTATTGTTGTTTTTATTTTATTTTTATCGTTGTTTCAATAGATACATATGTAGAAATGAAATAGTTTCATAAACTATTGTTTGTCTTTGAACTATTTGAAATCACAAACATTCTGAAGCGGGAATGCGAGTGAAGCATTTGAGAGAAATTGATATATTTCGATCGATTATTTATTTAAAGAATACTTACATCTGTACACAGATCTTTTTTGTCCTTACTAGACTTATTGATGTTTCTGGGAGGCGTAGCTTCTGATTCCTTATTTTCCTCTTGTATCTCTATATCCATCTCTTCCACAAATGATTCTTCATTTGGGAGTTGGATTTTTTTCTTGAGGTGCAGTCCCCACTATGTGTCTTCGGTCTGTCCACCTCTTCTAAGAGAACCTTACCCGTAACCCATTCTGCAGGTGTGTCTATCAATTTTTCTCTTTCTCGGGCATTTTCCAGTTTTAATAATTGATTTTGAATTGTAGGTCCCCAGGTGGCTTTTAGTACTTTTTGGCATTCATCTTCGAGCTCTCTTCCTGTAGATGGCGTCAAATTCTGCGTTGTCTGGAACTTACGAAAGTGGAAATGCTGGAACGGAGTATAGTTTCTCCGCTTTTTCTGCTTCATCTTGATCTACAAGTTGTGTTAAATATGGAAAATAATCATGAAATAATTCAAATTTATTTGAGCGAATACATGAATTTGAAGATGTTCCAACTTCTACTTCAATATTCTAAAACAAAAACACTCAGTATTCAGAATTCCATTCTTTAATATTCCAAATTCATAGACATCAAAACTGATACGATCACAAGATATAGAAATATAAAACAATCTCCAAATACGCAAACTGTGCACAGATTGTATACTGAGCATGTAACCATAGTACAGTGACCGGATCAAAGTTGCAATGTCGGCGTATAAATCTTCATAAATATTGAGGAAGGTCGAGATCAAAAAGAGACAGTATTGAGAAATTCATTCAGTATTTATTGATCTTTTCTTCGATCCTGCTGGGTGGCAGTTTTTGGTGATTTATTGTATTTTTTATTAACATTTTAGTGTAAGTTTATTCCTGAAGTATATATCCTGTTTCGTTACAGTGAATATTTAATTAAGTTTTGGATGAATGATGAATTGGTGAAATAGCGAATAAAATCCTCTCGTCAAAAAGCCAAGCGAGTACTGCGTTGCGACAGTATTACACCTTCTTCAATGACTTTCTGATTTGTTATAAATTTTTCATCAGGACTGGTTGCGTCCAGAGTGGATGTATCTTCCTTTTCTTGCTCAGTGACATATTTGCTTCAAAATATGACCTGAGTATTTGGTTTTATTTTTTTCCCTGTACATACAGGGCGTGAAATTTTCATGGTGTCGTTCGTAAGTAGTTGATCCGCATCCCAGCTTGTTGGGGTTGCAGATCTCCCTTGGAGTTCTCCTTTGGAGGAGGCATATCTGTAGATTTAGGTTTGATTTTCATGAAATGCTTTTTGGGCAACACGTTTCATTCTCCGGGGAGTGAATTGTATTCACCTTCTTCAAGTTTCACCTTAATTCTGGTGACTTATTGCTTCCCCTTAATTTAAATTTTGTTGGAAAGTGCAGTAAACTCAGAATATCATTCTAAGTCCCAAATTTCTATACCTTCCGATATTTTTTTGTAGGGCAATGGAATGTAACCGAAACGATAAGGTTTTTTGGTGGATGTTTCAATTTCAAAAGACTGCGTTTTTTTGGCGAATGTTGCAGAGCCACTGTACTTTGAATGAATTTAAAATGTGTGTTGTTAAAAACTCGAGTGAACACCTCTAATACAGTAGTCTCCAATAATTGGGGTCATCCCAATAAATCATTCATCTTATATCCACCAAAATATCCTAATCGTAAATTATATTAACCATTAGTAAATTAAAAAGCTTCGTACTCCTACACACCGAAAATATCACTATTGGGGGATGATCTAATCGATGGGAAATATACATAGCTCAAATCATAGAATGGTAGTATATTGGAAATAAGGTGTCTGACAGTGATGTATTACCCTGAACTGAGTGAGTCATCCAACCCTAAGAGTTTCTCTTCTCTCCTCTTTCTACCCCTTGTATGCGGCGCCTCATCAGCTGATTATCGATAACCTCCTGAAATATTATACTCCCTTATGCAAAGTTCATTCACTTTTGTGGGATTCAGTTACGGATGTGATTTCAAAAATAGAGATAAATAATAATAAATTGCCTACATGTGAAGCCGCGAAGTCTGGCAAAAATTACTCAACCACTCAACCACGATATACAGGGTGTTCTTCGAATGATGTCATTAGTGTCGGGTGGTGATTACTTGGCATATTTTATGAAAAAATTGTTCATATAAACGTTTGTCCAAACTTGCTTCATCGAGAAAGATATTCTCCAGAGATACTCCAGCAGAAAAAAACTTTCACCAGAGGACAACAATGACACCACGGTCAGAGAAAGCAATTCTTCAAAAAGTTGATGGCAATTTTCCAACAAGTACTCAAAAATCAGCAGCACAATTCAATATCAGTCAAAGAAGTTTTTGAAAGTTTTGCATACAAACATATCAAACCACAAACAACGGGTGCAGGCACTGTTACAGCGAAAATGTCCTAGACGATTGGATTTTTGTCAGTGGTTCCTTCAAAGAATTGTACAAAATCACAATTTCACCTGAAAACTGTATTCACAGATGAGGCAAGTTTTTCATCATAAACGTTCATAGCAATCATTCTTGGGATTACAACAATCCGCATGCTATTGTAGAAAGTGTGTTTCAGCAGGACTTTTCGTTGAACGTCTGCGATGGAATTTTTGGTGATCATTTCATAGGGCTGCATTTGAAAGAATGCACCTTTGCTAGTGAGGCGAAATCTAAAGTTCATGCACGACATGGCGCCTGCTCATTTCAGTGTAACCGCTTGTGGATATCTCACTGATACTATTGCTCGCCAGAGGATAAGTCATAGGGAACCTGAACCATGGCCACCTAGATATCTAGACTTAAACCCTGTGGATCATTTCTTTTGGGATATCTTGAATCGCTTGTTTATGCGACGCTAGTTGTTGATGAAAATTATTTGAGAAATATAATGCGCATTTCCAATGTCATACTCAACACCCCAGGAATTTTTGAACGTGTACGGAACTCGATGAGAAAAAGATTTTTTGCTTGAATTGCAAATCAAGGTTCTCATTTTGAGCATCTGATTTAATTATTTTTCATTATTACCACTACTGTTCCCCGACTTAAACATAAATCAACTAGCAGTACATCTTCCATCTAGTATCCAAACAGATTTTCATTTCAAAGTCTATTTAAGGATCTTACATGATGTGTAATCCCCATTTCTAAGGCGCTGACTCTGATTCGATAATAATGTATAGCTATTTCAAATGAAATCAAACTCAGCGAAAACAATGGCCTACAATGATTTTTAACATAAATATCAATCGAGTAACCCTCCATGACGCCATTGGGATCAAAATTCCAAGTCTGGTTTCATGAAAAGAAGCCCCTCGTTCCTCATAACAAACACATGAAGCTTAGTGGAAATGAATCAAGTTGGGGCACACGTTCATATGAACTGTTTTTTTCATAAAATGTGACAAATAATCTCCACCTCAAATTATTGACATCATATTAGATACACCCTATATACAGTGCGGACGTACAAAACCTCTACCTCTCCTAAATTATGAAAGGACATAATTTTCGACACATACATTTTTTATTTTTGAAAATGAAACCTGCCAATTCAGAATAATTACCAGTTTCATATTCTGCATGTGAATCTGTGAACAAAATTCTCACCTCAGATGAAATAAAATCATCTATAAGCGAAGTACCTGACAAAATACATCTTGCGACAAAGGTAAGATATTGATATTTCTCAAAAGTCACTACTTAATAAAGTAAGAGTACCAAGAAACTCAAATAGATTCATGTCAGCGTCCTAGGTTGAAATCGCACGGCTAGAATCTTCCTTTAACGCTCAATTTGTAAACCAGTTGGAGTTGAAGGGAATGATACTGTGTTTTAGGTTGCATTGCAAATCAACTGCACATCCTGAAAATAGAGGTCTTGAAAGATCTTGGATTGGCTATATCAGTCATTATATCGCACACCAAAACTCAATATATTAAGATTCGACCGAATAATGTACTAAAAAATTCATTTTTTCTGTGAATTATTGGAAAGGTAAATGGACCAATCAAAGAACTGCATCAAATACATTCGGAGCTATGGATAAACAGATCGCAACATTTTCAAAACTAGATCTACAAATTTATACCGGACATACATTTCAAAGATCATCTGTCACCCTGCTAGTGGATGCAGGTGGAGACATAACTGCTTAAAAGAGGCATGGAGGGTGAAAGTCCAACATCTGTGGCGGAAGGATATATAAATGATTCAATGAAAAATGAAAACTTTGCTGCAGAAACAATCCTAAATTCGATTAAACAACCGTCTATCAGTAAGAGTAATGGAAATATGGATATAGAATCCTCGATACCATCTATTATGATATCCAACTATTCAGAATTGTTTGAAATATGATTATAGATATTTTCAGTCAATGAAAACTTATTGTTATGAAATTTATTGATATTACTATCATATACCTACTAGGGATCGCATATTAAACGGTAAGCCCTCGTTGATCCTTAGCTCTCACAAGGATCGACAGCAGAAAACACATTTTTTGAAGAACCCTCATTTGAAATATTCCAGTAAACAGTGAAAAACGTTGAATATTAACTTTGAACCCAGAACTCAGCTAGCAAAACAATCCAGATTACAAGAAGCAATTTGAAACCGGTTGTGTGATTATGTAGCATTCGATTATTCTTTTTTATAACCATACCGAATATTTCAATAACAGGATTATCGAGAAATGAAACTTTATTCCACCCCTCAAATTATAGAATACTTCAAAAGTCATTTAGAAGAGCCATCTCGCAGTGGTAACCGCAATTCACAATCAGTTTCAGTGTACGTCTCGCCATCTGTGAGTGAATATCAATACCATTCCTCTACAGAATTCTATTTTGTTAGTGTAATAATTGAAGTATGGTCAGTAGTAGCCATTTACAATTTAAAACATCACTTTTATTTTTATATATGTTAGTCATAGTTTTGAGATCAACCACTAAATATTTTCAGTCCAATTAGGTTACTTATTTGCTATATTGTAATAGTATATCTATTTATGAACTGTGAAAATAAAAAAAAAAAGATAATTGTGGGTTATTAATTGGGTCGCACAATTTTTTTAAAGGAATAATTTTATGTTTGAAAATCATGTCTAAATCCTCTACCGAATTTCCAATAGATTGCCTATCGATATGTTTCGAAAATATAGATAATTACATTCAGTAACTTCGATCTATAATAGATAATTGCAAACTAGAAAAATTATCGTAAGTATTGCTTTCACTGCATCTTTGAAATGTATTCCAAGTAATGTTACGTTACGGTATTGTTAAGTTACGTGGATGACACGTTAGTCAAATACCTTAGGAGTTGTCTTGAGTACCTATGATCTGTGGTTCCTATTGCAATGCTTTTGAATGAGCACCCAATGAGTTTTGAACAAATGGCATTCAACGCTTTCATGTATGTTTTCTGCAATAGGCAGCAATGATGAAGTTGGATCGATATCTGTTGAAATTGCACACAGATTTCTTCCTATTCCTGACGATAAAGAAACTGTCCTTCTGATATCCCTCAATAAATTATATATTTTCAAGATAATCACGATAGATCTAGCAGAAGCTGAAGCAGAAGTAGAGAAACACTCTAAACGAAAGCTTCTGGATAAGCTCAACTGAATTCATAATATCAAGGTCTGACAAGCACACTACAAAAGAATGTGTTACCGAGTAATTACAACCCCATTTAAATTTTCTGTAAAAGTAGGTCTTTTTCAAAGCTCTGACCTTCTTTTCAATTCATCGTCCATTACGACGAGATTCCTGCAGGAACTGAAATTATTCTTCTCTGAAAGGAATGGAATCATGCTCTTCTGTGTCTAGTCTGATAATTTTATAAGCATGCTAGAACCCCTTATTTGGTTACTGTGACTATATGGTACAGCTGACTATGCAACAACCACTAGAAGAATATCCCTACACCGGACACTCTGTTTTCTGCAGTTAAGTAGTAGAAACGTAGATTCCACTAGATGGTAGTGAAGGTAGTTTCTTGCAGGTAGTGAAAATGTTGATTCCACTAGAAGAAAATTAACTAAAAGAACAATTTGTTCAGGCCAGCCTCGACTAACGTACGTACACTTTAGGTTAATGAACTGACACTTATCAGAAAACAACTATTTCCCTGGCTAATACCACGAAGGCCGTTGGATTATATCTAACAGGTGTCAGTGTAGGAATCTTCACAGAAGTATTTCCTGCATATGCTGTTCGCAATACAACTGCTAATGGATTTTCTATTATAGGAACGGGCAGCACACTTGCAGATCAGTTTTAGGCTATTTGGCCTCTCTTCAGTGCAAGGTAGTAGCCATATCAACCAAAAGTGGATGATATTCCATAACAGAAAATTTAATTCCTTTCAAAGTATCATTCCTCTAACAAAGCTGAAGCGAACAACAAACAACAAATTTTTCATCGCTTCATCTGGTAAACGAGGTACCAACCACATATTTAAAATTCACCAAATTCCTCGTATAAGAAAAAAACCTCCATAAACACACATCCGAAAAGTCTAGGGATATTTTTAAAAATGGCAATAATTTTTTTAGATCACTTTAGGGAAAAAAAAATTATTAAACGAATGTAACTCACAACAAAATTTATTAAATGAGTATATAAGCAAAACTAAAAAAATATATGGCTCTTCTTTGGCACCCCGAAAAAAATCATAATACAAAAAAAATTGGAATCAGTACAAAGTATGGCCTCCACGCTGGTTTATTACGGCCCTACATCTATCGTGCATCGACAAAATGAGATTGTCAATGTCTTGTTGAGGTACATTTGCCCATTCAGCGATTAAAAGCTCTCTCAATTGAAACGTTGTGTGAATGTTCCCCATATGCGGAGTAATTCTTCGTTGAAGCATGTCCCACACATGCTCGATGGGATTCAGGTCCGGTGATTGTGCTGGCCATGGCAATACATCAACTCCTTCGTTTGTGAGCCAGTCAGTCACTAGACGCGCGACATGTGGACGAGCATTATCGTGCATTAGGTGAAGTTTTCACCAACAGCACCAGCAAACGGACGGATGAAGAATGGTGACGAGGTACTGTCGAGCTGTGAGGGAGCGATTTGGAAAAACGAGATCGGTTCTGCCGCCGATCATGATTCCGCCCCATAGCATTAATGTACCACCTCTGTATGTGTGGATTTCCTGGACGTGTCTCAAACGTTCATTATTTCCAGGTCATCTCCACAGTCTTACTCGACGAGAATCTGGATGAAATCCAAATCTGGATTCGTCTGTAAACAAAACTGTGGCCCAATAATTTGCATCCCAGTTTTGATGTTCTTGACACCACTCTAATCTTCTACCGCGATTGCCTCTCTACAAAGGTGGACATCTAAGTGGTCTTCTGTTGTGGAGATCTGCTTCATGCAGTCGATTTCTGACAGTATCACGACCAATGGTTACCTGGTGCGTCTGCTACAACAGGTGCTGTGATTGTCGGTTGTCTTCTTGCGGTTAAGACCAAAAATCGGGCTTGAACTGCAGTTGTAGCGCGTCCTCGCCCTGGATGTTGTTCGGCTGGACTGCCAGTTTCACGGAAACGCCGCCACAATCAACTGATAACACTTTGGGAGACCCCCAAACGATGAGCTACATCATTTTGTCGCATGCCACCTTGAAGAAGCCCTACAGCTCTATTCATCTCAGCCAATGGTAAGTGATGACGTTCCATGTTAAAGCACAATATTTCCAGTTTAATTGCTGAGCAAGAACTGCATAGAATGTACAAAGTCGACACTTTCAGATTATTCATTTTGGCCGAAAACCTACAGTTTGTAAAAAACTTGATAAAAGATTAGTTACCGTTTTTGCAGGCTTTGTTCAACCCATAGAAATCTACAGGGTGGTCGAGTGTACCAATTCAATCGAAATTAAACGACCTCATGCATTTATTTTTATGATATTTAGTATGTTATAAAAATATCCCTAGACTTTTCCGATGTGTGTATATTCAATAGGCATACTTGAAGACTGGCTACCTACAGTGTAGGTGAGCCGAGACAGGCCTGAACAAATTTTTTTTTTAGTTAATTTGATTTACACGGTCTTCAAGTATGTCTTCTGAATATATGAGAAGGTCTACTATGAGAATATCCTCCCACAGAACACTAAGTTTTTTTCAGGTAGTGAAAACGTGGATTACACTAGAAAATATCCTCTTTCAGGACACTCCGTTTTTTGCTGGTAGTGAAAACCTGTATTCCACTAGAAGAATATCCTTTCACAGGACACAACGTTTTTTGCAGGTACCGAGAACGTGGATTCCGCTAAAAGAATATCCTTCCACAGGACACTACGTTTTCTGAAGGAAGTAAATAGATGGAATCCACTAAAAGAATATCCTTCTCCAGGACACTCCGTTTTTTGCAGGTAGTGAAATCGTGGATTTTACTAGACGAATATCCTCCCACAGGACACTCCGTTGTTTGTAGGTGGTGAAAATGTTGATTCCTCTAAAATAATATCCTCCCAAAGGACACTCCGTTTCTTGCAAGTAGTGAAAACGTGGATCCGCTAAAAGAATATCCTACTACAGAACACTCAGATATTTGCAGGTAGTGAAATTCTTCATACGTTCAATGGAGGAAGGAAGATGGATTTGTTGAAAGCATTAGAAATAAATAAATTGTATGAAAACCCTAATTTTGAAACTTTCAATGACCAACTAGAAATTTGACAAATAGTTCCATTATTATTCGGATCAATAGCCGATAATTTTGATATGTTGAAGTAGTTAAATAATTATTGTTTCGATATCAACTCAGGAATTATTTTTGTTATTTCAGCTACCAAAACGACATTGACTGTATCATTGTATATTTAAGGATGTGTTTGTCAAAATACGTCAGTTAACTTGAAAATAGTTTAATAAACCGAAACCGGTTTCAACACATAAAAATCTCAGGAGAAATTAAACAGTTGTTCGAAAATTTTCAACCAAATCTGTAAGATATTTTTGATAGATCGGATTATCAGGAAATCTTCCATCAAACACCCCATGGAACATACTGCCCACCACGGCGTGAATAAGAATTTCTTTCATTCTTTTTGCTTAAGATCCGATGCGAAACATTTTGGAAATAAAATGAAGTAAATTCTCAGTATCAGTAGTGATACCTAACAATATACACTCTGTTACAGGGTAACTCGGTATGGATTCCTATTTACAAAGTCGATAACAAAAAAAGTGTCTCTGCTTGACATGGCCCAGAGGAAAAAATCATGAAGATTCAAATCCGGTGACCGAGAAGGTCACCGGATTTGTCACCGAGAAGGTCACACATATTTGGGGGATGAGTCTGATACATTTTGTTATTAGGGTAACTCGGTATGGATTCCTATCTACAAAGTCGATCACAAGAAATTCCTAATATTTCAAAGATACAGTAGTTGTATATTTTCAAATTATTTTCTTAAAAAATTGGTAGAGATGGTTGAAAATACCAGAAAAGGGTTATCTTAGTGTTTATTAACATCAAATTTCACAACTCATTTTCTTTCGTTTTCAAATTTTGAATATCTTGAGTCCTTTTCTCATCCACATTACACTGAGTATTTGGTGACGTACTATCTCTCATGTCTTGGTCCTCTAGAAATCTATCCATGAAGTCAGTAACTCCTGGATGGAGAGCATATTTTTTTTTCTCCAACCTAACTTTATTTGCGAACACATCATGTCTTTCAGATTTCTTCCATAGGTAATAGAACTGCACCAGTTCCCCAACAGACCTTGTACGTACCTGAAAAGGATAATGAATATTGATCACACATATCACTGAAAGTACTAATAAGTAATGCAGAGTTAGGTTTGGATTGAAATGATGTGCCCAGGTCTTCGAAAATTATGCATAGCTATGTCTTGAATAAAATAATGGTTATTTTATCTCTTCTGACCAAAAAGATCATAACATTGAGAGTATTCATGAAAACAATAACTTTTTCGAATGTTTCTGCTGCTATATAAAGTTAAAATTTAAATTATTTTTTTCAGATTTTGGGAGGAAAACATTTTCAGAAAGGTCAATAAAAATCAATATTACGACCGTCGTCACTTTCGAACATCAACATTTTTTGTTTTTAACTTGTCAGTCAGGTTTCAAATGGCGAAACTTGAGAATGACACATAAAACTTGAGAGAGATAGTTCAGGTATACCAAAAAGGTCAATTATGGGCCCAATTTTTTAATAACCACCGGTGATGATGTTCTGCAAAGCACAGTTGCTATCAATGTAGGACTCCATCACTTAGTAGTATCCAAAAAGCAGGACCTACAGAGTGACACTGCTGTGTATTCAGCCATTGCATCGGAAAAGTTGGTGATTCGGATATAAATTTCAATGTAAACGGGGTGTTGTACCAATCAATATTTCTAGATTTAAATTAGTACAGAAAGCTTCAAAAGAATGGAATTCTTAAACCCTCAAGCCCTTCAGCTTTACATATTAGCTTCTTCTATGTAACGTTTAACTGCATAAACTTTGGATGATTGTGATGTAGTTTTACAGTATATTTTGAATGTATTTAGAATTTCAAAGAATCCAAAACTCTACCTCGATTCTGTTTTGGAATAATAAGGAGTTCTGAATTTTGAATTCAACCTTTGAACTAAGAAGTCCTCAACAAAAAGGACGTCATTTATGAATTGAAAAAAACTCAAACGCAATCCTCGCCCATTCCAGAGCAAAGACTTCGTAAACACTGACTAGAAGGAATAATTTTTCAATAATGAGTGTCTGCTGATGCAGCTTATACAGCGTGTTTATTCAACATGCAGTAAAAATTCAAGGGACTTTTCAAGCACTTCGATAACTTTCTCACCAGGACCAGGACCAATCAGACCATATAATTGGTCTCGAGCTTCTGTACTTCTGGAAATAAAGTATTTATCTATGTAGATTTCAGAAAGAAATAAAATAATGAAAATCACTGAATTGCTATGAATAATGTTTATATATATGGCCTCTAAGATTGAATTTTCAAACTTGCCTTATTTTGTTGGGTTAGATAGAAATTTTTCCCGAACGCTCTAACCCCAGCTTCAAAATTCCGGCACTCTTCCTCTGACCAAGGCGACATTGCTTCATTATACAACGCTATATTCATCTTCAATCTTCTAAGAGCCTCTTCGATATTATGACCACACTGCTGAAGTAGATAAAGAGCCTGCTCATTGTCCCGCAGATGACATCCCAGAGGAAGTACAGGCCTGTCAATTGCTAGAGCTTTCTTCAAATAGTCCTCTACAGCCTCATCATCAATTTGTGGATCCCAAATGAGCTTGTCTTCATTTTCGTAGGGTAAAGCATCGTCATAGTGGCAGATGCCTTCAGGAACCTGAGCCTGATAGTCGCTACCAACCATAATAGTTTTTATCACCAACCTATTTTCTTCATCATCTGGATTGTAATTGTAATGTTCGTCGTCTTCTTCGTTTACTTTGGATCGTAGCAACCGCGAGGCGTCCTGATACTTTTCTGACGCGTTTTCGTAACAGGGTTTTAAAGTGGAGTGTTTGGTTGTTTTTCGTCTGGGGCTCTGGTTCTCTTGGTCCTCTCCGAAGAAGAATGTGTTCTTCATCTTCATCCTAGTCATGGTGAAGTTGTCGCTAGAGGAGGTTGAGTCGTCGTGTTCAAGCCTCATGTCGAAGTCGTTGGTTAAAGTGTCGACAGATGACTCCGATGATTTTTCTTCATCATCGGATAAAGACTTTTCAGTGACTGGTATCGATTTTTCCATTATCTGTTCATCAAATGGGTCACATGGTACCACTTCAAGATTTTCTAAAAAAAATTGATATATTGCACCCTGACATTTCAAGACATTTCAAATTGTTATAAAAACTATTTACTTAACAGTAACACAATATTTTGATCAGGCATGGATACCTAGCCCCACTGAAATTTTGAAATGAATCAAACACAAGTTGTCTATCAATTGATTCAACTAAATTACAGGAGACTTTTTCAGTGTCGAAAATCAGTCTTGTTTCTAAAAAAGCCTTTACGTCAGAAAATAAGAAAATACAGTGAGAAAATGCAAAGAAGTAACTTTCAGGCACAAACTGGAAGAAAAATACTTTTCGAAATCACTACTTTCATTGAATTACACGGAAGAAAAAGTACTTTCCACACAAATATTTCATTTTGAATATTGAATTATACAAAAACACTTTTATCTATGCAGTTTGTACTCCAAACATTCGCTATGAAATTGAATCAGATATCATTCATAGGATTACTACACAATAAAGTATATGAAAGAGGTAGTTGTTTCGATTAACTGTTTTCTTCCAGTTTGTGTCTGAAAGTTACTTCTTAGCATCATCTTCATATCTTTGTAAAGAGTTCATTTATAAATTAACTAACATTTTTGTATAAAGATGGAGAAATGTAAAGCCAAAACTTTCTTCCATTTTTTTTTTCCTAAAAATCTTTCAACTTAGAAAATAGAACATCTCAAAATATTTATTTTTTTATACGTATATACCTCTCCCTGACACAGTCACCAGACTTTTGATTTCTGTAAGACAATACAAATCCAAAAAATTTTAATCTTACTAGATTTATCGAAATGAAAATCTGCAGTTAAAAAAGTTATTTTAAATGAAGTCCGGCATGTTTTCAGGTAATTGAAATTTATTATTTTGTTGCGTATTGAAAAAAATTCAGACTCATGTAATGCAGCATGTGAATTTGACTTTGGATATTACAATCTTCCATAATTTGAAAAAAAATTATTAGAAAATCTATCTTTATTAATCTGCAGTTTCTACATTTGTATTGATTTTTAAGTAACTTCTATATTTTTCTCATGATTTCCCAAATATGAAACTATATATGGATACCAGTTTTTGAAGGTGAATACTCTTTTTTTTTTATTTTCTGAAATTATGAAAACGTCACTTAATCTTCCTTCGTTCTTGTAATATATAAGAAAGTTGAACAGAATAATTTAAACATTATAAGATGTTTTCGAAGAATGTTGAACATATAGGACATGGATGAAATCAGAGCAAAAAAAAAAGCATTCGTGATCCCCTACAGTCAGTGCTGTTTCGACTTGCCATAGGAAATGATGGTAATGATGAGGTGTAGATGCCTCTAAATTCATCTTATTTTATTCAATTTCAATTCATTCCTGAAATACAGGGTGTTAATTAAGTATGTACCATAAATTTAACAGACGATTCTTTAGGTCATTTTGAGACGAAATGTTCGTATAAACATGGTTCGGCAAATCCTTCGTTCTCAAGATACAGGGTGTTAAAATAAAAATTAAAAAAAGTTATTCGTAAATATCTTAAATATCCTAATTTTGTTGTAATTTGGCAATGGTATTTATAACATTAAGAAGCTAAGTTAGCCCGAACGTGATTCAATTAATTAAGTCCAGTGGCGTCTCGAGCGGGATTTGAAAGAATATTTTTGACTTAAAAATGTACGCCACTGACTTTTGTGCAATTTTTATTATTTCTTTGGATCGAGCAATCTGAAAAACGACTTTTTTGTCTTCTGAATATTTTTCGTATCTTGCTTAGTTTTTAAGAAAAAAAAGTCGACTTAATTGCATATCCCTGGACCTCACAAGGAATAATATGGGGAATTAAATCTTTCTTTTTGAAATTATTATTTTTACAATTTTTCATTACTAATTATATAACAATAACAACAAATATTAAATAACATTAACATCTAGCTAGACTAACGAATTGCACTAAATTAAGTGTTGGAAATGACCTCCTTCGGCTTCAATACAACCGTCTAGCCGCCGAATAATTGAATTTTGCACTCTTTTGAAAATACCATGAATAATCAAGGATAAGGATTGCCTTGGAAAACGATTGCAGCATTTAATAAACAACTTGATAGTTGTCGTCAATTTATAATTGTTATATAAAGTGTGTTTAGTGGTTATTTTTCGAACCATTTTTTTTTAATTTTAACACCCTGTATCTTGAGAATGAAGAATTTGCGGACCCATGTTTATATGACCATTTCGTCTTAAAATTACCTAAAGAATCGTCTGGTGAATTTATGGTACATAGTTAATTAACACCCTGTATATATTCGGAATTGAGCATTTAAAATGTTACTCACAATAATTTTATATTCAAAAGCTGTTTTTTTTTCATTACTTGGGAAAGGGATCAAACATGTTTTCGTAGGTGAACAATTTAATTTTTTGCCAACGTTTCGGACTTTTTTAAATCCATCATCGGGGCTATGTAAAACAATAATTTCACAAGTAAATAGTATACATGCCAATACATATTACAAATTAAAATAGTTTCTACTGATATCAAAAAACAGAAACAGGTGGACTTAACAAACATTAGTTCCCACCATCCTATGAGCTCTGATATCTTTCTATCGTTTATAATTTTGAAAAATGATGAACAAAACCGTTAGTTACTGGACGGCAATCCAGTGAATTGCTCGTTTTACTATACAGGGTTCATAGCAAAGTTAATATTGAAAAATGTGTAGTTTCAACTCACTTCTATATTGTGGTAGACATCATTGATTCTTATAATCCTGCCATATCTTGAACATCATTCACATATTTCATGTTGCACTAAAAATAATTACATACATTCATAAACAACATTCATAAAAAATTAACGTAATCACACCTTGAATGTTTTTTCTTCTTCACTACAACACCTAAAGAAATTGAACCCGACGATTTCTACATCTTTCACGTTTCTAATATGAATAATTGTGACTAATTCTAATGTACAAAAGATGTTTCGATGCATAATAGTTTTCATCGATTGGCATACGAGTACATTCATTAATTTTGCAAACATTGGAGGGGAGAATCAATAAAAGGTGGACAGTTGAAGGGGATGAATGAAATTCCTTCCTTGAGGATTTCAAAGGGCTAATCTACTCGATACCAGATGTCGCAAGGGTTGATTCTGAGAAATTTAAGTGTCATAAAAGCTTTCCTTTTGGATTCAAAAGAGAAAAATAAAGTTAAATGAATAGTTGTCACGAAAGTTAATATTTAGGAATGTAAAAATAATTCAGTGAAGCATTTGATATGCATGTATCTGCATGATAACATTTTCATTTTATAATATGAAATGAGACTATTGATATATTAGCGATATATCACAAACATATTATCTTTTCTTGTTTTTCATAATGTAAATATCAGTTTTTCGAATTGATTTTTCTATTCGACTTAGAATAAAATTGGGTTTCTTCTCCATGCGACTACGTATCACGTTTCTGTGCGTATTTGTATACGTATATAATAATATGTAGGGGAGACTGGAGCAATATTTGGTGCAGGACGGGAAGTAAGCTTATAAATGCGTTAGAACTTGCTTTTGCATTGCTGAGAGAAAAAATTGATTTTGCAAGTGTTTCATGTGGTTTTTGGTTCCAAAACTGCGGACTTGTGAGTACCTGAGTTAATGTTATGTCTCAATCCTCAGTTTATTGTAGTAGTATACAATTTTGAATTCACACTAAATTTTTTCACCGGGAACGTTTGAAGTTAGAATTGTTTCAACTTATTTGAATACATGTGGATCGAACCATAATGGGACACTACCCGTTTTGCCCCTGGTTGGCCGAACAAGAAGATGAGGTGGTGCTCATGTAAAACCTATGTAAGCACGGCTTTTTCAACAGGAAAAGATCTGTCTGTAATTGCTCATGAGTTGGCTCAACGAAAACACAGATAATTAATCTACTTTATAAAATACCGGTATGACAGGAGAAGACGAGTGACAAGAAGAACTTTGAGAAGAAGCGTCAAACCACAAATTAATTAATTAAGAATTCTATCGAGAGATGGTTCATTCCAAGAAGAGGATGATGGTGACTGTGTTTGAATCTATTGTGCTTACACATACTAGAGTTAATCGAAGGTTGGGTCATCTGAAGCGTGTGCCATGGCTGGGCACATAATTCATGTGCTGCCTGTACGATTGAAATATGTACTTTTCTGCCCCATAGGGTTTCCCATCTCACCCCAGCTTTGGGGTAAAAGGAGTAATTTAGCGAGTTTGCCAAAGAAGTTCTGTAATTTTGTATATTACAACGTTTCATCATTGGAGGCAAATGTATTAGTGTTATCACTTCTGTTAAAGAACTTCTGTTTTATCTTAGCTTAGTTTTATCTTAGCTATCACATCTTGCCCCGGTCTTCCCTACTCGAAAAACGTATTCTCTCATATTTGAACAGTTTTTGAATTGATGCAATTCCAACTTATAAATATATAACAAAAATTCATGTATCAGGTTGTTTCAGTTTTTTTTGTTTTGATGTTATGTATTTCTGTAGCTCCATATCTCAATAAATATTCATGCTACTGTGTCATAGTATATACTGACCGATAGAGAATTTTGTTCTCTGCACATTGAACCTCTTTATTTTTTGCAAATTTTAATGTTTTTCCTTTTTTCAGGTAATTACACTAACTCAGCTACTACGCTCTTATTTGGATCAGAGAACCAAAGTTGTTTTTCATAATGAATTTGCGTCTGTACCATACTTATCACCATCCGGTGTGCCACAAAGCTCCAATCTGGTACCCCCGCTTTTCCTCATCTTCATAAATGAACTCACCTCCGAGCTTTCATGTGGCAACTTACTTTTTGCAGACGATTTGAAGATCTTTTCATTTATCACAAGTTTAGAGAGCTGCTCTTTACTCCAGTCTCAGTTAGATCTGATAGATACAGCTTGTCAAATACAGGAAGAGGTTAGATAATTATCTCTCGCTTTGTCGCACTTATCCTCTTCAGAGAGAGAATTCTCAAACCTCTTCCTATATTTGACAAACTGTAACTGGTGTCAAATCAATAAATTGGCAATGAATGTAAAATAGTGCAAAGTTTGCTTTCACACGTGATGCCAATATTATTGAGTATTTTAATATTTTCGAAGATGAAATACTCCTTCGCGAAAGGGGTGACATTCGACAGCGGGTTGACATTTGTTGGCTGCACCAATAATTTCGCGGCATTGGCTAGAAAAATGTTTGGCTTTGTTCTGCGCAACTGTAAATCATTCACCAATATTACTGCCTCAACCATACTTTATATATCTTTCGTTCGCTCCAAGTCAGACTATGCTACTTTGATTTGGTATTCTCTCTATAATGTACAGGGCCAGGCTGAAAAAGCATTCGTCTACTTCATCGGATCCCTAGGACCCCATTTGTATGATAATAATAATAATAATCGTTTTGATTCATCGACATAATATAAAAAATGACATACAAAAATTTAGAACAATAATTAAGGGTCAATGAAAAGGTGAAGTATCAGCGTAGGCTGCTTTTTAACTTAACCTAGCGAGAAAAAAAAAAGAAAAATATAGGTGAATCATAGAAGACTATAAAAATATAAGTAAATCATAGAAAAATATAAAAGTAAAATTTGAGTATTAGCGTATATAAAGTCAAAAATACTTATTTCCAGAACAATTTATACTCGTGTAAGTATAAAATATAAAAGTACAAATCAAATAAAAATTATTTTTTTATGATTATGATGCCGAACTTAATCAACATAAACAACTCAATAACTTTTGAAACTATTGTCTATTACTCGATACCAAACTTATTTTAACGTGTCATCTCAGATATTTCTGTTTATTTTTCTGAAATATTTCTTGTATAAGATAATATCTATATATGATATTATATATTAAAAATATCCACGAGGATTATAATCATTTTTCTAAAGAAATAAGTTTCAATGTTACCATGATATCCACAGCATAAACCATAAGAAAATATCTGTGATATTTAGTTTTGAGATATCGGAACTATTTTCTAGTATCACATGTTCAAAATAAACTAGATGTGGGAAAACAGTTTCGCCAGCCACCCTCTTCATGGAATATGCATCAACCGTTCGCAGACCAGAATAAAGATATCGGCTTCGAAATCGTGCGGTAGCTAGAAAAATAAGACAGATGTCAAATATGGAAAGAGCTGTTGAACTGATTGTGCTCATTGAGCATTCGACAGCCAATGACGGATCGATCGCCTTTCAGAATAATTTCAAACAAGTTCACGTCGACAGCAAACTCCCTTTTCGGGATCAACGTGTTCGAGGCCAGAAAGATTGAATGGTTTTGGATCCCCGAACGGATGTCGGCAACTTTTTACTCTAAAACTGATTTTCTGATATTTTCTCACCAGGCAATTCGAAAGCGACATAAGTAGAACGTATGTGCAAACTAGTCTAAACGCAGTTTTTCCAGTTACTTATTTCGACTTTCAGACCTATATTTCTATTGGAAAATTCTCATTCAAACAAATATCTGAGGATACACAAATCGTTTTTATTGCACTGTACAGTGCGGACGTTCGAAGTGTCCCATTTTTAACTTCTGAACGAAACAAGTTATAAATATTGGTAAAAGTTTTCATAGAAAAGTATCATTTTAGGTACTTTTAATTTATTTATTCATTTATTCAACGACAAAGCCAAATTACAAAAACATATTCAACAAAGTGTGAATATGTTTTTTGAATGCTCATGTCTGATGTCTACATTGCAATTAACAATTTTACAAAACATTTAGCAAAGTGTGACTATATTATTAGAAGATGAAACAATTCTGGTACTTACAAGAAAAAAGATGTAACAAATCTGGTACTTACAGAGAAAATCGTAAGGTAAAGAAAAGCTTCGCAAACGCTATAGCCTTTTTTTAAAGACTTGAAGTGATACATTAAACAGATCTAAGTTATTATGATATAAATTTCTCAGTTTCAAAATACGAGGCATCGGACAGTTCAAAGCATAATTGATATGGAAAAAATGTATATGAAACATGTTAGGATTTCTCGTATCTTTTTGTTTAATATGAAAAGTTATTAGTTGAAGTAGTTCTGGGCTGTTTATCTCACTGTTTATTAATTTGAAGAGGAAACTCAAGTTTATAGAAATCTTCCAATGATTTTATATTTAACTTGGGTAAGAATTGACTGTTCTTATATTCATGTCGTTGAATGCCAAAGTGAAAACCGTAATTCTTTATGAATTTCTTTGAACATTCCCAATCAAATCAATATTTACATTATAGTATGGGTCCCATATAACCGAACAATAATTAAGAATGGATATTACGAAAGCACAATATAAAATCTTTTTTGTTTTAATTGAAAAATCAGTAGAAATTCTCAACACAAACCCCAGCACTTTGAGACTTTTGCCACTTGATACTTGAAAATTAAAATTAATTTCGCTATCAAATTCAACTCCCAAATCGCGAACAAATGTTTCTTTTTTAAGAGCTATATGTATATTCAAAGAATATTGGACTTCTAATTTTAGCAAACGTAATGATTTGACACTAATCGATGTTTACCTCCAACAAATTATTTCTACACAACATGGAGACCTTTTTGAACTAATTCAGCATCTTTCCGGCTAGTATTTGCTCGATAAAGTTTGTGGTCATCACAAACATAAGAAATTCTGAATATTTGAAAACAAACTCTATGTCCGATACAAACAAGTTGAACAGCAGTAGGCCCATATGGGATCCCTTTGGTGCCTCTGATGGAACCTGAATGGACGTAGATATTGTATCTCCGTATTTTACTGAAGAGTTCTACCAGTTAAGAAGCTATTGATTACTTGCAAAACATTCCCGCATATACCAAGCGCTTGAAGTGCGCAAAGAGTGTATAATCTGATTTAATGCAAATTAAAAACGGTGTTCCTCAAGGTTCAATATTGGGCCCTCTCTTGCTCGTTTTATAAACATCTCAATTTCATAGGTCAGGAGAATTCAATTAACGAGGCCCTATGGCAAATCAATACAGTTCTCGAAATGTTATTATCTTTTGCAACTAAATATTGCCTATCTGTTAATGCATCTAAATCTAATGTCATGCTCTTTGGTGGAACAGCGACGAGAAATTGTTGTTCTGGCCTCATAAATATTGTAATAGATGGAACAGAACTTCCCTAGAAAGGAGTTACAAAAAACTTGGGCCTATATCTTGACAACAGTCTCCGTTTTGAAACACAACTTTGCAAATTCTGAAACAGGATTATGCATATTTGAAAATTATATAATCCAACAGAGCATTTCTAAACAAAAAAAGTAAAATTATACTCTGCAATGCTTTAGTTCTTTCACATGCCAACTACGCAGACGTGGTGTATGGTCCGGAAATTTTGAAGAGTGACAGTTTTAGAATCTAAAAGCTCCAGAATGCATGCATTAGGTTCATCATGGGTACGAGGAAACGAGAACACATTTTCCATCTGTTCCCTCTTACCTTTTCGAAAAAATATCTATCACAACTGACGTACACCATCTCAAATTGAGATTCAGGACACATTTAACAATACTGCAACATAAAACTTATCTATTTAGCGGATCTTTCACTAACCATATTGCCTACTCATATAATCGGATACTCACTGTATATAAACCTCTGCCATTAGGAAGCTTCAAACGAAAGATAAAAACATATCTTTTTGAAATAGATAGATCAAACTAATCAAATTATGTCGAAATCAATCAACCGTTCTCCAAGCTCAAAAAAATACATATATATTTGGTATTTCAATTTTTCTGTATATACTGCTGCACTGTTCTTGATGACAAACTGTTTTCTTTTCTCTGCAGATATGAAATCCTACCATTTGATTAGTTGTAATTGTATGGAACGATCAATAAAAGACATTATTTTTATTATTATTATTATTATTTTTTGCGTAGTGTGCGATGGTCAGGCCCTATCCCCCGAAGTCCCGATACATTCGGGAGGGCGCGCCAGCATTATCAACCAAAGACCATTCCCCACACCGTGGGGTAAGTGATCATTGGGTCCGAGTATCATGTGCCCTGAGCAAGCGTAGTGAGCCAAGAATGACAGCCTTCGGCATCTGTGCGGCTAAGATTTCTGCCTTAGTGCGGCAAACCGGTATGATTTTAGGATTCGAGAGTAGAGAGAACATCATTCCACCAAGGACTCCAATAATCTGAACAACCATCTTGACAGAGTGATCTGGGTAGAGTCTGCGGAGTTCGAAGAGAAAATCTCGATATTTCATCCGATATTATCATTATTATTATTATTAATAATAAATTCTGTGTAATTATTAAGCTTGTTTCAATAAATTGATGGATGTAGCCGTTACTACATGGTACGAAATCAAACTGAAGAAAAGAGAAATGAAACTTTCTATATTTTCTACCACTTTTATTTGTAAGTAACGTTACTGCAGTTTCGTCCTATACGGACATTTTCAAACTTATAGAATAAACTAACAATGATTCATTACATTAGCAATTATATACCACTCCTGTAGATACTAATAGAAATAGATGTACTTGACTTGATTGAGTACCTTTGAAGTTTCATCACCTTTCGAGGTATGCCTAAATCAGAGCTACCCACTGTTCAACAACAAATTTTATAGACAGGATGCAGGTTTATCAATGGGCTGACTCCTTAGTCCACTTTAACAGACATATTTATGAACAAATTGGAGACCACTGTAGTAAATTCCAACCTGAGTAAAAAACATATTCATTTTTGGTACAGATATGCAGATGATATTTTCGCCTGGTTCAGAGGTACTACACGACAGCTGAACCAGTTTATGACATTCATGAAAAATCTCAATAGCAACATTCAGTTCACACTCGAAACAGAGATAGAGAAACAGATGAATTTCTCAGACCTGGCCATTACACACAGAATAAACTTGAGTTCAATGTTTTCAGGAAACCTAGCTATACAGACATCACCATCCTTAGCGATTCTTTCCATCTAGACAGTCATGAATTAGCAGCCTATAATTCATTGTTGCACAGAGCATTCTCACTGCCTTTGTCTGCTAACAATCTAGCTAGAAAAATTGATATAATTACACAGATAGGTCATAATAATGGTTTCAATGCAGATACTATCCAGAAGTTAGTCAGGAAACAAAGCCGGAAATTCACTTAGATATTAATATACCCTCAGGTCAAACAACCAGAAATCAAGAAATGGGTAACGCTAACATATTTTGGAATAAAACAAAGATAGTTGCGGGTTTCTTCAGAAAAAAAAATGTGGAAGTGGCATTCAGACCACATGCCAGGTTAGGAATTACACGTTGAAAGGTAAGACCTTGTTAGTCCTTAGCTCGTACAAGTTTCTCAACTTCTGAGAGTTGTCGTTCGTATGGGGGCGACAGCTAATTAACGGAAAAACAGATTTCAAACAGATAGTTTTTATCTTTTTTTCTTTTCAATGACAAAGATAAATAAGGTCGACAAGTTGGAAAAATCTGGAGTTTATAAGCTTGAGTGTCCGGAGTGTAATAGTGTTTATGTGGGACAATGTGGCCGAAATTTCCAAAAACGGTAAGCTGAACATGAAAGGTCCTTCAGACTAGGAAAAAATAATTTGACGTTTTCAAACCATTCTGGCATGCAACCACAAGTTTTCGAATCTTAACGATACGGAAATTTGGCACTATGCCAGGAAGGGTTGCAAACTCAATTATTTAGAATCAAATCGATTTAGTTTACTCCCCGGTTTTTAAATTGGCACATACGCATTGTGAACTGTAAATTCAGGTACTCAATCGAGTCATGTACCTCTATTTCTATTAGTACCTACAGGGGTGGTATATAATGGCGAATATAATGAATCATTGTTAGTTTATTTTATAAGTTTGAAAATGTCCTTATAGGACGAAACTGCAGTAAAGTTAGTTACAAATGAAAGTGATAAAAAACATAGAAAGTTTCATTTCTCTTTTCTTCATTATTAAGCTAGTTATAGTTTATCGTTTATGCCAATGGATATCATTACTATTATCTACTATTTCATGTTTCCAAAAACCCGCCATTCCAAAGCCCGCTTGCCTTAAATCTCTTGAATTGAATCATCTTCGTGTGACAGTTTCTATGATAAGGGTACCGCCGTCCATAACATTTCTATCGCAGGGAACTGGCTACAAAAAAAGATTTTAATGAAAAGACTAAATATGGGTAATAATTGGCATTGTTGAGAGTCTGGGGGTCGATCCTGTATGGCACAGAGTGCCAGAGGTGGCAGGGGTGGTGAGTAGCCGCTCTGACAAGCCATGATGGATCGGAGCGGGCCCCACCGCTTGCTAAAACCTTTCAACTCACACTGTGACAGGGTTCTATATAACAGAATCCAAGAATATACAACTTTACGGATTAAGGGATATACTGGAATGTGGACGTACTTCACAACTAATTTCAGATAGTAGAAATTGGCAATTTCGTCGTTTTTATTTGAAATGACCGTATAGGGTGTTTCAGAATGGATATTTTCAGAATGAGGTTCACGGTAAAAATCAATGGTCTAATTATTCTCATACAACACTACAATATTTGTGAAAGCCAGTTTGGTTTTTGAAGCAATAAAAATACGCAAGATGCCATTTTTTAATTTCTTTATGATATTTATTCAAAGTTTAATTCTGGTAATGTAGCAGCTGCGGTCTTTTGTGATCTTTCTAAGGCGTTTGATTGCCTTGGTCATAATATCTTGCTAAGAAAAATTCACCAATACGGCTGCAGAGAAATGACGCTCAAATGGTTTGAATCTTACCTCTCAGGAAGGAATCAAAAGGTAAGAACAACAAGACTTTCAGAAAAAAAATAAATTGTGTGGTGTTCTACAAGGATCAGTTTTAGGACACATCTTATTCTTATTATATGTCAATGACATTCCAAATTTGGCATTTCTGTAAATTTCACTCTTTTCGCTGATGTCACGACGATATTGTGAAACAACAAAAACTCAAATGATTTACACAAGGCAATATCTACTGAAATGAAAAAAATCAAGGAGTGGTGTGATGCTAATAACTCATTGATCAAGACGAGACCCAATCTAAATTTCTAGGTATTGACATTGACGATAAGCTCAAATTTATTGAACATATCAATCAACTTGAAAGTGAAACTTGTTCTGAATGTTATGCATTGAGAGTAACTTCAATAAATTTGGGAATAAAAACTGCCAGAATGGTGTATTACGCCCTCGTTGAATCCCACCTAAATTATGGAATACCGTTTTTGGGAGTATGTAATTCATCAGCACTTCTGTTTGTATTAGTACTGCAGAAACGGGCCATCAGGTATATGTGTAAGATTAAACCTCGTGATTCGTGCAGACACAAATTCGTTGAGCAGAAGATTTTAACAGTGATTGCTTCGTTCAATTTGGAATCGATACAAAATTTCGACGTTGCTTGCAGGTGTTTTTATAGTCACATTTTATATTTCTATATTTACATTTGTATTCATTTTTCACAAGCTTTGTCCACAAAATGTATTCTTAATGACAATAAAGTATATTATTATTATTATACATCAAGATAACAACAAAGAAAACACAAACATTCTGGAATAAAATTTATTTATTTTCCAACACAATCTCCTTCCAGCTATATTCAAAGTCCGATACCGTTTTTATTTTTTTATTTATTTAGCAGCTTGTGGACACCTACAGGCAATTTCAAACGTAGTGTCCAATAATTTTAGATACAGTGGTTGATAGTGTTTATGGAAATCATTACAAATATACATAGTGCGATTCTGAATGACAAATAAAGATATTATTGAAATGAGAAAAAAAATTGGTATAAAGAAAATATTTTACATACAAGTATTTTACGTATAAATATTATATACATATATATATATATATATATATATATATATATATATATATATATATATATATATATATATATATATATACAAATATCTTAAAATTTTAACGAAACCGACGAGTTTCAATCATACATTATGATGTTACTGTATCAAAGTTAAAAATATGATGTTTTGATTATTTTTTTTTATTGATAAGTCGTTGTTGGAAAATATATATATACATCGAATTTTTGCATACATAGATTGAATTAATTTTGTGTTTTTTCATGTGATTGAAAAATTCCTTTCTTCGAAGGCTCCTTGTTGGAACATTGAATTGTAATTGTGGCAGTAATTCTTGCGAGTCGATTTGGTTTTTGATGATTTTAGTTAAAAACAATACGCCATCGAGAGTTCTATCATCCAGTCGGAGAATATTGAATTTTTTCCTAATGATTTCATAGTTGTCATCCTATACAAGGAAATTGGTTTTGAATCCCAGGAATCTTAAGAATTTGTTTTGGATTTTTACCAGTCTATTGATATCTATTGCATATATTGGGTTCCAGATTATAGATAGATAGATAGATAGATTTTATTGAAGTTTTCAAATTGAACATATGAAAACTTAAGTCAGTAAGGTATAAATATATAACTGAAATACAACAAAAGATAACAAAAGATTATCACAGGTTCATACATTCGTGAGAGTACATTTTAGTATAACTCAATATTGAAAAAAAAAAGAGAAAAAAAATAAGATAAGTGTCACAGATATAAACGCATTAGTCTAAAATATATAGATATCAAAATAAAATGAAAATATACTCTCGCATATATCATGTCTACATTTGTTAGGATTATAAAAAATTTGATGGCTAATACTAATATCGATCCTTCTTCTGTTTTCAATCGTCATGAAGTTGCCATAAAAAATTCTTGAATTGAATAGGGTTCCACGTTACACAACAAATCGAAAACTAGAATTTTCAAAGTATGCCGTCTGCCTTCTTCTCTGATTGTCAGTGGTGAATGATTATATAGTTTGATGGCCATATAGCGTGGACCTCTTTCTGTATTTCTTAGTCTATGTTTAGGAAGAACGAGGTTCGAATTGTTCCTAGTATAGTACTCGTGAATGTTTTAATGAATAATGAATTTTTCTTTGTTGTCATAAACGGAAATAACACGAACATAAATATAGATTCCATATAAAGTAAGTAATTTATTACTTTTGAAAATTCCGCGACAGGAGTCTGTCAAGTTCATGTTAAGCGTATTCTTCATTATACGTTTTTGCATAATGAAAATGCGTTCCAAGTTAGTGCTTCCACCCCAGAACATAACTCCATATTCGAGGAAAGGATATACGGTTCCATAGTATGCTGTTTTTAGTGCAGCAGTATTCAAGTGACTTCTCAAAATTCTAATTGCATAACATTTGCTAGCCAGTTTTTTTGCAAGATGCTCAATATGTACGTCAAAGTTTAATTTATCATCTAGATAGCCCCTAACATTTTTGTACATGATGAAAAATTCAACTTTTCAGGGCCCATGTTCACATACTCTGGAATAATGATGGAAGTATTAACTGTTCTGAAAACTATACAATTAGTTTTGGCTGTATTCAAATGAAGTTCATTTTGAATGAAATATTTTGAGGATGTAGAAACAACATTCAATACATCACTTTCCAAATTCATATGGCAGTCAAGAGGTATAACAAGATTGGAATCATCAGCATAACTGACAAGTTTGCTACTGTTTTTTTTTTAAATTTCCGAAAAATCGTTTATATAAATGATAAACAACAAAGGACCTAGCACACTTCCTTGTGGGACAACTTTATGAATATCTTTTCAAAAACTACACCTCAACGATTTGATCTCCACAAACTTTATTTGGAAAATATATCACAACATGTTTCGCTAAGACATTAGCCTTTTCATCAGAAAATTTATGAATATCAGCTATGTCAGAGTAAAAAATTTCCGGTGTTTAATGCAAACTTTTTGTTTTCTGTTGCTAAGATACGATATCATGAGATCTAAAGCTTCACCCCTAATACCATGATGACACAACTTTTGTAATAAAACAGAATGGTCCACACAGTCAAAAGCTTTACTCAGGTCCAGAAAAACACCACAAGCTATAGAGTCTTGTTCTAGTAAAGAATGAATTTCATCTATAAAATCAAACAATGCTGTTTCTGTATTTTTTCCTTCGAGAAAACCGTGTTGGAAATCGTTGAACAAATTATAGGCATTGAAGAAATTAATAATTCTAGTAGATATGATCACTTTTGGCCTATAATTACCCATATCGTTCTGTTCTCCCTTTTTATAAAGTGGTAATACTATTGCCATCTTCATTTAATCTGGAAATATTCCTGTCTCTAAACAAGTATTAAAAAGATGACAGAGTACGGTGGAAAGTGAATGAGCACACTTTTTCAATAATTTAAGTGGAAAACTATCAGTACCGCTACTTAGTTTGTTGGCACCTAGTTGTTGTGATATAGGGCAAAAACTCAATTTACTGTAGATATATGCATTGTATAATGAAATAAATGTTTTAGGGTTTTTAAAATCTTTGCTGTTCTTGACGAGAAATCCCATCATTTTAATTATTTCGTTCGCAATTTCATTTAAATGTGCTTTGCGATTAAGTTAGTCATCTATTATGAATCTCAAATCCCTTATTTCGCTATCTTCTTGGGTGGGTTTCTACTTAATTGCATATATTTAATTTATTTAATTTTCATTATTCGTGAAGCTTATGTAATGACATTTTTCCAAATTAGGGGAAAGTGCATTATTATCAAAAACACAATAATGCAGTTTCCCTTAATTTGGAAAAATCTCATCACATAAGCTTCACGAATAATAAAAATAAAATAATTACCTTTATGCAATCAAGCAGAAACCCACTGAGCAATTTTTTTAAGTTTGGGAAGAGAAAATGATTCGAAGGGGCTAAACCCGCCAAATAGGGTGCATGAGGTAGCAATCTTCAATTAGTTGATTTTCGCCATTGAGATAAATGAATTTTTGAGCTGGTGCATTGCCTTAATATAACAACACTTTTTTCTTAACCAACTACGGCCTTCTTTGCTTGATTGCTTTACTCAAACGTTGCAATCAATTCGCACAATACTTGCCGTTCATAGTTTCACCTTATTCAAGAAAATTAATCAATGAAAATTATTATCCCACGCTCATCTCGAGAAACCGATGCCAAAACCTTTCCTGCAGATGAAACGGTCTTCGCCTTCTCTGGAGCCGGTTCTCCCTTTTGGGAGAAACGAAACAACGCAAGAAATCTGCATTTTCACCGTGAAACTTCGCTAAATACTCAATTGAAGCATCTTCACGACACTGTTTTTGCTCGAGTGTGTGCTAACGCGGGACCCATCTTGCACACAGCTTTCCCATGTCCAAATTTTCAGATAATATACGATGAACAACGCAAAATGGAGTCAGCAGATTGATCATTGCCCAATTGTCTCAGAAGATGCAGAGAAAAATAAACAAGTTCTGGAATCATCTTTCTTTCACAAATTCGAAGAAACCACCATGAGGATTTCTGATTCAATTTCATGAATTTTGACTTCAAATTCCTCATTCCGTTTGTCCAATAATGGGAAGAATCATTACATCTGTGGTTACTGGAATGAAAACCGCTACAACACAATTGAATCAGTGAGACATTCCTCAGTCAAAACCCTTGGGCTCAATGGTTTGAAAAATATTGGCAACACCTGTTTCCTCAACAGTGCAATCCAATGTTTATCAAATACGAGATGGTTACTGGAATATTTGAAAAAGGATGAGTACATGGAAGATATCAATACTAATATTTCTAATACGGAGGGTGCTTTAATCAAAACTTTCGCAGAAGTTATTAAGGAATTGTGGTCAGAACATTAATCTGATAGAGCAGTGAACACAGTCTCCTTAAAAAGTCAGATTCAGAGTTTTGCTCCTCGATTCATGGATCATGCGCATCAAAACGCACATGAGTTCCTTCGTTATCTTTTAGAAGGCTTACATGATGACGTTAATAGAATTATTGCGAAACCTAAACTGACCTTAACGGATATTAACGAAAAATTCAGTGACAGCGAAAAAGCGCAAGAGTCATGGCTGATTTATTTGAGTACATATAACTATATATGTATAAGATTGTAGATAATTTCGTTGGTCAATTAAAATCCACGATGAAGTGCACACATTGTGGAGACTCATCTGTAACCTTCGATCCTTTCTGGGATTTGTCACTCCTCATACCACAAAGAACTGGCCAATTGAATTTATCACAGTGCTTGGATTTCTTCACAAGAGAGGAAACTTTGGATGGACATGAAAAACCGACGTGTTCAAGTTGCAAGGAAAGAAGAAAATGCACACAAAGTCTCTATCGATCCATAAGTTTCCCCGTATTTTCCCATTCATTTCAAAAGATTTTCTCAAACAGAAAAATTTAGAGGCAAGTTAAATGTTGCCATCGAATTTCCTTTAGATGGATTAGTAATGAACAATTATGCAGCAGAAAATGTGACTCCTTGTTATTATAATCTATATACACTTTCGAATCACAGTGGATCTACCTACAGCGGACATTATACAGCATTCTGCAGACATCACCATACTGGCACGTGGCACGAATACAATGATTCACACGTGTCACCAATTTCACCAAAATCGCTTGTGAGTGGAGATGCATACATCCTCTTTTATGAAAAGGAGGAAACAAGTTCACACCTTTGAGTATTTTGAAATGTTATTTTTGTACTGTTGTTTTTAATGTTATAATGAATTACTTATGTAAGATTTATGTTATATTATATTTTCACTAATATTAAAAAGAAACCTATATCCAATGTCCACGATGGGCCAAAATCGATGCTTTCAATAGGTATTGTTGTTTAAAAATGTCCATTCAAGTGATTTCGTCAAATAATTATTTATATTTTAAGCTCGAAGAAGCAAGAAGTTGTAAGGATGGCCTGCAGAGTCAAACATTTTGTAGATATTTTTAATAATTTTATTCATCTTCAACTCATGGGTACAAATTACAAATTACGAGTCGTTTATATTCCGAACTCTTAATTTAATAAGTCACCCATCAGACTTACAACGTAAAATACTGTTGTAGCTTATTAATTATCACAATAGGAACGAATCGCAACCCTTTCCACCTTCCCTATTTGCTATCCAGGGAATTAACAACCGAAGATATTGCCAGTACAGTATTGAATCCAGCAGAACATCAGAAGAGAGGTGTCAAGCTGTCTTTACCCTTTTGTTCTACTTAACCAACACGAGTTCTCAGTCACGATCGACTTGTCGGATGTCTTTGTGTTTGATTAATAGCTTTGTTAATATCAGTGGTTTCCCTTTCGAATCGATGAGAGAGATCAACTGCACTGCATATCTTCATCAACGAATTTTATCGGGCTTTGATCTAATTTGACGTTGGTGAATCAGCGGGATAGAAAAAATTCAGCAAAAAAATCTGGGAATTCATCAGGCCGATACGATTAATTTTATACAGTGTTGTGTGTATACATACCTACCTATTTAATTGTAAAGGGTCTTTCTATCATTAGATTTAAATAAATCAAAATGTGTTTGTGTGTGTGACATCGACATTTTTCATTCGTTTGAAGGCATATTGATACCGTTATGTGTGGAATATAACATCGTTCAAATATACGCCACGGATTCTCTAGATGGAGCGTTTTTCGAAACGTCGAATTTTACATTACTCTGGCGCATAAATCAGGCCAAATTTGACCGAAGGCCTAGGTTGTGTTGGCTTTGAGAACCGCTGTAGTTTGTGGCTTATTCGCACACAGCTGCGACTTGAGAAAACCCTACAAGAAAAAGTCTAATGGAGTCAAATCGCACGATCTTGGTGGCCAGTTCACATCACCTCCACGTGAGATGACCATACCCTCAAATTGCTCGTGCAGAATATTCGATGTGGCATTAGTTGTGTGGAACGTAGTGCCGTCCTGTTGAAACCACATATCGTTGGTATCCTGATCATCCAATTCAGGGCAACAGAAGTTGGTAATCATCTACCTATAGTGCTCGCCGTTGACAGTTATGACCTGGACAACATCGTTCTCTGAGGAATATGGACCGATAATAATAATAATAATATTTATTTTTCATTGGAAACAAATAACATGTATTGAAACCGTCAAAGTACACATAAAGCCATGACACAAAATTCACAATGTGAGCAACACCGTTGTTATTAGAACAACAATAATATATTAGAAATTAAATAAAATACAGCACAGGTTCACCTACAAATTATGAATCGTAAAATTCTTGCAAATTATAAAAATTTCTCAATCAAATAATTCTTCAACAAGTTACTGAATTTATTGAGGTTGAAAATAGTAAGACCTACCACTGCTGGACAGTGTTGTTTTATATTGTCTATTGTTCACATTATGAATACTTCCATTTGAAGGAAATTCATAAATACAAAAAAAAATTTTATTTCATCTTAATAAAATAAAAACAACAATAAAAATTAATTGGTGCTCCGAGCCGACTTCATTGATTCCAGTGGCGCATTTGCTTTTTCAGCAGCAGGAAAACCCGGAAAAACCTGCAGCACCACATCATCTGAAGATCTTGATCCAACAATGTCCTCTCTCTTATAAAACAAAATGTAGGGTGTCTCCAGAGGCTCCAATAAATTCAATGCATCACCAGAACACTTCGTGACACGACTATCATCAAACTTAAACCAGTCCGTTTCTTCTTCGACCAAGGCGTAACAATGACCAAATTCAACGCCAGAATCACAGTGAACAATGACTGCATGAATATTATAATAGTGGTCTGCTAGGTTGAAATGTTCATCTATTTCGAACCTTCCAAAGAGTTTCTTGCTTCCGTTAGAGGTTGAGTCTTGTTTGAAAATCATCAGTGTTATTATTAGATTGACTGGTGCCTCAGCTATACTTGTTTCCTTATAACAGTCAGTTACTTTGACGCATGTTTGACAATACAGTCGATCATCACCTGTCAAAAATTCTATTTTCAGATGATTTAACAATAAGCTTTACACGGACTGGTTATTAGTCATATTAGGAAAAGCTAGATGAAGTTCCAGAAATTCACATAAGTTTTCGGTACTTCTTGAACATTTACCTCAAAGTGAACAAGTGAGGATTTTTCCAGCAAAAGATTCACAAACACAAGACGAGATGGGCTGTGCGGAATCATTCAGTCCAGAGCGGTCAGGAGTATTGATTTTGCTATTGTTTTGCTCACGAAGAGTATTCAACAAGAACCCCAAGAATTCGGAACAATTCTCTGGTTGTCCTAACGAGTATCTAATGGACTTCAAAGACTCCACGAAATCGGTTGGAGGAAAATATGATACCTTCTTACGAAACTGCAGCTGCATGAACAGCTGTTTGAGTTTGAAGGAAATGTATTCTTGTTTTTAAAAACATAGATTAAGAGTTCAAAAATGTACATACACGATAGAGTTAAAATTCTAAATTTTCGAAATATATCGCTACAAGAAAATGTACTAGGAACTCCTTATACTATACGAATATTTATTTTCTGTACAATAAACACATTTGAAGCTAGTGTAGAGTTACACCACGTACATATGCCATATCGCAACCTGGACGCAACTTTTGGGCGTGACACAATGATATTAGTTGTTCTGCCAAAATGCTTCTGAGGTTTCTGAAAAGGTAATACAATGGATTCAATTTGTTTATCACGAGGGTGCAGTGTTTTTTCCAAATGAGACATGCATCCATGATTATCCCCAGAAATGCTGTATCATCTGAACTGTTGAGTGTTTGATCATTTATTTGAATTTGTACTTTTTCGCATTGTCTGACGGTTGTGGAATCTCACCAACTGAGTTTTTCAGCACTGAGGTACAATGAATTGTTTCCGCACCAATTCACAACTGACTTCAGAGTACTTTCACACTTCTCGAACAGAAAATGATCCACATTACTGGACACCACCAAGTTATCGATTTCATTCGTATAAAGAAGGAATAATATCGGACCTAGCACAGATCCTCTTGGTACACTCATCGCGCTCAGAATCAAAGGTAGTAGTGGGAGACTCACTATGACATTTCAAGCTAACAAACTGCTGTGTATTCTTCAGAAACGATGAAGTCCAGTCATAGGCAATACCTCGTATACCATACGAATAAAGCTTTGACATGAGTTGATATTGATTGACACAGTGGAAAGCCCTACTCAGGGCATTCTCCTGATTCCAGAAACATTGTAACTGTTTCGATAAATGAAATTATTGCAGTGTTTGTGGATTTTTTTTGTGCGGAAACCATGTTGTTTATCTGAGAATATTCGTTGTTTTTTAGGAATTTCAGTAACCTATCTAAATAGGAGTACCGGACTTATCGTAATTGGCCTATAGTTTTCCAGTTTTTCTGGGTCCTGCTTTTTAAAAATTGGGACAACTTTGCCGACTTTCAATATTTGCGGAAATGATTCAGTTAGAAATGAAAGGTTGGCAAGGAAGTTGAGTGGCATTATAATGAAGGGAAGAGATTTCATGATGAGAAATAACGGAACTTCATCTGGACCAGATGAGTGTTTGTTTTTGATTTTGCTGCTAAGCAAAAAAAGTGATTCCTCTGGTATAAAAGGCTCTAAGAAAATGAAATGTAGATTTGTATTTATGGGACGATTGTTTAGTTCATCATCTACCTTTATTTTGCTTATAATTTCTGAAGGAGAATCAATGGAAAATTCATTGAATACATTTGATAAATCACCTGAGTTATCTTGTAAAGTCCGTCTTTCATTATTTGAATATTTTTTGCGTCTCCCTTCCTATTTCGAAGTTCGGATATTACTTTATTTGCTGTTCTACTAGGATTAGGGGAATCTGTAGTTCGGTTCTGATGAAATGTATTTTTGAGTCTCCCAACAATATAACATGTTTCTTTTTGGCCTCTTTGTAAGCGCCTGTAAGGGTTTTAGGATATCTATTTCTCAAAACATGAATATTTTTCAAATTTCTACTAGATAACTTCATTTTATCGGTGACGCCACCAGCTCAAAATTCACACCAAACAGTAAACGCTGTTAAAAACTGTTGAACGTTCTTGAAACTCGTGCGGATTGGTATTGTACCAAATTCGATAATTTTGTGTGCTTATGTACCCATTCATTCAGAAATGAGCCTCATCGCTAAAGATGATTTTTCGCTGGAAATTGGGATCAGTTGTCATCTTCTTCAGAGCTCATTCAGCGAACACATGTCGTTGCATATGGTCATTTATCTTCAGTTCCAGGTACAGTTGTACAGGTGCAGGCTCAAGTCACGATGCCTGATTCGCCAAGTTATCGTCTACAAGAGGCCCAGTTTCAGTGAGTGACCCAAAATCGACTGCCTCGGATTCTCCTTCACATTGTCACAGGCAGCGTCATTGTTTTCGGCAGATCTTACGTTTCGTCGACGTAGAGTGTTGGTCGATCGTTTACTGAACCAATGGACGATCGGTAGGACGATTATGGCGACCGTAAAATGGACGAAGAGCGCGGTACGTTGCCCGAACAGAACACCCATTTTCCATCTGTATTGATTTGGCAGAACAGACTGAATAAATAACAGCTAATTTGACATATGTAGCTCTAACAAGATGGCTGTTTTCAATTAACAAAATCCCCGTTGGAAGACCCTAAAGATAGAAAATAAAAATATACGATCCTGAACAAGCAATGCTCATAAAAACCAGAACTGCAACAGCATTTTCATTATGCGTTTCATCAGCCAATATGGTGGATGAGAGAGAGTAATCTATTTCCTCACTCTAAAGCTGGCCTTCTTATATTGTAAGTTTTTGTATGATAATTTCTGTTTAAATTTTACCTGAAGGTACCTACAATGAAGTATCATTAATATAATATTGAATTTTTATGTTCTGGGGTAGGTAATAACATCAAACAAGAAAAAAATGAAAAAAAATATCTATAATATAGTCGACGCAACGGTTAAAAAATACTGATGAAATTGGTTTGCATTAATGGTAATAATATTGATGTTTTTCATAAGTTCATTAGAGTACTCATCTTTGTGTCACGTTCACTCTGTGTCTATTATTTTGAAAATTTTTTGCAAAAAAAATTATCCTATCAAATTTGTCTATTTCTAGTCATGTGTGTCGAAATAACCAATGAAACCATCATTACAATGATAACTACCCATGGATAGTTTTCACGGGTAGTTATCACTTATGTCATGACATTGCTAAGCAACCAACACAATAAAGTTGTTTGACATTTCAGTAATTCAATTTATTTCGAAAATGTCACTTCCTCGCTTTGGTGTTCAAAATGATGCGGCAATTGACAAAATCATTGAAGAAAATACACCAAAAAATACTGTCAATAGTAAAAAATACACTTGGAAAATATTTATGGAGTTTTGTGACGCCAGAAAATATGAATTGGATGGAAATCGTACTCTCGAAGAGCTTGCATTAATACTCAAGGATTGGGCGATTTATATGAGAAAAAAGGATAGCACAGAGTTTAAGGAGGCTACTGTTAAAACCGTATGGAATATAATAAGCAAATTATTACAAGAAAAGTATTACAAGGAGTATAATATCATGCTAGACCCCTTTAAAAGTGTTGCATTCAAACAAGCGCGGAATGCACGCGACGCAGCACGAAGAAATTTACAAACAGATGCCACTAAACGCAAAACAAGCTCAGTACCATTAACTTCAAATGAAATGAGTGAAATTATAAACTTTTGGGATGAAAATACCCCTATAGGACTCCTACGCAAATTTTATCACATAGCAGCGGTGGAATTGGCTTGGAGAGGTGGTGAAGGTGCTGCTTGCTTAGTTGATTATTTTCATATCGAAAAGGACAACAATGGATCTCCAACTAATAGGATAGAATATAATCCAATTTTCAGTAAAACCTGCCAAGGGATTCAAAGAACTGCGCCTCTAGCAAATGGTTAGTTCAAAATAGTGATAACAATGCTTGTCCTGTCAGATTTTTCATTAAATTATTATCAAAACGAGGCACAAATATCAAGACAAATAGACTATTTTTAAGGCCAAATCGTCACTGGAAGACAGGAAGCGATAACTGGTATGACAATATGCCTCTGGGTAGAAATATAATCAACAGATGGACGAAATCTTCTGCTGAAGCAATTGGCTTGGATACGAAACAGAGGAAAATAACCAATCTCTCTAATAGAGCAACTGCAGTCAGTCAACTAGCTAAGAGTGGAGTTCAAGAACAGCAATTGTTGAAAATTACTGGGCACAATAATGGAAATTCCATAAAACCTTATTTGAATATTGATCAGGAACATCATAACCAAATAATCAATAGTATGCGTGGAAACACCTATGCAGTAACCGAGGCAAATACAGCAAGATCAACGGAATATCATTATACGAATTGTTCTTTTAATAACTGTGTGTTCAATAAATAATTTTGTTCGAATTGCAAAAAATTTTCTCACCGAATATCCCTCGAACATTGATAAATAACTCATAATTTTATCACAACTTCCTCAAGCACGTTATTTTAGGTAACATCCCTCCGCCTTCGGCGTCGGGATGTTACCAAATAACGTGCTTTCGAAAACTGTGATAAAATTATTTCGTTAGTTATCAATGTCCTTGGGATATTATAGCTGAAAATAATCTCTAACTTCATGTGAAAGCTATTTACCGGGTTTTTTGGGCGTAGTCTGCACGTTTTCATGTCTTAAGATTTGTCTACTACTGCGATAGACATCATCAAAGGCAGTAACTACGAAAATACTCAATTAACTAGTTCAGTGATTCGATAATTTTTCTGAAATAAGGTTGGTTGGTAACAGAATAAATGTTTTCTTGAAAAAACAATTGTTTTCTTGCCGACGTTTCGAATTTATTTAAATTCTTTGTCAGACCTCTGTAACAATGAATTTTCATAAACATACTTTCAATTTCACAAGAAATAATGAGTTCTCAATTAATACTGTTTGATACTGTTTGACCTTTAAGGACAGGTAGCCAGATTTCATTAATGTTTATTGTCTCTTCTTTTCTATTGAAATTATCTCTGTGTTTTTGAATATCTATTGCCTGGAAGTTCACATTCATTGACCAATCTATGACTTCGTTATTATTGCCCAACCTTTAGCAATTGAAAGCAACTTAATGAATTTTTAAATTAGACGAGGTACTAACCAACTGCATATCCGTAATTCGAATTAAATTGGCATAGAAAGCTAATTTTAATTCATTAGATTATTATTCGAAAAACTCCAAGGACGTATTTTGAAGCAAATAACTCTCACTCTTGAATCAAGTCCTTCATCCAGTCGATAAGTCAACTGACTTTCTCTAAAGGGGTGCGAATAATCCCTGTAAAGTGGAGTTTAAATCACCGCAACCGCTCTTTTAAAATGTTTGATAGGTTAATCTGTCATACGACGGCACGATTAATAAACTTTAGTCAGAAGCAACAAACCGTGCTAATGGTTTAATTGACTAGACACTGATTAGCTGAAGTATTTGAAATGAGCGAGTTATTACAGTGAGATCTTTTACACCGTGTCCCAAAAAGTTATTTTGGAATGGAGGTCGAGAGGTTATAGGAGAATGAATAAAGAAAAATTCTCTTTCGCGGTGTGAAACTGTTTCAAAGTAAAATAATTATGATAATGTTCATTTCCAAAGAAAAAAGGTACAATTATATCAATAATAAGTTGCTAGAGTAGATTTACATATAGTCAGTTAAATAACATCATTCAATACTTTACAAAAATTACATTTTGAAATAAACGAATGAACCACTAAGACTTAGAACCCAGCGCGTGGTTATAGTACGTTTTATTTTTTTAAACAATTTAGTGTAATTGTTTGAAAATAATATCTTCACTTGAACAAATCAACAGAACTATAATAATGATATTCTGTACTGCTTAAACAAAATACTAGAATGATAATAACATACAGTGGATAATTTGTTAAAAGTTCTGCACCAATGTACATGTGCACTATTTTTTGTGATAATATCAGTAGTGTAAAGTTTTCCTATCGTTTAATGAATATTACCACAGAGAATTTTATTTGGGTCCATTAATTTTTTTTCCTCTCTATTTCGTGAAGGTATTGCTTTGTTTTTTTTTCAATAAAACAATTGGTGTTGAGTCTTTGATATTCCTAGGGATATGGTAAAATATTCTCGTGCTCAGATGAGTATATCCTTCCTGACCAATAGTTTTGGATGAGTATTCAGTGCGCATCATGTTTCCTTTTTTTGCCCTGATATTATAATTGTGGTCAATATTTCTGAATCGACTTTTGTTTTTGTATATGCTGTCGCCCCATATGAACGATAACTCTCAGAAGTTAAGAAACTTGTGCAAGCTAAGAACTAACGGGGTCTTACCTTTTAACGTGTGATTCCTAACATGGTAGAAAGTAGATTTCTACCATATCTCGATTGAGATATGGAGCTACAAAAACACATGATATTAAAATGGACAGAACTATTGAAACAACCTGGGAGAACGTTAGGAGCAGGTTCATAAAATACTTCTAAAGTTTATTAGAAGTTTGCAAATTTTCTTTTACACACTGTTTAGTCGACTTATGTTCATTTGAAGTTTTGTAGCCCGAATTCGCAACATTATGAAAGTTTAAATACGAAAAAAAAGCGAAGAGCAGTTATTTTTATTCATATTTTTCTACCTACATCAATTTTTTCACACATTGTTTCAGATTTCGTACCTGCACAGCGTCGATGACAAAATTACGTACAATTTAAAAAAAAACGACAAACAAATTTTCACACAGCTCTCATGAAAGTAATCTTACGAGATACAACAACTAACACTAATTTTCAATACATATTCATTACCTTTTTGTTTATTTTTTAAAGCAGGCGGGCTGAGCACAGAGCCCGCCTGTCACCGTATAATTTGCCTTTTTATTAAATTACTTCAGGGTTGGTGGTGCGGTGTTAGGTCACAGTAATGGAGATTAGGGGCGCAAGAAGAATCGCAGCTTCCGCACTTCATCTGCATGAGATGTTCTGACGAGGATGCCAAGTCTCACTTCTAGAAATGTACAATGAATTTTAGCGATAATATGAGAACAATATGTGAATAATATATAAATAGTTATTCGCGTATCAAGTCCGGAAAATAAATAGAAGGTGAAGTTTCCGTTTCCATCTGATAATTTTTGTTGTTTTTTGTTGAAATGTTTCCTTGCTTTTATATTTATTGAAGAAGCAGAAAATATTGTTGGTCGAATCTAATATTTGTGTCAACAATGATGCTCCTGGTATAAATCAAATATATTTGACAACACCCTACACGAAATACCCATTGAACACCTTTATGTTGTCTAGTCCTACGTTATAGGAATTCCAAATGATACATATTATTTTTTATTTCATTATTTATTATTTTGTAAACTCAAAATATGTCATTTTGGTTCCTAGTCCACTCTGTACCCAGTGTACCCAACAAGGTAGATAAGTCTAACTTGAGTGAGTCTATTTGACCTCCAGTGCAACCCTCGAGGATTTATTGAGGCTCACACCTATTCAAACTCAGCCAAATAAATTCGGCTTGTCAACGAAGCTCATCACTTACTACATGAATGAAATTTGAAGTCAGCTGGCAAAAGTTAGACTCTGACAGAGTTTGTACTACCACCTGAAATTTTCTCCTGGGTTGACAGACGATGATACATTTTTCTCACTTCAGTGGGGAACTGATCGAAGGTCAGTCTGAGTATCTTCATCAGCTGACTTGGGCAATAGGTCATCTGGGAGCATTTTGTCTGCAGGGAACTAACTGCACCAGCTAGAAGATGCTCTTTTGGTTATATCACGTAAACTGAAGCTACTCAGCTCGGATTGTGAAGCTTTGGAATGGGACCTTGGACTATATCCTGGAATATCCTCTATAGCAGACATGATGAAAAGAGATGTCATCTGTTGATGTTGAGATTGTCGGATGTTCTTACCTCAATGACCTCAGCAATATTTCCATATGGGGCACACCTGACAATACATTGTTTGATCGTAAGCATTTGCTGATCTACGCAGTGGAAGTATGTTTCCTCTTGCGATGCAGATTCTGCTGTTCAATAATTGAGTACGAGATGTCTTGTTCGTGAGGAGGTGATCTGTTCAATTTCTGGCTCCACACCTCTAAGACTAATTAACAGGATCAGAAACTGTAAAACAGAAAAGTTCTTGTTCTTCATCTAATTTTACAGGAAGGACAGCTGGTGTCTCTTTATCAACCAACAACGCCTCTATAGATTGAGGAGATCCTTTGGTTACTTTAGGGTTCATAAATGTTTCTTTGAGTATCTAGGAAGAGGAGGTCAATCAATGCAGGGCCTCACATTATCGTGACAAGGTTTTTACGACAAGAAGTCGTTTGGTATATCAATAGGTTTCGTTAATGACACTGATTGATTCACAGTCATACATCGTTTCGGCAACTATTCAGATCCCTCAGGATAAAACCATTATTGGGATGCTAATCGCTTGAAGAAGTGATACTACAGGTCCTTCAGCATAAACTCGATAGCTAAGTTTGCTTTGCTTGCTTGTTTGCTCCTTATTTTAACTCGAACTAAAAACAGCAAGCGGTTGTTTAAGCAGTAAAAAAGTAAACAAAGACAGACCCCGCCTCACTATGTCTGTACCATTAAAAGAACCGGTCATAACTTAAGCACATATCACTCTATATGAAGGATTATTATTTTAAAAATAAATAAATCCAAAAAATTCAACCTGTTTGTCACGAATGAGACTCTATCTTACTATGGACGATTTGTGTGAATTGTATACAAACTTTTTCACTTTTTTCTCAAAATTATGATGATATTTCGTCGCTATCAGTGAAAATGAATTCAAATCAGATACTCATTTGAAAATTGTAACAAAATATCAAGTTCAAAATGATTCCACAATATGTGGAATGATGATGAATAGCTCAAAATTGAAAGAAACTCTCAAAGTTTCATCATTTTTCAAGTAATTATATGAGAAATAAGTAATTTTACTCTAGATTTTCAAAATGTGATATAATTTTTTGCTATCAGTGAAATCAGGTCCAAATCAGTAATTTATTCTACAATAATTTGAAATTATTCGAGATTAATAGCCCAAAATCGAAAAAAAATCTTCGAAATTTCATAAGTAATTGTGTGCAGTATGTAAGAAATACGTGATTATACCATAGATTTCAAAAATATAATGTTTTTGTATTTGTTGTAAACGTTTCAAAGTGCTAATAGTCCAGTCATCTTAGTAAGTTCACCTCCGAAATATACATACCTAGCTCGTATAAACTCGTATTTTGACATAATTAAATTTTCTGATGTAGTTAATATCAATAATGTTTCAAATAAATAAAAAACTGAAAAGAAGAAAATTTTTAATCAAAGTTTTTATTGAAAACTATTCCAGGATTTAACATAAAAAAAATTATAGAAATTATAAGAACAACAACTCATAATTTTGATTATCTTCTTCTTCATCGTAGTCTTCCAACCGCTGTAGTATTTCAAATTTCTCTTCATTATCGTCTCCATCTACATTTGTCTCCAGGTCTTCCACGATTTTGGGGTCAGTTGTTCTACCCATAGGAAACAAGATATTTGCAAAAAAGGAGCAAAAAATCGGTTTTTGGTTACCTTTGACCTTTGATTTCAATAGTTGCGTACACCTTACCATGGACAGGTTGACTTCCCTTGTTCATCTTTCACTATCTGATCCACTGTGCATGCTGTTTTTGGCGAGTGCATTGGCTTAGGATGTGGGGGTTGACCAAACCGGCCATCAGATGCCTGCTACCACATAGCCCCGCTGGATACGGGAATGACAGAATCCATTGTGGTTCTGTTGTTACCTAACTGAATGACATCCCAACGATGGCCTAATCCTAAGGTGTGTGACACCTTAATCCTGAGGATGAATGACACTGAGCCTATCAGCTGTCTCTATGGAACCTTCGAGATACAGGGCGCCCTTTCGTCGTAGCATCGCCTTGTCACGGTGATGCGGGGCTCTGCCGTGATTGGCCTTCTTTCCCTAGCTACTTGTGAGACTTTTATGGACAGAATAAACTTAAAAATTCTTTCTGATGCTGAGTCTATAGTATATATACCTTCTGAACTGAAAGACCACTCACCATACAAACGAATCGGCTTCGTTAAGAAGTTGGGTTTATTTGGTCGAGTGTGAATAGGTTGAGTCACAATAAACCCTTGCGGATTGCGATGGAGGGTCGAATAGACCAACTTACTTTGTACCTAACCTAACACAATACTATATTAAGGTTTTGAAACAAGTTTTAGGATGTCAGAAAACTTATACGAGTTCATAGCTGGGTATATCTCAAATTTCGAGATACTTACTTAATTTTGAGCAATATGACTGGACCATGATTATTCCAATCCGACCCAATCCAAAGCAAGCATAATCCCTATTAACGAAGAAAAATATGGCAACTATGCCCCGGATAACGTCTACAGAGACTTCGCGTTGGGGTTCTCACCGATCCATCACTCGGCCCGTCACTACCCATTAGCACGCTCGCATACTCTAAGATCCATTCCATACCACGCGTTACATTTTTACTTCACACATGACATTGTATCGAATAACGTTGTTAGTGAATTTTTACTTAGCACAACGACTAGAAGGCGGGAAGCGAATTCAGTGGGGTAATACCTACTTTCATCCTAAATGGCAAAAGCTTCCACTTCTCAAAATCGTGAAAAAACATGTATGCAAATCATGCACGTAAAAGTTTTGCTCTTCTTAGTATCGCTTACAGGAGTTTCTCTTGTTTGCTCTGGAACCTGGTCTCCGAACTAATATCCAAGCTGGTCTAATCTGCTTCTGCAACTATTTACGAACTGCAATGAAATATACAATACCGATTATGACATCGAAAACGAATGCAAGGTAGAACTACCAGGGGAAAAACTCTTTTCAAAAATCCACACCGGGTCAAATTTGTTTATTAGGGTGCAGGTTCTGGGGGAGGGGCAATTTGAGATGAATAGCAATAGATAGTACACGACGAACTAGAGAATTGTTCCATGATGAAGACGAATCCAGAACGCTTTTTTCTCTCAAAACTAATATCTCCTAAAAATATTTCCGTTTTCAATCTGCAGGGTCTTGCAACAGGGACTGTCAATCTTTGATAATTGATAACGGCCATCTTGTTGAAGCTATATCTGTCAAGTTAATTGTCATTTAGCGGTGAATTGGCGCAGTCGTAGCACGCCCGACTCACGACCGAAAGATCGTGAGTTCGATCTGAACCTTTACCGGCGTCAAGCCACATATTCTTGAAAATTGCTTCAAAATGGGAGCCGAAACATCGAACACAAAACTCCAGACGCAGTTCAACCTGAACTCAAGGACAACAAATATATATATATATATATTTATATATATATATATATATATATATATATATATATATATATATATATATATATATATATTAAATCTGAAGTTTTCACGGATAGGAATATGCTGAACTGGTTTTTCCGGGTATTTGATACGGGAAGATGAGGTCAACTAAGAAGAAGAAGAACTCAGGTAAAGCTCAACAACATTTAAGTAGTAGGTAGTAGAGAGTTTATGGACACTCTATCTCTGAACACGTAACGAATACCATTTTACCAGTATAGTAAGAAGTGAGTTGAGCAGGGACAACAAACTTCTGAACACGTAACATCGCACCTAGATAATGACAAATGAGATTTTGTCGAAACGTCGGTGAAATTAGAAATAATATCACATACACGAATCAAATACCCGGAAAAACCAGTTCAGCATATTCCTATCCGTGAAAACTTCAGATTTAATATTCGATACCTTAACGGGAAGATGAGGTCAACTAAGAAGAAGAAGAACTCAGGTAAAACTCAACAACATTTAAGTAGTAGGTAATAGAGAGTTTATGTACACTCTATCTCTGAACACGTAACGAATACCATTTTACCAGTATAGTAAGAAGTGAGTTGAGCAGGGTCAACAAACTTCTGAACACGTAACAGCACACCTAGATAATGACAAATGAGATTTTGACGAAACGTCGGTGAAATTAGAGATAATTCGTCAAAGGGTCCTTTTATTTACGTAGAGATCTAGTACTAGGCGTCATCCATTAGGGCATCTCGACACCGACGACAATTTTTTTAAATAGTAACCCAGTATTTTTAATTGGTTTTTGAATTCTGCATATTGAATTCTGAATCCAGCCATATAGTACACTTGTAGTTTTCCTTGAAAACTGATGAAAAAAGGCAATTTTATTGTGTATTATAAAGAGGGCCATAAATAAGTCAAATCTGTCAGAAGACCTGTCAGATTTGATGAAAGTGTATTCAGTTTTGTGTTACATTTTCGTAAAATTGAAAAATGGTTCAATTCTCAAATGCAGAAGAGTTGGATATGATATGTATTCATGGCGAAGCAAGAATGTATTCAAAAGAAGCTGTGCGAATATACGCTGATCGGTATCTTGACAAAAAATTACCGTCAGACAAAACATTCGCTCGCTTAGCTAAATATTTGGCATGAAATGGATGTTTTAATGAACGGAAGCGAAAAAAACCAAAAACGGTACTGATGAGAATCACAGTGTTGCAGTGCTAGGTCAAATTATGTTGGAACCATATAGTTCCACCAGACAAGTAGCAATGAATTATAACATTTCGAAATCGTCAATACAAGGTATTTTGTCAAAAAAATTCCATCCATACAAAATACATTTGGTTCAAGGACTACATCCGGGTAATAATCTTCATGTTTCATTTTCAATAACCAAAATATATTCCTATATTCAGGAGATGCTGATAGAAGATTGAACTTCATTGCATAGTTGTCCACCCGCATTCATGATGATAATCAGTTTTTGAAAAAATATTATGGAGTGATGAAAGCCGTTTCCATAACAACGGTATTGAGGTTGAGTGGAAGAACAACTCAGTAGCACTTGTGCTAACTAAGTTGAACTTCGCCTTTTGTTATGTCAGCAACTAGCTCTCTAATTTATTTAAATATTTATATGTAACTACAGCTGGGTAACAATAAAGACGATTATTATTATTATTTTTTTTTTTTTTTTCACCGTAGTGTGCGCTGGTCAGGCCCTATCCCCCGAAGCCCCGATACATTCGGGAGGGCGCGCCAGCATAATCAACCAATGACCACTCCCCACACCGTGGGGTAAGTGATCATTGGGTCCGAGAATCATGTGCCCTGAGCAAACGCAGTGAGCCAAGAATGACAGCCTTCTGCATCTGTGCGGCTAAGATTTCTGCCTTAGTGCGGCAAGCCGGTATGATTTTGATATTCGAGAGTAGAGAAGACATCATTCCACCAAGGACTCCAATAATCAGAACGACCATCTTGACAGAGTGATCTGGATAGAGTCTGCGGAGTTCGAAGAGAAAATCTCGATATTTTATCCGTTTTTCCTCCTCTTTTCTGACGATATTCGTCTCGCCAGGAGCTGAAAACTCCACGACAAATATCGTTTTGGTCTGGTGGTCGAGAAGGACTACATCAGGCTTATTAGCTTGTATGAGCCTGAGGGTGGGGAACGAATAGTTCCAATAAATTCGGCACTTCTCGTTCCCCACAACGGATTCAATATCCCCCGGAGCGTAGGGCAACACCGGTGTCTCGTCAATACCGTAAGAGTGCCGTAGATGGTAATATAGCACTCTCAGGGCCGCGTTATGTCGATGGATATAGGCCGAGACCGCATATGCTGCATATTATTATTATTATTATTATTATTATTATTATTATTATTATTATTATTATTATTATAAACAAACATAATTGTCACTATTGGTCTGACGTGAACCCTCGTTGGGTGCAAGAAAAGAGATTTCAGTCTATGTGGGGTTAATGTTTGGTGCGGAATCATTGATAGTTATTTGATAGGACCTCTCAATGGGGAGAGGTACATGGTTTTTCTACAACATGTGTTGCTGAATCTCTTGGAAAATTTACCAATACAAACTCGACTGAATATGTGGTTTCAATAAGATGGGGCACCTCCACATAATAATTGAATAGTTACCCAATATTTGGATGATACTTTTAATGAGAAATGGATTGGAAATAATGGTCTACTACCATGGCCAGCTCGAAGTCCAGATATTACTCCACTAGATTTATTTTTGTGGGAATATATCAAAGACGAGAGATGCTTTTAGCTGTCACGAATCGGGAATTACTAAAAATATGCAATATGTGTATTCTACGTGAAGGGAGGCAGTTCGAACTCACTGAAATGATTCTTGTTATAACTATTTGATTTCGTTATCATCATGTTAGTCGAGTTATGGTAATATATTTTTTGGTAATTTGAAACATTTATTTTGTACAGAAATACGCAACTGAATAAAATTGAACATACAATGAAATCATAACTGATGGATTCATTGTATTAAACTCGTATTATTGCATTCATTTTAACTTATTCATGGCCCTCTTCATAATATGCAATAAAATTGCCTTTTTTCATCAGTATTCAAGGAAAACTACAAGTGTGCTATATGGCTGAATTCATAATTTAATGCAGAATTCGAAAACGAATCGGAAAATCTAGGTTACCATTTAAAAAAATTGGCGTCGGTGTCACGACGCCCTTTGATATCAAAATCATCTGCCTTCACGAAATATGGATGTTCTCTCTCATTTTTCAGATATTTGTCATCGGAGTTTTATATGGGACACCCTGTACAAAACATTACTACATTAATAATTTGAACTTGAAAAAAGGTGGAACAAAGTATAGTAATTATTTTTCCTAAAAAATAATGCCCCACCATCCGGGCCCAGAAAACGCTATTTTGTATTTTTCTACCCCTATCAACTACCCCTGGTGTATCAATAATTTTTTTTTCTCACAATAATCATCATTCTCGACAAATGTACACCGTATTTATTCAAAGAGTGGAATCCGGAATTAACGGATACCTGGGCAACAATAAACAATCACCTCTACCTCCACAAAACACACACAAATCAACTGAATTCAATTTCATCAAAAGCCATACGAGATACATTCTTTACTGCTGTCAGCTCGCATATCAAAATTCCTTCCGACGAAGTGACGAATAAAGAAATGTAAAACGTTATCTTTTCAAATGCCATTTTCATACACGAAAAGATGAGAGTGAAAAGGACGAAGTGACAGCAAATTCCAGTTGGTGGTTGTCTAGTAGTTTTCAGTTAGAAAGATGTTTGTGTCAACTCGGCTGATTCTCAAGGGATGTCAGACCTCACGTTGGGACCTGAATTCACTTTAGCAGTGCTACTTTGACTTACAGGGTTTATTGAGTGAAATTCTTTGAGATCTACAGAGAGGACCCAGTATTGTTTTTGACATATAATCGTCATTGGGTACATCAGTTTTGTTTTTGTTAGAAAATCGTTGATAGTTAAAACATTTGCATTGGAATTTGCATGTAGCAGAATATTTAATTTGAAAATGTCCAAGAAAATTGAATGAAGCATTCATAGTGAATACATTTTTCAAAATTTTCATTCCATTGTCCGATATAATATAAATTGATTTGAAATCCCTGAAAGGATCTGTAAAAAATTAAAAAAGATTTTCTGAGAAATAACAATTGAATTAAACAAAGAAAAAGTTAAATTACTATGAAATGAAATAAAAGCAACAACCAAAAAAAGAACTGTTAACACGAGATGAAAATTTTGTCGACTTACTTAATACCACATAATACTACATAATAAAGGACCAAAACTACAAAATTGTATAATTTTTTTAAAATCATTTCTATTCGGCTATTTGAAATGAATGAAATTATATATTTGTCTATTCTCTTCAAGAGAGTAGTTTATTCAATCAATGATTCATTGAAAAATTTTTGGACTCTATAATGACTACATCAAGGACTACGAAAATTCCTTAGAAAAGTTTTCCTCAAAAATTGAATTGGCAATGACAGAATGTTATGATGTGGGGTTTTGAGAGATTCAATATTTTTTTTAAATCATTAGCATCCGTTAGGTTAGGTGCATAATTTTAATTTCTGCAGAAAGGTAAAAACTGGATTTTTTAAAAAAGGGGGCCTAGAAATCACGGTAAAATTTGTACTGAAATTTAACCAGGACAAAGAAATCAGACGAATAGATCTGGAATAAGAGATGAAGGAGATCGCATTCGAATTATTTGTATTAGAAAAGTAATTGTTATTTTATACTGAATATATAAAAAAATGTTTCTGGAGGATAAAATAGATTATTCCTATGCAACTAATATTTATTTCACTTAAATAGTCGCATACATGTCACTATTCATTTAACAATATTTCAAATTATTACGTTTCCTGGTGCACTAATTTTCAAATTTGAATTGCAATAATTCCGAAAATTTTTTGCCAAAAAAATTATCCTATCAAATTTGTCTATTTCTAGTCATGTGTGTCGAAATAACCAATGAAACTATCATTACACTGATAACTACCCATGGATAGTTTTCACGGGTAGTTATCACTTATGTCATGATATTGCTAAGCAACCAACACAATAAAGTTGTTTGACATTTCAGTAATTCAATTTATTTCGAAAATGTCACTTCCTCGCTTTGGTGTTCAAAATGATGCGGCAATTGACAAAATCATTGAAGAAAATACACCAAAAAATACTGTGAATAGTAAAAAATACACTTGGAAAATATTTATGGAGTTTTGTGACGCCAGAAAATATGAATTGGATGGAAATCGTACTCTCGAAGAGCTTGCATTAATACTCAAGGATTGGGCGATTAATATGAGAAAAAAGGTTTAAGGAGGCTACTGTTAAAACCGTATGGAATATAACAAGCAAATTATTACAAGAAAAGTATTACAAGGAGTATAATATCATGCTAGACCCCTTTAAAAGTGTTGCATTCAAACAAGCGCGGAATGCACGCGACGCAGCACGAAGAAATTTACAAACAGATCCTACTAAACGCAAAACAAGCTGAGTACCATTAACTTCAAATGAAATGAGTAAAATTATAAACTTTTGGGATGAAAATACCCCTATAGGACTCCTACGCAAATTTTATCACATAGCAGCGGTGGAATTGGCTTGGAGAGGTGGTGAAGGTGCTGCTTGCTTAGTTGATTATTATCATATCGAAAAGGACAACAATGGATCTCCAACTAATAGGATAGAATATAATCCAATTTTCAGTAAAACCTGCCAAGGGGGTTCAAAGAACTGCGCCTCTAGCAAATGGTTAGTTCAAAATAGTGATAACAATGCTTGTCCTGTCAGATTATTCATTAAATTATTATCAAAACGAGGCACAAATATCAAGACAAATAGACTATTGTTAAGGCCAAATCGTCACTGGAAGACAGGAAGCGATAACTGGTATGACAATATGCCTCTGTGTAGAAATATAATCAACGGATGGACGAAATCTTCTGCTGAAGCAATTGGCTTGGATACGAAACAGGAAAATAACCAATCACTCTAATAGAGCAACTGCAGGCAGTCAACTAGCTAAGAGTGGAGTTCAAGAACAGCAATTGTTGAAAATTACTGGGCACAATAATGGAAATTCCATAAAACCTTATTTGAATATTGATCAAGAACATCATAACCAAATAATCAATAGTATGCGTGGAAACACCTATGCAGTAACCGAGGCAAATACAGCAAGATCAACGGAATATCATTATACGAATTGTTCTTTTAATAACTGTGTGTTCAATAAATAATTTTGTTCGAATCGCAAAAAATTTTCTCGCCGAATATCCCTCGAACATTGATAAATAACTCATAATTTTATCACAACTTCCTCAAGCACGTTATTTTAGGTAACATCCCTCCGCCTTCGGCGTCGGGATGTTACCAAATAACGTGCTTTCGAAAACTGTGATAAAATTATTTCGTTAGTTATCAATGTCCTTGGGATATTATAGCTGAAAATAGACCTAAATTAGGAAATATTTCAAATAAATGTTTCTTCATGAAATGAAGATATTATTCTTAACATCTATTGTATGTTTTTCGATATTATTTATGAATTCGTTTCAGATTTTCTATCCACCTGTACAGCGTTGCAAGTGTTCAAACGAATATTCTTCCAAAAAGTGAAAATATAGGGCTATTTTCATTTCAAATGCAACGTACTCTTATTAAATTTATTGAAAAAATGGTACGTTCGTATCAAAGTATTGACTGGGTTTGTTGACCATAGTCTCTAGGTATTTATGCCAAACGTTTCGTCCACGACTGCGAATAAGACAACAGACGAAATGTTTCAGTTATCTCACTAGTAGATACTGAAGAATTGATTCGGTTTTCCAATTTCATTCCATTGGAGGTAGTTGTAGCTCCGTTTCTATTGAAATAAATAAATGACCTAATACGTGAGTAATTGGGTGCAGGTAGCCAGACGTTATTGCTGTTAATTCCCTCGTGCTTATGGTTGAAATTGTTTCTGTGCTTTAGGATGTTGATCGCATTTGTAGATTAGGCCTCTGGATTCGAAACTTGCAAACTACAGGCAGAGAACCTTGAAAATAGCTATGACATGGTTATCTACGACTATGAAAATTTATACTCCATAGTACGTTTGTGTCATAATTTTAGGAATGTCTTTTTTTCCAACTACAAAGTGTGGTATATCCAACTAGATATTATTTAAATCATTCTCGAATTTCTGGCCTTCGAATTTCGATGAGATCAAATTTTTTATTCCAACAGAAATCAAAACAAATCTGAAGACTGTATCGAGAAGAGATATATTCGTATTGGAAAATAAATATTTTGAGGTGAAACTTAGAATCATTTTTACACGCTTTATATTAGCTTCACCTGTATGTATGTATGTATGTATGTATGTTTGTTTGTTTGTAATTCTCAAGCTCGGGATCTGTATTTCACAGATTTATCAACATCATTGCTTGATCTATTCGCGGGCAGATGGCGTTGTACGTAACCTCTTCGATATATCGACATTATTACTTGATCTATTCGCGGGCAGATGGCGCTGTTTATAACCTCCTTGATATAATTCGAACTCATATGTATTTCTTCATTTGAAAAAAGGCTTTTTTTTATTATCACGCGCGACTGCTGCCTTATTTGTAACCCTCCTTTGCGCGCTTGCTGCCTTGGGCCTTGGTAGCTGATTTTTAGGCTCCTTGTAAATGCATGTCAGAGAACAATTTCTTTCCCGGCTAATACCACACTGAACATTGAACAACGTAGCTATTGTGTAGCTACGTTGGAAGAGGTGAATGTTTAGAGATTTCATTTCAAAACATTTATTTTCTCTTGAAAATGTATCGCTTCTCGATACAGTATTTTGATTTCTGTCGTAGAACAGATACCTGGGATTTTTCTTCCCCGTTTGGAGCTTCGTTCACAAGATGGAGCTATCACTAGTTAAGAATATTTTCCTGGGAAATACATCGTCCTGTTCAAAGTGGGTGTCGCTAATTGATCATTCTGAGCAGATTTTGTAGCTATTCTACCATAAAAATCAGAATGTATGCATCGATATGTGGCAATGGAGGAAGTTTGATCTTCCTCTTGAAGATGATCACTTGGTGATTGGAACACGTGTCGAGGTGTTGAAAATTAAGGTTTGGTGTTGGGATTAAAACTCCAATAACATTTATTACTACACCAAAGGTTCCAAACAGTGCATCACATGGGCTTTGAATTGCTTCCGCATCCACCGTATTCTCCAGATCTGGTCCCCAGCGCCTTTTTTTTGTTCTGAGACTTCAGAAGAATGCTCGCTGGGAAAAATTCAGCGCTGATCAAGAGGTGATCGTCAAAACTGAGGCCTACTTTGAGACTAAAGGTAAATCGTACTATAAAATGGGTTCGAAAAATTGTATGGCCGCTATAATCATTGTATCGCTCTCGATAATGAAATCAAATGCCATCAAAGATTTTTTTTTCTATGTTAGCCTACGAACCTTTTATTGCAACTATGGCAAAATTGCATGAATTGGGCTTTGAATTGCTTCCGCCTCCACCGTATTCTCCAGATCTGGGCCCCAGTGACTTTTTCTTGTTCTGGGACTTCAAGAGAATGCTGGCTGGAAAAAAATCAGCATTGACTGAAAGGTGATCGTCGAAACTGAGGCTTACTTTCACCTATAAAATGGGTTCGAAAAATTGTATGGCCGCTATAATCATTGTATCGCTCTCGAAAGCAAATAGATCTAATAATTAAATCAAATTTCATCAGTAGTGGTGGAATTAAGTGGTTAGGCTCATTCGATCTGGAATTTTGTCTAGATCATTGTAAAAAAATGTAAATTAGTTCATAAACAATTGTAAAAGTTATAAATAATTAAAGACCCTAAAAAGCAGTGTTCGGTTTTGTTGTTTATAGTTCGTGAACTATAAATATTTTTGTTTGAAGAAAAGATCGTTGAAGAGGAGGAAATTTCCTTAAAAAAAGTTCTGACTTCCGAAACGGTATCTCCATTGTGAATTTCACTAGTTCGGACTTCCATTGTCTACTATATAAAATGATTCGAAATCCCTGAAACAACTAAAAAAAAAATAAGTGAAAATATGAATAAATAAAATGAAGAAATGAAAAAAGAAAATAGAAATAAAAAGTGGAGAGATTCCAAGTCACGTTAGTTCACGACGTTTCGATTGTTAGTATCTACAATCGTCTTCGGGTGATGACTGGACTGATTTCCCCGAGAGATGACTATTTATAGGTCGTTCGACTACTTTCACTTATCCCCGCTTTCCATTTTCCGCGTCACTGGTTCCGTGGGAGATGACCGTTTTGGCGGGAGTTGGTCATTTTTCGCTTGATGATGGGTTTCCATATGTTGCGTATTTCTACGCTGGCTTGGCTGAATACGTTGTTGGACAACATGTATGCGGCTTCCTTGAATTTTCTCCTAAATTCTCTGTGCAAGATCTCAGCTTGGGACCACTCGATGTTGTGTTGATGGGTCCAAACATGGTCTGCTATTCCTGATTTGCTGGTTTCCCCTCGCTGTGTGTGTTTCTTGTGCTCGGCAATGCGAACATTCAATGGCCTCTTAGTTTTACAGGGTATTCCGTAAATGCAATTCTTGGAATCGCAGTCCGCGTTTGGTTGCCTGGTTTTCCTGAGGCTGCTACGGATAGTGTTACCGGATCTGAAGCAGGTTCTGATGTTGTACTTGGAACCAATTCTTCTTATCCTCTCCGATAATCCTCTGATGTAGGGAAGTGCAAGCACTGTTTGTGACGGCTTCTCTTCCTTGCGAGGCTCCTGCTGTCTTCTAGCCAAATTCCTTTCTACCATCGCTTTGGAGTAGCCATTCCGTTGCAGATCATTTTTGATGATGTCTAGTTCCTTCTCGAGACCTTCCTTCGTATTACAAAGCCCAAAAGCACGGTCTAATAGAGTCTTGATGATTCCTCTTTCAGTCGATTGATGGTGGTTGGATTCGTGGTTCAGATACTGTCCCGTATGAGTGGGTTTTCGGTATGTTTCCCACTTAGTGTGGGACCAGTTGTTTCAGGGATTTCAAATCATTTTATATAGTAGACAATGGAAGTCCGAACTAGTGAAATTCATCATAGAACATTGTCAATCGCCTTTAAGGTACTTAAGGCAAATAGAAGAATTAAAAAAATTCATAATATAATTTAAATACCACAGAGAACTGATTTCCGTTGGAATTTTTCATAAAAGTTATTTTTTCAATAATCTAAACAACTGTCAATTAACAAAATTTTCAGAAACTTCCTTTATCGTTCAAAGTATTTATTATATTTAAATAATTACCGCAGAATTTTTTGGCATCGTGGAGCCTTTCTCAGATACATACAAAAGAAGATTGCGTGATAAAAGTTGTGAAAATTTTAATACTTTGTTTATAATATTTTTTTTAAAGTAAACAAAATAAGAAAAGACACAATAATGTTATGTTGAATTTTTTTTCCTTTATTATTGTTTTTATATTATTATCGTTTTTATGTCAATAAAAGACATTTATAAACTAAAACCTACGTTGGGAGAGATTTTTTCAATTCTTCGTTTCCATTTGTGTTCTTTCAGGAATCTTAAACAAACTGATTCGTTTTAAATATGTTGAAAACCCAAACAAACATTCGTGACAGATTATGATTGAATATGTCCTGGAATTTTGCACTCATTAGTTAAACCACATTATGTAGATACCAGGTGAAAATAAATTACTTAATTATTTACCGTTGTACCACGTTCATTATAAATTATTATTGATAATGCATCCTTCAGAATTCTCGAAAATTCATTTTATATTTATACGAACATATGCGTAAGTCTATATTTCAATAAAATCAAGATTTCTCGTGCTATCATAAATAACTGTTTTCACGGACAACTTTATCGAACATCTGGGACACTGACAAGTTAATCCTATTCTAAATAAATTGATCTTCCTGAGCTACCATTAACCTTACAAGCAGCTACTGATAAGAACCGTTGATAGTATACCGTAGGTGAAAATGAAAATTGTCAAGATTCATCTGTGTGATAATTATATAAAATATTTTTTTTAGAAAAACGTTCAACAAAATTTCATATAAATTTACAAGCTGAGTCTGATAACACGTGTTATCACTAAAAAATAAATAATTGAAGCAATATTTGTTTTTTATATACTAAATTTGGACATTGTGAAACATTTTGAATTTATCCTTGTAAATTATCGAAAAAAATATGTTTTTCAATTCATTTTTCAATTTAATCAATTGGCTGATAGCAAGTTGAAGAGTTTTAACAGTTGCCCAATCTGGATATTTATTATTTAATTTTATACATTTTGTATGATTATGATTTTTTTATCATCTGTTTCGGCAATTATATTTTTTTAATAACCTTCATTTTCTGTTGAAAAATTCAACAGAAAACCTCAATGAAACAATTGCCAGATAGAAATCGATCAACCAGATCACCAGAAAATCAAAAGATATGCGGAAGCTGATTTCGCCCTGAAGGAGGGGGCCAAAACTACTATTTGTGGTCCAGAACCTTTTTATGAAGGAAGAATTCTGACAATAAAAACTTCATCAACTGAAAGTATGACCCAGGACAAAGTGATAAAGTTGATTGACTCGTTGGCAAAAGAATCTGATAAACTACTAGGTTTGAATACAGATCAGGACACAGGACGTTGTGAGTCCGGAAAATTTAATTTTTTCGTAAGTCTGCGAGTCCAAAAAAACTTTTTTCGACAACCGTGTACAATAACAAAAGAATGAGATACCAACAGGTGTTGCTAGCTGAAAATGGATAATTTAACATTCTACTATTGTAATATTTTGTTATAATTACTTTTAGATTTAGATATGTTTCATTATTTGCTTCCCTAATGAATTTGCTGATCTTCTCGCTGTTGGAGATTTTTCTTTGCTTCACTCTATAACCAACAGTCCCATTTGTAGGAAATGCGATAATCTTAGCGACAGAGTAGGTACATGCTCTATAAGGAAAAATATTTGACAGTTTCAGATTTTTATGCCAAGTTAGCCAAAATTACATTATTTCTAATAGTTTTGCACTTTGAATGTTCAGGCATTGATTGTGCCTGCATGCAGCAACTGCTGCATTGGAAATTTCGAAAAACACATTTCCAAACTCACTATTGCTACTGTTCTTCATAGTTTATTAATAATGAGAATAATAATTGATTTAATTGATAGGAATACAGAGACAATAATATATATATATATATATATATATATATATATATATATATATATATATATATATATATATATATAAACTGTTATCACCAAGATTTCCTTATTTACAGTGACAACAACGGATTGGGCCGGATAATATTTCAAAGAAAAAGCGTCCAGGAAATATTGACATCCTCTGGATTTTATCAAATTCTCTGAAATGCAATTTCAGTTTTCCGACCTTTCATTTATTAATAATAGAGGAAGAAGATTCAATTAATGTTGAGTTCTAAACATACAAAATCATTAAAATTCATAAGTTCATCATTCATGTATAAATAATAGTTCTGTTGTGAATCGACTTTCATATTTATACTTAAATAATCTTGGATCATTCAGAATGATAGATAATGTTGATATGTCAATTTAAATATTCAGTAACGTCAGTTATACAAAATTCCTGGTGTTGAATATCGTTTCAGCACATCATCAGATTTTTTTTTTGGAAATGGTGAAGAATCATCAAATGAATGTTCTCTACTTCTTCCATTTTGAACTAATCATTACGTGTCTGACAGAAGGTAGGTTATAATTCAGAATACAGGTGTATTCTAAATTATTGGCGGCCACTTCCGTGAGAAATTAAAAAAAATGATGAGAAATGTAACATTTACTCTGATAAATATGATCTCATGAATACATTCAATTGTCCAAAAGCCAAAATTAGTAAATTTTCTCCTCAAATTATCTGTAAAATCGAAATGAAAATCATATTTTCAGTAAATTCATTGTTCAACAGTTTGTGGGTTGGTAATGAACCTAGTTCTATCCGTGAATCAACCATCACTTGTTTCAATTATTAAGCTGTCATTCAGTATCCCGTGAAAGTTCAAAACGATCAAGTTCATAACGATCAAGAAATTTGTGCTACTCCAATAGTTATTACCGAGCAAGCAATTATTGCGATGAATAAATTGCTGCCAGCAAAACCAAGAGAAACATACGAATATGATTTCGAAAATTTTATGATTTGGTGAGAGAAGAAAAAGATAACTTCGTTTTCCGAAAACGTTCTTCCTGTTCATTTCGAAGATTTAGCGAAAACTTTGAAACCATCGTCTTTATGGGCAACTTACTGTATGCTGAGAAGTATCTACTCTGAATATCAAGGGAAATGTAGACATTAGGAAATATTATTCCAAATTAGGTGCCTTTCTGAAACGCAAATGTGATGGATGTAAACCGAATAAATCGTCGACGCTTAGCACTGAACAAATAAATTAATTCATTAAGGAAGCTCCACATCACAAATATTTGTTTTCGAAAGTTGCACAACTCAGCTTTTTCCTTCTATTCATTGTTTAAAAACTTTTTGCAATAATTTTTGAAATACTAAGATACAACAAAAATGTCTAAACTCAATTATTCGACCTCACCAGCCAACAGCCAATCATATTTCATTCGATAGACGTCTCTAAAGCAAAGCCTACATCCGTTAATTGCATGAACTATAACAGCTAACCAAAAGGATTTGAAAAGATTTTGCAGACCAAAAGATATCTGTTTGTAATTCTATTTGACATAATTATATTATTTAAACGTCTTCAAATTTATTTAATCACTAACAAAGTGAATATCAGTTATGTTTACTACTCATATCATGAACAGACATCACATTGGTGGTAGCTCAACAGTTACACGTGTCAGTTCTAACTGACTGAATGAGTTTATTATCCAAAACCATAAATATAGTGTACCATTCGTTTCTACGGTCATCCGTAGAAAAAGTATAGTAAGCACTTCGAGGAGAAGGCCAATTACGTCCACTCGCAAATTATCGCACTCGTCTAACGCCTCCGCGCAACGGAGGCGTTACTATTATCTTGTATGGAACTCTATTTGTTAAAATAACCACAATATTCAATTTCCTTTTATGTGTTCAATAAACAATATCTTAATAGAAACTGGAGGAGTTTAATTTATAATTTCGATAGATCAATGTCAGGTTTCTCACACATCTAATTTTCATATTAATATAAAAAATACACCCTTCTAAGAAAACTCATTCATAGCTGACAAGGAGTGCCATAGTCAAAGTAATCGGGGAAAGAAGATTATCCCTCTGAATATTTGTAAAATATACCGTCTAGCAAAAAAGTCTTCTGACAAACCACAAATTACTTAATCAGTTTTAAAATACCGTGAGATTATTGTAATAGTAGTTTACACGTGTTGTATTTTAGTGTGATCTCAAAATAAAGTATCTCTCAAATAAACTACTTTCATACAAACATTGAATCACACGAAAGAAAAAATACTTTTGAATCAACTACTATTATATGAACAGTGAATTAGGTAAAACAAAAACGTGTATCTATTTTGTTGGTTCTCCAAACATTCATTATGAAATTGAATCAGATATAGTTCTCAGGATTGCTACACAATATAGTACTTATATGAAAGACGCAAAATTTAACTTACTTGAAACACTGTCATCCTGAACGGCGGACATTCAATGTTTCAGAATAAGTTATTCTTAAGTTATAAGCTATTCTTGTCCCCCAAGTTACTTTTCAGTGGAAGAGCTTCATGAAGCATGAGCCGAATCGATCCCTCTACGAAACCCTAGATCACTTGGGAGGATCGATTCCAGCTTGAGAAATGGGTCTGATATATATTCTGTGTAACATGTTCTTCCTTACGAATCAGTAGACAGTTGTCCTGAAAATATTGAGAGGAAAATTGGATTAAATAATTTAGGAAACCCTTGCTACATGAATAGCATTTTGCAAGTGTTGTTCATGGCGAAGAATTTCAAGAGCGAGGTTTAAACGATGATCGAGAATGTTTTCTACTTATTCACCAAACTCAAACAATTGTTCATGCAGTTGCAGTTTCGTAAGAATGTATCATCTTTCCCACCAGCCGATTTCCTGGAGTCTTTGAAGTCCACTAGATACTCGTTAGGACAACAAGAGGATTGCTCTGCATTCTTGGGGTTCTTGTTGAACACTCTTCGTGAGCAAAAAAATTGCTGAATCGATACTCCTGACCGCTATGGATTGAATCATTCTGTACAGTCTATCTCGTCTTGTGTTTGTAGATCTTCTGCTGGAAAAATCATCACTTGTAGTAAACTGACTGACTACTATAAGAAAACAAGTATATCTGAGGCACCAGTCAATCTAATAATAACATTGATGATCTTCAAACATGTCTCAACCTCAGACGGAAGCACCAAACTCTTACGAAGGTTTGAAATAGATGAACACTTCAATCTAGCAGACCACTATTATAATCTTCATGCAGTCATTGTTCAATGTGGTTCTGGCGTTGAATCTGGTCATTATTATGCATTGGTCAAAGGAGAAACGGAATGGTTTAAGTTTGACGATAGCCGTGTCGTGGAGCTTCTGGAGACACCCTACATTTTTTTTATGATAGAGAGGATATTGGCTGATCAAGATCTTCAGATGATGTGGTGCTGCAGGTTTTTCCGGTTTTTCCTGCAGCTGAAAAAGCAAATGTGCCACTGGAATCAATGAAGTCGCCCCGGAGCGCCAATTAATTTTTGTTGTTTCACATTTTCATGATTTGTAATACTTTCTTCTTGAAGCAGTAGAAAGCCAAAAACCTGACTTTATCAAAAATCCAAATTACAATTTCAGGTGAATCTTATAAAACAATTCATTGATATGGGGATATAATGCAATGTTGAGTATCAACGAAAGTAATTTTTGTGAAGGAAGATTTTATCGACCTTTCTTAGGTATTTTTACATTCCACAATCTGAAAAAAATATGAAAATTATAATGAAGAACATTATACAAGAGTATAAAGTTCCTGAAGTTAAAAACGACAGGTAACTGAATCAGTAATTTGTCTTATTTAACAATTTTGCCTATTTAAAAATTGCTAAGAAATAATATAATACTTATCTTAACGTTTCGGAAGCCAAAATCTGCCCCCTTCTTCAGAAATGGACAAAAGATTCAAAGATATTTGCAGTTATTCCTTTGCTGATTATTGCTCAACTTCTTCGATTGATGTCAAAAGAGTTTTGAAATATGAAGTTATGTAAATGTTGTTGACTCACAAATGAAACATTCGTTGTAATACAACGTATGTGATTTTCTGGAACTTCAACTAGCGTTTCCTAATATGACTGATAAGCAGTCTGTGCAAAGCTTATTGTCAAATCATTTGAAAATAGAACATTCAACGAGTGATGATCAACTGTATTGCCAAACATGCGCCAAACTAACTGACTAAAAAAAATCTGTTTGAAATCTGTTTTTTCGTTAACCAGCTGTCGCACCCCTACGAACGGCAACCCTCAGAAGTCGAAACTTGTGCGAGCTAAGGATTAACGAGGTCTTACGTTTCAGCGTGTTGGGCGGGTTGGACGATAGCAAGTGAAAATCGATTATTCAGTCTAGGGCTTGAACCACCGACCAACACGGCAGTCAATTCGAGTGAGTGAACAAAGCATCCACGTCAAACCGCTTGGCTACCGACCAACTACCGACAGACTATTATAAGAAATCAAGTACTTTTATTTTCAGATTGTGGAAGATAAAAATACTCAAAAAAGGTCGATAAAAAATAAAGTATCAATTCTTTGTAACATCCAAATCTCTTCTATCCTGAAAATTATTACAATTAATCCCTGGTATGCTGTTTATTCAGATGTTGTGAAATCAATGTGGCATAATTTTTTGAAAATATCGTTATTGCAGTTGAATAAAGATTCATTATGAAATATTCATCAAGATTTCTCCCTAAAAGTTTGGTAAATTCCTGGATGAAGTGTCAGTTGTTCATTTACTTATTAATCATTAACTTGTCTTTCTTAATTAACCAAAAGTGAAATGCAATTTAAGTTACTACATTCTTGAATATTTCAGCTATTTTTTTATTTCTGATGATTGTGCAAAACAATAACAAATACAGATCTATGAAACCTTTCCAAATGTTTAATGCGATTATAGAAAACAACTAAATACACCGGAAAATAATCCCCTTGTAATACAATTACACTAAAGCCAACTGGATAATTCTTTCAAACCCTATGCAGATACTTAGGAAGTCATCCACACAGATATCTGTCAATCAACATTCGAAATATGTCTAATAATAGGATCTACCTGTATAAAACCTTTCAAAATAGACACCTCCTTATTATATTTACAGTAAAATTCCATAAACAGATCTTTGTATAACTGACACCAGTGTTTGTTTACATGCTGAGGATTTTTCTGAAAATATATTTGTTGAACTCCTGTAGAGTCTTTGTTGTTATGTTATTTTGCATAGGTAGGAATAGAAACTTTTGAACTGAGAGGAAAATATGCAAAGTGGAATTCGTGCGAAATCAATACGTTGGTAGATTTGTACTTATCACAAGAGTGGATTGAATGTTTATCTATATGATTTGTTTGAAAAAATAATCATTTTTTTTTTCAATTTGGCAGCATATATTTTTTAATATATCAATGGAAGTCTCTTCAATGTTCCCATATCACCCGATATTCTTGAAAGTGTAAATATATGCTTAGTAATCATAGAAGGTCATTTGTGACAAGGGCTAGTTGGACGTATTTCGAAAAAAAAAACAGCGACTTGAAATCTGAAAATTCATTCCAGGTAATACGTATATTTGGTAATTTTCAAATTCTTTTTCCAAATTAACTTCTTTTGAAATGTTCTGTTTATTATGTACTGTCCATGTTCATATTTCTTTAAACTACGGGTATCCAAATACATTTTTCAGGCAGACATCTCATTGATTGTGGTAATATGCTAATTTCACTCGTGTTCACACTGCCACAATTTCAGTAAGAGAAATCATCATTTTTTAACATGCTTTTATTAGCTTCACCTGTATCTATGTATGCATGTTTGTAACTCTCAAGCTCGGATCTGTATTTGACAGAATCATCGACATTATTGCTTGATCTATTCGCGGGTAGATGACGCTGTACGTAATCTCCTAATATAGAGTCTTTGACTAGAGTAGAGGCTGGTATGGGTCATCTTAGGTCGTTAGATTGACGAAGGGCATAATAATTGGTGTAACCGCTAAATATCAATTTATGTTTGTTAATCAAACATACTGTTTCTTAAATAAAGATTCCAAAAACTGTCAGGATTTTATGTAATTCAAATAGGGATTTGCAGGAGTCTCGACTTTTGGCATTACACATGAATCTTATAGCCCTTTTCTGAATAATGAACACTGTCTCCAGAGTTTTGCAACATACTCCCCAGAAAGGAATTCCATACCTTAAATGTGAGTCAACAAGTTAGAAATAAGCCGATTTAGCGGCAGACAAACCAAGATCCTTATATGTTATTGTCACTGCAAAACACCCTGAAACTACTTTTTATTGAGGGTTACAATGTGATCGGCGAATTTGAGTTTATTGTCAATTATTACCCCCAAAAATTTTGAAATAGGTCTGTTTTCAATTATCCTGTCCGCGTCCTGTGTTGGTAAAGGAATGCTGTCACTCAATCAGCGGAATGATATTGAATTTGTTTTTTAAAACATTGAAAGACAGCAGATTAGAGTCGCACCACTTTTTAATTTTTTTTATATCTGCACTTATTTTCTCGTGTAGATTACATAAAGTTTTATCACACCACAATATTGTGGTGTCTTCAGCAAATAGGGTGAATTTTCCTTTTATATCGATAGATGCTGAATCGATTATGTATAGCAGGAAAAGTATCGGTCCCATTATTGAACCTTGTTTTATTTCGCATTCTGATGAGGATGATGAGGTTTTCACAATCTGGCTTCTTCCTGTGAGATATTTTTCGAACCACTTGTGAGATGAAATTCACCTATATGGAATATTTTCATCCTCAAAAGTGGACTTCGAAGTTTCGAAAGACATGTGTCTAATTGCCTCATCATCAGGATGAGAAACTAAGAAATGAGAAATGGATATAGTTTAAAAAACTAAAAGACACGCTTTTGAAGAACATCAAACTAAAAAGCTAAAAAAAGTTTTTCATAAATGAGCTTAAAATAATAACGACCGAAAAATACTAGTATTATTGTGAAAAAATCGTATGTGCTTTGTGCCATATTTTTTGTATATCAAGCACCCGTCGCTTTTTTTCACAATAAAACTAGTATTTTTCACTCGTTATTGTTTTAAGCTTATTCAAAAAAAAATTTTTCAACTTTTCAGTTCCATGTTCTTTAACAAAATATTGCGATTTTAGGATATCAAAGTATTAACTTGATTCACCTTATTTCCAGGTAGCAATAATTATTGGGTTAGTTGGTGAGTTATACTTATTCTTCAGTGTATGACTTATGCATCCAATAAACCGGCTCTAACCCAGACCAAACTCCATATCAATCGGGAAATTATTTCTGCCTTGCCTATTAAAACACGTTTCATTAACGAGGTGCGCGTTAATAAATAGAAAAAGAAAGATAAGGAAGCCAAGTCAACACTTCGGAGATCAGATAAATTCATATGAAAACGTGTAGTGTCACTGTCACATGTCCGCGAGACTCGTTAATTTTTCATGATAAAATCCACCGGTATGGAATCCAACAAAACAAAGATATAGAGTAGTTCTCTTCATTAGATCGATGCACTTTCGATAATAGGGCGAGAATGCAGGACATGGCGATTTGGGTTTAAAATAAATATTGTTTAAAAATCTAAAAAACACGCTTTTAAAGAACAACGTGCTTCACGTACGATTAGCGAAAAATTATGTAAATTTCTGTTTGTTCAGTTATATATGTTGCCCATAAAATAGTTTGTAAATTGAACCCAGGTTTGTGTTTAATAAACTCTACAAAATACAAATAAAACAGAACACAGTCAGATGCTACAAATGCAATACGCATATATACAGACGGCTCAAAAACCAAAGATGGCTCAAGATGTGGAGTGTCTTCGAGATCACTAAGCCTAAGGATTAAGTGGGGAATGGGAAGAAATACCAGCGTGGTCCAAACAGAACTGGCTGGTATCCAAGGAAGGAATTTCTGGCGGAAACATAACAATCTGCACTGATAGGAGATAAGCCCTATTAGCCTTGAACAGACAACGTGTTACCTCAGGGCTAGTACTAGAGTGCCACCAAGATTCGGTCAAAGCCTCGGTAGATAATAACATTATCCTGGCACGACAGAAGTAAAGGTAATCGCTGTGCCGACATTTCAGCCAAGAGAGCGGCTGGACTTAGAATTTTGGGACCCAGTGGCACCTACGGCCATGTGATTTTGACAATTGCGGAACTAGCCAAATGTTACACCCATATTCAATCCCCGGGAGACCCTTGGAAGCTGGCGCTGAAGAAATATCTGACGATGACCAGGAAAATTCTACGTTCAACAGTACGATTTCTGACTGGCCACTGTCAACTAAGGAACACCTCCATAATATGGGGCTAGTGTACACACCTCTATGCAGGATGTGTGAACAGGAAGATGAAACTGTCAGGTATGTCCTATGCGAGTGTCCGGAGTTACCGTCAATAAGAGAGTGTGTGTTCGGCGAGTCTTGGCCTACACCTGCTGATATAAAGGAGATGTCTCCTTTATATCGGCAGGTGTAGGCCAACCTAACCTAACCTAACCTAACCTAACCTAACCGAACCTGTTCACCTTCCTGGAAAGGACAGGATGGACGATGACCCAGGAGGACAACTCCTCGGGAGGATGTACAATGGGTCACATGTGCTGTGGGCTTACACTCACCCTCCCTACTCTACAGATACAGAAAATAGTTTATATTCGTGAAAAAGTGAGTGAGTCACCAAGAAAGAAAAGAAATGATGTATGTGTTATCACTGTTGTAAAATTATAAATTTGTTTTTGGTATGAAAAGATTTGATATGCCAAGATAATAATCAATTGAATTATTGAGAGTTAGTCGTTACCTATTTTTGAAGAAAGGAAAGATACATTTTGTGCATATTTACATCTTCACATTAAAGCATCTATAATTCCCAACTAAGAAAATTCGGGCCTCCGAAATCCTTCACTTCTTTTCTAACCCTGTATACAAACAGTTCATTTAAAGTATTTCAGTCGGTACATTTGAAACATCACAATGCCAGTTATAATTATTAATAAATACTTAGTACTAGCCATTCTACAGTGTGATGAGGTGAGATACTGACAGCCACAGCAAGACATCTACGGCGAACGAAATATCCGGAATATGACAGTGAAATCACTCATAAATGAACCCTCTGGTCTCAAGCATAAGGCACATATTCCTCTCCAATGAATATATTGAGCTATCTTGAAATGGATGCGGGCAACAGACAGTTTGGGCCAGACGCGAGACGAGATGTCAGAATAACTTTTTCAAGACATGACACCCTTGTCAGATCCGCTGAGGGTCTGATAGCAAAGATAGTGAGTCGACTGCTAACTTCCATTTCTTTCTACATAATTCCAGAAGACACTTGCGTTTCCATCTTTCATTGTTATTGAAGAAGATACTTCCATATGACTTCGGGTACATGGTGACGAGAAATATATTCATCAAAACTTTTTATTATTGAACAAAAATCCAATTCAGGGACAAGACTATAATACTGAAACAGTATATGCAGGGTGAACCATAAAAATGTACTTTTAGCAAAAAACTAATATAAAAATATGAAACACGATAAATTTGTTCAAGGTATTCAAAAAACACTTTATTGTGAGATTATCACTAACATAGTGAGTCATAGTGTGATTTTGCTTTATTTGCAGAAGGCTGCTCACTTTTACTTTCTGAATAATCACTGTCAGACATATTTTATTATTAATCATTTTAAACAATTATTTATTCGGTAAAACACAGATTATGTATGTTATGTGGTCTAAATATATCGTGAATACTGTAGTAAACACAACTGTGTACCCGAGTTCAGTGGGAAGAGAATCGCTCAGTCGCTTCTGCATGGCGACCCATCGTCACGCCAGCAAACGGTTTTACGTGCGGCTATAGATGTTTCACATCAAAATGGACAATAGAGATAGCATCTTCATATGACTGCTAGCACTAATGACACATACCCAAAGTGTTAGTAAAATAAATAAGCTCTTAATGGAATACTAACTGGATATGGTCCATTGACTGCATTTCTGATAATTTTTATTCAACAAAAACAATAGGTTGATATTTTCGTATCAGCATATGAATACATCTTTGATATTTGAAGCATGTGCATATACAAGAATTAGGAAATCACTGAATTAATGCTGGATCAATCTTTTTAACAATAAAATATCTTACAGATGCTTTGTTTATTCGTAAGGCTGTTTCAAAAGTTTTGCTTTGAGCTATAATATCTCATGAATACTCATTAATTTTAATCGAATGAGCGCCATTTGAATCAATGCAACATTGCCAACGCCAACATTGAAATTGTATGATCGGGATTCGATGAAGTCGACGACGTTCATTTTTGCCTGGTCCTGATTGGCGAAGGTTCTACCTGTGAGAAAGTTATTCTTCTCATGCCGATGAGAAAGAAAGTTATCAAAGTCATTGAAAAAATGGTAGTCAGTTGGCGAGAGGTTTGGGGAGTATGGTACGCAAGGCAGAAATTTTACGCTGAAATTTTTTCAATTTTCGGACGGTGATTTGTGAAACGTGCGGACGAGCGTTGTCGTGGGACAACCATTTCTGGTTGCTGCTGCTGCGTTCATTACTAAATGCCTGGTCATTTTTCGGGCTGTTTCGGTAGCGTTTTCATTCAATTTGAAGTCCGACTGGAAAATTGTGTAAAAATCGCTCATTGAAAAATTTAAATTTGGAAAAAATCGACATCAATGTTGAGAGAAAAAATTTTATACCATATCAGTATGTACCACGACACAGTAGAATAAAAATGTTTTGCACTATGGATCTACAAAAATACAAGGCATTGAAACCTACAAAAGTCTTGAAACAACCTCATATCTCGACTGATACCAGTCAGTCGCAGTTCGCAGTCAACGCAAATACCTCTGACGATTTCTGCCGCACAAGAAACATTTGATATGAATAGCTCCTAACGACCAAGACCTACCAGCTCAAGTTTCGTATTTTCTAATCGTGGCTCATGCCGTGAAAGCCTATGTTCTGATATAAACACTACTGTTACTTTCGAATGGAGTTTTCAAAAACTGATAGTCAAAAAATAATAAAGCAGGATAGCACTGAAAATTGAATTGAAAGCTCTTCAAAATGATGTAACATTCACCCCCCCTCCTAGGCGGGTTGGCTGTCCTTGTTCTTCTTTCACTGCCTGAACCACTATGCATGCTGTCATTGACTTGGGACGTGGGGGTTGAGCAAACCGGCCATCAGATGCCTGCTTCCACGTAGCCCCGCTGGATATGGAAATGACAGAGTCACCTGTGGTTCTGTTATTCCCTAACTGAATGGCATCCCAACGGTGACTTAACCCTTAGGTATATGTATCCGTGCCGAGAGGATGAATGACATTGAGCGTATCAGCTGTCTCAACGGAACCTTCGAGATAACGGGTGCCCTCTCGTCGTAGCATCGCCTTGTCACAGTAATACGGGGCTCTGCCGTGATTGACCTTCTTTCCCCAACTACTCGTGAGACTTTAATGGACAGAGTAAACTCAAAAATTATTTCTGAAGCTGAGTCTACAGAGGAGGTGCATGTCGAGCTAACGACTCCAACTGACCTCCCTGTAAATTTAGGTCAGGAGCGAGAGCTTCTCATCTCTTCAACTCCTGATCCAATAACTGAACCTAAAAAAAAGATTGTTGGTGCAGCCAGGAAAAGACTGAGTTGTCTTCTCAAGAGCGGGCTACCTTATAAAACCGCCTTGCACCAAATTCTTGAGCGGCATACACAGAATCTGTCTCAAGTGGAGGAACAAACCCCACATGAGCAAGTTAGTAAACGTTTGCGGTCAAGTGATGATTCCCCAAAACCAGAGGCGAAAAAGCCCTGCACGAGTGAATCTGAGGCATCGTCAGGTGTAGCTGACGTGCAAAAACCCTCATATGGGAAGGTTGTCGCGGGTGTCAAGGTGGGAATCTTGCACCTTGAATATCCGACTACCTCATTAACGATGAAACAGCAGAGCATATAGTAGGTGCCTGCCCCGCTGGGGACCGCATCAGGTTTTTAGAGTTCGGCAGAGCCGTACTGTCACCATCTGACCTGACAAACTAATCGACTTCGTTAAGAAGGTCGGTTTATTTGGTCGAGTGTGAATAGGTGTGAACCACAATAAACCCTTGCTGGTTGCGGTGGAGGATCGAATAGACCCACTCACTTTGGACCTAACCTAACCCTCCTCCTAGTTCAAGATTTTATGGGGCTAACATTTGTCCCTGGTAAGGGGTTGAACAGCAACGGCTTAAACATCCTTTATTTGGAGTATTGTTCTCATGTTTGGACCTCCGCCCCCAAACATACCTTGAAGCTGCTGGATTCCATTCGGAAAAGAACCATCGGCCTGATTGAAGACGCGAACATCACTTGCAATGTTGATAGTCTGAAACATCGAAGAAAGGTTGAAGATTTGTCACTCTTCTATAGATACTCTCACGGGAAGTGTTTATTTATTTTTTCAACGGGTAACCCCCAATCTTTATACAATATATTAACCTTAGAAAGTTAACTATTCTAGTATCTACATATCAAATAAATCAACCAATATAGAGAAAATTAAAATAAAATTGTGATAAAAAAATAGTCTTATAAATCTAAACCACGCAGAGTATATCTAAGAGTGCTCTGAGTGATATGAAAAAAATCAATATTGGTCCCATTAGCATTCGATAGAATTCTGGACGAAGGAGAATGTTTTCCATAATTACACCTATGAAAGTCGAGACTGAAAGTTTGGTTGTTACGTGTCCTTCTCGGGGGAACATGCAGATTGACTTGACAGAGAAGAGTTGGACAATTAATTTCGTTGTTTAACAATTTATGTAGGAATATTATATCTGCATGTGCCCATCTTGTACTGAGTTTGAGCAATCCAATAGTAGAGCAAATTTCGAAGAGCGAATGACATCTAGTTGGCATGTTCATTTTGTAGGCAATATATCTAAGAAATTCATTCGGAACTTTCTCAATATCATAACTGTGATTGAAGTATGTTGGAGACCAGATACAGGTGCAATACTCAATCACTGATCTAACCAATGCAAAGTATAGTATTTTGATAGAAAAAATGTTGGTAAATTTTTTTGTTGATCTGCATATGAATCCTAACATTTTCATCACTTTGTTAGATATGTGTTCATACTGTAAAAGAAAGTCCATCTTGTCATCCATCATAACACCCAGATCTCGTATAGATTGTACACGTTCCAACTTCTTCCCTGCAATACTTCAACCAGCTGTATTAAGGTGTAATGACTTTGAAAAGAAAATACTTTTACATTTTGCCACATTGACATCCATATAATTCAGCTTATACCAATCAGAAAAAGATTTAAGGTCCATTTGAATTTTCGCACAATCCTGCAACGAATCAATTGCTCTAAAAATGTTTAGATCATTTGCAAAAATCAGTATTTCACAGTAAGTAATTTTTTCTTTGATATCATTTACAAAGATATTGAAGAGAAAGGGTCCCAAGTGACTCCCTTGAGGTATCCTGAGGTAACAGATATCTCGTGAGAGATAAATCCTTTAATTTTCACAAACTGTGATCTATCTCAAAGATAACTTGAGAACCACTCCAGCAAACTCCCAAAACAGCCAATTGCCTTTAATTTTTCACAAAGAACTTTATGGTTCCCCATGTCAAATGCTTTTGAAAAATCGATGTAAATTACGTCCACTTGTTGTTTATTTTCCAGAGCATTCAAAATATACTGGGTGTACAACAGTAGATTAGAGTTGGTAGATTTACCTTCACTAAATCCGTGCTGTTCGTCGATAATCACTTGTTTTAAAGAACTCTTGATATTATCACAACCGATGTGTTCAAGTAGTTTGGGTATTGTACTTAATATGCTGATCGGTCTAAAATTATTTATGTCAGCTTTGTTACCAGAGTTGAAAATTGGCGTTATATAACTTGATTTCCAAATGAGGGGTAATTTTTACGAACTAATTGAAGCTGAAAATAATAAGAATAATGGTTTAGCTAGTGAAAATCTACAGGTTTTCAGTAGCATCGGTGAAATGCCATCTGGTCCCGGACCCTTATATGGATCAATTCCGATAATTTTTGTAGGATAATTTCTAAGGAAACTGTACAACTATTGATATCAATTGTTTTCTCATAACTTAAAATTGGTATTTCATTATCTTCATGTGGTCTATAAACTCATTGAAACTGGTCTGCAAATGCATTAAGAATGTAATTTCCATTCTTATAAATATTATCATCCCCGCAGTACATAGTATCAGGAAAGCCATAATTTTCCCGTTTGTTGTTAACAAAATTCCAAAAGCTTTTCATGTTTGATCCCAAGATTTACTTAGTTTTTATGAGCTTTTATGAGTTTTTTTATGAGCGTTTTTCTTTTCACTAATGAGTTTCTTCAAATCATTGTTGAACCAACGGGGAAATTTTGACTTAGTTTGCCTAACATACGGTACAAAGTTACATATACCCTCACACAAAAAATTATATAAAAAGTTTGTAGCCGCATTTATATCTGTTATATTCCTCAAATGATATTCCCAATCAATACCAGCTAAATAATCATTCAATCCAAAATAATCAGCTTTCTTAAAATCAAAGTAGAAATATTCATACTCTAGTTCATTATGATTATTCACTATTGATAGAGTCATTCTTCAAGTGACTCAGCAAATTTGCTTCCACCAAGAGCGGTACATATCGGAAATACGCGACGGACTGGATGCTTATCATTTTGAGGTTCAACTCAGTACACCCTCGAACTCCACTGTTTGAGAACTCTTTCATTTGGAGAACGGCGTTTATGTGAGAACGTTTTTTTTTGATAGATTTAATCTCCAGCGATTTGAATCCAATGTGAATCACTACTTTCGCACAGGCACCCCTCTGATAGCGCCTTAAGGATTTTTCTGTAGTGCTTGTGTTTCTTCCTGAAAAAATACAAAATGTTTGATTTTGTGATCTGAATTGTTTGCTGTTTATGTATACAGTTATCAATGAAAAGAACTAATTTCAATTATTTTAAGAATCAATTAAAATAAACCTTTGACCTTCAATTTATCCGACTACAACTCTCAGAAGCGCGTGGTTTGTTCCAAGAAGTCACCGAATCTGAATATGTATTCATAATCATTATTGCAAACAGCTATAAAATTTAATATCATAATTTTATATTTCGTAAATGTTTACTCTCGACTTGGACAAGGGGAACTACAATTATTTTTGTTTCGGATAATTCACCACACTCTGTCTTTAATTTGGGTATAAATACTTGTGAATGTTCTGCCTTTGGAACTGTAGCAATTGTGGCAGCAACTGAACGATGAATATGAAGGGTGCAGTTATTATTTTGGCTTTGTGTTTGATGGGTTGTCTTATTTTGGACGTAGCTCAAGGTGAGTTTTTGTTTATCAAAAATCTGAGTTTTCAAATTAGTGATTGAAAATTAAGTCATCAATGAGGGAATAGACTACAGGTTTTATTCAATTCAGCTGTCATATAATATGTAAGGAATTGATACAACTCTTAGGCTATGAAGTGGAATATAGATCAGTGTGAATGAAATTTATGAACGAAATAATCCTTTCGATTCGGAATTACCAAAGTAGTTAAGTTCAGTTATGCCCAACTGATGTTTAGGGTAGACAGAAAATTTCCTATATTTTCATGAATCTCGTGACTTCAAAGAGTGAAGCGGGGTGCTACACCAGACACCAGAGATTATTCTCACAAATTCATTTCCTAGGTTAAACACTGTAAAAAAATCCCAATAGGAGTGGGTATACTGAAATTGTGATGATGTTTGAATATCAACAATCAAAAATCAACAAAAATATTATGAAAAAATAGTTTTCCCACACCAGAACAAAATTAATCCGTCTCTCGTTATTCGCTAACCACGCAATGACATTATCATTGTTCCGGTGCGAGAGAAGTGTTTTCAATAGAAGAATAATAATAATTTGTACAAAATACGAAACAGATGTACACTTCAATCTAGCAGAACACTATGATAATATTCATGCATTCGTTGTTCACTGTGGTTCTGGCGTTGAATCTGGTCATTATTACACACTGGTCAAAGACGAAACGGACTGGTTTTAGTTTGACGACAGCCGTGTCACTAAATATTTCAGCAATGTCTTGAATTTCTATGAAAGAGAGGACATTGGCAGATCAATCTTCAGATGATGTGGTGCTGCAGGTTTTTCCAGGTTTACCTGCAGCTGAAAAAGCAAATGCGCCACTGGTATCAAACAAGTTGTCTCGAAGCGCTAATTAATTTTTTAGGTTCCATAATTTCATAATTTGTATTATCTACAGAAAATTTCTTTCAGATTTTTATTTATCTATACTCAAAGTTTGTCAGAAAACATAAGAGAACTAAAATAAATGTGTATCAAGTCTAACAATTTTTTGGTCATTATATTTGTATCCAATTCTAATGTCAGTGGTTACAACACCAATATGCATTTCATAGTTAAACAAGATTGTTTTGCCAGCAATCTGTTTTAATTGATACAATGATAAAACTGTTAATATGAATATGTGATTGATTTTTTCAATATTTTTTTCAAATATGAGTTGTATAATACTAATACCAATAAAATAGATTTATTGAATTTCAGAGAAGTTACTCTTCAATTGATTTCTTACTTATTTCAATTGAGAATTGTTATATAGCTGCCTTAAATAATGACAGTATATCTGAGGAAATTACAATATTACAGATGTCTGTTACATGTTACATTGAAGTCTGAAAAGGTGCGGCATATACCTAATTGAAAAAAATAAGTATATTTACCTTATCTATTCTTGTGAGGGTGAAGTTTGAAACCCGATTGCGAATGTTAATATTTTTTCAAACCCACAAAGGCGATGGTGAACACTATTATGAGTAATTTTATAGATACCTACCTACAGTAGTAATCAGAGCGTATCTATATTTTCGAAAGTTTACAATTCAATGATATATTTTTTATTAGAATAATGAAATAGATAAAATGGCCTCAATATCATTATATTAGTTCAATAGAAAAAAAAATATTAATGAATGAATTCAAAGAGAGAATTTTATTGGAAAATAGAATAAGGGGATGAACAATTATTTGAAAAATCTCTACACTTGAAATTTTTGAATAGTTTGTTGATTTTTAATTTTTTTCCAGCATATGAAGCACCATCAAGTGTGAAATGTGGATTTGGATCCACCAGTCCAGCTTGTAGCAGATTCTGTGCTAGACGTGGAGGAGGGTCCGGGCAATGTATCAATCTGCGATGTTTATGCTCATAAAACGAGTTTCCTAATCCACGAAATTGTTTCTTCATTGAACTGTCAAATGAACATTATACATTAATTGCTCGGTGTTAAATTTAAGTGATTTCATTTACTTTGAGTTACCTTCAAAACAAAACTTGTACAATTGAGTTAATATTTAAGAACATTGAATTAAGTGTAATGAATGTTTTCTAATGAATTGTTTCAAAGTTCAATCATGCCAATTTTGTAAGTCGCATAAAGCTTCATACATGCTCGTATGTGTGGAAATTTCTAAGTCTATTTATATTTTGCATATAATTTATTTGTAGTTTCTCACAACATATAAATCAATACAATAATTATCAATATCTGTAGTATCTATGAAAATACAACTGAAGCTGGAAAATCTTGTACCGGAGGAGTACTGTTGATCTTAGTTCTAGCCTTACAGAAGAGAAAACAAAACTGGATAAAAAAAAAAGACAACGGAGAGAGGGAATAGGGAGAGAAAATATGTCGATTGTTCATACTGAAAACTTCACAGAAGTATACAATCTATAAAATCAATGACTCTCTGATTGACCAGCGATATGTACAGTGAGTTTCAAGAAGTTTGCACCATATGGAAAATTTTTTATTATGTATTTGTCAGAAAATTTTATTCTTAGGCGCCTAAGGGGTATATTAGATACTAGTACCTATACTCTTCATGAGGCTAAAACCATAACAAATGTTTTTTTTTGTTACGAAGGTGGCTGAATATTGCTTTCAAATTTATACAACTTTCCTAGTTAAACTTCTTCAATAATGTCGAAAATGAGGGAAGTTTACTCTTGATCAAAATTTCTATTGTTTGTTCTCCATTGTACACTGTATATATATATATATATATAGAAAATATAAAGCTTCAAATCCTTTTTGTAGAATTTAATATTGAAATATATAAATATATGTATATATATATATATATATATATATATATATATATATATATATATATATATATATATATATAAATATATATATAGTGTCACCATTAAAGTGCGCACCATATGGGAAACTTTTTTTTTTCGAAAAGTCACCAGTCATGTTAAAATTTTTATAGCACATTTTTAATTTCCGTATAAGTAAAAATGTATCAGAAAAGTTAAACTCCATGATGAGTTTGTTATGTATACATGAATTAATGACAATTAACCGAACTTGTTTTTTAAAATAAAGGGGATATCTGTCAAAAATAAGCAAAACGTTAACTTTATCCTAGTTGCATAAAATTTGGCAAATGGATATAAAATTGCCGTAGACACAACTTTTTCAAGAAACTTTTTGTTAAATTCGATCTAGAAATGCACTTTTTCAATTTTTTTTTTAAGTTGAATTTGACAAACACTGAACGTCAGTGGGTCGCAGTTGGCCGCATCATTTTAAGTTAAATTTGAAGAACAAACAAGTGCCGAAGTTAAACTTCATTGAAACTTTTCGAAAAAAAAGTTTCCCATATGGTGCGCACTGTAATGGTAACACTATATATATATATATATATATATATATATATAACTATAAATTATTTTTGAGTTGGGTATTTCAGTCAATATCTGCGGGCTATGGAAACACTATTTTTTGTTATTCAAGCTTTTGGAAATATTTTTTTTTTCCTTTATCAAGAATATTTACAAAATAAAGATCATGCGAATATTATACAGTAATAGATATGTTACAAAAGACTCACCAAAGTTAGTATGAAATATAAAAAATGGCATATAAATCCAAACATAAAAACGAAAAGTCAAATGCAAAATTTGACGTTGAAAATTTTGTTACAGCACCAGAGAAAATGTGATTATTATAATATTTACACATATATTATAATATTTACACTGTTTCCAATCGACTGCTAACACCCGATTCCCTCAAGCTACAGCTGATGGTGACCAAAAAGAAAGTTGAACTATGAAAACATAGGTAGCAAAACATATATTTCCAATAGCAGAATATCACTTAAAGAAATCTGGATTGCTATACTGGGTAACTGTAAGGTAAGGACTGTAGGTAGTTGATATCATTATTTTGGAGTATTTTCGCCATCCAAAGTCCGAAACTATGAACTGTTGTTGATATTCATTCTCTTCTTCTCTTTCCTCTTTTGAGAACAATAGATAACAACTACCTTCAAGTACGTATAAATCAGCCGAAATGATGACTGTAGGTACTGTTTTTGTGGCTGTTAATATAAGCAGTTATTTGTCTTCCATCGGGTGTTTTCTCTTCATTACCGAGATACATTCTCAGTAGTCGATAAAAAAAATGGCATTCATTGTGGTCGAGTTGATCGCTCTAATGAAAGTAATATGTTTTTATTTGAAAGGTTATATCTGCTGAACAGTCAAAAACAAGACAACGACGTCATTGGGGGAAGCAGCAAAACGGAATTGTACACACAAGGAATTTCAATAAGTTTCATTGTCATCATCAGGGAAAAGCTACAAATGAGTATATCAACTAGATTCTTGTTTTATCATATATTATAATTGTAGCTATTCCCTGATTATGATAGTGAAACTTATCGAAATATTGGAATACCTTGTGTATATCTCAAACTTTAATTTCTAGTAAGGTCGTACAATTTTCCATAGTTCCTTTTTCTTTCGCGGTATTGAAGTATGAACTCCCTTCAAAAATATGAATTTGAAAAAAGATAGTATTGACTTCATCTTGTGAATGGATTTATATTGTGATATCACATCATCATAGTAATTAGCGCCTTGTATAAAGTGTTTAGAAGAAACAAAATATAGAAAACAATGTGTGTGAGGTTGTTGATTGATTTGTCAGAGAATAATATAGATAGTTATCAAAACTTCCTAAATACATTTCTATTGAAGAAGTTATTTGCTAACTACAATAACTTCAAGTATTTGAAGCTATTACTGAATGACACTTAGGAAAAACGCTTACTGAAAGATACCAATAAAAGTCCAAATACCATTGTTAAATATTATTCTAAAATGATTACTTCCCTCGCCGTTAGGGGAGCGATCATTTGGTCCAAGAATAGTGTACCCTGAACATAAAAAATAGCAGACTCGGTGGGAAGAAGGTACCGAGGAAGCTACGGTGCGTATAGAAATGAAAATATTCGTGAAAATTGTATAATAATTATCATAAATAGTATTATTAATTTTCATCAATTGATGGGTCAGCCCATTCAAAATTTTAAAATGATAATGTTGAGACAATTCACAATTTAATTTTTTTTTACTGAGCGCTGTCATATATTTAAAACAAACTCGACGCCACTCAATTCAGATACTACTATCGAAATACCAAATAGCCCTTCAGCAATAGTCGGCCTATCAGAAACAGCATATGCGAACCATACAACTGAAGCTGTCATGTCACACACAGTAGCTGACACATGTAACATTCACCAAAATTGAAATGTTCTGTAACAAAAGCCCAATGATGGCTGGATGCTGACCAATCCCTCGCCCAGCATCACATCTTTTCCCTGCTTCGAGACTCCCATTGGACGGTGTCGTCACCGCGCAAGACACGTGTACCGTTGGCTCCGCCCCCGACTCAACGGCATCGCAAACACAACCATTCATATCCGTGCACGGCATGACCGGCATAGGTAGTAACAACTAACGCTCAGTGTCGTAACGGTTACACAGTGGATGGTGCGATAAAGAAACTCATGTGTCGTGATAAGCGGTGAACGACAATGATGATGATGAACATAAGTATGTACGGTCATCATAACCAGCACAGTGCGTCTTACAATTCGGGGGATTCCAATAACTATTATAACCATTCGAGTGAGTTGAACCATCCCGGATCCCATCACCAGTTCCAGAACTACTATTCGTCCAACTATCACTACGAGGAGCCCTACTTGTACGCTTCCTCGGCTACAGACTCTGTTGACACCCCTCCATCTCCCCACGAAATCAACTACTACCATCCGCCGCACATTTCGGAAAACCCTATAATAAATACCGATACCGGGTTGTGCTACACCAATCTGGACTATGCCCAATCCAACAGCTCCTTCTACCATCACCAGGGCTATAGCGAAAGCTACAGGGGATCTCACCAAGAGGACTTGCTGCAGCATAACGAAGATGGCGCTGAGCTGCATCACAGCTATCTGCATGAGAACAAGTACCAGGTAGAGATGGGAGAAGGGAACTACTTGATATCTCCAACAGCAGGTGCATCAAACGCTTGTATGGAGTTTCAGCACCTTCATAAGTATAAGGAGGAGCTGGGGCCTGGGGAAGAACATTCTAGACTTCGGCAGCACCATGGAATGCATGGTTTGTCTCCCGTTTCGATTCCTCAGCCTGTTTTGCCGACTTACAAGTGGATGCAAGTAAAGAGAAATGTTCCTAAACCCTCCGGTGAGTATTTTGCTATGAACTAAGTACCTGGATTAACGATGATTATTTTTATTACGTATATCGCATAGGCAGGAATACCTATATTATTTTCTCATTAGATTTCAGTAGTCTGATGAAAATAATAACATTTTTTTCAGTTCGTAGTCAACCAATACTACACCTCCACGTGAGAGGTGTAGTATTGGTTAGTTTGAGAATGAAAAATAGTTCACCAAATTGTAACAATAGATACTGATTCACAGATATTGATTGTGGAAGAAACTGATGAGATTTTATAGAAAGTAGAGCAAGAACTCAAAGTGTTATCAAAATAGAGTTTCACAGTAGCCAGGCGGTTCGACTTGGGTGCTTTGTTCACTCACTCGAATTGACTGCCGTGTTAGGAATCAGACGTTAAAAGGAATGACCTTGTTAATCCTTAGCTCGCACAAGTTTCGACTTCTGTGGGTTGTCTTTCGTAGGGGCGCGACAGCTGGTTAACGGAAAAATAGACAGACATATTTTAAACAGTGATAAAACGCTTCTTTCCAACAGCGATGAAACTGTCAGAGATAAAATCAACATCTAGATGTCATTATTATTGACTCTCAGGGCCTTCGTTTGTTTGAAGGTGGTTGACAATGTTTCATGGTGAATTTCATCAGTTCCAGACTCCCACTGTCTGATATGATATAGAATGATTTGAAATCCTTAGAAATCAAATCACTTTATCAATCCTGTAGAACTTAAAAAGTTATAGAATAGGTCAAATAACATTTTGTACATACATAAAATAATAATTGAAGTAAAATTAAACCAAACATAAAAAATATGAAAGATTGTCATAGGAATACAATGTTGGACAAAATATATCAACTTCATTCAACTCCAGTTTCATTAAATTAATGTGATTGAGAAATAAAATTACGGAAGATTGAGAAATTCATCTATGTTATGAAAATTATGATCGAGTAAAAACCTTTTAAGGGTGATTTTGAAAACCTGAATTCTATCAGTAGTTTTCGATGATTCAGACAATTTGTTATGAAATTTTAGCTCCAAGTAAGAAGGTGAGTTAGTGATTTGACTTTGAAAGAATCAATAAAATAAAAAAGAGTTGCTGAAAATAACAATTATATAAAACCCTCAACGGAAATTACAATAAAATAAAATACGAGCAACAATTGAAAATAAAACAATCGAAAAGAAATGAAAATTGATAAATTTTAAGCCAAGTTACTTCACGACGTTTCGATTATTGCTAACCACAATGATCTTCGGGTAATGACTGCCTTTTTTCTCAATATAATTGTTTCCGGGTAATCTTTTCAATTTTGATGATTCTTTCAAGGATTGTGAATCATAATAGACAATTAAAGTCCGAACTGATGAAATTATCAGGGCCTAGTTATGTACCATTCTGAAAATTTCAATCACTTTCATTGCCCATATCAAATTAAACCAATATGATTGTGACTAATATTGAAACTTTGCATAATTACACGAAAGAAAAAAATTATTTCGAAACAAATACTTCTATATGAACACTGAATTATACAGAAGACACTTTTCTCTACTCAGTTTGTATTTCAAACATTCGTTGTGGAATAAAAATCAGATATCTTTCACATGAGTTCTACTTTAAATGAATGGTAACAAATTGCACTTACATGGAACACTGTCATCCTCACTGGTATACATCGATGTTTCGCCTTAAGACACTTCCCCCAAGGCTCTTCAGTACCAAAATTGGATAACATTATAGAAAGTACACACAATTCACTCGTGAATTACGATTTTTAATGTGACGGAATAAGATTGATCTGCTTATGTCATCGATGACATCGTAATGACATGATTTTTATCCCACAAAGAATGTTTGAAATACAAACTGAGTAGAGAAAAGTATCTTCTGCATAATTCAGTGTTCATATAGAAGTATTTGTTTCGAAAGAATTTTTTTCTTTTGTGTAATTCAATGTTTACATGAAAGTAGCTGTTTCAGGAGGACTTTCTTTCAGTTTGTGTCTGAAAGTTACTTCTTTGCATGATCCACACATCCATGTATAGAGTTACTTATTTTCAAATTGATTACTTCCTTCCTTTCTTTGGAAGATTTCCTCTTCCTGTTTTTTTGTATCAAGATGGAGTAATAGAAAGCGAAACCCTTTTTTTTCAAAGTCCTGAAAATATAACCCCATCAATTCATATACAATTTGTTTTGAACAAAAATAACCTGAAGAAATCAATGACATTCAATAGTAAATAATAACACTCTTTCATTCTACAGTAATAATAAATCGAACGCTCCTATGAACTTTTCCCTCACCGATATATGTACCTAATGATGATATTCTGACTGCTATCAAAGAAATAAAATCTAATGCTTTAAGTATTGATAATATAAATATCAAGATGATTTCTTTAGTGATACCACACTGTATTGATGAAGTTAAACATATTTTCAACGAGTCCTCAGACAGGCTATTTTTCCAGATGTTTGGAAGGTTGCTAATATAATTTCAACTCCGAAAAAGAATGCACCTACCATGCTCAGTGACCCATGCCCTATCAGCATTCTGCCCTCATTCTCTAAAATATTCGAGAAAAATGTTTCACGTCAAGTAAGAGCTTTTCTTGAAGAAAACCGAATACTCCCGTACGAGCAGTCTGCAAAAATACGGAACACAAACTGCCCTCTTGAAACTAATCGACGATCTTGCGAAATTCAGAGATCAATCAAAAGTCTGTACTGCTTGATCAAAGTAAATCTCTCGATTTAAGTTAATTTCGATTTACTCATCGGCAAGCTCCAGTTCATAGGATTCCATTACATGGATGACTATCTCACAGGCCGATCACAGAGGGTCAAACTGGGTGATTACTCATGGTCATCCCTAAAGGAAACAATCTCAGGTGTACCACAGGGAAGTATTTTAGAACCCTTGATGTTTTCAATGTTTATTTTTGATTACCTGACTTTCTTATCGCATTGTCAAGTACATCTATATGCAGATGATATACAGTTATATTTATTCTCTCATAACACCGATACAAAAATTTGCGTGGCAAATATAAACACAGATTTGCACAAAACATTCCTTTACTCGGAGAATCATGGACTGAAAATCAATCCAAATAAAACTTTGGCCTTATGCATTGGGTCTCAAAGATAAATATTATGATGCTAATGCTTGTAACGAAGAATAACCAGTTTAAATCTATGATTAAAACCTAACTATACGGGAAAAACTTTTCAAACGCCCCGTTTTTCAAACCAACAAGTGCGACTTATTGGTTTGAAAAACTAACTTAAACCGACTGAATATTTCATGGCTTCCATATTTTAACCACCACGGAACCTTATATTGAATAAAATACGTTAAAAAAAATAACCTTTTCGTAACAGCTACTATGGGCAGAATTTTTGGCAGCGGTTAGCTGAAAATTATATTATTATTGGTTACTTTTGAACCACGACGGTGGTGTCAGTTATGTCATTGATAAGTCGATAGCTGAATTATTACCGACTTCAAAACTGGAAACCATACACTGTGACGAGCCAGTTTTGTTTAATTGTTCAAACTGGATATTGAAGTTGGTCGTTATTTTTCAAATTTTCTGATGAATCACTGGAGGAAGATGAAAATTAAAGAGGGTTCCACTTTCATTTCATGAGCTGACGATTAAAATATCTTTACATTTCTTTACTCCAGTATGTTATCGTCCGCATTCGATAAAATATTTAATTGGTGATTGTAGAAGAGGATGATGAACCAAGTCGTTTTTTAACAGAGATGAAAGGAGTACTTTTTTTCTTACTACTTCAAAGATGGATGAATATTTTGACCACAGTCCCATCTATTAAGCCTTTCAAATGTGTTGAAGAATATACCTGAATGCATTGGCCAACAACAAATGAAACTTCAGCTGAAGAGGTTAGGTTGGGTTGGGTCCAAAGTGACTGGGTCTATTCTGCAACTCAGTTGCAAAAACTATCGGTTTGGAAAGTTTTTTGATTTTTCCCAAAACACAACAACATAAAACTGTTCAAAGAACCTATTGACAATCACCTGTTCAAATATTCCAAATCCAAACTCGTCATCTTCCAAGTTGCAAAAAGTTATAGTGAATCTCACCAGCTGCTGACGAACATACAGTAATCATGGTATTTTTTCAGTGGGTTTTCGCCTTTGAGAAGTGTCTGGGTGATCGGTGTCCAACCAGTTTTTATCATACGTGACGATTCGATCCAAAGAAGGATCGTTCTGGTTGCGCGAAAGCAAAGAAGAACCGACTTTGAAACTTGTCAATTTCTGTTAATCGTTCAAATCGTGGGGCACTCACTTTTCAGGCTTTTTGATCTTTTCAATACATTCCAAACCATGAAAAACCACAGAGGCGTTGCCGCCAGTTCTTCCGTCATCCGACGCACCATTTGTAATGGGTCAGTCTCCAACAGGGTCCTCAAATCCTCATCCTGGATTACTGTAGATCGACCATTTCGGGGCTCAACGTAGAGGGTAAAATCTCCGGAAAGAAATTTTATAAGGCAAGGTCAAATACCTGATTGATTTTTTGAGCTGTTTCGGCAGCACTATGGTTCATTTTGAATTTGTTGAGGAAAATTGGCCGATAATTGCTCATTAGAACCACAATTTCGCTGATGTGTGAAAACCAAAACCACATTTCTAGTTACTTTTGGGACATATCCTGAATTTCTCGATCTGATAATTACCCAACGAGGTTTTGCAACTTGAACCACAAGTTCAATTTTTCGCATGTTCAATTTTGGCCAAATCTCAAAGTAATTGATACCTCATTTAAAAAAATTATCAAGGACTTTCAATTTTTTTAAATCAGCAAGCTATTTGTTCTGAGATACCAATTGCTCTGTTACAGTTGATCCAGAACTGAACTAATTATTTTCAGCAATCTATTGAAGTTGAAAAAATTATGTTCATAGAGAATAGTGATCTTTTCCGATATAACGCAAATTACGTGACCCTGAGGAAAATTACTCTAGGGGACTTTGCCTCCTTCAAATTGAGAATAATCCCCTGGAAAGATACCGCTAATCCCCGATCTTTGATACGAGCACTCAGTACAAAGTTTACTATGTACATGTGTGTAACTCATGCATGAAATGCCGACTTCTAACTAGTTGGGTGTCGGTGTATTTCATTTAGTGGAATCGATTAGCCATGTCACGTCAGATCTCGGTCGTTGATAAAAGTACACTTGACCCCTTACTACCCTTATTTTGCGTACATTAACTGAGCTCAACTGGCAGGATGCATGTCGTGTTAGTAGAAATAATAGACTGAATAATTCTTCTGGCGTACCGGTGGTGTCTGTTGCAACTCAAGTGAAAATGTATGGAAAATACGGGCTCAAGTTGACAGAAAGGTTCTCTATGTCCCCTATACCGATGTCAAACAAAACATAATTAGTAGAGAAGTGGTAGAAATGTTAAAAAAATATTTTTACTTCAGGTTAGATTAGGTTTACTTCCAGTTAACCTAACATAACCTGAAATTGGATATCTACGTTTCTTCTTCTTCTTTTTTTCGATTCAATGGCTTCAACAACTAAGGCTATCCGGCCAGTTGGTAACGAACGTTGTTGTTAGAGCCAAATATAGCCACACTTAAATGGACATGGGGTGAGCCCATTCACAATTGGGTTGAAATTACTATCCAGGAATTTGTCACGCACGGCAAGCTGAAAATAACCCAGGTATATCATACAGGCGAAAACAATGGTTGTTCATGCAGTACAAAGACATCGCACTAGCAAGCACAAGTATCTACGTTTGTTTGAAATTGGTTGACAATGTTTCATTATGAATTTCACTACTTCAGATTTTCATTGTCTCATATGATTCTGACATAATTCGGAATCGATGAAAAAAAAAATGAAATTAGAATGAATAAGTGGCAAACATATAAATTATATCAAGCAATAAAATGTGAAATGAAAATACAATGAAACGAATAAAATAATCAAGATAACAGATGAAAATGACCACAGAGTAAAAAAAAATATTGAAAAATTAATAAAAGTTCAAACCAAGTTGCTTCACGACGTTTCGATTGTTTGTATTCACAATCGTCTTCAGGTGATGACTGGACTATTCTTTCGAGAGATAACTATTCATAGGCCATTCAAGCGCTTTCACATATTCCCTCTTCTCTCTTTCTCTCTCTCTCTCTCTCTCTCTCTCTCTCTCTCTCTCTCTCTCTCTCTCTCCGGGAGTTGACCGTTTCTTCCGCTTGGTTATAGGTTTTCATATGTTGCGTGTCTCTCCGCTAGCTTGGCTGAATGCGTCGTTGGACAATATATATGCAGCTTCTTTGAACTTCCTCTCAGATCACTGTTCCTCCCTGTGCATGATGTCAGCTTAGGACCACTTGATGAGTCAAAACCTCTGCTATTCCCGATTTGCTGGTTTCTTCTCGCTGTGTGTTTCTCATGTGCTCAACAATGCGGACTCTCAATGACCTCTTAGTTCTATCAATATAGGATTTTCCGCACTCACAGGATATCCGGTGAATGCAATTCTTGGAATCGCAGTTCACGCGTTTGGTGGCCTAGTATTCATGAGGCTGGTACGGATGGTGTTTCCGGATCTGAAGCAAGTTCTGTTGTTGCATTTGGACTCAATTCTTTTGATTCTTTCCGATAATCCTCTGACGTAGCCAAGGGCAAGCACTGGTTGTGTCGGCTTCTCTTCCTTGCGAAGCTCCTGCTGTCTTTTAGCCAAAATCTGTTCCATCATCACTTAAAACCATGCCGTTGAAGACTTTTTCTGATGATGCCAAGTTCTTTCTCGAGACCTTCCATCGTATTACAGAACCTGAAAGCACCATCGACTAGACTCTTGAGGATTCCTCTTTTGGTAGATTGGTGGTGGTTTGATTCGCTATTCAGATACTGTCCCGTGTAAGTGGATTTTCGCTATACAGATGTTTCCCACTCAATGTCTGACTTTTTTACTAATACGTCTGAGGATGGCAATTTGCTGTGGACTTCCTTCTCCATTGTGAAAGTAATGGAAGTCTTCACGTTGTTCATGTGCTTCAGGAAGGTATCTAGTTCTGTATTCCCATGGTTCCATATTATGAAGGTGTCGTCAACATATCTCAACCAGACTGGGGGCTTTTTGTAGGCTTCTTCAATGGCCATATTAGAATCATATTAGACACTGTATTATATTGATGAAACCGAGACCGTTAAAAGTGCATGAGAATAAACATCGAGGCTGCATAAGAAATAAGCAAGCAACAGCTTCAAAACTATAGAAACATATTTTGAAAGCAGACGTTGAACATCGAGTTTAATGGGACACGATGAGAATGATTGCCGAAAAATCACATACCAAGAGACGTAAGCTAATAGAATCAGCATGAATCTGGAGAGAACTATATTAAAGAGAGATATGGATAGTAACGAATATGCAACAGACTAATATCAGACAACAGACTATTTCAAATGTTTCGGAAGTCAATCAACAACATTGACATATTTCACATTTCAAAATTCATTTGATATCTGTCGAGGAACTTTGAAAATGATGCAAATGGAAGAAAAAACTGCAAGTTACATTTGATATTTTTACAAATCTGAAGATGAGGCAAATTTTAGCCTACGAAAATTTAGGAAAATTTTGCACAATTTCTTAGTCCTTATGATAGACAAAATAAAAGAATATAATGGATACTACATTTTTATTCATGAAAAATACTTTGAATGCATGAAGTAACATATCGACCTTAAAAGTTAGCCTCTTTTACAACTGCATGAATTTATACATTACAATTTTTTTCACAGATTGTGCTTTTAATTTTATTTATCTCCAGTCGTAGCTTATTATATATTTTACAACTATTGTATATAACAGACTCTTTGACAATATTTGAGGTTAGGTTGGAATAGGTAATATCTAATATTTTCTGCCTGCCGAGTACTAGAATTCTTTTAGACGGCTTCAAAGCTGTTAATGTGTTTTCTTATCAGGCATGCAGTTTCCAAAATGAATAATGCCAAGATGAATTACAGATGAATATTACATTTCAATACTGAAAATTTACGGCGAATGTAAACTGTGAAACTGTCGTGGAGACTTACATACGTAATTATGTAATACCTAGTTTTTCAACAAATTGATGTGGAATAAGTTACATAATTTAACATGTAACATTGATATGTGATTTCACATGGAGGGGAATAAAAAATATGTAAATTTACAGTAGTTTACGTGGTCACAACGTCAACATTTACCTGTGAAATTTTACAAAAATTCTCATTAGTTATAATATTTTTTCTGAACTGTGTTCAGAAGAGAAATTCCACTTTGTTTGAATGAAAATTCATAGAAAAACGGTCGAACCTGAAGTGATTCAAACGAATGAATACGATTCACCCTAGACAACACCTATATCAACAAAGGAGACGGGATGTCATTAATGACGTTAAATATTTTTTAATGTTGAATAATATTTGGTATGCGGCTCGAATATTTACAAATATCAATAGATAAACGGTCTGACATATGTAAGCAAATATTAAACTATGTAGTTGATAAGGGTATCAGTTCTGTGGAAAAGCATTCGATGAATTTATCTGAGCCATGCTTATGAATGAAACGAAGGTTAAATATTCTACAAGAAAAGTGAATAACAGTTCAATCTGTGAGAGAAATTGATAACAAAACAGTGATAATTTATGAAGATGCCTCGATTCATTCGAATATGTAAATATGTAAACAAACCTTTGCTAGAGGTTATATTATACAGCAGGTTAAAGCACGTGTAAAGCCCGAGTAATATCTCATAAACTACGAGGGGTGAATTGAAAATGAAATTGAATGAAGAAGAAAATATCAAGAGCAGATAGTTTTTTGTTCACAGATGGATCAAAAACACCTTCCGGTTCTGGTGCAGGTGTATTCAGTCGCAAACCCAGGAGATCAACCTGCCAAGGAACCTATGCGACTATATTTCAAGCGGAAATGTACGCATTAGATTGTGTGCAGAGAGATTGGAAGAATCCAACCTCATACACAAGTCAATAAATATACTCTCAGACAGTCAAGCGGCATTGAAATCTCTTGGCTCCTACCGATCAACGTCTAAATTGGTAGCAAATCAACATAATCGCCTCTTCTCGATAGGAAGATTTAATAGATTGCCTCTGGTCTGGATTCCTGGAAGGCCAATATGGCCAGGAATTTGAAGTGTTTGGTGGTGGATCATTTGGTAAGATATTTGATTTGACAAAAAATAAAAGTTTGAGAAACATATATGCCTGGTCCCATCACTGGATGTAAATGAAATTTCACGTCTGAGAGCAGGTAGGTATGTTACAAAATTAATTTCCCAAAACATGATGAAATTAAAAAAGTTAGTCGCTCATTATATAGATCTAGTACATACATCAAATGTTTTAGGCAGTACATCATTTTTGTTTTTGTTTATGAATCTGACATCCTGTGATGTCATACCAATAACATACCAATATCTCGGTAGCCATGCGTTTGACATTGTAGGACCCCTGTGGGACTCGTACTGGAGTTGATCATCTCTTTATACATGTTAAAAAGTCAATATTCCAATTGGCGAATATCGGCGAAATATATTCGCATTCTCATTCGTACTTGCGAATGTCTAAAAATTGATATACCTATCACTTGTTAGAAAGTGAATATTCGCATTCGCGGATATCAACACAACATTTTCGCATTCTCAGTCGCATTTGCGAAAGCCAAATAATTCAAAGTAAATATTCGCATTTGCGATTATCAGCAGGATATATTCACATTTCCCTTCACAATTGCGAATACCTTCAAAATGATATAATTATCAAAAACTAATATTCGCATGCGCGAATATTGAAGGAATATATTCGCAATCTCAACGGCACTTGCGAGTCAACGGCACTTGCGAATGCCTAATGATTGATATCCTGTAGTTAGAAAGTGAATATTCCCATTCGTTAATATCAACGGAAGATATTCTCACTCTCAATCACACTTGCGAATGCCTAAAAATTGATATACTTTTCACTCGTTAAAATCTAAATGTTCGCATTCGCGATTATCAGCAGAAAACATTCGCATTCTCATTCGCACTTGCCAATGCCTAAGATATTTTTAATTACATCAATAGTCTGTACTGATCTAATTTCCATTCCGTCAAAGCGCCTCGTCCTCAGGCAGGAAGTCATCCAACAAATCGAGTCGGACCAGCTTATTATTTATCGAAATTGACCGTATCGCTTAATAAAAACTCGTGTGACAGTGGGCTCGAAGCGTGGGCCGGCCGTCGGTCACTTAACTTGACCGAAGTTGCGTGTCCGTTCCTCGAGAGCCAGTCCTTCATATCTGACATGCGAACCGTTCGAATGTAGCAAAGAGAAAAGTTGCATTATTCTGAATAACGTTATTGAAGTGAAAAATGATAATACTAACAGTAATAACAAGGCACTACGTCGAAGTTAGAGCAGTTGAAGTTTTGTCATAGGTGATTTCATCGATTGAATTTGTTAGTACAGTGGCTACAAAAATCAACGAAGAAAACTAGAGGTCCGTATTTGAAAAATCAAGTTGATGAAATCTAATGAACGAAACGCCGCATTGCAAATTGGTTTATATCGAATTATACGAAATATGAAACAGTATCAGAAGTCTTTGCCTTTTCGTATCATTCAAAATGGAAGCGGTAGAGCCAAAAAGCGAAGTTCGACAATACTAATTTTTGACAAATATTTCAAAAACAACCACAAATATTCTCGATCTGAAAAGAGTTTATTCTAGTTCCGGTAAATAGGAAACTTTTGTCCAATCTGAGCGATCTTGTAGATCTTACTGTTTTCGAGATAGCGCAACAGTGTAATCATCTAAAAAAAGAGCTTGTATATTTTTTGAAACCGTTCTACCATCGACAAGAGACTAATGTCCCCTTATTCATCTCCTGTCACAAATTCTATGAACCAATAGGGATGCAGCGAAGAGGGTAGTTCAGGACACCACTGTCGCTTTTACAGCTAACTTAAATTCGATTCCTAACATTATCAGAGTTTGGATTAGATAAAGACGGGAACAATGAAATTATTATGAAAAAATATAAGCATTGTTTTTGTTATTGTTTGTCATTATTATAAAACTGTGTAAACGGCTGGTATAGACATAGTGCGTATTTGTACGATAAATCGATAATTGCTACAAAATAAAATAATTATAAAACAGGGTCCCTCTGATCTGTTTGTCTATCTGTTTCAGTATGAGCGTAAGAAAATCAAAAACTAGTGAACAGATTTTCATCAGGAGTGATTTAGGATACAATTGAATAACAGCTCAATTATAATTTTTTCATTCCTCGTATAATTTCTAATTCAGGAAGGTTTATCTGTATGCTTTACGTTAATTGGTTGAAATATAGCAGTGAAATCCTTACGAAATCGGGGCGTTGGTGCTACTTTGGAATCTTTATTCAAAAACGCTGCCCCATTACTTTAAGATACAAAAAAGTATTCACAAAAATTGTTCTTCCGTTATCGGTCCACATGGCAGGTCTTTCTTTTGGAGCTAGCTATATATACCTATTTCAAATTTTAATGTTTGAAAATATCGATTTCCGATAAGGAATTCAACAAATTTCACGAATAGATGCCGAACAAAAATGCAGTGGAAGTCGTATTGGAGCCAAAAAGTAATGTGACAGATTTCAAATGAATTTGAAAATCAAAGTCATGGAATCTTTATTCTAGTCGGATATAAAGTATTTTCGAACAATAAAAATGAATTTCAGTATTGGAAATCAAAAACTGAATATAGATATCAGAGCAAAGTATACCTAAATACACCTAAACATGAGTTAATAACCGACTCACGTATCTAAGTGCTGAAATGATTATTGTTAACTGAAGTAACTTCAGTAGCTGTGTTACCAAAGTGTTAGTTCTAATACTCAGTTCATTCCTAGACCCCTCCTATCTAGAAAAAAAATCGACACCAATTATAAATTGAGTAGGGTTTTACAGTAGTGAATTATTTCTTAACTGAGATGAAAAAACAGGAATCAAGATTTATACAACATATATAAAATTTGTAATATTTTGATTATATTCCATTATAGCAATGTGACGATGTATGTTTATTTCCGCCTTTTGACACATTTCAAATGGATTGACTAACATTCAGATTGATGAAGTGCTAAATGTAGAACATTTATCGGTGTTACACGATCAATTTAAATTATGTCGTATCTCAAGTGGTTTCAAGTAGGTGAAGGTAAACTTCATACGAACCAGTTTCTAACAGTTGAATGTATTGATTAGGAATGACAAAAAAATAAATAATCCGGGTCTCCAAATCTTGCTATCGAAACTATTATGTTTTTTAAGTGAATCTTATGTTTTTAGTATTTAGCCTAAAGAGAAACCTGAACCGATCTCAACTGAGATTGACGAAAAATTGAGCGATTCCGGAAAAGCACAAGAGTCCTGGCAGAGATATTTGAATATGAACAACTCCAAGATTGTAGACTATTTCGTTGGTCAATTAAAATCCACTATGAAGTACACACACTGTGGACACTCATCAGTGATCTTTGATCCTTTCTGGGATTTGTCTCTTCCCATACCACAAAGATCTGGCCAAGTGAGTTTGTCACATTGCTTAGATTCTTTCACAAGAGAGGAAACTCTGGATGGAGATGAAAAACCAATGTGTTCGAAGTGCAAGCAAAGGAGAAAATGTACAAAGTCCTTATCAATCTATTAGTTTCCCCGTATTTTAGTAATTCATTTGAAAAGATTCTCTCCGACGGAAAGGTTCAGAGGCAAATTGGATGTTTCCATTGACTTTTCTTCAGATGGATTAGATATGAGCAGTTATGCAGCAGACAATGTGGCTCCTTGTCGTTATAATCTATATGCACTTTCAAATCACAGTGGGACTACTTACAACGGACATTACACAGCATATTGCAGACACCCATATAGTGGCACATGGCATGAATACAACGATTCACACGTGTTCCCAATTTCGCCGCCAAAATCACTTGTGAGCAATGAGGCATTTGTCCTCTTTTATGAACAGGAAGGAACGAAGCAGCACCTTTGATGTGATTTTTTTTCTCCTTTCCTTTTTTTATAGTCTTAGTTCTTTGAATTGATTTGTATTTCATGATTGTTCCAAATTTCATTATATTCAATTTCCATAGTTGAACAAATAAAACAGTTGCCTAAAGTTGCCAGCTCTAAAATTTGTACAACAAAACAAATTGTTTTATGACATTATTTTAATGTTATGTATTGTTAACTGATCTTGTCTAAATTATTCAATTTTTCATTATTCCCAATCGGGGTTTTTCTGTTGGTCTTCTAATGTACGGGCCTTTTCTAATCCACTTATTCTCATAAAATTCAATATTCTCGAATATCTTTTCTCAAGCAACCCGTATATTTGAGTCTATTTCACGTAAATATTGTAAGCTACAAATAGCTAGATTTTTGAATTCCTTAATTGTTCTTTGTATCCCTTATCTTGGGAATTATGACCTTTCCTACCTTTGTTAATCCAAACCTCTGTCTATCCCTACAATGACGAGTCTGACCCCTTCTCTAACTATCGATGTATATTGCATTTTGTAAAATTCATTCATTACGTTTCAAACCTTGTAAGAGTATAGTTGGAATGAATCTTGTCTTGTCTACAGTACATTTAACCAGTTATTTTTCTCATCCTATCTTTTCACAAGAGTTATTATAATTCTTGTGCGCATTAACCATTCATACTCACGATGAAATAATCGTGGGTCAAAAACAGTATTTGGTCACAATACCTCTAAATGGCAAACTACTTGCAAATTCTTAGAAAATCAAATCCATTTGCTGTTCCTCGTATATACCTTACTAATAACATCAATTAGAATGTAAACTTTATCGGTCATACATAGCTGTGCCAAAGGTTTTCACCCCTTCAAAGGGAATGGGTGAAGTGAAAGAGAATTCAAGCGGGCCATACAATCCAGGAGAGAGAACGACAAAGTAATCCCAGCTAAGCTAGTCAAAGGAAAAGCTTTCCTTCAGTACATTAAAAATTTTACAAAACAGATTGAAAGAATCACGACGTGAAACTAATATTTAGGCTAAAAAAACTATCGGAGGGAGTATAAGATCCGATAAGGACCACAGATAACCTTTAGCAGCACCCAGGGTATCATTGTAGCTTTGGGTCGGATCAAGAGTATATACAGATGCAATAGAAAATCAAAATTACAGGGATAATTTCAATATAAAAGAAGAGGCAATGATCATTGATGAAATTTGGCTACCTGTTCTTAATTGTATACAAAAAAAGTCAGGTGATCCAATTAAGAGAAACCAAGCGACGCACACCTATAATAATATAAAACCGGAGTCAAATACCAGCATTACAGTTTCAGCGTTGGGGACAACGGAAATGTCATCACCAAAAATACTACAGCATGGCCAAAATCTCTATTAATATAATGTATCAGTAAATACTTATTCAATTTAATCGATACAAGCGCCATGTGAAACAGTGTACACCAACGTAACAAAAGTCGATCGATTCCGTCAGCATAAAAATCACCATCTCGAGATTCGATGGAGTCGACGAAAGCCTTTTTGCCTGGTCCTGAGTGGCGTCCTGAACGTGCGGACGGGCGTTGTCATGGAGCAGGATCGGACCTCTTTTGTTGACCATTGCCAACTGCTGCTGCAATTTTTGGCACATTTCGTCGATTTCCTCGCAATAGGACCCAGTTGTAATGGTTTGGCTCGATTGCAGAAAGTTATAGTGAATCACACCAGCCGCTGGCCACCATACAGAAACCATGGTGTTTTTTGGTGGATTTTGGCCTTCTGGAAGTGTCTGGTTGGCTCATCGTTGCCCAACCACTATCTTGAACGTCTCTTGTCGTAGAGAAACCACTTTTCATCTCGCGTGACGATCCGTTACGCAAAATAATCGTTTTGGTTGCGCAAACGCATCAAAAAGCACATGGGACCTGACGTCCAGTTCTTCCGCCATCCCAGTCACCATTTATGAAGTCTCCAACAGGGTCTCAAATCGTCGTCCTGGATTACTGTAGGTCAACCACTTTGGGGCTCATCTTCAAGGCTAAAATATCCAGAACATAATTGCGCAAACCAAGGTCACCTGGTTGATTTTCCGGGCTGTTTTTGCAGTGCTTTGGTTGAATTAGAATTAGTTGAGCGATAGATAGAAATAAGCCGGGACGAGGCAAAAAATTGAAGTTTGGAAAGAATGAACAGCACCAATGTATAGAGTACAGAATTCTCTGACGATCAGTATATACAGGGTGTAACATAGGTACGTTAAAATATTCAAGTGACGTATTCCTGAGACAATTTTAAGAAAAAAAGTCTATATGAACTTGTGTCCGAAAATACTTCGTTTCGGAGATACGGGGTGTTGGAATTGAATTTTTTTGCTCGCTTTCTGAAAATAACTCTTGCAAAAAATAAGTTATTTGCACAAAATTTGGTACCTGGGATTTTTTTGACGTGGGAAATCATAATTTTCATGTAACATCTAGAGGGCGCTGCGTACGCTGTCATTATTCATTTCAAATTGTCCTAACTTTTTTGACAGTGAACTTTTGGTACTTTTCATGGAAAAACTTAATTCCTCCAATACATTTTTAGCTCATATAGGATCGGTGTGGACTTCTGATATCTGATTTATAAGAGTGTATTTAGGCTTTGTAACAACTTTTCAGCTGTATACGAATTCTTGTGAGCTCGCTACTTTTTCATTTAATTTGATTGGGTAACGTGTATAGCCAGATCAACCATTAAGTCTAATTTCAACCAATTACCAAATAATTATTTTATTTCACGGTACGACAATTATTAACAGATACTACATAACAATTGTAAGCAATAAAAAACAGATTTTCATCGAGTACAAATATTTCAAAATAGTTAGATAACTTTCGAAGGATTATACGATTAGATAAAGGGGATTACCGGTGGCAAAATTATATGAACTCAAGCATTAATTTATTGTGATACCGTCAAATCTTCTGTTCGATATTAGGCGTGAGTGTTATTAGATTTCCGATAATGATTTGTTTATTTGAATGAAAATATTTCGATATCGTATATTTGTTTATTTGACAGCATTTATCAGCTCATCTGCGTCATCCATCGAATTGGAGAAAATTCTAATCATGAGTCGCGATATATACAGTATGTGTCACATCGAGATTGTATTAGAAGTTTGAGATATACGCTGTCTGTTGACTGTTGTCGAATTGTCGACGAAATCCACTAATTAAACAAACTTTTGATTCAATAGAAAGTAGCAAAATAGGCAGACAAAAACACTATTTTTCACCTAAAAATCTTTGCAAAATTCTTCGATTAATGGACACTGCCGAAAACAAATTTTTTCCATCTCAATAACAAATCTTAAAAATCATTCATTGCTATGTACACGCTTTGTTCATTTTTGCTGAGAGTTCTATGGATATTTTTAATTTACCCTCATTCCATCTTTTCACTATTCCTGAGAATAAACAGCCCTCATTCATTAAAAACTCTTTTATTCTCTTGGATCGTAAAAGTACCTTTTATGAGAAGTCACATAATCTGCAATTGCAGGTTTAATTGCAAATGCAATTAAACCTGCGGAAATGGTTATCGGTCAAATAGTTCTTAAATAAATAGTGGTCATAAATCAATACGATCACAAACCAGTCTTCCTTTCTCCTTTATAGTGACTAATAAAATGCGCCTATTAATTTTTATATTAAAATCATGTAAATGAATAATAAGCAATATACATGTGGCCGATGTCAAATTTGAAAGGCCACTTTTGATGGGATCAAGTTGTAGATCCACGCCAACTGATAGCGCCGGCCCTACTAAAAGCTTTCCATGGGTAAATGCGATATTAAAAGAATTTTACACACTCCTGAAGGTAATTATTGGCGACTATATTTTCGGTGGATTGGCTCTAATTTCTGAAGTTGTTTCACAACTTTTGTTGAGTCGCGTGCAACCTAATTAGATTACCTCTTGGAACTGATTTCAGATAAGCACGAGTAAATAGCGGATTGATTCCTAAGCTCACATTTACAATTTAAAGTTTATCAGGATTTGGCTAAAAATTCTCATTGAGATTGATTGAATGTGAGAGGTTTGGTGATCCAACTAAATGAGCTAATATCATTTCAACCAAAGTCAACTTTGGACATAGTCCGCAGCCTTGAATGACCAGATATTGGAGCTAATGAACTTAGTTCAAGTTTTGACACTGTTAAAGTTGGCCACAAATCTGGCACTAAGGTGAAACTCGTTCAGCAACAGGCCCATATCAGCATCAAGAACCTTGGCTTATCAAAGCAGCTGACCTTTACTTTCCTTAGCTCGAATGGACTAGAAGCGGAAACTGACTAATTCTTTAACACCATAGTCTAGAAGTTTGCCTAAGAATTTAACTTCGTTGCAAAGTAGAATATGACTTTGTGGTATTCATTATTAGCGTACTCCCCTAACATCAAGCAGGAAATTGATTCATATAATTGTCGTTCCTGACTCCATACCAAGTTTCGTAGTTCAAGATTGTATTGACCCTTTCCTCAGTCCCCTACTCCATATATTCAATATTTCTTTGAGAAGTTGTTAGTTCCTGAGCTTTGGAAAAAAGCTCGAGCAACATTTTATAAAGTGTGATATTACATCAATAAAAAAGTAGAGTCATTTCAATATCAAGTAATTTCTCCAAATTATTTGAAATAATATTATACTCCAATAATTACAGTCCCATACGAAATATCATATCAAATTATCAAATGAGCAGCATTGTAGGAAACAAGTCGTGCATAACCAATCTTGCATGTCTTTCACAATGTGTCTCTGAAGCTTTGGCTAGGAAGCTGCACGTTGATGTCATTTATACAGGCATGCAAAAGCTTTTGATCAAATAGATTTCTTCATTCTTCTCAAGCGTCTCTCAGAATTTGGTTTTTCAGCAAGTTTCGTGAAACTCATATCAAATTATCTATTCTCGAATTCAGGACCTCTTTGGTTTTTGATTTTCATTAATAATTCAACTAAAATAATGAACAATTTAAAACTGCTCTACGCCGATGACATTGAAATATTCAGTGATTGAAAATTATGGACACTGCTTAGATTTACAGTACCTATGACTTAGATCTAATATATGATTGGTGTTCCAATAATCGTTTAAAACTAAACATTGCTAAATGTCATGTATTCGATATACTGAAACATACTATTATTCTAAATCTTCAATGTTGGTACTGTTCCAAATAATAGTGTCATCAGCAAATAATGTAATGCAACGAAATCATATGTGACAGATCATTTACAGAAATAAGGGAAAGAACCGGATCCAAAACCGAGCCTCGTGAAGCACTACGATTAGGTTTTTCTATTGTTGAAGTTATATTCGATCTTAGTATTTGACTTCGTTCAGTAAGTATGTTTCAAACTAATACAGGGCGAAACAAACTCAGAACGCTTCAGCATTTTCTGTTGCAAGAAATGAAGAAGTTTGTCCATTGTATTGATGGAAAAGTTTCCTAAAATAATAGTATTGAAATGTTTGCAGTAGTATCCCATTCTGTCACTACTTCGTCATTATTGATTCAGGGATAATTTTCACGAATTATTTAATATTTCTGTGAAAACAATATCATTCTTGCCATAATGGAATGAATCATGAATGAATTGTTTTATTCAATACTATTCGTATATAGAGATCGTTGTATTTGTAAATTGGTAATTAAATTGATGGATGTAGCCTACGTGGTAGGAAAACATAATGAAGAAAAGATAATTGAAACTTTCTATGTTTTTTATCACTTTTATTTGTAACTAACGTTACTGCAGTTTCGTCCTATAAGAACTTACAGATTAATATACCCCGAAATCAAACAATCAGAAATCAAAAATTGGGTAACTCTCACATATTTTCGTAAAAGAACAGAGATAGTTGAGGGTTTCTTCAGAAAAACAATGTAGAAGTGGCATTCAGATCATATACCAGGTTATCTGATTTCCTTTTCAATGCCAAAGATAAAGTGGACAAGTTGGAAAAATCTGGAGTTTATAAGCTTAATTGTCCGGGGTGTAATAGTCTTTATGTGGAAAAATATGGTCGAAATTTCCAAAAACGATATGCTGAATATGAAAGGTCCTTCAGACTAGGTAAAAATGATTCGACGTTTTTAAACCATTCCTTGGCTTGCATCCACAAGTTCCCGAATCTGAACGATACGGAAATTTTGCACTATGCAAGGAAGGGTTGCAAACACAATTATTTGGAATTCTTGGTAATTCATAAGCATAAACATAGCGGGTGCAACCTGTTTACTCACCGGTTTTCAAGTTTGCATTGACACAAGTAAACAAAATTCAGGTACTCAATTAGACTAAGTACCTCTATTACCTACAGTGGTGTTATGAAGGGGCTAATGTAATCAATCATTTTTAGTTTAATGTATAAGTTTGAATATGTCCTTATAGTACGAAACTGCAGTAACGTTAGTTACAAATAAAAGTGGTAAAAACATAAAAGATTTCAATTCTCGTTTCTTCATCAATTAGTAATTATATATCAGTATTTGAACACATTTCATAGGAAACTTTTATGGAGTATTTTCAGATTCCAGTTTTGTAATTATTTTCAAATGATTCAATTCAATAATGAAACCACTACCTATTAAAAGATGAAAAGTTATTTTTCTGCAGTTGGTATCAGCTCAAAAGACCAACGTTCCAATATTTAGATATTAGAGGAGCAGAAGAAAACTCTGTAAGAAAAATCAGAACTGTAAAGGTTACAAATCCCACCATATCTCAACCGAAAAATTTATTGAAATATTTTATTGAAAAATCTCGTTTTAGAGGATAACATATTCGAAGAAGACTCAGATCCCGAATTGTTATTCACAACCGCTTGTAACTGCTGAGTGAGATCTTTTATCCTCTCTTCTTTAATTTTCACTAAGTTTTCCAAATGATCCACCTTACTTCTGAGCACACTAATTGTCTCTTCCTTAACAGCAAGATCTTTTTCCATTTTGTCGAAAATTTGGTTGGGGACCATTTTCCGGTCTATCACTTTGGTCCCATTTTTTATTTTTATCGGAACGATTCCCTCTCTGGAGGAGAAATTCGATCCACTTTCTAGGTAGTAAATCCTGCTGCTTTCGGTGTCGGTGTCTCCAGAGGCTTTGTTCTCCACTTTCATTTTGATTATGCTGAGCAGCTTCTCAATTGCGCCTGGCGTGCCTTTAGCTAGATGTTCCCTTTCTTCCGAGGATAAATTGATCTTTAGTTTTTTCAAAACCCTCTTGTTTATCATCTCCCAGTTCGCCAACTTCTGCGCGAAAGAATTCTTAGGACTGTAGTTGTGCAGATCTACTATCTTCGGGTAGTGGAATTTCAGTATTTCTGCCAAAGGAAGGGCGTCTGAGAAATCACGATTGAGGTTTCGTTTTTGCCTGGTGATTGTATGACTGTCAATCCATTTGTACAGATCATCGGAATCGAAGTTCATGGTGATTTTATTTTAGATTTCACGAAAAAATAGAATGTCAAATTTGAAAAAACAAACTGTCATCTTTTTGTCACTTCTGATGATGGGTGTCAACGGTTCTCAAGGTGCGTTTACATATGAGAGGATTGAAACTTCAATAACGGAATGAATAGTAGATTGAACTTCAATATGTACTTTGATTGAGGATGTGAAGTTGCAAGATGGAGATATTTTAGTATCATTTGATGTATCCTCGCTTCCACATTTCACTATACCAAACCCTATTGTATATTTGAGGATCATTGGTCCCAGTGGAGAATGAAGAAAATATCGCATATGACTAACGAAAATATGTATGGAACAGCAATGCGTCCAGTTCAACAACTGTTTCTGCAGACAGCACAAAGGCGCGGCAATGCGAAACCCACTGTACCCCTTCATAGCTTATATGTTCATGAGCATATTTGAATTGAAAGCAAAAGATGAGTTAGAGTAAGTTCCATGGACTTCTATTCTAATACAAAGACATCCAAAGTTGAGGACTTTGTATAAATTAAAGAATGTGAACTTTCGCGACCGGACATAACTGTGTGGAAGCTATTTTCCGGATTTTTTTGGCCATGATTTGCAGGTTTTTATACATCATGTTTCGTCTACTACTGCAGTAGACAGTATCAAGCGGTGTAGTAACGGTTGCAGTGCCCAAGTTGGTGCTTAAGTTGTTCCGAACGTTGTGATTAAGATGGTGGTATTTGATTCTGGTTTGATATTATCATGAGTGGTATATGATGATCTACTGCAGTGATTCTCCTCCTACGTCTTCAATAGATCACATATTGTGGCAATGAATGGTTTCGAATCAACATCTATTGATGTAACGTCGGGAGTACTACAAGGCTCCCAACTTGGTCCTACTTTTTATCTTTATAAATGACATGAAAAATGATTCAAATTATCCAAAATATTGTTGTACGCTGAGGAAAACATTGTTGCCTTATGGACTCAGTGTGTTTTCTTCCATCTTTTCCACACATTCCGAAAATTTATGCAATTCACCCAGGCTGAAGGTGTAATTTAGTAGGATTTATAACCCACTTATCGATAAATGCAGGTAACACCAACCATCTGTTAATTGCATTAGTGGATATTGTCGGACATCTGTATGGGCGACATATAGATTCAACCCTCTGAAGAAATGTCGAGCAGATATAGTAAATAATCTTTTGGTGGGAAGAGTCAGATCTGAAATGAGATTGGAGCAACAAAACGCACCTAATGTAAGAGAGCGAAACTAGGTTTGTTCGCTGGTTAAAAGTTAATCTTTGTGAAAAGCAAAGTGAACTTGAAAGTGGTTAGGAACAGCAGCCGCATGGCACAAATAGACCAGATGACGTCACAGCGAAGGATTCTGAAGAAAATGGTATTCTTGAAATAATCGCGCACCATCTATTGAAAGCACTTCTCACACCAGAACAAAAATAATGTCTCTGGATCGCGCGTTTCCCTAATCAAGTTAGCATAATAATTAGATGAGTTAGAATCATTCCTATGGCTATGTTATTGTTTTTATGTGCATCTACATGAACCATTACCTGACATAATAAGGGTCATTAAATTAATTTCTAGTATTTTGTTATTGTTCCTAATTATCGCACAGGCACCGCTCTCAGAGCGGTGCCTGTGCGGAATTATTCCTTCGGAAATTCCTTCGGAATTTAAGACTGGAGCAAAGTTGGGCGAATATTTTCTTTCAGAAGAACCTCTGAATTCATCGCCTTCGGTACTTTTCACAGTGCTTTGTATGTTGCGCTACAGTCCATTTGGCTAATAAGAAATTCTCCTTGGTTACATTTAGGTGAGTAATCTTTTTCATTGGTCAAATAATAGAAAAAAAGGTCTGTGAAAGACACTCTAGAATTTGCATGCATGTTAACCTTTTTCATCTGTGGATTAGTGAATATTATGTCTTGACGTGGCTCTTCTTACCGTTAAATTTGTATTTTTATAGTAGACTGTAGGTTTGTATACTAAAAAGTAGAAATAATATTGCTATTTTTATTGCGCAAAAGTGCATTCTCTCTCAATCTATTGTAATCCTATATCGTTCATGGTAATAAAGCTCCTCTGTCAACACATTCCATCCTTGTTGACTTTTTCATCAGCTGTGTTTATTTTATTCCTGCTACCTCATAAAATGGACCACTAGATTTTATCGGAGCTCACTGGCGTACAGCGATATTTCCACTCAATTCATGATAATAACAGGTTCATATTACTTTGGCATTTCTTATAATCTTCTTTAACATATCTTTAATTTTGCTGCATATTCGTTATTCATCAGGGATATGTTTGAGTTTTTTTTAAAGGACAAAACACAAGCACTATATAAAAATCCTTAAAGCGCTCTCAGAGCGGTGCCTGTGCGAGAGTAGCGAGTCACATTGGATTTGAATCGCTGGAGATTAAATCCATTTGGAACAACGTTTTCAGGAAGTTCATTCCACATAAACGCAGTTCTCCAGATGAGAGAGTTCTTAAATAGTGAAGTTCGAGGTGTACTGAGTTGAACCTCAAAACAATGAGCAGCTACAGTCCGTCGCATATTTCTGATATGTACCGCTATTGGTGGAATCAAATGTGCCAAGTCACTTGAACAAATCTTGACAAACCTCCAAACTTTCTTCGATATTTCAGGCTATCAAGGTTACACATGATGAAACCTGCAACTTCAAGGTATCTGTATCTGTAGAGTAGGGAGGGTGAATGTGAGCCCACAGCACTTAGGCTACATGTGACTCTTTGTACATCCTCCCGAGGAGTTGTCCTCCTAGGTCATCGTCCATCCTGTCCTTTCCAGGAAGGTGGACAGGTCGCTGGGAGACATCTCCTTTATATCGGCAGCTGTAGGCCAAGACTCGCCGAACACACACTCTCTCATTGACGATAACTCCGGGCACTCGCATAGGACATGCCTGACAGTCTCATCTTCCTGTTCACACATCGTGCATTGAGGTGTGTCCACTAGGTGAACATGGAAGTGTTTCCTTAGTTGACAGTGGCCAGTCAGAAACCCTACTGTTTAGAAGCGTAGATTTTTCCTGGTCATCGCCAGATATTTCTTTGGCGCCAGCTTCCCATTATCGCCCAAGATGATCCTGACAAGATTGCATCCTTTGATTCCATCCCATCTCTTTGTAACATTTGGCTAGTTCCGCAATTGTCGAAGTCGTCAGGCCGTAGGTGCCACTGGGTCCTAAAATTATTAGTCCAGCCGCTTCCTTGGCTAAAGAGTCGGCAATGCGATTACCTTTACTCCTGTCGTGCCCTTTAACCCACCTCAGGATGATGTTATTATCTACCGAGGCTTTGGCTAAATCTTGGTGACACTCTAGTACTAGCCCCGAGGTTATACGTTGTCTGTTCAAGGCTAATAGGACTTGTCTGCTGTCAGTGCAGATTGTTATGTTTTTGCCAGAGATTTATTTCCTGTTTTTTTTTGTGGCGATTGAGATACCAGCCAGTTCTGTTTGGACCACGCTGGTATTTTGTAGGGTTTATCAAACACAAACCTGGGTTCAATCGCATCACTGGTTGCCTGCAGCAGAGGTTGCGAAGTAAGCGCTTCCCGCCATAGGCCCAGCCTCAATTGACCCATTCCTACTTCGAGGTTTACACTAGCCGTGCGCAATCGTATCATGGACATCAACGCAACCTCCTTAACGTACAGGTCCAGAGGGGTCAGACCCGTAATTAATTCCATTGCCGTGGTTGGTGTTGTTCTCATGGCTCCTGTGATGTTTAAACAAGCCAGTCGCTGTATTTGATACATGAGAACAATACTCCACACAAGGTCTTATCTGAGCTTTATAAAGCATCAAAAGTTGCTGAGGTGTGTGCAGCAGAGGTTGCGAAGTAAGCGCTTCCCGCCATAGGCCCAGCCTCAATTGACCCATTCCTACTTCGAGGTTTACACTAGCCGTGCGCAATCGTATCATGGACATCAACGCAACCTCCTTAACGTACAGGTCCAGAGGGGTCAGACCCGTAATTAATTCCATTGCCGTGGTTGGTGTTGTTCTCATGGCTCCTGTGATGTTTAAACAAGCCAGTCGCTGTATTTGATACATGAGAACAATACTCCACACAAGGTCTTATCTGAGCTTTATAAAGCATCAAAAGTTGCTGAGGTGTGTGCAGTTTTCTGGTTCGGAACAGTGTTCCAAGCTTTTGAGAAGCAGCCTTTGCAATTCCAGCGACATGATTGTGCCAAGACATATTGGTGTCCATTTAACCCCCAACAAACTTATCGAAGCAGAAAGCGGAATTGTCTGTTCTGGCATTATTTATTTATTTATTTATTTATTTATTTGACACTTTGGTACATTGAGTACATGTGCTAAGTCATAATTAAAAAATAAAACTACACAAGTTGAACAATACAAAAACAATAAATATGGTTCACGTCCACAAACTTTCACAACATAGAAGTATTATATAAAAAATCGGAGAAGCTCTAGCAAATACTCTCAAAATGTCATGAAAAAGTGTCGTGCAAGAATTCCTCAAGACTGTAGTAACACTTCTGTAAGAGAAGTGTCTTCACCTCAATTTTAAAAAGTTTATCTGACTCGATTTTCCTAATAGATGCCGGCAAGTTATTATAACAGTTTGTTGTATTGAATAGTGGGGAGCATCTAAAGTGAGCCGTTTTGTGTGAGGGGGTTCTTAACAGTTTCCCATGACGGGTGTCTCTACCATGTATATCCGCATTTGTGACAAATTCAGTTATATTGTTACGGGCAAAGTTTCACACTTCAAGATAAATAAAGAAGGTGCCGTCAATAGGCCCTCTCTTAAGAAAATTGGTCTACAACTATCTTGAAAATCTATATTAAAAATTAGTCTCAGCAATCTTTTCTGAGCAACAAAAACTCGTGGAAATTCCCTTGCACATCCCCAAGAAATGATATTAAAGCTGTTTTTCAATTGTTTGATTGAGTAATATGCGGAATTGAGTTTGTTGCAGATCTTCTGAATATGACCACTCCAGGTCAAATTTTCGTCTAAAGACGTTCCTAAAAACAAGACTTCGCTGGAAGATCGAATACCATTTATTGTGGAAGAGTCACTGCTGAAATTTTTCCTAATAAATGATTTCATTGAAACAGATTTAGATTTATTCAGAATAAGTTTGTTACGTTGACACCAAGCACTGAATTTATCTATTATTTTATTTATTTTGTCTGACAACTCAACTTCGTTTTTGTCGGCCACAGTAATTGCAGTGTCATCCGCGAACATGGTTATGTGACACTCAGAAAAGAATTCAGACAGGTCATTTATGAAATTGAGGAACAACAATGGTCACAGGACAGAACCTTGAGGCACTCCTAGTTTTACATCTTTGGTACTTGATAAAATTCCATTGCAGCTAACTATTAGACTACGGTTTTCCATATGTGATTTCACCCAGTTCAATAGATTATTTGGGAAACCTAGGCCTGCAAGTTTAATTATAAGAAATTCGGAAGAAATGGTATCAAATGCTTTTGACAAATCGAAAAAAAGTGTTACAACTAGTTTATTCGAGTCAACTTGTGTATAAATGAAATTTAATAAATGGTATGAAGCTGATTCAATTGATTTGTTCTTCCTGAAGCCATATTGGTTATTATTAAAAAGATTATTTTGATCCATGTAATTCAGAATTATGTTACTAACAACTTTCTCAAACAGTTTAGAGAGGGAACAAAGTAAAGATATCTGTCTGTAGTTGTCTACATATATTCGGTTCGGAGACATTTATCTTCTTGGAGAAAACCAACGCCTGGATTTTTGTGGTATTGAATTGAACCTGGTTACTTCCACTCCAATGAAGTATCAAGTACCTACCTGCCCATGTTATTTTTTGGTGGTCAGCATGATGCCATTCTGATTATTCTGAATCATATTTAATTCATATAACCGTATATGTGTTCATTTCTGTCCATATATGTATATACAGAGTGTAACAAGTACGTTAAAATATTCAAATGACGTATTCCTGAGACAATTTTGGGAAAATAGTCTTCATAGACCTATGTCCGGAAACGTTCCGCTTCGGAGATACGGGGTGTTGAATTTGAATTTTTTTATTCGTTTTTTAAAAATAACTTGCAATAAATGAGTTATCTGCACGGAATTTGGTACCCGGGGTTTTTTCGACGTGAGAAATCATATTTTTTTGTATTAATTTTCATGTAACATCTAGAGAACGCTGCGTACACTGTTATTATTTATTTCAAAATGCCCCAACATTTTTACAGTGAACTTTTGGTACTTTTCATGAAAAACCCCAATTTCCACACCTTTTCCAAGTGAAAAAGGTACACGCTAGAAGTGATCGTTTTCGAGATATTTACAATTTTCTATATCGATGCATATTACTTAGTATCAAGAGCGCTGAGTTGAATTGCTGAGAACATTACAAAAACTAAGTATGTGGTGGATCTCGTCAAAATAAACAACTTTTTCGTATGCAATGTTCATCGAAAAATCATTCGTTTTCGAGATACAAACTGTTGAACATTTTTCAAAACCTGGTTGGTTTTTGTCATAAGTTTTTTGCAACTTTAGTTATTTTCAGCAAACATTTTGTAGAGAAAAGTTGTTTATTTTGAAGAAATCCACCACATACTCAGTTTATGTAAGGTTCTCAGCAACTCCACTTAGCGTTCTAGGAGCTAAGTAATATGCATCGCTATAGAAAATTGTAAATATCTAGATAACGATCCTCTGCAGCGTTGTTGGGATAGTGTACTTTTTTCACTTGGAAAATGTGTGGGAATTGGGCATTTTCATGAAAACTGCCGAAAGTTTTCTGTCAAAAAAGTTAGGGCAATTTGAAATAAAAATGACAGCGTACGCAGCGCCCTCTAGATGTTACATGAAAATTAATACGAAATTATGATTTCCCCGGGTACACATTTCGTGCAGATAACTTATATTTTGCAAAAGTTATTTTGAAACACGAATGAAAAAATTCAATTTCAACACGCTGTATCTCCGAAACGAAGCATTTTCGGACACAAGTCTAAAAATACTTTTTTATTACAATGGTCCCAGAAATACGTCACTTGAATATTTTAACGTACCTATGTTACACCCTGTATGTACAGGGTGAGTCAACAAGAATCCCTCGGTCCATTGCTATTAGAGGAAACAATTTTTCGAACTGCTTAATTTATTTTGCAGTCATATCGATGAATATCATCTTTTAAAATTATTTTCTGGCATACTAGGTGTCAGCCGAGCGTGGCCAATCAAAGTTATATTTTTTTGAATAGAACACCCAGTATGTGGATACGTCATTCGATTCCGTATTTTTTTAGCCCTCTAAGAAATTTTTGTTTTTGAATTTCCATTGCGGCATTACCAAGTTATTCCAGAAAAACCTATTTTGCAGACACTATTTTTTTTTTGTATTCACCACCCGCATGTCTACAGCAATAAGTTGGATTATTTTTAGAAATAGTTAGTCAACATCACTATGATAATTTCGGGAATCTCAACTTTCGAAAGCAATGTATAGTGTACTCGGTAAAACCGGTCAAGTTCCATTCATTTTCAAACAGACATAATTCAACTTTTTCAAATGGAATACCCTACATTTTTTCATTTGTATGAAATGTTTCAACCTTTCGCTTTTTTTATCAGAAGTATACTATACGAAAAACCGATATTTTACAAATTATATCAAGTTTTAGTAATTGTTGTGAACACGAAAAATGTATTTTCTTACGTCTTGTATAGTAACATCTTGTGATAGTCATCAGCGGTTTCAACGGTAAGAAATGCGTAAAAAACCTAAAGAATATTTATACTGCTTTTTTCTTCAAAAACCCAGTTATCCATGACTGATATCAAAAAGTAAATGTCGGAATTTGTCAATAACGCCATTTGTTGAAGTTTCTTTCGCGTGTAGATTGAATCATTTTCATTATGAATTATGCAGTGGAAAATATGGTGCAAATGGTCTGTGTCTTGGGGGAAAGTGACGGAAACTGCCTTCTTACATCTAGGATTTACAAAGAGAAGTTCCCTGAAAGAAGACAACCAGATTGAAGGATGTTTCAGGCTCTAAAAACAATATTTAAAAGAACTGGTAATGTCAATACTGAAAAGTTTCATGTCTCAGCCACCGTATTCACCAGATTTGGCCTCTGCGACTTTTTCTTGTTTCCAAGATTAAAGAGGCCCATGAAAGGACGGTGTTCTGCGACAATTGAGAAATAAAAACCGTCAAGTGGAAATCTAACATTAAAATGTGTTTTTTGAATAAGTTACAATGGATTTTCATCAAGTATCGACAAGTTCTATCATATTAACGAAATAATATTCCAAGAGAAATATTGCTGAATAAATTTATACAACATTGACATTTGTTACTATTTCGTTTGTATTTTTTGCAGACGATGAAGATTTACACAATTGTCAACAAGAAATCATTGTTCAAATTTCACTTAGTAGGAATTGTTCAAATAGAATGACGTACAAGAAATATGTTAACGTAATCATTTTATTTCATTGTTTACACTAAGGAGTAGTAAGGAAACGCTAAATCCATTCAGAACCAAAATGATAAAAATAGAAGTGTATTTATCATCATCAATTATCGTTACAGTGAGCAATTATTAGGATTCAAGTCCGCTCATTTATTAGTGGTCTAGTGCTATTCGGGATGAAGCTCATATATTTTTTATAAAATTGAGAAAAGTTTACGAAACTTGAAAAATTAATTGATAGTCCCAAATTTCTATTTTGTCCAATCCTTTACAGTAATTTTCAGAAAATTGAGTGAGTCATTCAAAATGAAAATCTTAATATCATCAAGAAAGACCCAACGAAAAATAGTAAAAATGAACTGAAAAATTTCCTCTTAGATACTAAAATCATTTTCACGTAATCAGAGAAACGGAGACTCACCAGCTTAAACCCCTCTTGCCCTAAACTATATGGCCTGATAAAAATACATAAAGAGGATAACCCCATAAGACCGGTAGTTTCGTATATAAATAGTCCGGTAAGAGAACTAGGAATACGTCTCAACAAGTAGTTCAAAAATATTACCAATTTCGTCCCACCTCACAGCATTGAAAATTCACTGACTTTAGTAGAATACATAAGGAACCAAACCACGCCACATAATTCAGATCTAAATCAGAGCTACCAAAAGTTCAACAACAAATTTTATAAACAAGATTCAGGTTTTCCAATGGGCTCACCCCTTAGTCCACTTTTAGCAGACATATTTATGAACAGTTTGGAGACCACTATAGTAAATTCCGACCTGGGTAAAATATTATTCATGAATATTCTCAATAGCAACATTCAGTTTACACTCGAAACAGAGATAGAGAAACAGATACATTTCTTAGACCTGACCATTACACACAACCAGAATAAATTTGAGTTCAATGTTTTCAGAAAACCTAGCTATACAGACATTATTATCCCAAGCGATTATTTTCATCCAGACAGTCATAAATCAGCAGGCTACAATTCAATGTTTCACATAGCATTCTCACTGCCTTTGTCTGCTAACAATCTAACTAAGGAAATTGATATAATTACACAAATAGGTCATAATAATGGTTTCAACGCAGATACTACCCAGAAGTTAGTCAGAAAACAAAGCCCTAAATTCACTTACAGATTAATATACCCTCAGGTCAAACAACCAGAAATCAAGAAATGGATACTTAACTCCAACATATTTTGGAAAAAAAACAGGGGTAATTGCGGGTTTCTTCAGAAAAAACAATGTGGAAGTGACATTCAGACCACATGCCTGGTTATCTTATTTCCTTTTCAATGCCAAAGATAAGGTGGACAAGTTGGAGTTCCCGAATCTAAACGATACGGAAATTTTGCACTATGCAAGGAAGGGTTACAAACTCAATTATTTAGAATCCTTGGAAATTCACAAGCATAAACATTGCAGGTGCAACCTGTTAAATGATCAAATTGATTTAGTTTTCTCACCGGTTTTCAAATTAGCACATCCGCATTATAAATTGTACATTCAGTTACTCAATCAAGCCAAGTACCTCTATTATTACCTACAGGGGTGCTATTGTATAAAGGCTAATGTAATAAATAAACCATTGTTAGTAGGACGAAACTGCAATAACGTTAGTTACGAATAAAAGTGGTAAAAAACAGAAAGTTTCAATTCTCTTTTCTTCATCATGATTTCCTACCACATAGTAACGGCTACATCCATTAATTTAACTCTTATTTTAATTATAGAATCCAAAATTCTGAATGTGAGTATTTCACAACAGAAAGTCACTTTGTTGCATTATATTCATTGATAATAGAATAATTTGAAAGAAATGATAATTCAGGAAAAGTAATCGATGAATGATAAAAATAGTGAAGGGCCAGGGTTTGAACTGGGTTCGAAGTCTGAGTGTCAACACCCAGTTCATTTTTTCCTTACGGCAATTTTCAGCCTCGCGACCTCAGCTTCTACTGGTCCGTCAAAATAGGGTTACGCTATATTAAACAATCTTGGATAGAATAACCTTATATAAATAAAGATTTAATGGATTTGGTATACGGTCTGTTTGTTTTATTCGCAGCGATATCCAGCCCCGGCTCATTGGCGTGCGTGACTGTGTCTAGACCGAGCACTCTACTAACATTTCAGGAAACGTGACTTGCGGAATTTTTCACGTTGAATAACATTTTCAAAGATTCTTATCGCTCGACTGTGACTTTTGTTTCGAAGGGCAACGGTGACATTCAAAGTAATGACTACGTCGAGAATTTCAAATTAGTGCTTGATGCAGCGATACTGGTTGAGTACATTTTTTTTTCATGAAAAATGAGAATTTCGTGACTAACGTTACTGCAATTTCGTCCTACAAGGACATTTTCAAACAAATCCCAGATAGACACAACACACAGAAGATGATACTTTAAAGAAGAGAAACTTACAATCTAGAAGTTACAAAGGAGAAGACTTGAAACACTTTGAAATGGAAGGAAACTTCATTTCCTTCAGATATATAGCAATATATTAATATTTTATGCAAAAGTTGTCTCGATGAAGAAATTTACACTCTCTATTTGCTGAAATTGACAACAAACATACCACCATGTCTGAAATGTGTTTGTCATTTAGTCATATATAAATGTATTCTCTCGCTGAGCATTTCTTGATGGTTTGAAAGTGACGCCCCCTGTTGGAATTTTCTGAGAGTTCATATAAATGATGAATATTTCCTGGGAGGAAAATTCTTCTCCTGCAACCATCAATCTATCATATCTTATGCAAAAGTTCTCATCTTTGAACCAAAATCACTCTAAATGATTCTAAAACTAACAGCAAGCCAACTTCCCTGCTTGAAGAGATATTTAGTCACATTTACATGTATTAGATATTTGATTGAGGGTATATTGGTAGTTTTAAAATGACGCCCACGGTTGGAATTTTCTAGAAGTTCATGTGAGTGATGAATATTTCGTGATTTATATGTGAAAATTCTAAAAGAAATAATTGAAACTGAAGTGGGAGTGACATAATAGCAATATATCATATTGGTTATGTTAGGTTAGGTCAAGTCCAAAGTTACTGGGTCAATTCGACCCTCCACCGCAACCAGCAAAGGTTTATTGTGGCTCATACCTAGTCACACTCGACCAAATAAACCCAGCTTCTCGAAGAAGCCGATTAGTTTGTATGGTGAGTGATCTTCAAGGTCAGATGGTAAGAGTACGGCTCTGTTGAACTCTAAAATCCTGATTCGGTCCCCAGCAGGGCGTGCACAATGTATGTGCTCTGGTGTTTCATCATTTTCCAAACAGAGGCGACACACACTGTCTTTCGACAGTACGAGTCTCTTTGCATATGATGATTCAAATGATACTGATCTATAAGAAGGCCTGTTAGACATCGTATTTCATCTCTACTGTAGTTCATTCCTACTGGTCCGATGAAGCTCCATGCAGCACCCTCCTTTGCAAGGGAGTCAGCAGCCTCATTGCCTTCCAGGCCAGTATGACCAATAATACAGATCAGAGACAATCTGTTGAGTCTTTCTATCATTTCCAGAATGCTGTGACTTCCAGTATCAACCAACAGCCTGTTGGTTGATACTGTTGTTACAGGCTACCCTTCCCGACGTGGAGCTTGATGACAAATTTTATACAATTTTTATACTATTTTAATATTTTTTATATACCATTTTCACCTTATTGGACCTGTATTTATATTAGAATTTCCTATTTTGAAATAAATAAATAGGTAAATAAATTTTTGGCTTGAATGAAAGAGCAGCTGATAAGTATGATACATTTCCCTCCTACACGCTAGTTGGTTTTTTTTTAGTGTGAATAAAAGCATTTCATTATTATGACTATCATTATTATCGTTACTAAATCGACAGCCCATGAAAAAAACCTACTTAGATCATATGAAGTAAAACATATTTACAAAAAATGTTTGTTTATATTTTCTGGTGTGAAGTAATAAAACAGAGCCATAATTAGTTGTTTGACTGAAAAAAGCTGATTTGAAAGATACACCAAAAGAAGAAAACAGCAGCTTCAGTTAACTCTTACCTTCAACAAAATAATTCAAATATTAATTTTGTAAACACAGGTGAAGGTTACTCAAAAAACTTTCTCTCAGAATATCGATTTCAGTTACCGCCCACCCTGTACGTTCATTAATTTTACGTCTCTGCATCAAATGAACTAGACTTCGAGGTATCTTATCTCGTCGCCACAAAAACATCCAAATTCATTGAACCAATTTAACACGATTCGATGAGCTGTCAGTTAAGAAACACCACTGATATCGATATACCTTCGGATTTCTTCTATATCGGATTTCAACTACACGAATTCGATCTTTCCTATAATTTGAGCAACATGACGACTTGCCAAATTTGTTCAGTATAACGGAACAGTCCGATCCTAATCTTCTCAGGTAACTGACTTGTGCCGTAAATATAGTTTTAATTAGTTGTTGCAAATCAGGATCTGAATTGACTGTTGAAGCCGATGAATGTACCGATTTCTCTTAGACAGCAATTAATTCATAAAATTCGGAATTTTTCACAAGTTATTAGGTAGGTAGGTAGGTAGGTCTGAAGTAAGTGGGTCTATTCGACCCTACACGGCAACCCACAAGGGTTTATTGTGGCTCACACCTATTCACACTCGACCAAATAAACCCAGCTTCTTAACGAAGCCGATTAGTTCGTATGATGAGTGGTCTTTCAGGTCAGATGGTGAGAGTACAGATATGCCGAACTCTAAGAACCTGATTCGGTCCCCAGCGGGGCAGGTACAAAGTATATGCTCTGCTGTTTCATAATTCAGACAGAGGCGACACCCACCGTCTTTCGACAGCCCAAGTCTCTGTATATGATGATTCAAATGACAGTGACCTGTAAGAAGGCCTGTTAGTCATCGTAGTTCATCCCTACTGTAGTCCAACAACTGTTTGGTATCAAGTTTTGAAGGGTGAATAAACGCCTTGGAGTGATCCAATCCTGGAAGATTCTTCCAGAAGTCCATGAATCTTCTTGCCATCCAGGTGTTCAGTGTTTGTTTGGCAAAGCCCAAAGCGACGCCAATGACAGGTTCTGGTCCGATGAAGCCGTTTGTAGCACCCTCCTTAGCAAGAGAGTCAGCAGCTTCATTGCCTTCCAGGCCAGTATAGTCAGGAATCCAGACCAAAGACAATCTGTTAAGTCTTCCTATCGAGGAAGTTTGTACCAATTTAGGCGTTGTTCGGTAGGAGCCAAGAGCTTCCAACGCCGCTTGACTTTCCGAGAATACTTGTGAATGAGGTTGGATTTATCCAATCTCTCCGCACACAATTCAATAGCGTAATAAATTTCCGCTTGAAATACAGTCGCATAAGTTCCTAGGCAGGTAGATAACTCTGTTCTGGGTCTACGACTAAAAACACCTGCACCAGAACCGGAAGGTGTTTTTGATCCATCTGTGAACCAACAACTATCTGCTCTTAATATTTCCTTCTCCCGGAGGATACAGTCCTCTCTACTCGGGAATAGTACTTTATAAGGCAGTTCGTAGTTAACAGTTGTTGGCATAAAGTCAAAGGACATTTCCAGAATGCTGTGACTTCCAATGTCAACCAACAGTCTGTTGCACTCTGCATTGAATTGATTTGTGCAAATGGCAATGTGCACAAGACTGTATGCAGTCCATCTAGCCTCCCTCTCCAGCAAAACGTGGAGAGGAGGTAGATTTAGAAGGATCTCCATGGCCGCTGACGGTGTGGTTCTGATTGCATCACTGATAGCCAGACAATCCTGTCTCTGTAAGCCAGAGAGCTTCGCTTGGGCCGTTTTCTGTAAATCCTTTGGCTACCTAGCAATTGCACCATAAGTGATCATTGGTCTGACAATCATCACATAAATCCAATGGATTTGTTTGGAACCTAAACCCCAAGTTTTACCACAAATCCTTTGACATGTCCATAGTGACAGTCTGGCTTCATGTAAAACTTTTTCCAAGGGAGCGTTCCAGGTGAGTCTTTTATCCAATATATGCCAAGATATTTCACTTCCGTTCCAAATGGAATGACCACACCATTGAGAGAAAGTGGCGTAAGATCGTCCAATTTTCTCCTCTTAGTGTAGGGGATTAACAAGTTATTAACAGAAGTTTGAAAGGGGTTCTAACCAAAGCACTAGCAGAAGTAATCAAGGAACTGTGGTCGGTGGATACAGGGGAGACACAATTTCTTTAAAGAATCAAGACATCAACATTTCGTTACATGTCATTTGAAAGGTTTACACGAAAACATACATTGAGAATCATTGAGAAATCTAACCAATTTCCAGTTGCATGGTGTTTTTTACGAACAAACAGATGGTATAATTCAAGTAAACGATATAGTGCAACCTATTTCCCAACAGCTCTCCTTTAATAATACAGTTAGGGAGCTGACTGTATTATTACAGTTAAGGAGCTAACTGTATTATTGTGGAATTGGCCGCGATGGTAGTGCGCCCGACTCACGATCGGAAGACCGTGGGTTCGATTCCCGCCTCGACCAGATATTTTTCTCGGGAGAATTCATCTGGTTGAAGCTGGAATGATTCTGCAACCTTGTTAGGAATCACACGTTAAAAGGTAAGATCTCGTTAGTCCTTAGCTCGCACAAGTTTCTCAACTTCTGAGAGTTGTCGTTCGTATAGGGGCGACAGCTGATTAACGGAAAAACAGATTTTAAACAGATATAAACTAATTTCATTATTCAATAATCATTTCTGATTGTATAAGGGTCACAATGAATATATGATTTATATTTAATAAAAATATATACAGTAATACATATAATAATTATTTCGTTTATATAGGTGAGTGGGAAAGTAGGGATTGAAATAAGCGGGTGATATTTAAAAATACTTCTGAATACTGCTTACTCACATATACCGGGTGATTCTCTTCGGTGGCTCACCCCTATAACTTTTTCTTATTGGAGATAGAAAAACGAAATCAAGGGGTTGTGTATTATGGTTCCATGTACATTTTGTGACATATTTTCTTGCTTTTTATTCCAATTTTAATTTTTGGATCTAGAATGCCATGGATCGTGTAAATCGCTTCATTCTTGATCAAATAACGTGGGAAGACTACGACTTTTGAGACTTATGACTTCACAGTCGTTTTATTTCACACTCGCAAATATGAATTTTTCCGGTTAACTTGATATTTTCAAATGGAAACGGGGTGACTCGTCGGCTTTTTGTGAAAGATCATTTTCTTACGAATAATTTTATGCCACACACATATTAGTCCATTAAGGTTATAAATTTCCAAAATGGCCTCCTCCTTGATCACGGCAAAGTTCAACTTTTTCAATTGCTGCGCGCTTCACATTGATTAGCTGGTCCTCAGTGATGTTCTGGAATGCCACCCTTACTTTATGCTCTAGTTCTAGTTCTTCACGAGTAGATGATGTATTGTTAACCTGATTTTTAATTGTTCCCCAGAGAACAAAATCCAGCGGAGTAAGATCTGGTGATCTGGGATATGAAAAAGAAATAATACATTTATATAAAAATATGACAACTCAAGAACTCAGTTCACTGAATAGGTCCATGAGTGCCAATCTACTTTTCTGGGAAGGTGTCATTCAGATGTTCTCTTACGACTTGAGAATTGTGAGGTGGCGCTCCATCTTGTTGAAAATAGATATCAACTTGATTAGCCAGTGGCAAATCTTCAATAAAATCATTAATTTGATTCCTAAGGAACTGTAGATATCTTTCCGCAGTCAGTTGTCCGTCGAAAATTATTGGCCTAAAAATTTTCCTCCGATAATACCCATGCAGCAATTGAAACCAAATCGCTCTTGAAAATGTCCTTCTTGCATCAGATGTAGGTAAATTTGTTTGAGACCAGTTCCTTTCATTATTCTCATTTAACATACCCAAGTTAGGGAATCAGATTTCATCTGAATAAATGATTTTAAATGGAAAACGTACATCTTCTCTGTATTTAGTCAAAAACCAGTTGAAATAAGTCAATATTTGGTTGTGATCGTTATCGTAGAGATATTGGTGTAGTTGTAGTTGTACTTCAACATAGGCCAACACGTCTACTTCTTTTTCTTCACTGACGATGAAGTTATTGGAATGTGTTTTCAAACCATTCCTCGAAAATATTAGCTTCCATGTTCTTATGATAGTCAACATTGCAGTCCTTGCATGGTCAAAGTACTCTTCTTCACGTATCAATTGATACGTATCAACTGATACGTCAAGAAGATTACTGAATATGACTGCCGCAGTTGCAGTTGAAACTTTTAGAGATTGTAACCAAAGAAGACCATGGAAAAAACCAGAAACCAATCAAGACAATAACAAAAGTTGTTGAAAATCAGTTATACTATTCATTACCTGACTCATTTTCAATCAAACATTTTTTATTCTCGAGAAGGGATGGCATCCACCCCTAGAATAGAAGCAACCCCAGGGACAGGGTTATCTTTGAATAAGTGGATCAAAATTTTCATGGCCTTTGGTGCTGTTTGGCAAAATTATATGGATATAAATATCTATCAATTTAATGAAATTCAGCTGGAAAGTTCAACAGCTTTTTATACAGTAACTGAATATTTCCAGAAACCTCAGACCCTTTTCTTGTTTCTGGAATAACGTTATCATATTAATTGAGATTCTGAACTTCGGAAGTCAGGGGAATGCGACTGTGCGTGAGTTTCACTTAGCGTGTGGAAACTTGATAAGGATTCCCTTTTAAAAAGCATTGTCATGCGAATGTAATTAACATACTATATCAATTGATCAGCTGATATGCATTTCATAAGGCTTCTCTTTCTCGTGATGATGTACAAATATAACTATTCATTCATTGAAATATTTTTTTGTAGTTTTATTGTTTGGTGAATATCACTGATAACATTAATTTCATTATTATTGTCCGAAAGTGGATTTGAGAAACATTTCGATTCTAACCTCAATGAAATAAATATGTTCTTTCAATGAAATTACACAGTAGGTTAATGGACTGACACTAATCAGAAAACAATCACTCCCCTGGCTAATACCACGAAGGGCGTTGGATTATATGCGACAGGTGTCAGTGCAGGATTCTTCACAGAAGTTATTCCTGCATATGCTGTTGTCGATACAACTGCCGCAATAGATTTTCAAATATTGGAACACACTTGCAGACCGGTTTCGGGCTGTTTGGCCACTTGTCAGTGCAAGGTAGTGTATATCATCAACATAAAGTCGATGATTTCCGATAATTGAAAATCGAATTGTTTGTTGTATTCTTCAGCTTAAATCGAGAAATGATACTCTGACGGAATTCGATTTTCAATTAGTGGGTATTTGAAAGAAAAACAAAAAAAGGGTACCTCCTGATTATGTCATTTACCGAAGTGTGAACTTTACTCTACGTGTAACTTGTCAAAAAATCCAAATATAACTTTACCTGGATATGTCATTATATCACGTACAAGCAGTTTAACTTCTTCTGCGATTTTCCTGTTTATCTGTTCTTTTACAAATGTTATATTGTTTTGTGAGCTTTTATTTCATTGTGCAAAAAAACATTATCATTATTATTATTATTATAGCGGTCCTCAAAACCAACATAACCCATTCCATCGGTCGAATTCAGCCTGATTTATGCGCCAGACTTATAGAAAATTGGACGTTTCGGATGCGTTCCACCTGAAGAAGCCGTGGTGGGCGTTTGAACGAATGAAAAATTTCGATGACATCTAACGATCACTCTGTTTTATTCAAATTCAAAGATAGGAACCGCCTAATTGAAAGCCTCATAAAATAACCACCTATAATGCGAGAATATAGAAAAAACAAATTTCGTCCAACATTGAAAAAAAATTAATCTATAACCCGCTCTTTCACCAAAACTGTCGATAGTCCCAAACATTGATGGATCATCGAAAACTTCGCCATGACATATCATCGCAACCTTCCCATACATTCCGATATGTTTCGATGGAAATCAAGCCCGATCCGGAAAACCGCAATGAATCTGATCGGAAGCCTGGCGTCGCATTTTCCATAAACTTTTTAATGGGTTATGGCCGTCGAGAAGTGGGAGTTCTACGCTAAGGTGCAAGTCTGGGGAGACATTCATTAATCTGTTGTGACAGCTCAGTGTTAACTACACGCTACGTCAGTAATTACTGATGACGGACCGGGACATGACACGGGATCCGAGCATCTCCTATGCCTTTATTATCAAATTAATGAAGCAACTAATTGTCCGTCTGTCTGTGGTTTCGATGGGACGCGATCGACGGTCTCGGAGACGATTTTTTTTCAATTTTTTTTTGTCGACGGGTTCAAAGCCAACAACATAATTAAAAAGATAAATATTTGTTGGTAACATTATACCTGTTGAGTGGATTTCGACCTTCACCGTTGCAACAAAGTGGCTTCACTGTTGTTAACAACTTACTTCCAGAATTTTGGATTCAATAATTGAAATAAGAGATGAAATAAGATGGGATGATAAAATGATTATACAGGGTGGGACACCCCATACGACGCGGTCCCTGTAAACCAAACCATTTTTCGGGAATGTCTGCATTTCATTATGTATATATTGATTAGGGCTGTAGAAGGTCTACAAGGTGGCTCAAAAAAGTGTGATATATCAAATTTGTGGTTTGTTTTACATGAAACACCCTGTATTTCGTTATACTTCTGAATATGCCAGAAAAAAAAAAGATTTCATATAAGGTACTATTAACCTAACTATAACCGTTCTCGTGTTATTGTTTTTTATATGTATAACTTCGAAATGTATAGAAATCATCTTTTCTAATTATGACCAAGCCTAAAAGGGGTTTTGAGTTATTGATTGCTCAATATTATACAGAATCTTCAAAAATCATTGTCACTTTTTTATAATTTGGGACAAAGATATCTTTGTTATTTCAAATAGAACAACGCACTTTAAATTGAAGGACTTATACTTCAGTAGTGACTAATTTTTGAGAAAGGATGTTACTTCTCTGTATGATATACACATCTTTGTACAGAGTTTCAATTCTTTTAAAATTGATTGATTCTTTCCTTTCCTTGGAATATTCCCACATTTTTTTGTATCAAGATAGAATAGTAGAAAGCCAAAAACTTCAATTCCCAAAAACAACACTGTTTTTTCTGTCTATGAAAATATCCGCTCATTTCGTTGAGGTCTCAAATGTATGTTCCTTGTACATTGCAATAAAGATTGCCCCAACCTTTGTTTTATTCGACGAATATAGTCACAGTCACTAACAACAAAGAGGAATCTCCATGGAAATTCGTTATCGTTAAACTAGACAGGACTTAGAAAGAGAGGAAATCATCCTGAAACCATCCATGATAATAATTATAAAATTTTCAGAATGAATATCATTCAACACACGTTTCGCGATACGGTAGCTTCATCAGTAACTGGTGTAGCTAGCAAGTCTTGAGTAACATTTATTGTAAAAATTCTATTATTATAATGATGGATAGTGCTACGGATTTCCGTCTAGTAACGGATCAGATTGTTCATAATTATTCATTCCTCATGATGGAATGACTACAACAAACAATAAAGATATCACAAACCAGTTTTTTTTCTATTCAGTGAGAAAAAAACCACATCCACAAACTTTTCTGCAAATAAGTGTACTTATATATGGATAAAGTTTTTCCAACGAATACTTGACCTCCCCTGTAAGACAGAAACGGACATGTAATCGAAAATTTCGAAGAACATGCCAATTTTTATTTCAAGGAAGACTAATTCTAATATGGAAATCATACCCGAAACTTCACCCCTCTGCGGTCAGCAACTACCCCCCTATTCTTTCAATGATATATCATTTGAAACGTCTTTTGTTACCCTATTACCTCTTTGATTTTTTTCGAAATTGGTTGATTCATTATTAAGAAATTAAATGTTCCATACAATAATAGTTCCATACAATAATACAGTCTACTCTCGATAGCGTACCGTACATTATTCAAGATGTCCGGCTTTCCCGCAGGACTTATAGATTTGTAGGCTTAGTGGAGTACACTTTTGACTTCAGGTGTCCCCATAGAAAGAAGTCTATCAGTATGAGATCAGGTTATCTAGCTGGCCACTCCGCTGGACCCCTTCTGCCAATCCAACGCATTGGAAAACGTTCATCCAGAAACTGTCTCACCCAAACATCAAATTCTGCTGGAATGTTTTTTCATTTCCCACTGAACTGTCATCATTTTCTAAAATGTGTGTAATCATACGTACACAGTCTTGCAATAGATTTAAGTATGTGTCTCCAAGAATGCCGGCCCAGACATTCAATTATTGTGGAGTTTGTGATTGTGTTTCCTTCACCAAATGAGGATTCACATCACTCCAGTAACGACAAATATACAATTTATTCACTTCACCATTCAACATGAAAAATCTTTCGTTTGAAAAACATGTATTGTATATTAGGTTTCGGTTATTGGTCAATTTCTCGCTGAACACCTCACAAAACTGAAGTCGACGATCAGGATCATCTTCGTTTCAATTCTGAACTAGCCTTATTTTGAAAGGATGGAATTTGTAGGCATTCAAAATCCGAAAAACGCTAGTAGCTGATACACCAGACGCTCCAGCACTATAGCTACTTGTATGATAGATTGTCGATTATTCATTTGTACATGTCCTGAAACTTCAACTCCGTCATTTTTGACAGGACGGATTACTTCATGTTTTCTGTTGTGAACAGAACCTGAAGTTCGAAACTCATCCATTAACTGTTCAACGTATTGATGGTTCAGGTTGTGGTCTGGATGATTCGTATAATAAATTATTGCAGCAGCTTTAGCACATTCATTATTTCGATAATAGGTTGAAACAATTTCTATTCTTTCTTCAGTGAAATGAACCATGATGTAACACAGTGAACAAGGATGACTGAATAATAATTCGTGAAGAAGTGACAGTGGCCAACTATCTACTTTTTGTTCTGCGGCAACTGGATTCAACAAAAACTACCAGTGCAAAAAAACTGTCGTTCATTTCAAAACGTTCACTACTAATTAAATAAATTCTACAAATCTAGAATACCTGCGACAGAGAATTATTCGGGAACTAGATAGAGATCGTTTTGAACACTTTATCCATTGATTATGTTGCCATTTATGATACTTTTGTTGATTTCTTCGATAAAAAGAGCGACAGCGAATTCAATTGACATATGAAATAAAACAATTGAAAACTATAAGAAAAAGATACAATCCTTGATAAAAGTTCAAGGAACTTTTACCAATAGTTCAATAGAACAGTTATCAATAGTGCAGGGACACCATCACTTTAAAGAGGTAATATCAGTGATGAACACTGTCTGCGGCAAGAATAAACCGAATCATTGAGTTTTCTGCGTATACTTCGAATATTTAGGCGAATTAAATCACCCGTGGTTTGTTTTCTCAGGCCCAACGGTCTAAATTTCAAAACTGAGAGATTCATCATGGCCTACTAGAATGGCGCATTCAACACCGTGGGCCACCATAGTCACGTGATGGATATATTTGTTTCTGACACAAGGTGCGATGACTGTCATAAATTCGTTTGTTCTTGTGCAGTTACCAAAGTTGATCACACAATAACTTAGTGAAAATTGAATATAAGCATAATCATAGCTCTTCAACAACAATGTTTCGGCAGTTTACTCAAAATATAATCAATGTGCTTGTTCCGAAAGAGTTGAGCATCAATGTTGAAACCTAAATATTGTACAGATGAAGTTGTATTGACTTGCCATTTATTTTGAACAGAACACTGCGATCATTCTCATTTAGTGAAAAGACGATTGTTTTTGAGCTGTTGAGAACGAGACCATTTTGAGAACAATATTTTTGCATATTAGCAACTGCTTGATTGACCTGACACGACAATCCTTCATAATCCAATAACTTTAGAGTGAACGAAGAATCGTCGGCAAATTGCACTGTAAAATATTGACGATTTCTGTTGTTGAGGTCACGTACGAATAAAAAAAAGAGCATAGGTCCTAGGACGCTACCCTGGGGAACACCGGTGTGGATGACACAGGTTCTAGAGTGGAAGGTCCTGGCCTCCAGTTTAACTCTCACAGTTTGCGTTATGCAATCCAGATAAGATCTCAACCAATCCAGAGATGAGTCACGCATTCCTAGACAAAACAGCTTGCTCGAAAGTAAATCGTGATCGATTCTTTATGATTCAACTGAGACTACCGAGTGTTACAAAACCCTCTGTTTTTCATTTGTGTTGAATTTATAGAATTCTGATTTTATTCCCAGAAATTGTGATATTCTTATAGTTCTTTACAGTTGAGTGAACAATGGAATATACGAATTTGATACAGAAAGATTGAAAGATAAAACTACAGATGTATAATAATACCCTTTGTCTTTCATTGGCTTCTTTGATAGCATCAGTGTCTGTTATCCAAAATACTTCAGATATCGAATTTTAGCACCTTTTATTAGACGCCCAGTACATTATTGATTGAATTAATATGTTTGTTTCCACCCTTCACTGTGAGAAATGTCACTAAAATGTTGCGTTAAGGGGCCAGCTGGTCAAGCACAGTGGACGGTAGAGATTAAGTGCTCGAAACAATTGCATCAGATTACCTCTTTCTCATTGTACGAAGGTCAAATATATGACAACATGTGGGTCATTAAGGCTCTGCAAATTTGGCATTGCTGTAACAGATGCCAATATTCTGAAAGAAGAGTAGATATCCATGATTGAGTGTAGCTAATCCCCTCTGTAGTTGATCTTCCGGCATCTGAAAATATATTTAAAAAATTTGCTGATTTACGGAGCGCCAATTAATTTTTAATTTTTATTGTTATTTTTATATTATACTACTAATTAAATGTTAGCAAGTGTCTGATACAAATTCAAGGTAATGGAAATAATTCATGTGTGAAGACACTGAAGTTAGACCGTTTCTTGTTGCTTGCTGAATTCTAGTTGATCCATTACCTAACACCTTCGAACCAATCACAGTTGATTTGATACATTACTCAATACCTTTCAAGCCCAATCACAGATGAGCAAATTCATAATAGTTAAAAATATTTTCATTCATGATATACCTCCTTCAAAATAGTTCTTGAACGTCATACTTAATCACTGAAACTAACAGTTCGTTTAAAAAAATATAGTTTTTGATGAAAAAAAAACATAAGAAGCATGGACTTGAAAACTAATTTTTCCGACTAAAAACTTGTAGTGTGGTGAAAAAATTGATATCTTTCAAGAGTTTCTCACTTCATAACAAAATAGGTTTAGTCGAAAACTACTTTGTGTCACATTAATTTGAAGTTTCAGGAGAGCAATAGAAGAGCTCTTGGCTCATTAATCAGTGATTCGGTTCAAATCAAATCAAATCAAATCAAATCAAGAAAGGCAATAAAGAAAAAGTAGACAATTACCGACCTATTACAATAATATCTACAATAGCAAAAATTCTCGAGAAAATATTGAAAATCAGGATTATGAATTTCTTTGATGAAAATAATGTTATCTCAAAAAAACGCTTATGGAATAAGAGGTAGAGTTCATGATTTGTTGAAGAGTTATTTGACTGATCGACAACAACAAGTATCTTTGAATAACAGTGTCAGTCAAATGAGAGCAATAACATTTGGTGTTCCCCAAGGAACAGTACTTGGACCTCTTTTATTCAGCGTTTATATAAACAGTCTGTTGAAATTTGAATCAAAGGGTAGTATTATCAGTTTCGCTGATGATACTGCTATATTTTACACGTCACAAAGCTGGGAGAGACTGAAAATCGATGCGGAGGGTGATTTTTCAATGGTTCAAAAATGGTTTCAGTTAAATAAGCTCACATTAAATGTCGATAAAACACAGTACATGTCTTTTGCCTCATATAAAAGTCACTTACCAAATCTAGGAAATCTAATAATTGACTCAAACACACATATTCCAGAAGTCACAATAGTAAAGTACTTGGGAATTACCATGGATCAACATTTACGGTGGGATCTACATATCAATAGTCTTGTCAATAAATTGAGAGGCCTTTTGGGAAGATTCAGATTCTTGAATCAGTTTCTGGATATAAATCATCAGAAAATCATTTACTTTTCTTTGGTTCAGTTTCTCCTAGCCTATGGCATCCTTGGATGGGGAGGAGTATACGATTCACATCTAGAAAAACTAAACGTCTTACACAGATGGATATTAAGAATCATATACAAAAAAAACATCAGTTACCCCTCTGACAAACTATATCAGATAAGTCAAGTATGCGATATAAGGCAGTTATATGGACAAAAACTTCTCATCTATATGTACTCAAACAAAGATTTAATATGCCCACCAGAATATTCTTACCAGACAAGAACTAAAAATATCAGAACACAAGTTCCTAAGTGCAATAAAACTATCGGACAACATACTTTCTATTATTTGGGTCCTAAATTATATAATATGATAATATGAGAACCTCCTAATTTATCAAAAAAATGTTTAAGATACTAACCAGAATACACGTTCAATGTGGGAATATGAGATTACCTGATTATAAAAATAAAATAAACCAGATATACCAAATAATTATTTTATATGTATGTAGGTGTGTATATGAATGTGTATATGTGTATATATGTATATATTTTTTGTTTTTTTTTTTTATGTGGAGTTATAGTATATTCAGCACGCTAAGTAAACTCACGTACAAGAGGTGAATAATGTAAGTTATTCACAACTTCAGTGAGATCTATCATGTTTATTTGTATTTTGTGAATTTGATTCATTTCTAAAACTTGTCAAAATAAACATTATTATTATTATTAATCACACCCACTGTTTTTTTATATTTGTTTGAACTATTTCAAATTGAATTAAATATTGAGTGTGTTCAGAAGTTTTGTCCGTCTTCTTCAAACTGTAATATTTCAGTGAAAACGCATTCACTTTAATCAAAATAAGCGCCTTTTGAATCAGCGAACTTTTGCCAACATAACATAAGTCGATTAATTTCGCCAGCATCAAGATTAAATTAGATTAGATTGTCGGGAAGATAGCCTCTGGCCTGATTCACTGCGAAATTTTCATATCTATTGTGATGTTCATTTGTTGTTAGAACACATTGTCTACCTTGATCTCTTTGATGACTCTATAGCATTGACAGTGACCGCTTCATATAGCTGGTAGCCTCTGGTTTCTCTTCCCCGCATCTTGCTATTGCTTCGCATTCACAGAGCACATGCAGTGCGGTTTCTTCCTCTTTTTGACAGAACCTGTCAGACCCATGTTGCTCATATCTTTCCTGAGTCCAATTTGCCCCGTTAGTAGACCCTACATTACCCTTACAACCTTATGATTGTGGTTTAGCAGGTCTTCCGTGAATCTGGGCGATACACTCTTTAGCCTGCCTGGGAGCTTATTCCACCAATCTATCCATGAATTTATGGATGCCTTCATACATGCTCTTGCTACCCCGCAGAAAGATTCTGAGCTGATCATAGCCTTGGATGCGACTTCACGGGCTAGAACATCGGTCTCCTCATTGCCCTCGTGACCCTCATGTCCGGGTACCCAAGCTAGAGTGACCCTATTTTGGATACTTAGCTCCTAAGACAGCTTCCCACTAGTCTTGAGAAGACTTGAAATGAGCTGAGTGCCTTAATTGCCGCCTGGCCGTCGGAGAAAATGGCAATCGTTTTATTTGTGGTTTTCTGTCTTTTTATTTTCCCTTCACAGTGTTCGATAGCCGCTACTTCTGTCTGGAACACAGTTGCATTATGTCCGAAGCTGAGTGCGATTCTCGTCTTTGCTCTGCCTCCGTATATACCCACCAGCTCCCACCCCTTCTTGGGTTTTTGAACCATCTGTATACCAAATTTCTTCCACTTTTACCGGTAGGCTGTTTGCTACTAGTTCAAGGGTCTCACTCAACCCCCAGTTTTTCCCGCACATTCATCTGCAGATTCCTAGGGCCACCCTGCCCTTATGTGCTGTTTTTGGATGTGGAGGTTCCACGTGACCTTTGATCGAAAGTCATACTCAAGTATTCGAAAAAGATCTTCGATATATCATTGATGTAAATGTTGAAAAGAAGAGGTCGCAGATGGGAGCCTTGAATGACTCTGGAAGTGATATTGATGAATCTAGAACTGAATTTTCACAAGATTATTGATGTCGTTCTGAATGAGGAATTAGTCGTCAGCATATATTGAAAAGTCGCAGTAGGAAAAACAATTGATATATCGTTAATATAAATGTTGAAAAGAAGAGGCCCCAGATGGGAACCTTGAGGAACTCCGGAAGTAATATTAGTTAATCTAGAACTGAATTTTCACAAGATAATTGATGTCGTTCTGAGTGAGGAGTGAATCGTTGGAACATGTCACAGTATCGACTTTCAAGTCGTCAGCAAACATTGAAAAGTCGCAGTGGGAGAAACAATTGATATATCGTTAATATAAATGTTGAAAAGAAGAGGCCCCAGATGGGAGCCTTGAGGGACTTCGGAAGTGATATTAATGAATCTAGAACTGAATTTTCACATAGCATTCAGATGATTTCAAAAATGTTAGGTAGTTTTCGAGGACTATTAAGATTTGCTTTATTTGGTTAGTGAACAGAGTTACTACATTTACTTTCTTTCAGATAAGGCCTTTATTTAATCATATGAGCCCACCAAAATTGATAACATATTTAAGTGGATTAAGAGTCTACTTCCTACAATCTCAGAAGTTATTGATCTTCCAAATCCAAATATCTGCTTCATGAGATGGTCATAATGATACCCGTGTTTGGATGATCAATCAAATTCATTTCAGGGACTTTTTTCTCGATAACGTTCTCAATTGTGACGAAACTGGTTACTGATAATGGATTTCAGTACTTAATTTAGTGTTCAACTATGTCAGATTCTAAAATTGGTAGTAGTAACAGTGATGAGTTTTGAAGACACCTCAAGAAGCTATTTTCCGGTCAAACACGTGTTCGATTTGTAAAGTGTTCATTGAAAATCTCACAATGAAGTGTCATTCAAAGTCATTACCATAAATTTAATGTTTCTCATGAAACAACTTCTGTTAACCATCGTTATTGAATTTATTTACTAGTTAATAAGTCAAATTCAACTTAAATTTTTTATGAAATCGGTTATCGACTAATTCAAATAAAGATTCGGAACATGGATAAGTGTGTGATGAAATTGACTTCTTTGTGAAATTTCCATTGAACAGTTTACAAAAACACGACATGTGTTTACTATAGAATAGCTTCGTCACACTTGTTGATAGAATAAAATTGATATTCCTCATGATACAACTTTTGTTTACAAATATCACTGGAATTATATACTGGTTGATAGTTCAAATTTAACAAACACATTTTTATAAAATCGGAAACGGAATGATCCAAATGGAAATTCCAAATATTCATAAGTAAACATTTTACGACGTGTTAATACTCTAGTAGTATTAACACGCATGAAGAAGCTATTGAAACACGTGTTTTAGTTTTGTAAATTGTTTAGTGAAATTCTCACAATGAAGTTTTACTTGAAGTTATCATAATTTTTATGTTTCACGTAAGACAACAACTTTTGTTTACAATTATTATTGATATTATATATTAGTTCATTGTTTGAACTTAACTTACATCTTTTTATGGAATCGAACATCGAATAATTCAAAAAAAAAATTGAAATATTCATCTAGGTATTTGATGAAATTGACTTTATTGCGAGATTTTCACTAGATTACTTCTTCAGATGCTCAATGAGTATTGAACAAGTGAAGGTTAATTGGTAGAACAGAACTGCAATGATCCACACTGCAGGTTGGAACTTCCGCCTTTTGGCTATCATTTTATATTTCATCCAATAAAGACCAATATTACTATTATTATTATCATTTATCAAAGTTTCCGCCGGTCAGGCCCTATCCCCCAAAGCCTCAATACATTCGTAGGGCGCGCCAGCATTATCAACCAACGACAACTCCCCACACCGTGGGGTAAGTGATCATTGGGTTCGATAATCATGTGCCCTAAGCCAGGAATGACAGCCTTCTTTATCTGTCCGGCTGATATTTCTGCCTTAGTGCGGCAAGCCGGTATGATTTTGAGATTCGAGAGTATATAGGGCATCATTCCACCAAGGACACCAATAATCAAACAAACTATCTTGACAGGGTGGTCTGGATAGAGTCTGCGGAGTTCGAAGAGGAAATCGCGACATTTTATACGATTTTTCTCCTTTTTTCGGACGATATTCGTCTCGCCACGAGCTGGTGGTCAAGAAGGACTACATCAGGCTTATTAGTTTGTTTGAACCTGAAGGTGGAGAAAGAATAATTCCAACAAATCCGGCATTTCTCGTTCCCCACAACAGATTCAATAACCCCCGGAGCGTAGGGCAACACCGGTGTCAGGAACCTCTATATCCATCACGCAATTGCGGTAGACTGAGGTATTCAAGACACCATCCTGGCAGGTCATGATGAACCCCTCAGTTTCCGACTTCAGCCCACTCGACTTTAGGAAAGCGAAAGTCAGAAGCCAAGGTCTCTGATGTTATAGGAGAAGACCCCATGCAATGTGCTTTTCATTATTCATTATTATTTTTTTTCACTGTAGTATGCGCTGGTCAGGCCCTATCCCCCGAAGCCTTAAGACATTCGGAAAGGCGCGCCAGTATTATTCACAGGTAGGAAACTGCAGTTCCTACCTGTCCTACAGGGTTCAGCTTTGGACTACTTGATTATGTTCGTATATTGAAACAAGCTCCGCTATTCTTTACTTGCTGTTTTCTCCTTGCTAGATGTTTTTCTTGAGCTTACCAACACCAACTTCCAATAACCTCTTGTGTCCTATATTGTTCCTTGTATACGACAGTTATCTGACACGAGGAAGGGATGTCACTGAAACTTTTTACCTACCTATTTCCATCTGAGTGAATTTGTTTTTTTTTGGAAACGAAGTGGATTTATTATCAATGTTATTTCATGTGGAAGTGTGTGCCTTTGGTGGACTTCTATAGGATATAAATGAGTTTCTAGGGCACCACCCCATACCAATAAGCCGTATCGAAGATGGCTCTCTACTAGGGTATAATAAAGTGTTTTCACTTGTTTTAGTGGTAGTGAGGATGCCAGGACTTTAAACTTATGAAGAATGAACCTCCGCTTTTGGCATAGAGATTGAATATGAAAGTTCCACGTAAGATGCATATCTATGTTTGCTCCCAAGTTAGGGGAAGGTGTCCTATCGCAGCAGAATGGTAGGAAGTGTGTTTTGTCAGCTTTGATTGTGAGTAATTTATGATTTAGCCATTTTCAGATTATATGAAAGTCTGATTCAACTATGTCCCTAAGCTCGTCCCACGAATAAACTTTGTAAAAAATGGCTGTATCATCAGCGAAACCCAGGATATCTCCCATAGTCTTCAGCGAAAATATTCCGTTCACGTAAATATCAAAGAGAAGTGGCCCCAAAATTGTTCCTTGGAGTACTCCATACTCAATAGTGCTGGGATTGCTGTAGCTGTCGTCTATCCTCACTAATTGGCGTGGGTGTTGAAGATAACATTTGAATAATTGCAAGCTACTAACATGCAATGCAATAAAACCGTGAAATTTCAATAATTCATATCAGCAAAATAGCCAAGTAAGGCATATCAGAATATTAAGTTTCTTGATAACGCAGAGCCAAAGTGCACTTTTGCGAATGGTTGAAACAAGAGACGGAATTTCCAGGACGGAAACGATAGCGAAACTGTCAGTGTCACTGTCAGTCTGATTCAGCAGGAAACCGGATAAAATCTTGAATTTTTAACTCAATTCGAATGTTCGCTCTGAATAATCTGATTTACATACTAATCCGTTCAATAGAGGGGAGTTTATTTTCATAATGTCCGGTAGTTCAGAATTTTAAATGTTTCGTCTAGGATAATCTTTAAGTATTCAACAAACACTTCATTGTGAGATTGTCACTGAATAATTTTACGAAAACTCAACACGTGTTTCGCTATGCAATAGCTTCTTCAGGTATGTCTTCAATAAAGATATATATACACAGATATATAAACATATACATACATATTGAAATATAAGTGAAAAATAGAAATAGATAAATAATCATGTTACGATATATAGGTACGTCACAATGACAGTGATCTGACATTACCAACTTCAAGTATAAATTCATCTATTGTGTAGAAACCTTTTTCTGATAGAAACACTTTAAACTGTTTTTTAAAAACTTGAGGTGGCAGTGTCTTCATATCGCATGGCAGTATGTTGAAGAGACGGATACCAGCAAACATAGGAGACTTTTTATACTTTGCGTAATGGTGTTTTTGGGTGATGAGCATGTGGTTATTCCTACCTAGTTGTCTTCTATTTTCATAGATATACGTCAATATTTTTAGAATGAACAAACAGGCAACAGTTAGTATATTATTTTGACGAAAAATCTCTGTATATGCTGTTCTGTAATCTAGATTGAAAATTAGCCTCACTAATGTTTTCTGTTTTATGAAAATTCTGCCCACCTCAGTTGCTAAACCCCAGACAGCAATTTTATTGTAAATAAAGGGCTCAAACTTGGCAAAATAAACTGATATCAGTGCTTTAGTGCTTTATATATCGTATAACCTAACTTCACTTATTTCTGGGAGACAATTGTAAGAGTACATTACTATATGAATTAGTTGAAATTGAAAAACGTAAAAAGTATCATGATACAGTACGATATTGAAAAAATAACATGAAATAACATGTTTACCAAAAAACGGAAATAATAGTAGTTTACGTGATAAGTCCAAAAAATACTGTTTTTCTTTTTTTTTTCTTAGAGGGGAAGACAAAATTCTAGGACGAGCCGTAGACGAATCCTGCAAGTTTACGAACCAATAAAAACTGTTTTCGGATGTGTTGCGTACACTATTTTTTCGGCAACCGTGTAGATTTTTCAAATCAATGAGATACATTTCTTTATTATATTTCTTTGTAGAACAAAATTTCGAACATTTCTATTCTTGTTTGTATTGAATATTGAAATTCGAACAGAAGATAGTTACTAACAGAGACATTATAATTAAAGATCATTTTTGATGATGTCTACTTCCCTGTCGAGACCTTCCTTCGTATTACCAAGTGATCATCTTCGAGAGGTAGATAAAACAGTTTAATTTTCCTCTTGTCGTGATGTTGTTGTCGTGTCGAGGTGTCGGGAAAAAACTCCAGTGATATTTATAGTATTTCATTCATTTATTTATTTATTCATACACTGTTCTACAGGTTATACCCAACTACAGAACAGGGATATAAGTCAAATCACAATACAATTACAATAAGATAAATACAATACATAAAGAATTAGCTGAAGTAAAAACACCTTATCTCAGAGATGGAACGGTAAAAAATGTCGAGCTGACAATTTGCAGAATTGCATTTGACACACATGTTATGCAGAGGGGAAAGTTTCAGAATATTTGTACGAGGTTTTGGCAGATAAAAAGGATTAACCACTCTAGAGGTTGGTCTAGGTACATTGAAATTAAGTTTTTGCAGAATATGTGGCTCAACAATCAAATTATTAATCAGTTTAAAAAGAAGACTTTTGGAGCCACAATCACGATTGCAATTCAAGCTATTCATAGCATATCTAGCTAACAATGCATCATGGGAAAATCCAATTTTTGGATAGATATTGTCTGATCTATAGGAGAGAAGTTTTAGGAAACGACTTTGTTCTGATTCAACTTTCTCTGTATACAACTGATGAGATAGATTCCAGATTATGAATGCATATTCTGATTTTGATATGACGAAAGCACAGTATAAGGTTTTCGATGTAGATGAATCCGAGAAATCTCCGGATTTTCGTGCAATAAATCCATACATTCTGTTTGCAGCAGACGGAATGGCTACAATGTGTGGTACGAAGGAAAGTTTCGTGTCAAATAAGGTAACACCTATATCGGTAAATATGAGAGGCCGCTGAAGTGGAATATCGTTTATTTAATATTGATATAAAAATGGACGATTGTTTAGTACGTCATTACATTACATTTACTCGCATTTAAAGGAAGATTATTGCGAGATTATTGTAGAAGTAGGTAGTGTTTAGCACATAATATCGAAGACATGAGAAAATAAATTACATAATTCAAGTTGTTTCCTTCAATTTCCTTAGTTCTATTGTTGTATACCAATTATATCAACAATTTTGTACTTGTGTAATGAATACCGTTCATTCATTGTGTTGATTCATCCATTTATTTTACTCATGATGCAAATGTGTTTTTGTATGGATAAACTCTAATTATTTTCATCGACTTCATTCAATTTTCACTCCAGGTAAAAAATTCCAGCTTTTCTCCCCGACAATATTTGCAGCGGACATTTTATCCACGGACCCCGTTTGAATTATTTCTCGTGTATTGTATAATGGAATAATAATGCTACTGGTACAGTAGATAAAAGCTGGAAAAATAAGCGAGTATGAATATGTTAAGCTGTCACGTACGAGAATTGATCACTTCGTTCCCCACTCTACGGGGTAGGGCTAAACAAAAAAGAACGGCGATAAAACAAAAGTGTAGCCGCTGACGTACCATTTTATTCATTCAACAATTCTGTGACTATATGAAATAATACTTTGTTGATAATGCTGTATCAGTGAAGTGCCGTAAGGCGTAAAAATTGTAAAATCTCGGGATCTAGGGCCAGTCAATTTATCTTCATAAAAACTGTTGGACTGCATTGTTTAAATCTCAAACTAAAAAGTTTTCAAAAATGTCCGGCAGTTTAGCGCAAGTATTTTTAGTAGTTGTTTTTGAAAAAAAGTTATGTCTTAAAATATTTAGACCTTTCATTTTTGAGGGGTACCGTATAAGCGTGCATGTACAGGGTGGTCAACAAGATGCTACCAAAAGAAACAATTTTTCGAACTGCTCAATATTGTTTGCAGTCATATCGATAAGTACTATCTTTTAAAATTATTTTCTCGCATACCTACTGGGTGATTCAGCCGAACGTGGCCAACCAAAGTGATATTTTTTATAGAACACCCAGTATATGAATACGTCATTCCATTCTATATTTCTTAGTTCTCTGAGAAATTTTTGTTTTTGAATTTCCATTGCGGCATTGCCAAGTTATTCCAGAAAACCCTATTTTGCAGACGATATTTTTTTATTCGCCATCGGCATGTCTACAGCAATTAAGTGGATTTTTTTAAGAATAGTAAAACATCACTATGATAATTTCGGGAATCTCAACTTTCGGGAGCAATGTATGGACATAGTTCAACTTTTTCAAAAACAATACCCTGTATTTATTCATTTGTATGAAATGTTTCAACATTTCACTACATTTTTGTCGGAGGTATACTAAATATTACTAGAGTTTTTTCCCAACACCAAATCGTTATTTTTAACACCTCGACACGTGTTTCGATCACCAAGTGATCATCTTCAAAACGGAAGATTAAAACTAGAAACTAATGCGAGCTAGCCCTATTTATGCTATATAGGTATCCCATACAGGTAAACCATCCAGGCGTACCACCCATACAGGTATACCAACCTAAATTAATTTTACAATTTTGCCTTATCTATTATTTTACAATATATGTTTATATAAACCAATTTTCAGCTATATAAAAATTAATTTCACAATATTGCCTATCCAAATTTATTAGGATAAGCAATATTTCTACACTCTCATAGGCATCTAGTTGCCTGTTGTTGTTAACTTGTCTAACTAATCTTAATGAACTGAAGTCTATGGAATGGTTTTGTTTCAAAATATGATGGGCGACTGCTGATTTTTCAGGTCTTCCATATTTTAAGTGTGCTATGTGTTCCTTATATCTTACTTCAATAGATCTTTTTGTCTGTCCATAATATTTTGCATCGCAGTCCTTACATTCAATTTCGTAAATTCCAGACTTTTCCGAATTCTCGACTTTGTCTATTGGACTTCCCAAAAGGCTCTGTAGTGTATGACTTGTTTTAAAAACCACCTTCATTTTCATTTTCATTAGAATATATGGTGCAAATGGTTTATGCTTTGGGGGAAAGTGATGGAAACTGACTCCTTGCATCTAAGATTCACAGGTTCTAAAAACAAGATTTACCAATCACAAGAAGTTCGTCCGTGTCTGTAACAAATGAAGAGAATACATTTCAAAAGAATCAATCTTTCCTCAGAGCCGTAGGGGATTGTGTGGCATGGTTAAGTTGTTAGAAACCCAAGTTTCTAAATGCACAAAATGAATGCATTATTATGTAACGAGAAACCCCCATTTTGTTTGTTACCTGAACCCTCAACAGCGTTGGTCACTGAATGTTTGGGGTGGAATTCTTGGAAAAAATGAGTAATTCGAAAAATTGCTTCCCTGATAGCAATGGACCGAGGAAATCTTGTTGACTCACTCTGTATTGTTGCCGGACTGAGTCATGGCCGGTGGGAGAAACCGTATCTGAGTAAAGTTTGGGTCGGTGTATGATAAACTTCGTCACTAACTGAATACGGTCCTGAATTTAGATGTTCACGGCTCGAATAATCTAACATATTGATAACACATTTCTACACATCTACTGCACATCTTGAGGGAGGGGCTTCTCACCGGCCATGACTCAGCCAAGCAGCTGTAAAATCAGCGTTGGAAATGTCATTGATATCTTTGCATTCATTTTCAAAGATGTGTTCATTAAAAGCGTTCTGGATAATTTTCAATTCCACTGATAGTAATTCAAACTCATTTTTCTCAAATTGAAGTGCCTACACAATTTTGACGCTAGTTCGTTAGTATTTTTTTAAATGTGATGACGGGTATTTCTTGTGAACCATAACTTTCATCAAGCATTGTGCATTATAATTCGTGGATTTTTTCCGGAAATTAAGTGTAGAGAAAGAAGCAAGTTATTTATCAAGTAGATTCTTTTTCTATCCCTATTAATGTTATTAAACTATCCTGAGTGTTAAAGGCGGAATTTTGAACGGTTTTAGCCACTAATCAGGTAGATATATAGCAATTAGGCTAGATTAGGTCAGGTCCGAAGTGAGTGGGTCTATTCGACCTTCCACCGCAACCCGCGAGGGTTTATTGTGGCTCACACCCATTCGTACTCGACCATACAAACCCAGCTTCTTAACGAAGCCGATAAGTTTGTATGGTGAGTGGTTTTTCAGGTCAGATGACTCCGCCGAACTCTAAAAACCGGCTTCGGTCCTGATACAGTCGCATAGGTTCCTAGGCAGGTTGATATCTGTGTCCTGGTTCCATTTGTGAACCAACAACTATCCGATCTCAATATTTCTTTCTCTTTCGTAGTTGACAGTTGGACAGTTGGTCATTTCCAGAATTCTGTGACTTCCAGAAGGAGGGATCTTCATGGCCGCTGACGGTGTGGTACTGATGGCACCATTGATGGCCAGACAAGCCCGTCTCTGTAAGCAAGAGAGCTTCGCCTGGGCCGTTTTCAATAAGCCTTCGGCCACCAGGCAATTGCACCATACGTGATCATTGGTCTGACAATCATCACATAAAACCAATGGTTTTTTTGGGTCCTGAACCCCAAGCTTTACCACAGATCTTTCGACATATCCATAGGGACATTATGGCTTTGTGTGAAACTTTTTCCAAGTGAGCGTTCCAGGTGAGTTTTTATCTAGGACAATGCCAATTTCACCTCCGTTCCAAATGGAATGACCTTACCATTAGGGAAAAGTGGCGTCAGATTGTCCAATTTTCTCCTCCTGGTGAAGGAGATTATCACAGTTTTGCTGGGGTTGACAGACATCTGCTTGTTCGGGTACCAACTCTGAACAACGTCCAACGTGCTTTGGATGATGTTACAGGCTACCCTTCTCGGCGTGGACCTTGCCAAGATGACAAGGTCATCTGCATGAACTTGCATATCTACTTTTATTCTGTCGAGGGCATTAAGCAGACTACCCCATCTTGAGGGCAGCCCCTGGTGACCCTGAACCTAATGGCCTCGCCTTGAAGAGTTGTAGTTACAGTTCTGTTTACTAGCATGACATAGATCCAGTCAGTTATGGTCGATTCTTTGCATTTTCTAGCTAAAGACGATCCTAGTGCATTGTCAAATGCTTCTTCGAAATAGAGAAATACCTTAACCGCAATCTCCTTGTTATCAGTTGATTCCATTGTACAAGGTTGTTCAATGATAAATCTGTTGCTGGATTCATAAGCATACTGGTGGTTTTTCACGGGGGATGAATATAATGCCACCCTCCTGATGTGTCCGTCCAATATCCTCTCAAGTCCTTTCAACAGGAGGGATGTAAGGCTGCATGATTCGTCGTACCGATTTAGGGTGTGGATCTTTCCGATCCACTTTAGGTATATATACCACCCTTGCCAGACTATCTCTATACAATTATTTCCAGTCCGTTTTGAAGAAGAGCTGAAAATATACCATCCTCTCCAAATATACCATCCTCTCCAAGAGATTTGAAGGGTTCAAACGACTTGATAGCCTATTCAATTGCCGGTGCTGTGATCACCTTCTTGACGACCTCCCAATCGTTCTTTTTTGGGCGTTTAGCGCTCAATGGGAGGTCTGTTGTTATCAAGAGTCAGATCTGGAGCAATCAGAACCAGCAAGAAGTTTATTCCTCATTTTCCGGCTGTTGGTTCCTTTACTTCAATTCATTAAAAATTTAAAATTATTGTGATCGTTAAAAACCTGTTATAATTTTCACCATTGGGGTTTCTACACGACAGTCGTTGACCGAGATTTTCATCCACGGTATTTCTTTAAAAGGTCACTACATTGAACAAGTAATAGTTATATGCAAGCTTATGTACCTAACTGGAAATGTTAATTGATTTATTCATTAATTATTACATTAACGAGCCTTCTTCACACCACCGTTTCTTGACATCTGAAACATGTCCAGAGGTACAAGTTTTCAGTGTAACCAAACTATAAGAGAGTTTCTGCGAAACCGAGAAAAACTAATAAACGAAGACAGATTAGCCTTCTTATTAACGCGTTGCATTCGATCTCACATCCGAACTAATTGAATCTTTTCCGCAATTCATCTTGTTCGCTGTCTTTCTGGGAGGGCTTCCAATTTTTTCATCCGCTAACGTCTTGATAAATCGAGTAAAAAAACACCAACTTATGGTGGTGCGACCCCGGTAAGTTACTTTTTAATACGGTCTTTGTTGTTCCATTAAGTGAATTGGAAGAGAAATTTAAAACCGGTGGATTCCGCCAGTTTGCGGGTTTTTAAAGTTATTACTTTGACTGGTGGCACAGCATGTTATAGTTGAAAATGAATTGTAAAGCAAACAAGCTAGACAAACACATCCATTTTTTCCATTACATTTAATTGCCTCATGTTATTTACGATAGTCATCCGCGTCATCAAAATACGTAGTAGTGAAATATCCAGATGATAAATCATCATCTTTCATGAGCAAATAGTGTTTTTATCTAATATACAGGGTGTCCCTGGACTTCCTCTTTTCCTCTCGGGAATGTATAGATGGGGTCAAAATATCACCAGTACTTTATATAACTTTTTTTCCTAAAATCCTTCGTTACCAAGTAACGGGCCCTCGAAGTTACAAAATGAAAAATGTTTTTCTTTGATAACTTTTCAAGTGAATATTCAAAATCATCCAAATTTTGGTAATTGACTAAACAAATGAATTCCTTCGATGAGCTTTCATGCAGGAGTCAGTTGTTTTGCTACAAAGTCAGGAACGGACTACCCCCGATGGTCCACACCACAAAACTTTGAAATGACAGATATTTTTCAATATTTTTCAACAAATTAAGGTTACTTGGACAATTTTATGAATAAAAGTACTCGTGTGGAAAGTCGATCGGAGCAACGAGTCTTGATAAAAATGTAGTTTCACTCGACGACATCAAACCCGCTCGTCCACCATTATTTGAAATGAATAATTATCAAAGCAGAAATAATAATGATAACGTTAATTCAACAACATTTATCCTGAGATGTCTACCATTATTCGAAAATATTAGTTTTTAAGGAAAATGGAAATGATAGGTAAAATGTTCATAACGAATTTTTATAATGCAAACATGTTTAACTAACGAAACTCAAGAGCCTCAAGAGCAAACAGAAATGAAAAATCCGCTACAGAAACTGCTCGATATGACCACCTTCTCTCTCTATACATTTTCTTAGTCTGCGAAGACACCCTCTCTGTACTTGAAATAGCATTCCAGGGTCGTTTCGTATGGGTTCACAATGTAATGTTATTCTATTCAACAATGCATCTCTTGTGTGAATAGGTGTAGCGTAAACAAGGCTTTTTAGATGCCCCCACAGAAAGAAATCCAATGGATTTAAATCCGGAGACCGCGATGGCCATGAATATGGCCCACCTCTACCAATCCATCTATTGTGGAAAATATGGTTCAGATGGTCACGCACAATCAAACTAAAATGAGGAGGAGCGCCATCATGCATAAACCACATATCTCTTCGGGTTTGCAATGGAACATGTTCCAAAAGTCCATTCAAATCGTTCTGAATGAACTCCAAATAACGTTCTCCATTCAATCGGTCCTGTAGAACGAATGGTCCTATAAGATGGTTTCCTATGATACCAGCCCAAACATTCACGTTGAATTTCCGTTGGTGTTTGGTTTGCAATATCCCATGGGGATTTTCTTCGGCCCATATATGGAGATTATGAGAGTTGATAACTCCATCTCTACTGAAACCTGCTTCATCAGTGAATAAAACTCGATTAATAAAAGTCATATCCTCTCTTTGCCTATCCATGAACCAATTGGAAAATCTTGAGGTGTCATGGCATGTACCTTCTGGATGTGAAATGGGTGGAGCAGTTGTTCCCTAATTATTCTATGAATAGTGGACTTGGATGTATGGAACTGTTCTGATAGATTTCTGATGCTCATTGAAGGATCATCAGCGACGGCTTCCAAAATATTTTCCTCCAATACAACGGTACGTACAGTCCTAGGAGCGCCCTCACCACCTCGTTTTGGCAAAACTGTACCTACAATAATATCGAAATAAAACAACGTGCTCAAATTAATTATCAATTATTACATACCTGTCTCCATCAAGCTGCGATCGACACGCTCGAATGTTTCTCTTGACGGTACCGTTCGATTGGGAAAATGCTCGGAATACAGACGACGAGCTTCTGCAGCATTACAAAATGCTCGTCCATAAAATACATGCATATCTGCATATTCATTGAATGTAAACTGTTCGGCATTTCAAAAAAATTCAAAATATCCTACAGAATATTGACAATACAATGATAGTCATATGACAACGCACCACTCAACAAAACAAAATCGCATTCCAGTTTCTCATTTTTTATCAAAACTTTCTAAAAGGTTTTTTTGTCAACATCTGTGAAAGAAATGGAACATAATTATTCCCTGAATATTTTTCACCTGATCTACATCTACAGAACTTGATATTTCTTTTGAAAAAATATCTGCTATCACAATTGTGACTTAAACTTCCATATAGGTACTGTACTTTTTGTTTACGACTTCATTTTAGCATACTTTGTATTATTCCTGTTATAAATGTTGTTGAATCAACGTTATCATTATTATTTCTGCTTTGATAATTATTCATTCCAAATAATGGTGGACGAGCGGGTTTGATGTCGTCGAGTAGAACTACATTTTTATCAAGACTCGTTGCTCCGATCGACTTTCCACACGAGTACTTTTATTCATAAAATTGTCCAAGTAACCTTATTTTGTTGAAAAATATTGAAAAATATCTGTCATTTCAAAGTTTTGGGGTGTGGACCATCGGGGGTAGTCCGTTCCTGACTTTGTAGCAAAACAACTGACTCCTGCATGAAAGCTCATCGACGGAATTCATTTGTTTAGTCAATTACCAAAATTTGGATGATTTTGAATATTCACTTGAAAAGTTATCAAAGAAAAACATTTTTCATTTTGTAACTTCGAGGGCCCGTAACTTGGTTACGAAGACTTTTAGGAAAAAAAGTTATATGAAGTACTGGTGATATTTTGACCCCATCTATATATTCACGAGAGAAAAAGAGGAAGTCCAGAGACACCCTGTATATAAATGGGTGTTTGTTGATTGGTTGGTAAGTGATAAACTTCTACATCGCTCAACCGATCGTGATGAAACTTGACATGTATAAGTAATTTTTCATAGAAAAGGCTATCAATTTTTCTGTAACTCACCACTAGATGGCGCTGTAGAAAATGTTTTTGAAAGCACTGTTCTATAACAGTGCGCACGCCTAAGTTCGTTGATTCTGGAACAGCAGCAATACAGCAACATAGTACTAATCATTACTTCACTACCAAATTCTACACGGGCGAAACCGCGAGCAACAACTAGTACTATATAAATTGATATAGATTGATTGCATTCTACAGCAATATTCATATTTATATTATACTAGTACTATGTTGCTGTATCGCTGCTGTTTCAATGTTTTGACAAAATCAGAATCAACGAACTTAGACGTGCGCACCGTTATAGAACAGTGCTTTCAAAGAATTGTTCCACAGCGCCATCTATTGGTGAGTTACAAAAAAATTGATAGCCTACAAACCTTCTCTATTTAAAATTACTTGCTTACACTTACCAACCAACCAACCAACCAACCAACCAACAAACATCCATTTTTATATAATATTAGATTATATCACTCATATTATAAATTTTACAACTAATCTAGAGGTGGATTTAAAAGTTGGTGATCACGAACCATCTCAAAATTCCACAAAGGATAACTTTTCAAAAGTGCTACAGTAGTTCAACAAGTTTTAAGGTGAAGGTTCTTAAAAAAATAGACTCGAAAATAAAATGTTTCCTTGAAATTTCGCTATAATTTACGAAAGAAAGTATGACAAATTCAGTTGGCATAAAATCAGTACAAGCTTTCTTCATTCAATCATCTATTCAGATCATTAATAATACGAAACTTCCAGATGTTTTGAATAACTCAGAACTTACTTGTCATCAATAATGAACCATTTCAACTCAACGAACACAACGAAATAAAAAAACTACTATAGAAAAATCGATATGCTTAACTCAATTCCTTAGCGAGATGGGGAGAAATAATAAAAGTGAAAAATAATACACACAGTTGTCTATAGAAAAAACATTAATTTTTGCAATTCCACCATATCAAAAATTCACTTGAACGCAAAACTATGGCTGTTTTTTCATTACTCATCATTTCATTCGTGGGTGTGAAATAATTCATAGCATTGATAGGATAGTATGCACATCATTAATATAAACTGATAATTGTCAAAGCAAGTTGAGAACTATTTATCAATTTAAAAATGTCATTCGCATGAAAGGACGGAAGGGCCACAAATTTTAATTATTTGTTTCGAGTTTATACTCAAAATCTCGACTCAAATCTCGAAACTTTGACTTAAAACTCGAGATTTTGAATTTATTCCAGAAATTTTGAGATGAACCTTGAAATGATGACCTTGAAATCAAAATTCAAAGATAAAATCTACGCTTAACAGTAGGATTTCTGACTGGCCACTGTCAACTGAAGAAACACCTCCATAATATGGAGCTAGTAGACACCTCTGCAGAATGTGTGAACAGAAAGATGAGACTGTCAAGCATGTCCTAAGCGAGTGCCCGGAGTTATCGTCAATAAGAGAGTTTGTGTTCGGCGAGTCTTGGCCTACACCTGCCGATATAAAGGAGGTGTCTCCCAGTGACCTGTCCACCTTTCTAGAAAGGACAGTGTGGACGATGACCTAGGAGGACAACTCCTCTCCCTACTCTACAGATACAGATTGAAGATAAAATATTGAATCTGACCTCCGGTAACCATCTTGCAAAAATAAAATTGATCTTCATCACTCCTGCATTTATTTATTTCTCATTGGAAGACCTCTCGTCACATCTGGCGCCCAACGTGGGGCGATAAGGAAAAAATGAAGAAACTGGCACACTATGATTTGATAAACAAACCAACACAACAAAATACCAAAGCTCCGAAAAAAAATTAGGAATAAAAACATGATGACCAAAATGCCTAACCAAATCCGGAGCAGGCTACACCTCAGCAGGAAACAGGTATAAGAATTTTTTTACTTCTCACCGGAATGATGGATTCAAGAGAGAAATGCTTCGCTGATTTTTTTTTCAGCCAGACTGTCATGAAAATAACCAGACAATTAGCAATGTTCGTGTTACTAGTCAACTCTCCGGTCCACAAGGATGTAACTTATTCACCACTATAGTTCGGCAGCAGCACTCTCAAAATAATTTTCAACATTTCGAAAGTACATTTTAATGTCATTAACTTAAACTCTCGAAAAATCTATTTCATGAGGCTTCAACGAAATGCGGCTCGGCTCTCAAGTATTCCACAAAAAGTCTAACGTTGTGAAATAGGGTGATCTAGGAAGCCATACCATGATACTTCTCCTGCTAATTTGCTATCCAGAAAACTCCTCGTTCGAGAATTTCGTATGCATGTTTGTTTGTAACTCTCAAGCTCGGGATCTGTATTGACAAAATTATCGGCATTATTACTTGATCTATTCGCGGGCAGATGGCGCTGTATGTAACCTACTTTATATTTCTTGATCTATTCGCGGGCAGATGGCGCTGTACGTAACGTCCTTGATAGGTTGTTCAAAAGAATATCAAAATAATAAATATAGTTCAAAAAACTGAAAAAACAGGCTTTTATAGCATATGAAACTTAAAATTAAAAATAAATATAGTTTAAAAAAACTAAAATACACGCTTTTAAAGAACATCGAACTGAAAAGTTAAAAATGAATATAGTTAAAAAACAAAAAAACACGCTTTCAAATAACATTGAACTGAAAAGTTAAAAATATTTTTTTAAATAAGATTAAAACAATAGCGATTGAAAAATACCAGTATTATTGTGATGAAAGCGTGGGCGCTTTGTGCCATATTTTCTGTATATCTAGCGCCCAGGCTTTTTTCACAATCGTTATTGTTTTAAGCTTATTAAAAAAAAATATTTTCAACTTTTTAGTTCGATGTTCTTCAAAAGCATGTTTTTTAGTTTTTTTAAACTATATTTATTACAGAACACCTTAATTGTAGGTAATTTAATATCCCAGGAAGATGCAGTATTTACAGAAAACTTAAATGAAATGAACAAAATTACCTATCACTGATAGATAAAATTTTGTTGGTGCTACCTGGGTTGTTGATTACCTATTACTATTACATAATTATTCATCGTCACCTAATTCTTTCGACTCACTTTCAATAGTGTTGAAAAAATTCCAAATAATTTCTAGTGGAAATTTTTTCCACTTCAATCCGTTCATAACTCAAATTTTCCCTTTCTAATGTGCATTTGTTATTATTGCTCATTCATACAGTACCATATAATAAAAGTTTTTTTTTCAGCTTCCAAACTTTCATCGCCCACTATGACGGAGTACCCAGCCAGCTCCCCTTCGGCCCTCAACATAGAAACCCAAAACCCGGCTTCAAGGAATTCCTGCCTGGGCTCAAACACATCCAATCTTCTGGGCCTCAATTGCCTGAACACCGGAAGAACGAATTTCACCAACAAACAACTCACAGAGCTGGAAAAGGAATTCCACTTCAATAAATACCTAACTAGGGCGAGGAGAATAGAGATCGCTTCAGCGCTACAGCTCAACGAAACGCAAGTGAAAATCTGGTTCCAGAACAGGAGAATGAAGCAGAAGAAGAGGATGAAGGAGGGACTGATACCTCCCGAACCTGCTTTGAATTCTGGAAGCAATAGCAACTCTCCCTCGTCGACGAATGTTCTCCAAAATGAGTCTGTTACAGGGAGCAATGAGAACAGCCGTGAATCGAATTGAGCTTTTAGGTTAGGTTACATGTTAAATGATTGCATTTTGGAAAATTGAATGTATTTCGAATTCACCCAAAGTTGTCTGGTATAACCTGGTTTTGAGAGAAGCGTATGTTCTGTTTTGAAAGTAGCCAAAAAACATTCTTTACATGATATGCAAAAATTTAGTTCAATCAGCTCTGATCTTTTCACCCTAACACCCTTTCGAAAACCAGTCATAACCTCAAACCTTTTTGTATTAACAAAAAAACAATTTTTAGCTGATGGTTTACAATAAGTCTTGATGATTGTGGGCCAGAACTTCAAAGGTACCGTAAAAATTTAAAACAAGTGCGTATCTCCATTTAAATAATCATGGTGGCTGGTTCATGATCAAATAAAATTGGTGTTTGATGAAAGCAAAGAATAATAATGAGTGTAAAGAAGTTGCACTCAAAAAACAGTGTAAGAACTTTCAGTGGATTTTGTTTCCATCGTAGATGACCAGAGTCCAGAGTTTTATTCGCGTTCTCAGAAATGATTCCATAGGGAGGTTGGAGTTGATTTGAGTTTCACATCTACTACGAATATATTTACTATTCTCGAAATGTTTGGTGGCTACTCTACCATCCTGATGTGGTCACTCATGATCTTTTTTAAACTTGGGGATGATCGGATGATCTGTAGTACTGAAAGGAAATTTGAATATTAGGCTTGAGAAAACCAGTCAAACTTTCTATCAGCAAGTTTTTTCAATTCCTCAACTTTCTTTCCGAAAATACTTGCCTGGGTGACTGTTTTGACTCGGATTTCTTTCTCCAGGGATCGCTGTTTAAATGCCACTGCCAATGTATTTATTCCTGTGAATATTGAACTGGAATAGCTTCACCACAATGCCAATGATGAGAGAGTCTAGTAATATTTTTACCACGAGGTATGAGGAATTGTTTTTCGTTTCGTATAAAATGATTTGAAATCCCTGAAACAACTAAAAAAGAAAAATTAAAAATGAATAGCTGAAAATAACAATTATACTAAGCAAAAATAACCTGAAATGAAATAATAGTAAAATAAAATACAAGTAAAAATAAAACGATTGGACAAAAAATAAAGAAATAAAAATGAAAATAAAAATAAAAAATCAAGAGATTCCAAGCCACGTCAGTTCACGACGTTTCGATTGTTAGTATCTACAATCATCTTCGGGTGATGACTGGACTGATTCCTCCGAGAGATGACTATTTATAGGTCGTTCGAGTACTTTCACTCATCCCCGCTTTCCATTTTTTCCGCTTCACTGGTTCAGTGGGAGATGGCTGTTTGGCGGGAGGTGGCCATTTTTTGCTTGATGATGGGTTTCCATACGTTGCGTATCTCTACGCTAGCTTGGCTGAATACGTTGTTGGATAGCATGTATGCGGCTTCCTTGAATTTTCTCCTAAACCAATGTTCCTTTCTGTGTATGATCTCAGCTTGGGTCCACTCGATGTTGTGTTGATGGGTCCAAAGATGGGCTGCTATTCCTGATTTGCTGGTTTAGGAGAAAATTCAAGGAAGCCGCATATATGCTGTCCAACAACGTATTCAGCCAATCTAGCGTAGAGATACGCAACATATAGAAACCCATCATCAAGCGAAAAATGGCCAACTCCCGCCAAACGATCATCTCCCACTGAACCAGTGAAGCGGAAAAAATGGAAAGCGGGGATAAGTATTCGAACGACCCATAAATAGTCATCTCTTGGAGAAATCAGTCCAGTCATCACCCGAATACGATTGTAGATACTAACGTCGAAACGTCGTGAACTAACGTGGCTTGGAATCTCTTAACTTTTTATTCTTATTTTCATTTTTATTTCTTTATTTTTTGTTCAATCGTTCTCTTTTTACTTGTATTTTATTTCACTATCATTTCATTTCAGGTTATTTTTGCTTAATATAATTGTTATTTTCAGCTATTCATTTTTAATTCTTCTTTTTTAGTTGTTTCAGGGATTTCAAATCATTTTATATATTAGACAATGAAAGTCCGAATAAGTGAAATTCATCAAGAATGAAAGGTCCACTGCTAACACCAGAAGCTTCACATGTAGAATATGAAAAGTTTAGCGTGCGGCTTTATAATACAATTTTAGTATTGTTAAATACAACATTGAAAGCTTTGAAATACTTCCTACTTCATTCTCAAATGTTCGTTGCTTCTTTGATGATGTATCTACCATTTTGTTTTTGTTTATAATCGTTTCAGATCGTCTGATTTATTATTGGCCTTCGGAGTTTTTCATAATCGGATCATATTTTTTGTTTCGGTACGTTTTTTTGTCCTTCACTTTATTTCCACAAAATATATTTGTAAGGTTACTCAATCAAGTACGTATATTGTGCTATTGAAATTTCGCATTTCTGTAAATCACTTTTGTTGTATGAACAGGATTCATTAAGAAAGGTTTCTTCTGAAATATATTTTCAAATTATGATGTTGTTCATAACCTTAACGAATTTAAAAACGTTTTTTGTACATAATGTTAATATTTATTTACTCAAATAAATTTTTTGTACTAAATCACTCCAGCAAATGTCAACAATTCAATTGTTCCGAAATGCAATTATTTCTCATCAAATTGTGAATTGTTATTGATATCGCCAAAGAGATTGAAATGAATTTTAATAATCGAGAGTGGATAAATAGTTTATTACAAAGTGTATAGAATTGAAACGAGTTTGTTTCCATGTCATATCTATTTATTAAACATGTACATTAAACTCCATAATGTAAATATTAATCAACAACTAATATTAGGAAATTTATGCTGATGAAGATATTGACACCTTGTCTTTGAGATTATTTTCTCACATAACTAACTCTTTCGTTGAAATCGTGAAGGTAGAATATTATCGTCAAGAATCCCTAGATTGATTGACCTATTGTAAGGATAATTCAAATCAGCCATCCTTAATAAAAACTCTCTGATAAAATTTAAACAGATATCTGTATACAGGATGACAAAATGATTTGTAAACTGATGTATTTTTGATGAGATGGTTGTTAAAATTATAAACTAAATACTGTTTTATTCAAAGAACGTAAACTTTCACGGCCAGAGAACTTTGTGAAAGCTATTCTCCGGATTTTCTGGCCGTGGTAGGCCAACTCGGGCTTTGCGACCGTTACCACATAGCATTTGATAACGTCTACCGCAATAGTGGACGAAAAATCAGGCATAAAACCTGCAGACCACGGCTAAAAAGCCCTAAAAATAGCTTTTATACTGTTTAATTGACCAATATTAAGAAATAATGGGCATAATAATGCCCATTATGAAATAAGTTGGCAAAAGCAACTTAAATTTGTTACGTTCCAAATAACTAACACAAAAAAAAAGTTTAGAAAGAGTGTGAAAAAATAATCCTGATTCTTCAACTATCATTAAGTGCATGTAATAAATGAGACATTCCAATGTATTGATGGACTTTTTCTTTTGAATATATTCAATGTGATTGATATTTTGAAAATGTTGTATAAAGATGTAAATACATTTTATTGGTTTCATGTAAGTTGCTCAGGGATTGTAAATGTAATAACGAAATAAAATGTTAACAAAGTACGTACTAGTGACATAATTTTTTTCTATTGGACTCGATTGCCATATTGCCAGGTTCATTTCCGACTGTCACTCTAATAAAATAAAGTAATTCAAAAATATTGTATCCATCTTTCAATCTGTCAAGTACAACTTCAGGTACCCCTGAGAGAGAGAGAGAGAGAAAGAGAGAGAAATGCTAGGTTGAAAGTAATGCAGATGGCATCTCGATTCACAAGTAGTAAAATTGAATGGAAGTTTCAACAGCGGCCTGATGAAAAGCGAAATTTCGACAGTGACCACTGAATGAGAAATCGCTTTCCTCCTATCTGCAGCTTACACTACTAATCTGGAAATAGAATAATAGCATCTGAATATATAGGCTCCAATGAAGCAATTTCTTTTCGGGTGGTCACTATCAAAACTCGATTATGCAATAGATCGCTTTTGTTCATGTTTGAAATTGTAGGTTGGAGCTTTCTGTCGATCCTTTAAACGACGTTTTCACGAGAAAAATATTTATCTATGTTATTTATTTTATTATTCGTTTGTAGTTGGTTAATGAGTTTTGTACATTTTGAAAGATATTATTAGCGAAACTCTCTTTCATAATTTATATTTTTTTCATTTCTGTATTTACAAATATGATCTTCCCATCTGTGTTATATGAAACAAAGGTTGCATTTTATGAAACTGTTTACGAATGTCGATTAAAAAATACCACACTACTCCAAATAATTAGATTTCTCTCAATTTTTTTGACATGTCCAAGACATTTATCAAAAAAAATATAATTTGTCGAATTCATTTTCTACTTCATGAAAACCTTTGTACAAAAATCATGTTACGAATTAATTCAAATTAAAAAAATTGAAAATGTCACCGAAACAATTTTGTATTTTTAATTCCACATTAATACTCACAAGATATCTGGCTTTTTATGAATTGAAATCACTATCAACTTTTTGAAATCTAAAATGTCTTTCGTCCCATGTATTTATCAAAAAATCCCATAACGTTAAATGGTTCCTTGTTTCATTGATTATATGATCTTTTAATTTTATCACTACCTGCAATGTGAATTAAAAAAGTTTGATAGTGTTGACTTTTCAATTGAAACTTGGGAAAATTTTTTATTATACGTATCGTCATAAGAATCGCACGTTAAAATGTGAGACCTCATTAATCCTCATCTCGCACAAAATTTCTACCTTTGAGGGCTGTCTTTCTTAGGGGTGTGACAGCTGGTTAACGGAAAACAGATTGTTTTAACAGATTTTCATTTTCTACCCACTACTGAAAATTTAACGCTGATTTCATCGGCTATCACTTTTATATTTTTGAAAGATGGTAGAAATGATTTCGACGGGTTTCATCTCCATTCTTGTTCCGGTAGCTTCTATAACAACTTCTCTATTCTTTTTGGCCATCATTATAGAAAAATCATCCCAAATATATACCTAGCTGGCATAAAAGCAGAATTCCAAGAAGCAGTTCGACTTGGTTAAAATAATCGCCAAATTGTAAAACAATTTCAGTCAACAATACGAATGTTTTATATTTTTAATCATTTTTAATTACAGGGAACAAAGTAAACTATGATCTAGAATCACCATTATAATATCTTAGGATACATTGAATCATATAAATTTTTAAAACCAGAAAATGAGAAAATTTTAAAAGAATGTTCACAATAGAATAATTGATAAGGAATGTATCATGTTTTCCAATCACAATTGAGTATTTGTTTGATATAAGTTATGTATCCAATACAGTTGCAAAAAAATTGGGAATTTGGCGATGAGCTTCAAGTATCCCTCCTATATTCCATACTAAATGACACATTGAAAAATCAATATATAATCAGCAGCAAACACCACTATCATAAAGGTAAAAAATTCACTTCCTAATTATACGCATGATTAAAATCAATGATGATACATGAAATAAATACAAACTCACTCATTTGCTAACCAAATGTGTTCGAAAAGAACCACCAGACAAGATATCTTCAAATTAGGTCAGTGCACTAGAATGTGATCTTCACAATATTCTCTTCGCGAATCCAAGAAAGTTTCATCCTAGTTTCACACAAATCCCATCAACAAAGCGATCGAAACCACGAAACACAAAGAAGAAGAAACTAATGCCACTGCAGAGCTCCATCCACATTCAATATCTGTTTTGAGGACTTCGATGACTGAAACATTATTCCTGTTCTGACATTTCGCAGTCCTTAGGTCGTCATCTGCGTGTCTACATGTATATTCTGGGTCTCTCACTGAAGATGGTATGCTTGGACTGTCTTCACATATATACTGACGACGTTTTCTTAACCAAAATTCAATCCACCTACAGAAGAAAAAAATACTTTGCAGGTTATTGATCAATATCAATGCTGAAGGAGTACGAGGGTTGTTCAAAAAATAAGCGCTCTATGGAAAAGTATCAACTGACCTTTGAGTCTGTAGGGTCTTTCACAAAGTAAGTCCCCTCAGTTGTAGAGGCAAAAGTGAAACATGAGTTACCACACCGTAGCTCTGTTGAAGTATGAGCTACATAGGGCCAAAATGTTAATGATATCAAGCGGCTATTTGTTATCAAAATATTACAAAACCTTCTGGAAGACAGATTTGTAATAAGGTTTGTTCTGGTTCTGGTCCATTTTGTTATGTAGCGGATCCTTGTAGTCAGTTCAAATGTTATCTAACCCCATTCATCAATTATTCAAATCAAATAAACGAAAAAAAATCCTAGAAAATAGCCCAAACAAATTTCCACATGAATACGGGAACAGTTCTTAACAGTTTAGCCTCCAGAGAATAAACGATTCAGGACGGTTCAAGACAGTTTAGGATCATTTCGCAGTCGAAACCAGAACAGAGGATTCATCAATCCGAACTTATCCTCAATGAACCAGAACGCTCTATATCAACTGCGCATGATCACGACGTCCTAGAACCTGAATTTCGTAGAACCAGAACAAACCTTTTATATGCAATGACCAATTGATATCGAGGATTCGCATACAACTCTATGAATGGAAGGTTCTGATCACAGTCTGATAGGGCTACTGTAGATTTTATTCTTTATGATACTCCCATATATTTACAAAAAATGCAGCATTTTGAATGGGTGAAACAACTTGCAAACCTATTTTGAGCACAGGTATCATCTTATACAAGGTGTTTCATAATTGAATGCTGATCCTGAAGGATGGTTATTTTTAACATCTCGATACGTAGGTACTTCAATCACCAAGTAATCATTTCAAGAGAAATGTTGAACTAATCCTCAGTCTTAAACTAATCTTCATTTTTCTTCTTAAAAATGATCACTTAGTGATTGAAACACGTGTTGAGGTGTTACAAATAACGGTTTGGTATTGGGATAAAACTCTAATAATATTAATCATTGTAGATGCAAAAAACGCTTTTTTCCTTAGTTAATGTTTTCTTAATGTTCATCAGTTGGTCCCTGTTAACATTCCCTGCCATATTTTCAATCGCAATCATAATACGCCAGTGTCATTTTTATAATTTACTTTTTGGGAAAGAAAGTTTTTGGCTTTCTACTACTCCATCTGATTCCGTGACATTCAAAATCGTAATTCATGAATGAAGTGTGTGTATTTTCTATAATGTTATCCAATTTGGTACTGAAGAGCCTTAGGGCAAGTGTCTTAAGGCGAAACACGTGTATACCAGTTAGGGTGACAGTGTTCCATATGAGTACAATTTATTACCATTCATTCAAAGTAGAACTCATGTGAATGATATCTGATTCTTATTCCTCTACAAATGTTCGATATACAAACTGAATAGAGAAAAGTATCTTCTGTATAATTCAGTGTTCATATAGAAGTATTTGTTTCGAAAGAATTTTTTTCTTTCGTGTAATTCAATGTTTATATGAAAGTAGCTGTTTCAGGAGGACTTTCTTTCAGTTTGTGTCTGAAAGTTACTTCTTTGCATGATCTACACATCCATGTATAGAGTTACTTATTTTCAAATTAATTAATCCTTCCTTTCTTTGGAAAATTCTCTCATCCAGTAGTAGAAAGCCAAAAACTTTCTTTCCCAACAATTAATCACTCCTAAAAATATAACCCTTTCAAATTAAATTTACTTTTATTTTATAATTCAAAAGGTCTCCTGCCTTTTTCTATCCGGAGAACGGTTTTTGAGGTAAATAATAAAATGCATTTATTTGCTTGTCCCTATTCGATTTTTTCTCTTATTCCTAATTTCATAATTGTGGTAACCAAATAATCTCGGCGAAATTTCCATTTGCAGTTTTTATTTTTGGAAACAAAACTATTATGAACAAAAAATACCAAAATCAAATGTACTGTTCACAATGACCGCCTTCTGCAAGTATGCAAGCTTCAGCTCTACTTCTCATTGATTCGCGTAGTCATTGGAAAATCCTGGAGTATTCCCTATTGCTTCACAGGAAAATATCGAGAGGCTTAACAATTCTTTCTCAGTTTGAATTGGTTGACTGTACACCAAAGTCGCAAGATGCCTCCAAAGAAAATAATCAGCAATGTCTAGGAATCTAGCTTGTTATTGAACTGGTTATAGTGAAAATCAGACAGTAAACTATATTAGTGAGTTAGAAAGTATTAGCATTCAAAAATCAAAATTGCGGTGATCATAATAAAATAAATGTCTGGCAGTGAGGATGCTAGTGTTTCATGTAAGTGAAATTTTACTCCTTTCAATAATTATATTGTGTAGGAAGCCTGTGAATGATATCTGATTCGATTCCATTACAAGTGTTTGGAATAGAAACGTAATAGAGAAAAAGTGTTTTTCGTATAATTCAGCGTTCATAAAAAAAAGTATTTGTTTCGAAGGAATTATTCTTTCGTGTAATTCAATGTTGATATGAAAATAGTTGTTTCGAGGGGGCTTTTTCTTCCAGTTTGTGTTTGAATGTTACTTCTTTTCATAATCTACACATCCTTGGAAGATTCCCATATTTTCTTGTATCAAGATGGAGAAGTAGGAAGCCAAAATCTTGCATTTCCAAAAATTGTCCTCTCCTGAGAATATACCTTTTCGAATTAAACTGAAAGTACTTTATCGGATTCGAATTACTTATGAATACTCAAACCGTGGAATAAACAAAAATCGCTTTCCGTTCATCAAATCAATTTTGCAATGACTCTTATCGATATATTGAGAAAGAATAATTGCAGTTTTAACTCGTAGACAAGAAAAAACACCTGAAAAGAACTGAAGTCTAGTTATGGCGTAAGTTCCGCCTCGGATGATAATGCCTTCCATATTTTTCAACCTTCAATACTAAAAAATTAAGTTACTTTCTAAATGAGCCTCATGAAGTTAGGAGTTATTACATTTTAGTTGGAAGTGTGCTGTAGAAGCAATAAAACCTTTTCAGTATAGCTTTGCCCTTTTTTTATTTGGAAAAAAAACATTGTATACATTACCCTAAATCGCAATCGCATGACCATTTATTTTCTGATATCCTCAGTTCCTGTAGAAAAACTTTTTTATATAAATTTGGCTTCGTTCCTGTGGAAGGATTCAACAAATTCTGTAGCGAATTTCCTCTAACGTCAACGGTTAAATTTCTGGCATAACCAATATTTTCGAATACAACATACACGATTTTTATCAAGCTGGTATTATGTACACCGAAATGCAGAATTGGACTTCTCACCCCCTGAAAAAACAATGTTCGTGTAGATTTCGTGTACAATTTCAACGAAAAACTGAAACGTAAAACAGGAATTTCTCAGGTATCAACTTTATTCACTTGATACAAAGCGACACGAACAATTCAAGTTAAAAAAATGTTGACGTAACTTTCCTCTTCGAGTTGACTGGAACATTTATGATGATCTCAGGATACGTACCTGTAAAACATTCGATCCTAATCTTTTGAGACCCTTCCCTGTGAACGTAATATTTCTCAACTTTGGTGGCAGCTCGCCTGCCATTTCCTTATCCAAATTGTTGTCAGTTGGAGATTCTACCTACCAAAAAATATATGAAAGCTGACATTGCCACCCTTATTTTTCACATAATTTTCTTACATGTATCTCCAAATTTCTCAAACCAGAGACGAACTGAAGTATAGTGGGGATGTTGAAATTCTTCATGTTTTGGTAATAATTCAACTTGAGTATCCTCAGAGAATACATTTTACAAAAAGCTCCTGACTGAAACAAATAGTCAGATTCAATATTTGCTTTCTTTTCTGTTCGATTTATCGAGTAAACAGAAATATTAAACGGCGTTTTCATAATTTTCCTCATTCAAAAAATAAAATTAGACATACTTGCGTAATAAAATTATTTGAGGTTTCGGATTTTCGTGCCGTCATCTATTGGAATTTCTTAGTAACTTTTCGCTGACCTAATTGGCCAAACGTCAGTATATGTCCAATATTGGAAGCAATGACAGGGACCTCTGAAGGAGAAAACCACTCCTGTCGGTGAAACATCAGGAAATAATCCCATCAAATGACGGCGTAAACAATAAAGTTTTAATAAATAGCTACGAGAGCCTGAATCTCCTTTTATTATATAAAATCATCGTTGATAAGTTCATTTTCTCACTGTAAGAGAAACACCTGGAATATTTTGTTTTTCGAGCCCGATATGAACAAAAATATTGTAGGTATGACAGTAAATAATCAAATAGGGTTCAATAAGAGAAGGATTTACTGAAAAATCATTAAAAAAATGCCGATGGAGACCAACTTCGATGAAAAAAAAATTTTGGAAACCGAAAAAATTCTAGAAAAAGAATAATCTTGCACGAGTCCAGAAATCTATATCCTCGAAATATTAAAATTCATTTTGCATCACGATACACCGAAAAACAGGACCACTAATTCACAATTTTGAAAAAGAGACAAAAATCAACCTCAATTTCCTCCCAAAATATATATAGGAACTAGGGAAATGAGAAGTAGAAATATATGTTTGTAGTATATTAATATGAAACTATTTTACCTCTAAAGAATTCAATTCCACATTCCTTATGTCTAGCTCAACCAGATGATCTGCGACACCCAATAAACTAGTATTACTCAGGAAAGTTATCGGATTAGCCACCATATAGAGATACCGTAACTCCATCAAAGAATGTGTTACGATGGGCACAGCGGTCAAATCATTGAAATTCAAGTTTAGACTTTGTAAATTCGTCATATTGGTTGCCATTTCTGGAGGTACAGTCGGTAGCGAATTGTATGCTAGGGACAGAGATACCAAATTGGGCGTCGGTAATGTAGGTACCTGGAAGAATGTAAAATTAGTCAGGTAGTTTTATCTGAAACTATCTCTCAATTAGTGTAGTCAGAACTAATTATTTTTCCCAAAAAGTATGGCGATTGGTCCAACAACAACAGTTTCCAGAATATTTTAGAAGATTCATAAATGACAATAAGGAAACCTTACCATTGTCAGAGATACATTATCCAATTTTAAATGCAGCAGAGAGTACTCCAGTCCTTGAAAGCTCAACCCATTTTGTTCAAGAGTCAATTGACTATTGTGACTCAAATCAAGACTCGTTAGCCTAGGTAAGCTCTTGAATGTACCAGCATCAATTTGAGCCAGTCGATTGTATGACAAATCCAGAAAGTTTAGCCTCTAGAATGGAATTAAAAACTGTTGAACCAATTGATAGCTAATTCTGTTTACGGTAAAACTATGGAAAATCACATATTTTTTAATATTTCTTCATGACATCAAGCAACTGTTATAGACCTTAATGAGGATGCAACTCATACATTGAGGCTGAGAACATTTGAAAGGCTAAGGAGAATAGAACTTACATGAAAAATATCAAAACTAAAAAAAAATCATCAGTAAATGTTGTGAATTTTAATCAGGCTCAGCATATATTCAAAATTTTTCTGAAATCCGGAAGATAAACAGAAATAATCAAAAATTCTCAAATATACTGACATTTCTTAAATCAGAACCTTACCTTGAATCTAGTTAATAATCCACCATGTGACAAAGAGGAAATGCTATTCCAAGATAAATCGAGTTCACATACAGTCATCGCTGTGGCAACCGACATACTACTTAGTGGTAATTTACTAAGCAAATTGTGAGATATGTCCAACCTCTCCAACCCTTCTTCTCTAAACAAGTTATCCGGAAGAGAACGTAACCTATTGTGAGATAGATCTACCAGTCTAAGGTAGGACAGAAAGCGAAACAGGTCACTTGGCACGTCTGCAATGTGATTGTGGGAAGCAACTAGTACCTTTAAATAGAAACATTTACGCTATTGTTACTTAGAAAGAAAAATAATATTCACTGACCTGCAGTTTCCTAGTATTCCTGAACATATCAAAATCCATTTCATACATTCCATTGTGAGATATGTCCAACCACTGTAAATGTCTTAAATTTCCGAAAACATCCTTGGTTGCATTCAAAATATGATTATGCGATAAATATAGATGTGTCAGAGAAAGATCTACTGGTCTGAAGAACTGCTTAGATATGGACGATATGTTGTTGTGAGACAAATCTAGTATTTTGATATTCGAATGTACACTACCAAGACCTGCGCAAAGCAAACAGACTGTTACAAAAATTGTGCCTCATTTTTTCATAGAGTACCTAATTTGAAACAGAGTGCTTCAAAATATAGAACCTTTTCAATGTGGTACTGTTTTCTGTCTTAATGTTTTTATGTGTCATCAATTTACTCTGTGTTCTCAAACGTTCTTTCAATCACAACAGTTCGCAGTTTTGAAACACTCTTTTATTTTGTGCGCTACGACATATCTCTTGTGTTATCAATACTTACACCACATTTTTTGCTGTTGTTATAAAAGTTATTTTCTGAAGGGTTTAAATATAGATTACTATAGAGCCCTCATCAAAAAATTATCCAGGAATGTGCGAAGTAAGACTTCCACCGTCTTCAGCTATATAGACATTATTGTAGTATTATCGTAAATTAGGTTGAGATCAAAAGAGAATTGGTTTATTATGTAACAAACTCTTATAAATATAGAGAAACCAATTGAAACCACGGCGGGCCTGACACAAAGTATGTCTGTTGTTTCATCATCTTCCAAATAGAGACGGCACGATCTGCTTTAAAATGTTCAAGTCTCTTCATATGAAGTTTCAGACAAGAGAGACCTGTAATTGGGTTAGTAAATAACAAAGATCAGCTACACTGTAGTCTAACAAGTGTTTGGTAACATTCTTCAATGTATTAATGCCTCGAAATGGGCCAGTTCCAGTAGATTTTTCCAGAAATCAAAAATTCTTGTTGCAGTGTCTATTTACAAAAACCTAAAGCGATACCAATGACAATTTCTGATCCAATGACACCAGTTGTCCCCTTGCAAAGTAGTCAGCAGTAGTTAGCTTCCAGGCCAGAGTGGCCAGGACTGATAATAGTTATGACTATACTCACTAATCCATAAACTATATCTTCGAAATTTTATTAAACCACATTTTTGGATATACCAGTTTTATATAAAACTTTCACTTGCTGAATTAATAATTCTATTTACGGGAAAACTATATAAAATATTTTTACCTCGAATTCATGATTCACTTTTTAGACATATTTCAACATTTTTTTCAATATTTTCACCATGATCCATGTTGAAATAACTCATTTGGAAAATAACCATTGAAGAGATTCAAACTTATGTAGAGAAAAATCAAGTGACCCACCTGCACTAGATTCAAAACTCATCGGCACATTCACCAGGAGATCCTTCAACTTATTATAACTCACGTTGACGCTGAATATGGACAAAGTTCCTACTTGATCGAACATCGTAAAATCGAAAGTATTCAACTCGTTGTAGGACATATCTAGGTCTTCTAGTTCGGGAAGGTTTTGAAAGGCTTCGAAAGATATCTTGGTGATTTTATTTCCCTTCAAATTGAGTCGCTTAATATGTGCTAGGTTCATAAATGAACGTCTTTCCAAAGATTCGATCTTATTGTCATCTAGATGAAGCTGCTCCAAATTCGGAAGATGGACAAAGGAATGTTGACTAATTGCCCGGATGTTGTTGAACGAAAAATAGATTTCCTCAAGATTTGCATGTATGTCCCCCTAAAATGAGTGAAATTATTGAAGAAATTATACTTTCTCTTCCATTGAAACTTCACAGAACAGAAAGGGGGTAGTTCAACATCTAAACAGACTTCAATATTCAACCGTTACTGATTTGGGAGCTTTTGAGCTGAAAAATTTTGCAATCGCTTCCAAAGAGTTACCACCTCAGGTCCCCCAGAGTTCTCCTTCAGTTTTGCCTACTTCTAATTTGTGAATGACTCTTTTTTTTTAATGAGTTAACTGGGTTGCAGTTGCAGTTCATCAATTACAGCCTTACCTGAAAAGTACCTTTATGAATGATTTCGATGATATTATCTTGAAGTTCCAGCTTCCTCAGATCATGAAGAAAGTGAAAAGAGGTATCGGGCATTGTTTTGAGTTTGTTGTTACTCAAATCGAGTTCTCTCAGACTTGTCAAAGTTTTAATTGCATCTGTTGGTACATTTGACATCGAAGAAGATAAAGCATGGGCTAGTTTCAATTGAGTCAATGAATGACTTATCTAAAAAAAAATTCAGTTAATCCCACATCTTACACGGTTAATTAATTTTACTCACATCAGTAAATGCATTAATTTCGATAGTATTAATGGAGTTATCAGATAAGTCGAGTGATTTCAAGGCGTGGATGTATTTGAAAGCATTATTCTTAATGGTTTGCAGGTTTGCCAAATTGATTTGAAGCTCCTCCAAGTCTATACCAAATTCCAGAAAATTTTCAGGTGATAATTCCGGTTGTGATAATCTTGAGAGGGAAAGAGTTCGTAAACTTCTCAACCTAAAAAAGGAATAAGAGAACCTCCATTTCAAGAATTTCATTATTTCGTCAACAAACTGAAGAGATAGCAGGAACTCAAGAAGGATGTGAAGTTTTCAATAATATTTTCTCAGGTTTTCAAATGTGTGAAAAATTTCTTTCTGTATATCAAGGGAAAAGATAAACTCAGGATACACTCCCAATATTTGCCTACAAATAAGTATATTTTAAAATACATCAAACCTTCTCAAATCCTGAAGCGAAACAGGTTCGTTCTGAGTTCCACTCAAATCTAATTTGTACAGGGTGAACTGGAAACCATTGAAAGCCTCAATTGGATTCAACCTTGTCACAATATTGTCTTGCAGGGATAGAGTACGTAACAAGGCAAAACGATGGAAAATAGCTTGGGGAAGCAAAGATATGTTATTTCCAGACAGGTCTAGTATTTCCAGATAGTTGTCCAAACCACCGAATGCAGCAGGAGAAATCTCAGTCAAACCGCAACTTCTCATGTACAACTCTCTGATGTTTGCCTGTCTGAAAGCGTTTTCCTACAAAAAAAAGTCAATAAGGGTATTTTCTTGTAAGAAAACAACATCATCAACACAAAACAAGCACAACACTTGTGGTATAATAACAGTAATTAAAATTATTTCCGAGCTTTTTTCATAAAATTATTGAAGGCTGGTTTCAGGTAAATTTAAAGAGTTGTAGACATTTTCAAGTTTGAATTTACCAAGTAGTCTCTTTGAAATATACCAGGAAGGTTCAGACACTATGAAACATCTCCTACCACCCTATTTTGAGAAGTGGTCAACCGAAAGGAGTCGAATTAGTAGGATACGCCGACGTCATATTAGCCATATAATGTGTAGACATCGCTGAGGAACTGATGGAGAGAGCAGACAACACTCTTTATGATATCGGAAAATGGCTGAGGCGGAATCACTTGAAGATGTCCCTGGAGAAAAGTGAAGCCGTTATAATGAGCGGCTCCAGAGCTAGGTTGGAGGTGTTCTTCACAATAAATGAAGAAAAAAATGATTCCGTAGAGAAGGCTGTCATTCGGCTCGCATATCGTCGAGGTACTGAGAAAGCAAAAGAAAAAGCTAGGTCGCTCACGAGCCTGATGCCTAAAGTCGGAAGACCCACTTGGGCGAAGAGAGCAATTTTAAATAGAGTATTGCAATCGATCATACTTTATGTGGTGTCAGTATGGCATAGCGTCATTGAAATTGGCAAATATAGGAACATATTAGAGAGTATCCAAAGAATGTCTCTCATATGGATAGCCAGCCTGTTTCCACCAAGGCGCTCCAGGTGATCACGGGAATACCACCCTTTGAAATCCTAGCTAGAAGAGGGACGATTCATGAGCGAGATGGAAGAGGCGAAGATTAAGAGGACAGAAGCCAGGGAAAGGACGATAATAACCTGGCAACAACGCTGGGATGCAAGCACGAAAGGCAGATGGACTCAACACCTGATACCGCGTGTAAGCATAAGAAAATATACTACAGACTTACAGGGCATGGATCCTTCCGAGCATATTGAAAAAGATTGGGAAAACACAAAATGAACAATGTATATATTGCAATGAAACCGACGATGTGGAACACACAGTGTCGATATGGCCCAAATGGAACTTCCATTGGATGAAAACAATGCTATTGTGGGATGCCCAGCAAACTGTAGATGTGGAAGAGCGTATGATCCCTTCGGAAATGGAAGGTCGGCGATATGCTATTACAAAATATAATAGAAATCAAAGAGAAGGATGAGAGGCGAAATGATGGTCCAACCGATAGAACTTGAAAAACGCTCATCCCGAGCAATCCCGTCCTGAGATAGGTAAAATTGTAGCGGTCTTGTCTTATGAGAATTTCCACCCCACACCAAAAAATTAGGTTCAGAAAAACAGTGAAATTTTCGTATTTTGAGAAAAAAAGTGATTTATTCGTCTACTAGATATTGCTTGAGAAATCTGCCAGTTGATGAAATAAATGGAGATGGATTTTATCCACACAAGGAAAAAAATTGTGTAGAAAGCAAAATGAAATAAAGATTAGAATAATGTGACATTAAATCCGTTTCAAACCAGAAAAGTACAATCAAATACATTATTATTACCAGATGGATCTAAAATTGGATTGAGGTAGGAAATATTTGGATCGCTGAATTGCTTCTCAAGAATGGGACTTCAGAAATGGTGATAAAATATATAGTCTAGACAAGCTCCCGATTTCTTTGAATACTGAAAAATATTATTTCAAAATATAGAAGTAATTTTTTCACTCATTATTATGACAACATTGGAAAAAATAATAATAATAGTAATAAGTTTATTGCCCATCAAAATACAAGATAATAACAAAAAACAAAATACAAGAGAAAGAAAAATAAAAACACTTTGTATTTGATTGCAAATAGATTTTGGTTCAGACCGCGAATTTGCATTCGCGTCTGCTCTTCCACCAATGCCGAAAATGTATAAAAGTAAATAAATGAGGGCTTGAAGAGAAGAAAAGAAGAAAAAAAAAAGGTAACGAAAGAGAAGGTAATATAAATATACAGATATATGAATAGCTGAAACCTTTTTCAGGATTCTCGCCGCGGACCTAGTTATTCTGAATGCTGAACAGATGCTGTTTAAACCTACTTTTAAAAACAGTTTCTGACATGTTGAAACAATTGTTTTCCCACTTATGGAGATAATTTATTGTGAAGGAGATATCATAGGAAAAATATCTTTTGAATATTTCTCTTTTATGTACAGGAATGTTTAGCACTGTCTTTTTACGAAAATTCAGATTATGGATATCTGTTCTATAAGACAAATGTTCATATGAGTAGGAAGGATTCCTATATTTGAATATTTTGAAGAATATGCATGATGCATGAAGACGTCTACGATTAAACATATTCAACCACTTCAAATCTGCTAATTTGTGTGAAAATCTGGACCTTCTTCTGATACCAAATATTAACATGATACAAGAGTTTTGAACTATTTGTATGCGACACCTGTCGTTCTTGTCTAAACATGAATGATAAACAGCGTCACAGTGGTTGAAATGAGATGAAACTAATGAATCATATAGCATTTTTTTGACATCTATATCCAAATATTGTCTATGGGGATATATGAGTTTCAATGATGCCTAAGCAATTTAAAGTTTGTAGGTTATATGTTCATGAAATCTTAGTTTATGATCTAAAATCAACCCCAAATTTTTTGAATACGATCTGAATTGTATCTCAGAGTTTTCCATTTTGAAGCTGTAGTTGTTTACTTCTTCCCTGATGCTATCACTTTCAAAAATAATAGCTATTGATTTGTTTTGATTGATTTTCAACATATGGCCAGTGGACACTTTTAGAATCATATTTAAATCAAAACTTATATTAGGTCATCGATTACTGCTTGACCTATATCTGAAGATTTGAAAGATGATATTTACAAGACTTCATCTTATTGATGAATGTGGCAGTATAGAAGGTATAAAACAGTGGGCCTAAAATGCTGCCTTGGGGTACTACTGTTTCAACTTCTCTCCAGGTAGAAGAAATATCATGAATCTGTACTTTTTGTAATCTATTATCTAGATAAGATGATATCAACATCACTGATCCATCACTGAACCCAAAAAAATGTAATATAGCACAAAGTATTTTATGATTGATGGTATCAAATGCTTTTGAATAATCCAACAGAATCAAAATGGCTTCATTTTTATCTATAGCTTTAATTATGTCATCACGATCTCTAATAATGCTGTTGCAGAACTATAACCTTTCCTAAAACCAGACTGTTTATGTGGCAAACTATTGTAACGATTATTGAAATGTCACATTTGATTTTTCATTACTTTCTCTATAATTTTGGAATATGTCGGGAGAATACTTATTGACCTTGTGCAGTGCAGGGCATATTACTTGGATGGTAATACATACTTCCAGGGTAGCTAACGGATTTCCATCAAGGTACGTTCTGTTCAACACACTAAAATACTGGAACGAAACTGGTTCAAGGATAGTCAGCTGATTGTAGTCCAATCTCAAAGTGTCCAGGTTCAGTTGGAAATTGAAGGCTATGTTCACACCAGGATCTGTAGCGGGCATCATCTTGTTTATTCTATTGTAGCTCAGATCGAGTGTTTTTAGAATTCTGAGTGGTTGCAGTGCTTGATAAGGGATGGCGCTCAATTGATTGTCGCTCAGTAAGAGATGTGCCAACCTGCCCATTCCATCCCTGAAGAATAGATAATAAGATTGAATCTTTCTGATTATGAATGAAACTTTTTATTGGAGTGCTGATACTATTAGATTGATTCAGAAGTTCAGTCCGTTTTTATGAGTCTACTTCAAACTGTAATTTCTCACTGAATTATCATTGAACTCAATCGAAATTAGTGTTATTTGAATCACTGCACTTTTGTCAATGTAATGCAAGTTGATTAATTCCATTTACATGAATATTGTATGCTTGGGATTCGATTAAGTCGACGATGGTCGTTTTTACCTGGTCCTAAGTGCTAGAAAAGATGGTAGTCCGTTGGCGAGAGGTCAGGGAAGTATGGTGGTAAACTTTCGGGTGGTGATTTGTGAAACGTGAAGACGAGCGTTGTCGTGAAGCAGGATCGGACCTCTTTTGTTGACCACTGTGGTTGCTGCTGACGTAATTTCCGTTACACAATAGGACGCTGCTGTGATGGTTTGACCCGGTTGCAGAAAGTTATAGTTAATCACACCAGCCACTGACCACCATACAGTAACCAAGGCATAAATGATTTATGACGATAAACTAGATATCCGTATTAACTGAAAAAGATGACACGAAATGTCGCGTCTAAAATTGGTTTATATCAGATCATAACAAACAGAACCAGCATAAAAACTTCCTTCGCCTTATCCTTTTATAATGTGAAATGGCAAACAGAATCCGGCAAGTTCGCCAATATTTCGAAAACGACCATCGCGATTTAAAAGATATCTAATTTCACCAATCTTGGTAGTCTTACCATTTCCTAAATAGGAGTACTAGCTAAGAACAGACGACCTTTATAATTTTCTGTTTGAGTTTTCTGCAAACAACTCATAATTTCCAGTGTTACTCTCTCCATTCGGGTTTGAATGCCGTCGTAGTTTGGAACGGCATCTTAACGTTTCGTCAGGACGAGTGGCTGGCTTCCTCAAAGGTTTATTCATCTTGATGGTTCACCGATGACTGGTTCTAGTTCGTAGAAAGAAATCACCAGTCATCGGTGAATCATCAAGATAAATAAACCTCTGAAGGATCCAGCCACTCGTGCTGGCGAAATGTTAGGATGCAGTTCCAAACTACGACGGCCTTCAGATCCGAATGGAGATAGTAACACTGAATATTTCGGCAGCGAAAGCCCTAACCAATTCATCAACTCATAATTTACGGAAAAGGTTCATTCTCAGCAAATTGTCAGTCGCGTCTAAAAGTTTCATCGACATGTAAATGTACAGAATACATATTTCGATTTTAAACACACCTAATCACATAAATATATATAAGACTGAGTTAATACTAGATTACTTTGAAAAAAAAGTTTTGTAAATGCACTTATTTTTTGTTCTTTCACCTGAAAACTGATGGGTCGATTTCCCTCAAATTGTTGCCTCTGAGATCTATCGTTTCCAGATTTGGTAAGCCAGAAAAAGAATCTGTTGGAATAGAGTTTATTGAATTTTCCGCCAGTATAAGCACTTCCAAAGAGTTCTCAATTCCTCTCCAATTCTCAGGAGAAATTTTGTTGATGTCATTTCCTAAAAAGGCGATCTCAATGTAAAGTTTTATATGAGGTAGGTTACGAAATCGAAATTATCTATGTTATAAAATTTTCCCGAAGTTAATGTTTGTCATAGATTTTGTGTCCCACTCGGGTAGCAAATGATTAGGTAGGTTTGATATAGCCTTACCTGTCAAATCTAGAAGTCTCAACTTCTGTAAATATCTTATTGCCCTGTTAGGAACTGATGTGAGATCACAATGACTTATTTCCAATTCCCAGAGAGATCTCTCTAAACCCATGAGCGCCTCATCAGGTATTGTTGTAAGCGGGTTTTCACTTATTATAATTTTATACAGACCTGAAATGATGTATACTATATTTTATTTCAGTTGTATAATAGTGATCATTTTTAAATCATCTGATTTAAAGATTAGTTTCATCGTGAATGTAGGAAAACGTTCATTGCAGAAAGTAGTATCTTTTCAATGATTACGATTGAAATATCTGAAATATGTAAAAAAAAAATTTGATAATTGTATCATAGTTTGTTTACGTTCGTATATCTACACTACCCTGGCTGAATGTGTCTTCGTTCAACATTTATGCAACACCTTTGAACTTTCTCTCAAACCAGTGTGTGTATTCCTATGGATTATTCAAATTCACTTGGTTTTTGTTGTTTTGGTGAGTTCCAGCATGTTCTGTTATTCCCAATTTGCTGGTTTCTTCTCTTTGCTGAATATTTTTCTTGTTTCCGCCAATGCAAACTTTCATCAACATCTTGGTTTCGATATAGGACTTGCCGCACTCTCAGTCTATTTCTTCTTATCCTCACCGACAATCCTAAGGAAAGGTTAGTACTGTTTGTGGCGGTATCTTCCCCTTCCGTTGCTCCTCTTGTCTTCTAGGCAAGTCTGTTCCATCAGCTTCTAAAAGTAGCCATTCTGCTGAAAATCTCGCATGATGTGGCCCAGTTTCTTGTTCGGGCTTTCCTTCGTATTACAGAATCTGAATGTTTGATCGATTCCTCCCTTAGTTGATTGTTAGTGGTTGGATTCATAATTTAGAGTATTTAGACAATGGAACTTGTAACATTCACTCTTTACATTTAGCAATAATGAGGAAGGTAAGAGTAGTGCAATTTTGACTAGAACTATATCAGGCAAAATTGAAATTTCGGAATATGTAGAGAAACGAACATTTTACTTTTACACGGACCACATGACACCGATGTACAGATCTGATACAAACTTCATGATTGAAGTCCCAAACTGTGAAGGGTGGATAATTACCAGTCATCTCGAAAACATAATAGGTAGAAGCACCTGGTATAGAGAAGAATCGCCACAATTATTGTGGCTGGAGAAACAGTTATCTCAAGGTTAGTCACGCGGTACATACACAAAACCCTCGAAAATTAAACAGAAGGGTTGTTTTTTTTGTAATTTTTTCTGGGTATTTTATTCGCCCTGAAAACTTTATAGGTGACGAGTATTTTGATTTACTTCAGAATGCTATCTACCCAGATCTTACTAGTATCATAGTAAATGATCTTGAATTGAAGAAGAAGTGGACTTTCTGTATGAACCGGACATCGCTCCTCCACGTTACTCACAAAATCTGTAAAATTATTTAAAGAATAGGCTTCTAGGATCGCTACAAAGAACGAAAGGGTGCAATTGAGTGAATTTTTGATTTTTTATGACATTGCTCATCGACGCAATGTCGAAAATATTACAGAATTGGGTAAATACTTGAGATACCTTTCAAATAAGGTTTCATTAGACTATTACTTCCATTTGAAATTTTCAGGGTTGTAGGTTGGCTGGCAAGAGGTTGATTTTCACGTAGAATGTCACCCTGGTAACTAAAATTGGCGTGTTACAAGGTTTTTTTTCAAAAAAACAGATTTTTTTGTATAAACTAGGTTCATTTGATTCAAAGTATTATAAGTCCAAATACTTCAAAAATTATTAAACTATTTTATAAAATAATGATTAACACAACTTTTATTTTTATTTACAAAACAACTTTTATTTTATTCAACAAAAAAACATCTTCAAACGTACTAGTATTCAAAATAACAAAGTTCCAAAATACAAAAATAGAATTTATTCATCTTTATTTGCGGCAGATGTAATAAAACTTTAAATGAAACCACCAGTTTGAAGGCTTTTGCTGGACCCATCAGAACCGGTCTTGAATTATATCAAAATGAATTGAAATTCAAATATTACTAGTATGAAATTATATTTGAATTATTAGAATAATTCAAAATATATCAATTTAAATATTTAAATATCAAATTTTGATTTATAGTTTATTGAGCTGTAGTTTTCATTATTAAAATAATATCCACAACATAGAAAGAAGAACCCAATAAAAAAACAGTTGGTTTGAATCTTGGTTTGAACCATGGTTTCAAGCATGTTGGTTTAAACCTGTCAACTCTGGTTTCACATCACAATATCAATTGTTGCACAAACAATTAATTGTCAGGCCGTAATAATACTCAGTATAACCACTGCAAAATCCACGACACCCGAATAAGCTTCAATCTCCTGCTTTTCTCGGTGACTTTCTTTAAGCCAACAAAAAAGGCTTTTACTTTTCGGTAGCATATAATAAAATAATGATAAAAAAACGTTTAAAACAAGCTGTTTTAAAGCAAGTGCCCTGTAAAGATCAAAATAAAATTTCAAATCACATTAACCACATTCATTTATGACTTTACAGAATTGAAATTATAATAAAAGCTTGTCGCGATAATTTCAATTTGTAATTCAAATGTTGTAGTTAGGTAAGCACCTACTAAACTTGTAAGCAATTCATAATGTTTGTAATTAAATAAAAGTGACGTGAAAGCTTGAAATGTGGAACTTTAACCTTGAATAACTCTTTTGCACACATAGGATTTATCGGGTTTGAAATTTAAAATTTTATTTAAATTTCATCTAACTGAATATGTAGAGATTTCTTCTAGGCATCGCGATAAGCTTTTATTATAATTTCAATTCTGTAAAGTCATAAATGAATGTGGTTAATGTGATTTAAAATTTTATTTTGACCTTTTCAGGGCACTTAAATGAAAGCTTGTTTAAAAAGTTTATTATCATTATTTTATTTTATATTTTTAGTATCAATCGATAGTTATCGATCAATACGAAAGTCCATCTATAAAACGGAAGAGTCCTTCAACAGAAAAACTTAAGGAACGGGGAAAACTATTATAAGGATAAACTATATTCTATAGAAGTAGGTTGGTACCTACTCCTCCGGCATTCCTTTAAAGAAGAATCAGTTTGTTATATTTCTTAGTCTATTTCTTAGTCTATTCATTTCATTGATGGCGTCATTATTACATGGCCGAGTCCCAGTTAATTTCGAACAGTCTAATTCTTCTATCAGGCGGCCTTCTATTGATGTGACCCTACTTAAAGCCTCGTACGCTTGGCCGGCAGCGAATAACTTTGAACCCAAGTATACAACAGCGTTCTCAACCGTACTACCCTGCATTTTGTGAACTGTACAAGCCCAGCATAAAACAATTGGCACCATTCTACGTTCAGCTGTACCATGGCTGAATTCAGCTGGAAATTGCACAGATTTCGGTTGAATAACGTAGATCCCATCTTTTCCGAAGTCGATACAGACTGATGGAATGTCCGTGTCATACATTTGTGCTCCCCGGAAACAGGGCCATATAATTTCTATTATATGACCGATGACACCATTCACTAGACCCTTAGACACATCAACATTGTATCGCAACATCACCTTGGCCCCCACAAATATTCCAACTCTTTAGGCAAACCCCCAGTCTTGTTTATATCAGATGGTATAATATTATTTGAATCTATATTATCATTTTTTCTAGAATAATCTATTAGACTATCTTATGCAATTATTTTATTACAATGCAAATCAATATGGGTTCTTACAAACTACTACACCATTTATTGTCTTCTTTTTAGAGTCGGGAAGTAGGTATTTAAAGCTAAAAGCTTGATTTTTTTTTTTAGAAATATATTCATTTCATTGAAGCCAACCCTGGATGTGGCATCTACTTCATGGTGGGCCTACCAACTGCCTCTGATAAACGAATGCGTATACAAAATTTCGTGTCCCTGCTATCTATTTACCGCTGAGGTGATCTCTCGTACGGAGCCGATCCTGGCAGCAGCATCAGGTCACGTTTATGATTAACATGCATTGTCATCGGTTCTGGACCAACATGCCCGATTTCAGATCAATCGGATACTGGGAAGTGGGTCAAATTAAACTTGAAAGATTTGTTAACATACATACAAGTCAACTTAAATAAAAGCTTTTAAAAACGCTCACGATGTTACTCTAGAATACAGAAATGGAGCAGGAATACTGATACCTTACTGATTTTACTTCGTTCTCACCTGTACTTTGAAGAAAAAAAGGCTCCAGTGTTCTCAATTTGTTATTCTCTAGATGTAGCATGAAAACTTTGGAAATGTTCACAGTTTCTGGAATTCTTGGCAAATGAACATCTTGGCACCTGACGATACCCAAATCCGGCACGGACTTCGAACAACTACACAGAGGATTGAAGAAACACGGCGGGTAGTGAACGGATTCGATTTCTTTGGATTCTAACATGGAAATCCACATCATGAGAATGAAAGCTCCTATCACTATGGCATATCCAAATTTCATAATCTGTAGATGATCCTTGAAAATAAAGAGAAATCAAGGAACGTGTATAAACTGTTGTGGAAAAGAGTAGAACTTGACATGGACCATGAGAAACTTTAATTTTGAAGTAATGAGGCATATTTTGTGGTCACCTCTTTCGCTAATTGAAAAACTCCTAAAAACAGTTTAACAGTAAAAAACTTATTATATGTTATATTAATTCGAAAGAACTACCAAAATCAAAATGAAAACCCTATAATTATTGAAATCAAAAGTAAACATAAAGTTGTTTTTGTGTTACAATTTATGTCTACGATCTTGTGTGTTTTCCTCGGATGGAAATCACAGCTCAGATTCGCCGGGGCATGTTTATTGGGCCTCCTGAGGTTTTCTTGAGGCAAACATTTCCACTCTAAGAGCGATTTCTAGATCATCAAAAGTGGTGGGTTGGTTTTAAAGGCTTCGGATACTTCTTTCCAGTTGACCCCAAACATGTTTGATGAGATTCAGGTCCGGGCTACAAGCGGGCAACCCCAAAGTTGGGATATTGTTGGTTTGTAGGTACTGACGCACGATATCTGCAGCGTAGGAGCAGGCCCCATCGTGCATAAAAATGAAAATATGCCCTCCTGCTTCTGCTCTGTGGCGTATCTGGACACCCATCACTTCATTAACGTACCTTTTTTTGGTTAGGAATCCGTAACATTTCGAAAAAAAATTAGATCTTACGAAAATTTGCCTATAGAAGTCGATTAATTGGTTTTCGCCGCTGAAGTCAGTCACTATAGTCTACAATACCTTTATTAGCATATCTCCATATCAGATATCCGGTATAGCTCAATTTGAGTTGGTTAACACAAATTTTTCAGGAGAAAACTATTATTTTCCAGGCCGGAATGAAGAAATTTGAAGTTAAAGAAGGAAGAGAACCAAAATCCACCCCAGAATCCTAGTTTAGGTGAACCAAATATTTAATCCAAACTCCAGGATTGATATCAATTTTTTAAGTGATATTTCTTCTTATATAAGGCTTAATTCTGTCATTTATTACTTTATGTAGCGTTTTATGTCGACAATAAAAAGTAGTTATTTCATATAGGTTTTTTCTTTCTTTGAAAGTTCTTTTTTCCTTCTTACTCGTAACGGAGACGTAGGAACTTAAAAACGAGTCTCCCAGAAAGGAAGGATCTAAGAAAAAATCTGGGTCAAAATTGATTATGAAGTAAATTCCAATAAATGAACTTTTTGAATCATTAACCAGATATAAAAGTAGCGAGAATTAGTATTTTTTTCTAACTTTTCAAAAACAACAGTAGATTCAATATTTTAGTATTTGTTTTTTACAAATTTGTTTATCGTTTCTAATATCATAATTCAGACTACTTTTTGAACACAAGCGCAAGGACAATAATATATTTCTCATGTTTGGTATTACGCAAATTGCATTTCATGAAAAATACACTTTTTTAAATTGAATATAATTCAATTATGCGTCGAGATAGCAGAAAATTTCAAAATTAGGCCAAACATTAGCCAAAATCACTAGGAAAAATAGGGAGGTTTAAATATATCCGTGAAAAAGTTTTAATTGTTAATGGTTTCTCTTAAATTCATTTCATACTTCAATTTCAAAGTTGAAACCTATACTTTATTCATATCTCTCACTTTCTGTTTTTAGAACTCACTACAAATATGAGGTGAGTCATAAGTGATGAAGTTCATATGAACATAGGTATGCCTTATTCAAGTTATCGGATATTGAATATTTAAAGAAAGAAAGGTTTTTTTATTAATTAGGTACTTACATTTTTTTCTACATAATTTTTTTAATGATGCATATAATGTTTCCTTATTTTCAGTATTTCAATATTAACATATGTCACAAAACTTTGAAGCTTATGACTCCTATTTATTATATGCGAGCGCTATCGATAGCTGGCTATGCTATCATCTTCTTGGCTCTACCAAAACTGAATGTTGTATCTTCTTGTTTGCTCTTTTATGCGATTAGAACACCTTAGTGCAGGTACTGCAGGTAAATTTGACTCTATTTGGGTTACATAATCGGATTTTCTCTAGGTTCTCTAGGTGTATTTTATTGTGTAGTATATTGAATGTTAGGTCTTGTTGTGTTTTGATTTGTATATTTGTTCCTCGATAAGTGAATTATGACTTTTAAATTTATGGATATTAAGTTTTTCCAGATGTTGGCTTGTTTAAAGAGTTTTATGTTCTCTGGTGGGGGAAAGTTTGTTTTGTATGGCGTGTGTTGCGAGGTTTGATTTATACGTTATTGGGTTTATATATGCCTTTTTGTACTCGTCGTATCTTTGGCTATATATGAAATCACTCCATTGCTATTTAGGATAAAACTCATTGTACCTTCAATAATAATTGTTCGTGAGTTTGAATAATTTTTAAATAATATCTTGCTTGTTGTATAGTAGATATTCACTTTTTGAAAAATAAATGAATGAAAAGGGGGGTCATACGCAAAACTCAGAAAATCAATTAAATCCTAATAGATTTGACAAAAAGGGATTATATCAATACAAAAAGTAAAGCTGAAATTAATTCTCACGTTTATATCTTCAAATCGATTAAAAAATTGTTGGATTTGTCTTTTTTCATCGAAAGAAAAATCAGTTTATATGAAGTTTTTTTATAAAATATGACGAAGAATCATACCTTGAAATTAATCACTTTTCGGAAGTGTTGATTAATTTCGCCTTTTTTGTAATAATATAAAAAACTTATGTGTAGAAAAACTTCTCCAATAAACCAATCAATAACATAATATATACATACCATTTCCAAATTACCATAAAGCAAAAACGTACACTACGACACAATCGAACTTATTTCCACACTTTCCTCAATACCTGTCTCCTGTGACGTGAACAGCAAACTGAACATGTTACCGAAGTAGGTGATGAATCCTTATTATGTACCTACGTAACGAATTTCAGGTTTCCTCTAATGAGATTAAATTCATTCTTTATTCCTTCAGTGTATTGGTTTCAAATTGTTTCTGTGTCACATCGTTTCCTGGATATTCATTGCGAAATTGAACTGCAATTGGATTTGAAAAAATATGTGTTTCATTGAATTCAAAATAGGTATTTGTGTCAGCAAAGGTCGTTAATTAGGGCAATTTGTTTATGACCCACACACTCAGCTGAATGAGTAATTAGGTAGCAGCTTATAGCCTATGAGTGAGATGGGATGGAAATTACGTCTTCAATTAGAAAAGTTTTTAAATAATCGGTTCATTCACTGAACTTCACCTAAATTGGACAAGTCTCTTTTACGACAACACTATTTAGAAATAAATTGATGGATGTACGTGGAGATCATAATGAAGAATAGAGAATTGAAACTTTCTATATTTTTAACTACTTTTATTTGTAACTAACGTTATCTTAGTTTCATGCTATAAGGACATACATTAAACTAACAATGGTTGATTACTTTAGCCCTTACATAGCAGCCCTGTAGGTAATAATAGAGGTACTTGGCTTGATTGAGTACCTGAATTTTGTTTAATAGTTACAATGCGGATATGCTAATAATTTGAAAACCGGTGAAACTAAATCGATTTGATCATTTAACAGGTTGCACCCGCAATGTTAATGCTTGAGATTTTCCAAAGATTCTAAATAGGTAATTGAGTTTGCAACCCTTCCTTGCATAGTGCAAAATTTCCGCATCGTTTAGATTCGGGAACTTGTGGTTGCATGCCAAGGATTTCTGAGTTCAATGTTTTCAGAAAACCTAGCTATACAGACATTACCATCCCAAGCAGGGCCGTAGCGAAAATAAAAACCAGGGGGGAGGGAATCCAAATATTCCCAACCCCACCAGCAAAATTTCCCAACTTTCGAAAAAATGAAAGCCAAGGAATTAGTAACTACTATATTAATTTTCTTACTTAGCTATCCAAAGATTGGCTGAATGCTTATGCCCGTTAGGGTATGCACAAACAAAAATGAATTTTGGTAATTATAAAAATAATAATGAGAACTATTCTACTTTGGACCAAAGTCCTTGTTCTTCCACCTTATCCACCATGTATAGGAATATTCAATACAAATGAAAGGAAACAACACTTAAATAATATTGTGCTTATTGTTTTCTACTATTATTTTTTCTATCTTCACGGCCCGAAATTTCCCAACTTTTCCAAGTCGAAAAAACAGCGAAAAGTTGTGAATTTTGTAAAACTGTCAGTTCAAAATTTGTGGACTGTACAGGACTGTTCTCTTACTTGGGAGAAATTGAACTATTTTGAAGTTTTCAAACAACTTTGAATTTCAAAGTAAGGGATCTCCAAGTTGTACATGTTGGGAAATCCCAACCTTCTCCTGGTTCTTTTTTTTATCACCTCTCCCTTTCTTTTCTCTCATTTTTATTTTTTAAATTTTTTTACTATTATTTGTTTCTATCTTCACGGCCCAAAATTTACCAACTTTTTCCCAAGTCGAAAAAGCAGGGAGATAGGCTCTCCCCGTCCCCCCCCCCCCATGGCGACGGCCCTGCTCACACGTAATGTTATCATTTGTTTTAAAAGATCTCCAGAAAGCCATATTGATGAAAGTATCCAAAAACACTAAGATTTTCACAAAAATCGGTTTAAACGATGAGATTGGAACCTTTGGTGTAAAAGTTGCAAACTTTTTCTAGAGATCAATTACCCTAACACCAAACTGATATTTTTGCACTCGACGCACGTTTCGCTAACAAGGTTAGCATCTTCAGGAGAAGCAAATGGATACTGATTCTAAAGACAAGGGTTAGCTGTTTATATACCCAAAGTTTTTTGGTCCGATGTGAACTTTGTTTGTTAAATGATGATTATCCTAATTGATTTTTCGGTAATTAACTAGTGGAACCACTACCTGCAAATTAATTTGTCCGTTTTTTGATCTATTATTGACAATATCAGTTTGGTGTTAAGGTAATTGATCTTTAGAAAATTTTTTCGAAAATCGGTTTGCAAAACCACTCACTACCTCACCTAACCCCATGAACAGACGGCACTGATAAAGAAATATTGTGAAACGGACAAAAAATCAGTATTCAGCCCGTCCAGCTAGCTGAGCCTTCATTCCTCAACTACATTTGATAGCACGTTTACTAACTTTCTGGGCAACAAGGAGCCACAGACAAGAAATGTTTATGACTGTACTCTTATTTTTATTGCCGTTCCAATTGGGAATGGATAGACTATACATATATTGATAAGTTTACCAAAAGGGATGCAATTTTTGAATGCAGAAATTTCCTTCATCTTCATCTAGCTTTTCCTAATATGACTAATAACCAGTCCGTGCAAAGCTTATTGTTAAATCATCTGAAAATGGAATTTTTAACAGGTGATGATCGACTTTATTGCCAAACTAACAGACTGTTATAAGGAAACAAGTATAGCTGAGGCACCAATCTAATAATAACACTGATGATCTTCAAACAAGACTCAACCTCTGACGGAATCAAGAAACTCTTTGGAAGGTTCGAAATAGATGAACATTTCAATCTAGCAGACCACTATTATAATATTCATGCAGTCATTGTTCACTGTGGTTCTGGCATTGAATTTGGTCATTATTACGCCTTGGTCAAATACGAAACGGACCGGTTTAAGTTTGACGATAGTCGTGTCACGAAGTGTTCTGGCGATGCATTGAATTTATTGGAGCCTCTGGAGACACCCTACATTTTGTTTTATGAGAGAGAGGACATTGGCAGATCAAGATCTTCAGATGATGTGGTGCTGCAGGTTTTTCTGGGTTTTCCTGCAGCTGAAAAAGCAAATGCGCCACTGGAATCAATGAAGTCGCCCCGGAGCGCCAATTAATTTTTATTGTTGTTTTCATTTTTATCATTGTTTTAATAAAATTTGAAAAAAATATGATAAATTTTTGGTTTATACGATTTGAATGAAACTCTGAATCTCTTGAAAGATTTTAATGGTTAGTTATTCATGGAATATAAGTTTTTAAAAAATGATAGGATCTGAATCTGGGTCAGTCATATATAATAATAATAATAATAATAGCTTCATTCATACATAAATACATTTTACAATAATTTGAAACAGTGATATTAAGTAACGCAGTACAAACAAAGACAGAGAAACCCACTAAAACCCAAGTTGTGCGTGGGACTCCTATTACAAAATGCATAATTAATGAGCTGAATTGAGAAACAATACAATTATTTGTAATACAGCCTACTGTATATATAAAACAGTTAGAAGTATATAATAGATAATTATGGACATAAATATAATATTGAATTACGGTACTTTGATAGGTATATTTGAGTGATAAGTGCAAATGTGCAATGGTATAAAAGGAAAGAATAACAGATTTTGAACTTAGGATAACTATTGTCGTTTTTATTTTTTTATAAAAATATGAACGATGACCCTATTGATATTGAATATTGTATAAATGTAGGTCTTGTTCATGTCCGGTAAGAAGTTGAAGATTTTCCCACTGTGGTATTTGTATGAGTGTTGACCAATGGATTTTTTTGTTACGTTCACTTGTACATCACCCTATGATTTAGTGCGGCTATTATATTTGTGTCTAATTGGTCGAAGAGTTATTTTGTTTTTGTAGATATACAAGATGAGTTGTATATGTATATTTGTCTGATATCGAATATTTTAAGGTGATTGATATCGAGGAAAGATCTCAAGTATTTAAATTTATGTAGTATGCATTTAGCGATTTCGAGATCTGGGTAATATGTTTATTCCATCTAACATGAGGATCTATTAAAACTCTCAGGTATTTCATTTGGTCTGCTCGTGAAATTTCCACGTTTTTTTTGCGATCATTCAGTATTATTTTATCATAGTTTGGCAAATGACTTTCGTAGCTTGCGAACTGCAGGAACTTGGTTTTTTCAAAGTTAATTTCAAACAATCTTTTAGTGTTTCGATTTGATTTTCAACTTTGGTTTTCAAACTACTCCAATTTTCGTCGGTGTATGAATATATTAAAGAAAATGTTTCCAAAGCAAGATCCCTAGAAAAGTTCTTGAAAAACTTGAAAATATGTAAATGAGAGAAAAAAGTAGTAATGGAATTGAAACAAAAAATATTTTACATTTTATATTCAAAATAAAAAACATAAATATATCATTCAACTAACATAAAATATTTCACTATATAAAATCCTTGTGGCTCTCGAATTTGCATACGTAATAGGCCATCGCATCTTCCTCAGAAATTTTAGAGATATCTGAAAAAAGTGAGAAGTTTTTTTGAAGTGATAATACAAAAAAAAGTTCAATTCTCAAATAACCCTTGAAAGAATAATCATATGCACCCACTCTATTTGTTCAACAGATCTATTCATTTTGGTATTTATGGAGGTGAAAACTTGTTATATCCAAACAGTCCAATATTTTTAATAAAGTCACTCACCGTAATTATTGAAAATTGTTGTTGGAACTATAGGAGTTCTTGACAAGTGATAAACCGTTGTCGCCTCCAAATTATCAGCTGAAGAAGTCATCTGCAATGACCACGATACAGGCAATTCTCTAAAAGGAAAGAATAATATTAATATACTGGAAACAGAGTAACTCATGAATATGTACAGTGCCTTTCTTCAATGTCCACCCCCCTTTTATTTTTTGAACGACGCCCTTTTATTTTTTGAACACCCCCCCTTTTATTTTTTGAACGCCCCACTTTTATTTTTTGAACGCCCCCCTTTTATTTTTTGAACAGGTCAACTCAAAAAGTTGAAATTTGGGATAATGAAATTAATGCAAGAATATTTTATTTTGAAGTGAAATTGACAGATGAAACTTTCAAGATGGCGACTGGTCGCCATCTGGGAAAAAAAAATTAAATGGAAAGGGGGTCTTGTGACACATCTTTTTGAAGCTCTATGCCCTATACCCTATGTTTATCTCAAAATTACTCACGTTTTAATAATTGTTTCATTCGGAGTATCAATCGCCGTCTCAAATTCACAAAGAGGATTGTCCTGCAACTCCAAGAAGTAATCAGAAGGAGCGTTTTTATCTACGTAGCTCTTATAAATTTTCTCGGAGAAGTAGTGGAATGCATCTTCCGGTAAGTGAATGTGAGTTTTCACCAAATATATCATCTCTGTCGCCACATGGAGTTTGCCTAAGTAAGCTAATTTCGAAACAGCATTCATAACATCTACTTTGGCACTTTTCAGGTTCACTGTTATTCTGGTTTTTCTGTTGGAGTCTTCCGAAAACATTTTTTTCTGGAGATTGCTGTAACAACAGTAATAATGTTTATTCACTGAAATATTTGTTAATGAAATACAAAATTCACTTGAGTAACAATCGGAATAATTAGGGAAGCATTTCATACACTAATTTCAACTACTTGATTTGTGATAGATCTTACAAATAAAGATGTTTTATCATTACAGATTGATTAATTATTGGAGAACCAATCCTGTGGAGAGAGTCACCTGCATCTGTGATGTTTTTTTCATTTACCAGTAAGGTAGTGTCATAATGTCGAATTTTGTATAAGAAGATTCAAAAACTTATTGAAGAAAATATTAACCAAACATTGATTATATGAAATTGATCAATTTTTCGAAGTTGTTCAAGAAGAAAGAGCCACTTCTACGGTCACCTCCTGAACTTGTACTCAACTTCAAATAGATATAATATGTCAGTTACGTGATTTATAATTTGTAAAATGCTCATGACTTTACATTATAGTCAATTTTTATAAGACTCATTTTTTTTTTGTTAATTTAATGTATCTATCAGCTATTTTTAGAACCTGTATTGACGAATCTTATCCTCTCACACTTATTTTAGAAATTGTATTGACGTGTCTAAAAACCGTGTGTTTCTGAAGACTAATAAAATTATTATCATTATTGTTATAACATTACCTGCAAAATAATTTAGATAGATTATATAAAGCAAGGGTCCCAGAATAGAACCTCGTGGCACTTCTGTAGGATGTTTACAAGCGGTACAAGGACGCCAAAGCACATCAACAACCGATGAAAACGAGTAGAGTAGAGTAATTCATTTGACCACTTTATATACAAAATACATTTATGGCAAGTCATAGATACTATAGGTACTATGTCAGACACTTAAGATGAGCAACAACGTATCTAGATTGAAGTAATAAATTTTATAAATAAATAAAACTGTCGTATCAAAATTCCTTAAATGATCAGTGTCACATGAATGTTATTAAAATAAAGATATCAATATAAAAAGGTCAACAAAAATAAGAACAGGCTTTATCCCAGCTTTACAACATAAATCATTTTTCAAGAACTATGAATTGACCAGCTACAGCAGCATATTCTTCGATTGTGTAGAAACAGTGGTTGAGAAGATATCTCTTGATATTATTTTTGAAATTTCACTTGTTCCCTGGACTCACCAGCTATACTTGTTCTTGTGGTGCAGTCCTCTTCTTTCACAAAAACCACGATACAAAAGCACCGCTTGGCCATATTTCAAGTTTCCCAGCGCTGCTGAAGTTTTCTTGTTTAATAGTTCTTTCATAGAAGCATACAGGTCTGGTAACTGTTTCACTGAAACCTTTTTTAAATTATCAGAGCTTGTATTTGGAGTGAGCCGTATAACATGCAGTGATATAACTTTAGGTACTGTACTAATGCCTGGAAATTCTTCGTTTCCTCCCACCATATATCTTTTTTTATTTTTAAAATGTTTTCTATGTGAAACTTTCTCCCATTTTTGTTCATCTGAATTTGTTCCCAAGTCCTGTAAATCATGCATTATATTTATAGTTTCAGCTGACAAGATTGCTGCATTAACCTCCTTATGGGTGAACATTTTCGCTGTATTTCTAACCGTTTTCTTGTTTATTGCCACTGAACTATAGGTAGGTTTTTTTTTGTATCATCTTCGATGAACCAGTAGTAGGAGTTTTTCCTGTTTGACTGATTTCAGCACTTTTTGTTGGTATATGGCATTTTTCTACACTTGCCGTATTACCCGAGTTGTAGCTCTTTTTTACTTCACAACTATTTACTTTTTCAGTTAGATAAATAATTTTGTCTTTCAACAAACTGCAGTTTTCGTTTAGTATGTCACATTTAAATTCAAACTCTTGCAGTAGCTGATGCAAGAATTGATTTTCAATTGAATATGGGTTTATTTCCAGATCTTATTGAAATTTTTTATTAGTCACTTCATTCATAGCCATAGAACTCTTTATCTCATGTCGACATGATGCACTTTTTATATGGGCTGCTTGTACCATGCAGCATGGGTGGAAGATATCCATACATCTTAAACACTTCACTGAATATACAACTGTTTTTTACAATAATCACACTCATTTTTAAACTAAGCACTTTCAGACGACTTGCTCGTTGTCGCCATCTTGGTATAGTTCTTCTGTTGAGAAAGTGAAGAAAATTGTTAAGGCGAATCATCGTATCACTATTTGAGAAGTTGTCATGCAATTCTTTCGGAAATTTTGATAATTAAGCGTGTGGCTTCGAAATTCATTCCAAAATTGCTGAATTGTGACCAAAAAACTATCGCATAAGCATCGCTTAGGAATTGTTGAATGACATCTGCGGTGATCCAGATTTGCTCAAAAGGTTCATAACCGGTGATGAATCATGAGTATATGGTTATGACATCAAAACCACAGTCCAATCAGCCATTTGGAAGAGCCGGAAAGAATCAAGACTAGAAAAAGCACCCCAAGTTTGATCAAACCTTCAGGTTTTGCTCAGTTTTCTTCGATTACTGTGGCGAAGTGACTGAAGAAGCTATTGTATAACGAAACACGTGTTGCGTTTTTGTAAAATGTTTTAGAAGAAAGTCTCACAATAAAGTATTTCTTGAACTGACTACATTAAGTTGACCTATAGACAAATTTTGAACACTTTTAGTATATTTTATATGTACATTTTATTTTATATTTTCAGGTTTTGTAAACAGTTGCATTCCAACTCTAGACTTATATTTGTATATTGTGTGCTCAATCAATTACTAAATGTTGTTATGTGTAAATAGCTGACTATTCAAACTATTATATTCATCTTATCTTTATGACTACCATTGGACTTATCTCATGTCACGTAAATGATTTATGGGAATTAATAAAATTATCTATCTATCTGTCTACTGTGGAAATACTAATGAAATACTCAGCAAAATGATTTGTTATGATCTGAGCAGTTTTAGCTTTATTTTTAGAGTTGGCGAACAGGCTATTGTTGTACAATTATGCTACATTCAACAGATGTTTCATACATTTCTACACGTTTTATAATAGGATTTGATATTTTCATTTCCTGGGAGTTGGGCTATAGAAGTTATACAATTTTTTCCAATAATAAGTCAACCATGGCTTTTTTGGGTCAATCTGTGATTTGGTTTTCCAGTTTTCAGAGGAAAAGAACATCGAATAGATGTTTGACAGTTTGTAAAAAGACTTAAGATTTTTTATTTGCATTTCCTTCAGAGAGATACAGATCCTCCCAATCTTCATTATGTAATAACATTAAAGGTGAGCACTGCAATCACTTTATTCAGGATTAAATATTTCAGTGATACTGGTACATATTCCAAGTCAATCTTACCTCCACTTGGCAGAAATTGTGGTACCAGATGTCGAATAAAAATTTTTGATGATACTCTGATAGTCATTTTTCAATTTCTCTGCCCCAATTTCAAATAAAAATTCTAAAGCCTGTTGATAGGTTAAAGTTGGAACGGCAAATTTCCCATCCAGAATTCCATTTATAATGATACCAATATTGGATGTCTGGCCCTCGGGAACCTACAAATAGTTATTATGTTACAATACAAATCGTAAAAAATTCCAACTGTAAAAACTAAACAGGAAAACACTGCCGAGTAATATACATAACGAACCGTCATTTGAATCATGGAAGAGATGCCTCCCATTTGATTTGAGGAACACTTTATTTTGATATTTTTACTGCACAGTTTGCAAAACTGCAACACGTGTTTCGATATATGATAAACTGTTCAGTTGAAACCTTAAAATAAAGTGTTACTTCAATATGGTATAGATGTTCCTTAGGTATCGACCAATTCTATCACATATCGCAATTTTTTTTGTACCAAATTGAAAATATGAGCAATTAATATACTCTAAGTTTAGTTGAAAGCGAATGTTTGCTACAAAGGTTGCTCAAGAACTACTTATAAACTACTGTACAGAATGTTCCTAACTTTTTACAACAAAAGGCGGGTTCTTAGGTATGATAAGTTTTGGAGTGGGATGATTTTGGCAAGAAAAATCAATTAATAGGAAAGTAGTAGGCGGAGCCGAAGCAGGTACAAAATTAAGAATGTCAGGAAAAGCCAGACGCCCAAATGTATAGGAAATGCATTAGCAGGGTTCCATAACATTCCAGTAGAAAACCCAGACGGTATACTTCCAAGGAAAAGATTTCAATTTTACAGTAATAAAAATGTCTACCTTGTGGTTTAAAAAGGCATTACAAGTAATCAAAAAAAATATGAAGAGATATTACCCAATATTTAATAGCACTTAGTGCAAAAAAGATTGAAATTCTCACAAACTTAGGATTATATGAGCCTGTATCTATCACCTTTTTTAATCTGTCCGGAAAATTGTATTATTTTATTGAAGGGACAGCCAAATTGTATTCCCTTAAGCCATGGAATTTTCATCCTCAGTTTCATTAGGAGCTTATGAAATAAAATCTGAATTCTAAATTATTTCTAGTCACAACTTGTTTTAATATGCAATCACGTCTTGAAATTTTAAAATATCTTATCCATTGGTGGTTAAAGACGTGTTTGATGAAGGCATAAAAAATAGAAGAGTCATGAGAGATTATGCTTCAAATGGAACTATTTTGTGGCATTTAAAGATATTTCCTTTCAAATAATACCTACATAATTCTCTGTCCCAATAAAATGTACAATTTTACTGTGACATCCATGGCAAACCAATTGCTTACAAACCACTGAGGATATTTCGTTGCAGAAGGGTGTGGAATGTTCAATAATTATGTTCAAAGATTTTAAACAAAAATGAAGTGTATACCAGTACACAATTAATTATTAGCATCCCGTTTTTTCCCACAGTCTACATGCTTATCTTGATTCAATTGGTAATAAACGAAATTCAATGGATGTGCAGACACTGCTATATAGAACAGTCGCTTTGCTATCAGTGATATCAAAAATCATGGAGAAAGCCATAAACCATCATATCCTTATATATTTGGAAGGCTTTAACATCTTGAGCGATCATCAATATGGCTTTCGGAAACAAAGATCAACAGGCGACCTTCTATTGAGCGATCATCAATATGGCTTTCGGAAACAAAGATCAACAGGCGACCTTCTATTGAGCGATCATCAATATGGCTTTCGGAAACAAAGATCAACAGGCGACCTTCTATTGAGCGATCATCAATATGGCTTTCGGAAACAAAGATCAACAGGCGACCTTCTATCATATGTCACCCATATTTGGAATGAGGCAATCAAGAAACATGGAGAGTCAAGAGCTGTTCCGCTTGATATTTCTGAGGTCTCTGACTGTGTCTGGTATGAGGGTTTGCTGACCAAACTTGGCTGTCATATAATTTTCGTGTATGGCTCTCTAGCTTCCTGAAAAAATCTTCCCTACAAGTAGCCATCAATGGATATCTCTTGAATACGTTTACCATCAACGCTGATGTTCCCCAGGGATCCATATTGTATATCAATGACTCAAGAATCCAATATATTGCTTTTGCCAACGAAAGCACCCTTGTCTCGACATTCCATTTACATTCCAGGAAATCCTGTAGTGCTTGTTATGTTTTTAAAAAAAACTGTCTCAACTAACCTATTTTTCCTAAATCCTCGCTGAGTTACAGTTAGTATACTGAACTCTTCAATAAAATTCATCATTGTATACAGTTTGTTCCAAAACTATAGAAAATGTGGATATTGATATTCAATGATATTTCAAGATAAGTTTTCCATATTCTATAAAACATTCATTTACTACTATAACATTTCATTTCCCGTAACTAAAACTAAATTGAAAAATAACTCAAAAAAATGGTATTCCCCTGAAATCAAGGAAATGCATGCTCAACTTTGTGAAATGGAAAGGGTAAAAAAACAAACACAAGACAAGAACTACATTGCAGCATATAAACAGTTTAAAAAAGAGTATAAATGCCGAGTAAAACATTTTAAAAAACAAAAAAATGATGACAGACTTTTTAATTCACCTAATATCATGAGAGAGAGCTGGAAAATTATTAAAGAGGAAAATTGTACCAAGCAGATAAATAAGGTCAATATTGTTGATAATCAAGAACAGACAATTACTGATCCAATGATAAAAAGTAACTTCATCAATGACTTTTTCATAGACTCTTCTCACAATTTCAACAAACCCAATAATGGTGATAAAAAAATCAACAGATTCCACAAAAGTTTTTTTCTAACACCAGTGACACCCATAGAAGTAACATCCATTATAAATAAGACAACAGCTAAACAGTCTGCTGGCATAGATGACATAAATGGGAAAATTCTCAAATCTGTCTGTACTCTTGTAGCAGATATCATATCATATTTAATAAATGAGTCTTTCACATCTGGAACATTTCCAGATGTTAAGGAATCAAAATGTATACCTGTATTTAAAAATAAGGGCTCTGCTTGTGACATACATAACTATAGGGCTATATGCATACAAAGTCAAATCGCTAAACTATTTGAAGCATCCTATTGTGATAGATTGACCAAGTACTTGGAATATTTTGAGCTCATCCCAGCAAATCAGAATGGTTTCCGTAAGCACAAATCAACCAGCTCGGCAATTTCTGATTGCCTAGAGTTTATCTACAGTGCAATGAATGATAGAAATAATGTTCTAGGACTGTTCTATGACTTCAGTCGGGCTTTCGATACCATTGATCATCATTTGTTAATCATGAAATTGGAAGGGTTAGGAGTCAGGGGTGTTCCGCTTCAATGGGTAACATCATACTTAACAAACAGAACCCAGACGACAGTTGTGAATGGTGTGAAGTCAGATTCAAGAGTAATAAATTCAGGGGTTCCACAGGGTTCAATCCTGGGACCACTATTGTTTGTAGCTTTTCTGAGTGACATTGAAGACACCTGTAAATTCGCAAATCAAATGATATTATATGCCGATGACACTAATATTCTGATGTCACACAATAACATTGATCAATTAACAAATTTAAGTAACAAGGCATCTAATGAAATAGAAAGGTATAGCTTTGAGAATGGCCTCAGCCTGAATGGAAAAAAAACCAATTATGTCCGGTTCTTGCCAAAAAACATGAATCCAAATTATGACCTATACTTAACCTTATCTGGTAAATCTATACAATCCATGGAAACCATCAAGTTCTTAGGTGTTACTTTGGATAGTAAGCTAACATGGGAAGCACACATAAATACTGTATGTTCGAAACTAAGCACTACATGTTATATAATAAAAAATCTGCGAGATACTGTATCAGCAGACATCTTGAGACTATGTTATTTTGGGATGGTACAGTCTACTCTACAATATGGCGTGATATTCTGGGGGTCGTCTTGTCACTTTGAAAGGGCATTTGTATCTCAAAAAAGGATAATAAGAACGATTTGTCATGCTCATCCAACCACAACATGTAAACCTTTATTCAAGAATCTCCAAATACTAACCCTTCCATGTTTATATATTCTTGAACTGATTATGTACATAAAACGTAACCAAAAAGAAATAATGAGGAATGAAGACACTCATATGTATAATACTAGGAATAAAGAAAAACTTCGACAACCCTATTCAAGGTTATCAGTCTGTGAAAATTCACCAAAGCATATTGGTATCAAGTGTTTCAATAAAATAAGAGATTTGATAGATGTGAATCTGAATGACATTCTATTCAAAAATAAATTGAAAAACTTTCTTCTTGAAAAAGTATTTTATAATGTTGAAGACTTTTATAATTCGTGATGTCTCATAATTGTAAGACTGACTATTGTATGTACAATTTATCTGGTTTGTTTCCGATTAACAACTTATTTGTAGATTACCTTCTTTTCTTTCTTGACTAGTCTGATAAGTGTTATGTATGTGTATGAATAATGCCTTGTATAACCTTTGATTGATGAATAAATTCTATTATTATTATTATTATTATAATGGTCATTCTTAGATATTTATATCAATTGAAAGGGATATATTTTTGGGAGAGGTTAATTTTTGGGAAAACAAGGTTTTGACTTCCTACTTCTCCATAGTCATACAAAAAATGTGTTGAATAAAATGAAAATTCACATTATTTTTTCAACAGACCTCATATAATTTGATTTAAATACTTTCGTCTTGTATTGAGGTGTGATATTTGTATAAAAATTGATGATGCTATTGAGTTGCTAAATATATAATATATATTAGTATCAAAAAAGCAATTTTAAGTACATGTATCCATGTCACTCACTTGGAACTTGGAATCAGTATGTGCTAATTCTTCAAATAAGCAGTGAAAGGCATCCCTCAAGGTAGGCAAATCCTCAGAAACTGAAATGAAAGAAGTTATAACATACAGCCAACTTTATTCAACAACAAATTATCTAAAAAAGAATAAGCAAGAAAAGCATGTTTCAGTTGGTGAAAGTTATGACACTGTTAACTTTTATTTTGTACACATTAATATTCAATATTACAATTAATTTGAAAGTTGTAATTTGCATTCGTTCAATTGACTTGCTCCTTAATAATTACCAATAAATAGCACATACATTTCAAAATGTTCCAGAGTTTATCCAAAATATTCTTATGTCGAATATTTTCAAGGCTGAATTCAATTTTTGTTTCTCTTTTCCAAAAATTCGTGCCGACAATGTTTTTAATGCTCTGAAAAATGTCAAAGCTAGACAAAGATTCTAATGACAACAGCCTGTCATTATTATTGCTCAACAAAATATCCAGATAGTTTTGTAACAAACAAAGATTTTCCCACAGAAAATGAACGGGCGACGTCTTGTGACCGGCTATAATTTGTAAAACCTGGAAAACAAAAACTTTTTAGATTTCAAAAAATATATGAGGCTTGTTTTTCTGTCTGTATTCCACATGATGATCTCAAGTTGAATTGTTTGTGATACTGTTTTACTGAATGGGCTTGATTCATGATTTTCTGTTTACAGTTCATTTGGTAGTAATTTCAAATTGAAAAATAGTTTACTTTGTTTCAGCTCTCTAAATAGCGTTGTTTTCCAGTAATAAATTAATGAAAATCGGATTTTCTAGGCCCGTGACGCCACGGGCGCTTCTTTTTCGATTGACCAATAGGAACAATACAAATAATGAACATTGCCAAATTGTAAAATTCACGGAGCATATAAACAGTTTCTGATTCATTCGTGATTCAAAGTCCTTATACCAAGAATTATAATTTTCTAAAATATAATTATTGTGCATTTTTTGAATATACAAGTAGTTATTAAAAAAGATAATTTCAATTCCTCTCAAGTTAATTTCAACATTTATGTAATGTAATGTATAGATATGTAACTAACTCACCATTTTCTTTACATTCGGCGAGTCTTGGGGTAGATCCAAATGATATTTTTTATTATAAATAATTTCGATACTGACACTTCCAGAATTTTCCATTGCATAAATATCTTTCACATTCTGAAGAAAATGACCAAATACATAGTACTTAAATCGGACTAAGTAATTGATCTACAAATAAAATTATATTTTTTTTACTTCAGGTTTACTATTAACAAAAGTGACTACCTTATAATCTCCACGTCTCACTAAAATCCGATGACTGTTTTCCATTTCATTTAATGATAGTTGTTCATTATCCTTTGGTAAACAACCCACAACATGGAGTAAACACGTCGATATGAATTTGTTTGTTCTATGAGCTCCTATTAATACTGTTCGCTGAGGGTTTTCTCCATTGCAAATGACAAAGAGAGGTTCGTGATTTCTTATTTTCAATTTCATTTGCTGATTGATATAGGACCTGGCCGTCTTGATATCAATCGGATAATGCTTAGATTCTTCTTCAGACCAGTGGTTCACAACTGCCTTATTCAATTTTATAAGACTTTCATCGCCTTGAAGATCGACTTCAAGTGGACTCCCAGTTATCTCAAGAATGCTGCCGTTACTTTGATCTGGCAGAAGGCTTTCTCGTTTTGGAGAAATAATATCACTGTTATCTGCCTGAAAAAAATTGGATCAACAGGGTGTGCAGATTGTGAATATATTTTACCTCTACATAAACAAGTTCAATATTTTCAGTCCAAATATCTGAATAATGTACAGCCTCTAAGTAGGATGGAGGCTTTCTCAGAATAGATTTTAATTCCATAATAAAATAGGGATGCTCAAATATACTTCTATATTCTTTATTTACGTAAATGGGATTCCCATATACGAATATATATTTTCAGCAACTTTATTCCTATAATTTCTAGGTTAACGGTTAACCGTCATATCAAACCCAAATTCAAACTTCAAAATTTTCAGTTCCGTTACAGTTCACAGTGTTTCAAAAATGTCTTTAAGAAATGTTACTGCTTGCGTCCAGCAACTTCCAGCGTTTAAAGCTGCTTCATCACTAGATATGGTAGACAATTGGTGAATCCAAAACACGGTATTCCGTAACTATGAATTGGATACCAGGAATAATTTATCAACTATATCGTTTCTGGAAACTATGACAAGCTTCAATGAAAAGAAAGATAAGTGTGTTCATAAAATTTTTAAAAATTACAGGGAGACTACCACACCTTATCACATACTATAGAGTAAAGTTGCTTATTATGAACCACATTATTGAGTCAACAACTATGAGATAACTTCTATTTTTGAAGACATACAGGAACACTTTGCCATTGCAGCTTTCATTGTGTTGTAGAAATATGCCTAATAAAATGTTTAAGAGAATTTTGTATTCGTTGGGACACCACAAACTTTGAATTTTTAATTATTGACACATATTCTCCATTAGTTTCAGACTATCTTTATTGATGACATTAGATGGCCGTGCCACCAGAATGATAAAACAGATTGACATGATTAACTGACCTAGCTTGAATCTACATTTCGTAATAGCATTTCACTATTATTCACACTTTATTGAACACGTTTCATGTGGCCTCTTAGTACCAGAGACATGCAGAAAAGCTGACGACTGTAATTCTTAAGTAGACATGCTGGATCATTTCTCTTGAAGTCTAATTATTGACTCGAGGAAGTGTCAAGTGTCGTCAAAATGGCGTAATTTCATATTCTAGGACATATGTTGATTACGGTGGATAGTTGAATATTACATTAGTTTTTATGGGAAAATGTTTCTATAACTTGAGATTTAGGCCCCTGTTGTATGTTAGAAGTCACTTACATCGTGAACAAAATACATAATAACTTCTGCGTTGACATTGAAGTGTCTAATATTGAAAGAAAATGACAGCTGACAACAAACTATCCGCATAAAAAATTGCCTTACAATTGTAAACGCTAAATGCGATGGTTATTTTGCGATTCGTAACAAAAATGCAAATATTGGAATGGGCATTAATTTTTTTCCTGTTTGAAGACCATTTAACCTACAAGTATTGCACCAGTAATATCATGTTGCATAGGTTTTGAATTCAATTGTTAATAATGTTCATACACCGACTCTACTTGTTTACAGTTTAACTTCGGTTTTTAACTGACAGTTATAATGTTGTGTCGTTTCTATTACAATTAATAAACACATCGACTATCAGTATAGAAAGTGATTATTACAATCAGCTCAATCTTACCACAGCACCTGGCAACACCGTCCGGAGAAGTAGGATATTAGAGTTAGCGGTAATCTGAAGTTACAAAACTATCAAAAAATAAAATTCAAATAATTCTAAAAAATGTCTGACGGTATGCATAACTTATTGAACCCCATCAATGTAGGTAATTTATGTTTTTGCAGAAAAAATCATAAGAAGGAAACTTATGTTTGATGGCGACGGAACTGGGGATGAGAGAAGAATCAATTTTCTTCAAAAGATGATCCTGAAGTTTATATTGATCCCAAATGATTCACAAGATGAGATGCGAGTTATGTACCATAAGATTTGTTGCCAACTGAGTGCAGTGGAACACTCCAGAAAAAAGTCTGAACTGGTAAAACAAACTTATGACAAGCAAATAAAGTCCTATAAAGCCTATCAAGAAGCAATGGAAAATAATATAGGAAATGTAAAGAAGGCAATAGGAGTTAGTACAGCTCTTCTTGCTGATGTGAAGTACACAAAAGTCCATAAATTGAATTGTGACATGATTGCAAGAGATATCGAAGGCCAACCTTCAAGGGAAGAAACTACTAAACAATCTGAAGAATTGTCAAAACAGATAATGCAGCTCAACGATATAAAAACGAAATTGAACAAGGAGTGGTTGAATTGTAGAAAGCAGTTTAAAGTCATAACAACAAGTGCCAATCAACTTCAAGAGTTATTGAATAAAAGTGATGCTGATGACATTTTAGGCAAATAGATAGCTTCAGCTAGTCATTCTCGTTTACTAATTCGATTGTTTTATGAAGACTTCTGTGGATGTCTTCTAGTTGTTATATGAATTCTAATTTTGTTATTTAATAATTTCACAAGACTGAAAAGTTACCATTTAGTTTTATTAAAAATCATGAGAGGAGAAATAATGTTTGATGGAGACTGAACTAGTCATATTGTAGGAAGCAGTTTAAAGTCGTCACAAGTGCCAATCAACTTTAAGATTTATTAAAAAAGAATGAAGTACAAGCTACATTTTAGGTAAATAGATAGCTTCAGCTAGTCACATTTTTTCAATAATGAGATTGTTTTATTATTAAGACTTCTGTGAATGTCCGTTAGTTGTTAGTTATATGAATTTTAATTTTGTTATTTATTGATTTCACAAGACTGAAAAGTTACTGTTTAGTTTCATTATATAAGAATTACTTAATTTTCTTCAAGATATCAAGGGTTCTCTACGAAAAACTTTATAGAATGTTAACTTCAACAACATTCATTCCATTTGTATCAATCAGGTCTGTTGGCATAACAAATTTGTTAGTTGAAAACTTGAATAAAAAAATATAAATACGCAAGGGTATTAATTCCTAGCATATGCCAAAAGAATTTAGAAAAATAAAAATCTTGCTTGGATAAAAAACACTAAAATAATGAGTCCAAAATTTTATTCAACATTATTTAATGAAACCTAGGAAACTATTGTAGAGCCAAACACATATAGCAGTTTATGTAAAACCCTTTATAGTGTAAAAATCTCATAATAAATAGTAACAACTATAAATTCTAAAGCTGCTTCATTTGTATTGAAGTTGTAATAATATAAACAATATAGATACTTTAATTTTAAAGAGTTATAGGTACCTAATTAAAAAATCACTTCTGCTTATGCATCTTCTTCAATTCTTCTAAAAAAGTGTCTGGTTCAACATTTTGCTTATAGAGTTTACTCCTTTCCATTTCAATGTTTCCCATCCATTTTTCTCTGAAATGATTTGCTGCTTTAATATTTTTTTCAAAGACATTGAAAAATGTCTAATGGAACTAGCAATTGATTAAGTTGGGTTTTATTACTAAAAACTGAAAGAATAATTCGAACGGTGAATATTAGGGGTCGATTAAAATCTACTCTGAATTAACTCTAGTAGATATTTTTTGTAAATATTTCCAAACATAACCTGTGAATACACCTTCAAAAACCATTACCTGTACAAGAAACCAACTCCTAATATGGACAGCATGGTCCCAAAAAGAAGAGGGAATCTCAGTAAATCAAATTTAGATACTTTTTTCATTTTATATAATTTGAAAAAATATATTTTCAGCACTTCATTTCTGTATTTTGATTAGGGTTGCCATCATCAGTGTTACCAATTGCCTTGACTAGATATTTTATTTTCGTACTAAAATTTGAATAATTCATGATTAATTCAGATTCCATAACTTTTGTTCATGCTCCATACATCAAGGTCAGATATTCAAAAGTTTCCATGAAGTTTTTATGCCAGACGATCATTGTCCTAGACTTGATGAACAAATCAATAAAAGTTTAATACGAGCACGAGCCGTCAAAATGAACATGAAAACTGTTACCACTAGCAAACTAATAAGGTTAAATAATTATGAAAACGTAATAGATTGTGCTTCGACGCAAAATTGAAACCAAAGTTGTATAAGTAGAATGGGTTTGACTTAGACTTGATAAACAAAAAATTTAGCCAGTGGAAGTTCAACATGAGCTTTCAAAATGCATTTGGAGACTTTGTGAACACCAGCAAAATGATCAGAATAATCGAATTATGAAAACGTAATATGCTTTGGTGTGATAACGTAATAAAAATGTATAGTAAAATAGAAGTAACAAGCATCAGAGTAATAAAAAATATTATATTATTACTCTGAGTAGCAAGCCTGATTTTGATTATTTTGACATCTGTCATCTTCTTGATGGCGTTTGCCATTGTCAAACCAGTATCAACCTCGTTTCACTGACACTGTTATTGTTCTGCTCAATTCCACTTTGGTGCAAATTAGCAAAATATACAGAATAAATATAAATTCACCCAATAGGTTTGAAATCTGATATATGAAGAAAAAAGTCTAGTTCCCTATGATATATTCATTATAATTTTTGGTCAAACACGGACCATTAATAAAATCGCAATGACTCTAAATGGTACGTCACAGAGAAAAATTTTCGTTTTGGTAACTAGAACATTCCGATTGCTGTAGATTAGTTTGAGGAAATGTTCACGAATCACAAAACTTTCGATTGTCATAATTCAGCATCAAATTGTTTTCATGAGATATTTGTTTTGAATTATGCGATGCTCTATTCGAATCTTCAGTGATATGTGAATCTCCACCACGAAATATATTTTATATGCCTCTGCGCAAATAATGTGCTTGCTCAGAAGTTAATCTGCCTAAATAGAATGTTATCTCTAGCACAGGACACTTAAATTAAAATGAATGCAATCTGTTGTGTCTAGGCGCTAGTGAAATAAAGTAAATATTCAAAGGTTGACATGGAACCGAGGAACGCCGTAACTGGAGTTTAATGAATATATTTTTTGATTATAAACTTGATTAGATTATAATTGGTAAATATTTAATGGACTGAAATATTTGAAGCTTGTCAATACGTTAAGATGGTGAGGGCTTGGTTTATGGACAATGATCATAGTGATCAAAGAAAAGAACACCACCGCAATCCTCCTCAATTTATTGAGCTTGATGAACTTTTCAAACTATCTGGTGTTGAATATTTCAAGGTAACTCTTCAATAAACATATGTTGGTTAGTGTAAATGTTAACTCTTGATGGATTGAAGTCATAAGAATTCATGTTTTTAATTTGCTACTAAAGTCTTATGACTGGTGCACATACATATTATTACTTGCTACTGGTGCACATATATATTATTACTTGCACTGGTGTACGAATCCACCCCAAATCTGGGAAAACGATTCATGGCTTCTGCATCAGGATAATACACCATTTTTGACCAATAGTAATACTGTAAGAATGCTCAAGCCTCCATATTCGCCAGACACGAACCCATGTGATTTTTTTTATTTATTTTTTTAATAAAAAGAACCTGATGACATTAAAACCACATCGCTGGAAGAGCTGAGAGCTATCCCATAGATCAAGTCTGAGAAATCCTTCGAGGATTGGAAGCACTGATAATATCTAGTGGTGATAACATTAATGTAGACAAATAAATAAATATGTACAAAAAGGAAACGAGAATTCCCTTCATTTTTGAACATATCTCGTACTTTCAATATTGATACCAGGTCGCTTTGAAATCTCTCACAAAATGAAGTCAGTAAGCGAATATCTAATTTTGACAGGTATCTAGAGAGGCGGAGCTCAGTTTGTTGTATTTTGACATCATAGTATTTGTATGACTATTTCAATAATTTAAATATTCATTTTATAGCTGAATATCGATACCTTGGAAACCGATGGGATTTTAGAGAAGCTAAAAAAAGAAAGAGGTTACACATATGAAGATGAAATAGTGATTTCTGAAGGGTGCCTCCAAAATTATGAGGAGAAACTGAAAATTTTTTATACTGAACATTTACATACTGATGAAGAGATACGACTAGTGGTTAAAGGTTCCGGGTATTTCGACGTGAGGGATAAGAATGACGAGTGGATCAGGATTGAAGTTGTACCAGGAGATTTGTTGATTTTACCAAGTGGCATTTATCACAGATTCACTTTGGATGAGAAGGTTAGTACACACATATTGAGTATTTCTTATGGAAGACACTCTAAATTCATGATTGTATTTTTCAACACCTATGCAAGTGTGTCTTTCTTTTTTACGATACTGTTTTTACTTCATGTTATGTAATTCTGTGAATAACAAAACTTTGTCTACATTATCAGTTTTCTAAAAACTATAAAGGTAGTGTCTCGATTATTCTCAAATTTACATTTTCAATGTTGAACTAAAGGAAATAATTATTAGTCATTCAACTTATTTTTGTTTTTGTTACCACTTATATCTGAGGCTTATCTTCAAATTTCTCAACTTCTGACCCCTGACTCTGATATAGTTTTCACAAATATAGTATTTATTATTCATTAGTGACATTGCGTTTTTTCTTATTACAGTTGAGTTATTGATTTTTTGTTCCAGTTGAATTCAATATTATGAAAGTAATTAGAATACTCTATTATAGGTCTCCTGTCAAATTTCTGTATACATTCTTTCCAAACATTCCAGAAATTTCTATAGGGTGAAACTTGCAGCCCTCGTATGTTCAAAGGCACGTCTTTCAGGTAAACAAAAAACGCTACCTTATAACATCCTTGACCATACTGGGACTCATTTCTAGGCAGGCATATACAGGCACAATATATACAGTCCGGTCATAAACATCCCTCAGCATTATCTTTTGAACGGGACAAGATATCAATATCAGACAAAAATAAAGTAAAAAGGAATAATTTTTGGTAACTTTTTATGAAGAAAGACAACAGTTTTGCATTACTTTGTCAAGAGAGCGCTCCCAACTTTTTTTTTAACGAATGGGGGTCTTGTGATACCTCGTTTGATAAGTATTTCAATTCTTTGTCCAAAAGTTTCATTTTTGGAAATCAGAGCAGTCTTTTCCGAGTTTTCATCAGTTTCATATTCATTTTAACAATCTCCAAACAAATAACTTCCATAATTTGGCGCAACTCCGGTAATCAATAATGAGGTTTGCTTACAAAAAATATCTTCACGATGTCTTCCTATCTTTAGCTGAACCACTGAAAAACTAAAAAATTATCCAATTTCTTTTACAGAATACCATAATAGCCAGACGATTCTTCATAGGTGAACCAGTTTGGACGGCTCACAATCGACCTTGTGATAATATGGAGTGTCGAAAACACTACGTTGAGAGTTTCGGATCAGGAACCTTTGTGAAAGTATAGTTACACTTATATTTGGATTTTTTTATATACTGTTTTGAAATATATTCAAACATGTTTATTATTGGGGTACATCTATTAAATAAATACTCAATTTGTTTATTATTCCTCTATCTATGAATTTGAAATTTGCTAACTGTTGACTTTCTTCTGTAAGGGATGTTACCTCCCAGGATTTTTTTGTTGGAGTTTGAGGTGGAGGAGTGAGGTTCCCAAAAAATGTTTTATATTGATGTTTTAGACAATTATTTTGGAGAATCGTCGAACCGCTATTAGAAAATTTGGGCATGAAGCGTGTGGTAGCGGAGAAATTGTTGAATGAAGTCAGTGGCGATCCAGATTTGCTTAAAAGGGTCATAACTGATGACGAATCATCGGTATATGGTTATGACATCGAAACTAAAATCTAATCGTCCTAATCGAAGAACCTGGGAGAGCCAAGACCATAAAAAGCACGCCAAGTTCGTTCAAAAGTCCAAGTTTTGCTCACTTTTTTCTTCGATTACCGTGGCATCAGGAGTTCTTGCTACATGGTAGTACAGTCAATAAGGAGTATTATCTCGAAGTTATGCAGGGCTTGCGAGGAGCAATACGAAGAAAACGTCCGGTATTGTGGAAAAACAAACTGGCATTTCCATAACCATAATGCACCTGCTTACGCGTTGCTTGTTCATAATTTTTTAGCCAACACCGTAATCACGTCTCAGCCACTGTATTCACCAGATTTGGCACTCAGGGACTTTTTCCTGTTCCCAAAATTGAAGAGACCTATGAAAGGACGGCGTTTTGCGCTTGCATAAGTGTTTAATATCTGAGAGGAATTACTGTGTAGGGGACAAATTAGAAATTGAATAAATATTTTTTGAGAAAAATGAAAATGCACCTTATTTTTTAAAAGACTGTGTATATTGACTAAAGTGTTACGGACTAATTGGATAAATACTGAGAATAATCATGTATGTTATTAATATATTCAGATATGGTCAACTTACAATTAACATGGATACTTTTTACTTAAATCTTCATGAAATATTCACAGGTAGAAATAATAATTATAAATGTAAAATAATACTGATTCCAGATCAAAACTCCAAATAAGTTCGCTTCATTTTTTTCATTAATTTTTGCCTCTTCCGTTATGCAGGCCATACCCCTTCACCAATGGCTGAATTGTTCACGAAGTGCATTCGATGCCTACTTCCAGGCTTAAATAGATTTTCAGGTATATTTACAAATAAGTTGCTTCTCAATTGGCGGGATGATCTTGGATCTGCTACCAAATTCTCATGAAAAAAAAAATTGTTAAGGTAACTAGCGAATATGAGTTAAGGAATGACAGTAAAATTTTCACTTATAGTTCTTAAACAAACTGAATTAGGCAATAATTTTCCAGCAAATTCAAATCAGATAACGAACAGTGAATTTAGTGTTTATCAATATTATTGCCTAGATGAAACAAAAACGGATTATTCAAGTGATTTAGAATTTGGATAAAATACCAATGTTCATGTTGCTTATTAATAATCAGCAATTTCTGACAAGCTCAACATTAATTGATGCTGCTAATGTTTTTATGTATGCAGATTACTCTACTTTTTTGTTACAGGATAAAAACTCAAGCGTGATAGAACGTAAGTCAGAAAAAACATTATTAAAAATGGAAATCTTTTCAAATTCAAACGTTATGACGCTAAACAAAAATAAAACAAGAAACATCACTTTCACAAAAAATCGGCAAGCGCTCAACAATGAAACAACAGTTAAGCTACTGGGTTTTCATGTTGATGCTCAACTGAATTGGAAAGTATATATAAATGAAACTCAAAAAAAGCTATCCAAGGCTCTATTTGTTTTGAGAAATCAGGGAAGTATTATCTAGCAAAGTATTGATATACAATTATTTACAGTTCATTAACTTATTTGCAGATGATACCTTATTGGCCTGTACTGGAGTAAATTTAGAAGAAACTGTTGGCAGAATGAATAAAGTTCTAGAGAAAGTAGAAAAATATCTGAAAACCAATGAAATGAAACTTAACGTTAAAACAACAAAAACACTGATAATCACTACTAAATTCCAATATAATCATATGAATACAAACAACATAAATATAAAAATTGAAGGTGAACATATAGAAATAGTAACATTAGTGAAGTATTTGGGATTTCAACTTGATAATTGCTTATCATTCAACGACCACTTCAAATATATTGAAAAAAAGATTGCAAAAAATATATTTTTTCTCAACAATCTCCACTAACTTATCAACAGATACAAAAATTATGGTATGTACATCTATAATCCAACCCCATTTTGACTACTGTGCATCTATTTTATTCTCTTTTAATTTGAACAAAGTGCAACAAATACAAAATCGAGGAATGAGAATAATTTTAAAATTTAATAGGTATACACCAATTTCTACCACGCTATCTGCTCTACAATGGCTCTCAGTATCCAAAAGATTATTCTATTGTTCCATGGTTTTCATTTATAAAATATTAAATAAAATGACCCCACCATACTTGCCATCATTAATAACTTTCAATAAGGACATTCATCACCATTCTACTAGGTACAACAGTCACATTCATATAAACAGAACAAATATCTACAAGAAATAGTATGAGCAGTTTATTTTTCAAAGGTTTTGTCTGATTCAATGATTTACCTGATTCAATTAAATCTACTCTATCATGGAAGAAGATTTTCAAGAGCGAACTGTTAAAATATATTCACGGTGGAAATTGAAAAATTCCTTTTTGTTCAGTTCAAATTATGTATGTATATAAAGTTGTATTATTTATATAAATCTTGTTGATTATATTATATTTTAAGTTAGCTAACCTGTATATTAGGGAATCCTAATTCAATAAATAAATTGAACCGTTTACTATGGCATGGTACATTGCCATCTTGTATATGGGGTGCTATTGTGGGGAACAAGCCAAGCCGGGTTTGTTCAACTATTGGTGAGCCAAAAGAAAATTACAAGAACTATGGCCAATTTGGGCAACAGAACACATGCCAAGCCAATTTTTATTGAAATAAAAATCTTGACATTACCCTGTATATATATATATATATATATATATATATATATATATATATATATATATATATATATATATATATATATATATATATATATATATATATAATGGAGGCTATTCTGTGGATACATCAAAATAAAGATGAATATATTTCGGGAACAGATTTTCATGGACATGATACACGAAATAAAAATCAATATAGGATGCCAAAAGTAAATAACAAAAAAAAAACTGAATATTTGCCAATGAATCTGTACAACCAAATACCAGTGGAATGGAAGTACTACACAACTAAAAAATTAAAATACCAACTAAAATAATCATTGCTACTGAATCCACTATATGATATAAATGAAATTTTTCTTCACTCATGGGTCCAAATACTTATATTTTTGCTTGTCAAGAGTGTGGACTACAGATTTTGGGATTGATGTTTCTGTGTTTTCCATATGTGTGCCTCTAAACTTAAACTGTTCATATATGTATGTGTGACTAGTTTTATATATGTAAATATCTAATTTTTGATACACTAACATACTTTTTTTATTATTAAATATTTTTTTAGTTTGAGAATACTCCTTATAATATTGTGATGTACCTAAACAAAAAACTGTTGTTTAACTATTGTAACACACTGTTTTCTGTAAAAATTTTTGAAGGTGAATAAATATCATAAAAACTTTTGTTGAGGATTTCTGCAGTAGTTATTCAAAATTATCTATGTTCAAGTAGTGAGTAATCGCTCAAATTGGTGTAATGATTCTCATGGTAACCTGGTATATTAAAATCATCAAGAATTGTAGAAATACCTACTTTTGTAGAAGTTTCAGAAATCTTGGCATCAAGTTCCCTCCGGAACTCGCCAAATCCTCTTTCCAGACGAAATTTTGGTAAGTTTCCTCTTGGACTCTGCAAGTATTTCTTGTAAGTGCCATACGGAGTGACCTCAGCCACATCTAGTTGACGCTCTTTGTAATAGGCACCATTCAATATTTCTGCTGATTGTTTGGCATCACATTGGAGTTCGAATATAATGTAAGCGAAAACCAAATTAAGCCTTGAATTAGTTCGAATATGGGTTCTCTCAATTTTTCCTCGTAGATTCACTCGTTCCTTCAACAGTTCTTTCAGTTCACCATTTGTGGTGTCTTTATCTAAGTTGACAATACGGATTACTTTCGATTCAGAGTTATCCATTGTTTCTTCACTATACTGAACTGTTCAAACACCACTTCATATACTTTATTAGTTATAATTTTTTTAAGGGGATATGTCTTCAAAATTATGCAAATGAATTGGTATAAATATATCGATAACTATGAAATGGAAATTATTGGTATCTTTAATGTGAAAATATAATATAACTTTATACTGGGATTGGGATTCCCATGACTCATTCGAATGATGTGGCATTACACAGTTGCAGCGTTGCATACATATAGATAACGTGATCAATGTTGCCGATTCTTGAAGTGTTTCACTACAAAAAACTGAAATATTAACCATCGGAACTGCCGGGGAAGAACAAAGCTGCTGCTACGAATATGCTTGCCGTTCCAAACTTATTCTTCTTGTTTTTAGTAGTGAGATGGACTCAAGAAAAGCTGCGTCAACTCGATGTGCATCCCAAATCGTCCTTTCCACGGTTGTACTTCCCCTGACAACAGGGGAGAGATTTATTGATTCATATCAGAAGTTAAAAATCTTAGATTGGCTTATCTGCAAACAGGAATGAACTCATTATGAATTTCTTCAAGGTCATTACGAAGTCCTATTGATCCACTCAACATGAGAGGATCAGGGATAATCTCGGCGACTTATCCAGAAAGGTGCCGATTTTCACCATAATTAATAGCAGGACCATTACAATTAACCTGTTGGAATAGTTTCAATTTTGAACGCTAGTAACATTATTATAACATGGGGAACATTTCGAATATAACGACAAAAAACTTTTTTGAATGCTGTTTTGATCTTTTTGTAAGGATCGAGTTTATAAAACTTTCCAAAATTGTCATTTTATGGTATTTAAAATTAGTAGAAAATAAAACTTTTTCCAGATATAAACAATAAAAAATGGCGGGAATTTCAAATATATTTTATTTCGCCAAATTCACACTTGAAGTGCGACATATGCGAGAGAGCCGTTCAAATTGATCTCCCGGACGTATCCTAAAAAAAATTTCCACTTTCAAAACGGAAATCGATCTGCTCTCCCCAAATATGGCGCACAAAAAAGAATATTATTTTCGGAGCGTGTTTTTGCAAATAACTTTGGAAATTTTCAAGATATCTATTTGCCACCAACATATTCTTATGTTGTGCTACAATGTCTGAATTGTTTGTACCACTTGTGAACATTTTTCTGTTTTAATTTTTTTGATAGCATAAAGTCGCTGAACAAGCAAAACACTTATAACGTTTATTCCACGATAAGTCTTTAGGCCTGTAACGACAGATGAGGTGAGAATAATCATAACTAAGTAAAAAAATAAAAAAACGGAAGATATAAACGGTGTGAATGTTTTAGTCATAAAAAGTGCCATTGAATGTATAACTCAACCCTTAACAGATATTATCAATACCTGTCTAAGTGAAGCCTACTTCCCTCAGCAATTACAAATTGGTAGAATCCTGCCAATTCATAAAAAAGGTGTTACATCCGAACCAAAAACTTTTCGACATATAGCAATATTGCCAACCTTTTCAAACACATAATTTACGAACAACTAGTAAAATACTTTGATATAAATAATCTTCAGAGTCTTCATCAATTTGGATTTCGGAAAGGAAAATCGACGTCTGATGCAATGAACTTTCTCACAAATAGTATAAAAGACGCCTTTGATAACCAAGAAAAATATGTGAGCGTTTTTACAGATCTTACTTCAGCATTCGATTCGGTAAATCACTCGATTTTATTGGCCAAATTAGATTTCTACGGAGTGAGAGGTGTCTGCCTGGTCATGATGAAGTCATACCTTAACGAAAGATATCAAATTGTTGATCTAGGAAATACCAAAAGTGAAAAAAGAAAAAGATTTGGAGGAGTGCCACAAGGGTCAATATTGGAGCCATTTCTGTTTCTAATATATATCAACGACTTACCTCACGTGATGAACTCGTCAGGCATAGAAACTATATTGTATGCAGGTGATGCAACCTTGGGCAAAAAAATATATAAAATAGATGATCCTCATATGATCCATACTGACATATTAAAGAAAGCTCGATCATGGTTCACATCAAATGACTTGATTCTCAATGAACAAAAAACAGAAACTCTAACTTTTGAAACAATTTGCTTAAATCGAGATAACAAAAATTCTACCAAATTTTTGGGAGTACAAATAGATTCCAACCTGAAATGGATAGACCACATAAATAACACGTGTAGTAAACTTAGTAAGACGGTTTTTGCTATCAGAAGAATTAAAAAAATAGTAAATCAAAGTGCGGCACTTGCAACATATCATTATCTTTTTCATTCAGTCCTTAGGTATGGTATAATCAATTGGAATTATGCAATCTTAATAGAATATTATTTGTCATTCAAAAATTTGCAGTAAGAAGCATAATCTGTGCCAATTATGATGAAAAGTGTCGACCAATATTTGTAAAACTTAAAATTATGACCCTATATTCAGTTATTGTCTATGAAAATCTGCTTCTTGTTCAACAACAGTTGTTGAATGAAGTTGCTCACAAGGATATACACCAACATGATACAAGAAATAAATCAAACCTTGTTCTTACAGCTAATAGGTTGAAAAGAACAGATAATATAGGAATTAAGCTATACAATGCCTTATCTGCCGAATTTCGTAATTTGCCATTTAGAAGATTCAAAAACTTATTGAAGAAAATATTAACCAAACATCCTTTTTATGAAATTGATCAATTTTTCGAAGTTATCCAAGAAGAGACACTTTTGTGGTCACCTCCTGAACTTTGAATATATATAATACGTTAGCTATGTGATTTATAATTTGTAAAAGCTCATGGATTTACATTTTAGTCAAGTCTTATAAGATTGGAATTTTATCTTGTTAACTTGTATTTTTTTTTTGGAAATCTAATTTATCTACAAGCATTTTTTGAAAACTATATTGACAAATCTTACCCTCTCAAACCTATTTTAGAAATTGTATTGACGTGTCTAAAAACTGTGTTTCTTGAGACTGATAAAAATTATTATTATTATTATTCACTCTATATGATCAGACTAAACCCATATACAAGTATGAAAAAATATTAAACAAAATTTGAGCCAGTTAAGAATATTTCGAAGGAATCTGAGCATAGAGATAGTGACGACTTTTGAATATATTTGGCATATCATTACATGAAATTCATGGAATTTTTTTGGGGTTTGAAACCAGAAAAAGATCATTTTCCGAAATGTCAAACATCTACACTTCAGCAGATTCTCTATTGCAGAAAACAGAAAACGGTTACAAGCAGAATTACACTATTTCACTCGTAACTTCCATAATTTATAAAAATCACATGCAAAACTCATACAATACCTAAGTAGAGCGAGAAATTCAGATAACATTATATTTTCCAATTCGAATAAAAACATCATGAAAAAAGCTAATTCAAACGGAACTAAACATACAACTTCTATAAATAATATCTTGATTTCATAAACATAGATTCATTAAGATCTTAGATCCTTCCTCCTTGTTTGTTTGCCTTCCCTCTGTAAAACTTATCTTTCATTAATATTGGTAATCAAAGCTGAAGTGAATGAATTTGTTCCTTAGTATATTAAATTTTCAAAACAACTAGCACTCATCTTAAATGTCGTTTTTGTTATTGATCCTTTTGATTGAATATTCAGCTCAGTAATATTCCACTTGCTTTTTGTTGTTTTTTTGATTCGAGGTTCCCTTTTAATGTACTCTCTGATACCACACAATCATTTATCACAGTGTTCAGAGTAGAATATGATATTAGGCTTACGGCTCCTGTATTAGTGGATTTTTTTTTTACTGATGAAGGACTAGATTTCTTTTTGGCATATTTCAATGAACGACTAGATTTCAATTTATCACCCTTTGATTTTTCAGAAGCACACAATTTTTCTTTTGGCATTTTGAGTTGGGGTTTCGCCTTATTTGAATCTGTAAGTACCTTTTTCGAACTTTGCAACAGATGTGCATCTTTATTGAGAGCGGTCGACAAAGCTAACCTAGATTCTTTTATATCATTTTTATTTTCTGATTTGATCGGATGCTTACGAGACGTTCTGCTCACTTCAGTGGTTTTAGTTTTGTTGTCATGATCATGGTATGAATCTGATCTGCCCCTTCTTGAATCCAGCGACACACCTAAACCATTTGTTTTGGAATTTATTCGTGGAGTTGAACCTGAAGTTGACTTTCTGGAAGAATTTTTGCTCATAGCTCCTTTGTCTTTAAGGTCGTTAGTTTTATTGTTTTTCTGGGGTTTACTTGGAGTATTCGCAATTTCTAATGCACCTGGAGAGTGTTTTGAATGAGTATTCCTCGAGGAGGAAGTAGCAATTTTTTTATTCTTCTTTGCCTTAGAATGACTGAATGCATCAAGAACTTTTTCCTTTTGCTCTTTGCTCACATTAGAACTGTTCTCTGAGCCTATAAGCTTTCTTGTAGTCTAAAAATAAGATTAAAGTTATTGCGTAGAATAACAAGAAGCTCTAAAAGATAAAAGAATATTTTTGCAAATGTGCCAATTTGGTATAAAAATAGTTATGTATTGAAAATCCGTATCTTATAGGTGTAATGCAAATTAAACATAGTCCTGTTTGAGTGGGGATGAACAAAAATAAAAAAAAGTCGACAATTCTCTTAATTTTTTGAATCTGTTGTTTCATTCTACTATAGGGTACTTACATTATAATATTTGTTGTAACAAAAATGTAATAATGTTGAGATTAAAATTCGCACTGCAACTAATGAGCATTGTAGTTTTAAGAGAAAATATTTTTTTCAATTATCACAAAGTGTTTATAAAATAATTTCAACAAATTAGAAAAATAATATGTATGAATGTCTATATTTTCAAAAAGTACTATTAATCACATCAAAATTTACCTGAGATTTTTGTGTAACTGTTTTTTCTGTGGAAGATGTCTTTCCTGAAGATGTGTATAGTTTGATTCTAACATTTGGTGATATAATAGCAACATCAATTTTCAATGATTTGTAGACGAAGTCAAATAATTCTTTCACAGCTCTTGTGGCATCACAGCTGAATTCGAATATGACATAGGCAAATACCAAACTTAGTTTTGTATCACGACCGATATAAATTTTTTCGACTTTTCCTTGTAATTGCAATTGATCATTCAAAAAATTATTCAGAGACTCATTAGTTTCGATACTCTGCAAGTTAACAATACGGATCACTTTTGGTTCCAGTTCCATTTTGTTTTGAGTTATTTCAAGAAACTCATAATCGAGAGATTGAATTAGTTCTCCAAAGAAAAATATCGTAAAAATGAATCGATTTGGGATTCACCATCCACAATATTTAAATAATAAAACTGACAACTGACAACTTCAAAGATGAAAAAAAACCAGACCACAGAATATATTTGTCAGAAGCGTGTGACGGAATACAAAGTTACTGGTAGAAAGTGATAATAGCGTGTTCCATAGGTGAACCTTGTAGTGCCCTCGTGTCGCACCAACACCACACAAAGAGTTCTGTTCAATTTTAATATAGTTGTGGTTCCGACGAAACATAACTTTCAGCACGCGTTACTCAACAACACTAGTACTAAAGCAGAAGAAATCAATATTCAATATACGGTTCACTGGAGTACGGAATACTATTATTATTTTTTCAATATGTATTTACAAGTGATAGATTGACATTAAAAATTTATAATTTTATCTGAATGATTTTTCTGGAAAAACATATCATTAACATGAAATTAGAATGGACATTTTATGCAGTTCTTCATTATTGATAATAATTATGCTATAAACTCAGAATGCACAGGAAACTTGAAAAAGAAAAATATATGTATTGTATACTATTATCATACATAATTCAATTCTATTGATGAGACAGGTCCATTTACACTTTTATACATGGAGTCTTATCCTCTGAAGGCGAGGTGCTGTTACTTTTGTTATTGTTTTCACACACTGTATACACATTCTGAACTTTCGTGGAATTTGAAGTTATCCCAAAAAAATTATCGAAATCTAGTTCTCAAATACCAGAAATGTTACACTCTTCTCGATGCAAGTTTCACCAATTCGACGTCTTCAGAAGATGGAGTAGACAACTTTCAAAACAAGTACTGTTTCCAAACACCAGAACTGCAACACTTTTTTGGAGGCGTGTTTCATTAACCAAGTTGGCATCTTCAGGGGATGATGTAGTCTACTTTATATCCATATTTCAATAATTTTGTTCACGTATATTTTCCTTTTCAAGTTTTTTGTGCATTCTAAGTTTATACCATATTATATTCAACAATAGTAGAACAACATTCAGTGCTTGTTGAGACGATTCCAAGTAGAGAGACAATATACATGTTGAATCAATCAGTAGTCAAGAGTTTATTTCGAAATGAATTGCTTATTTCCTTCCTTTGGAAGTTCCTTAATTTTTTTGTGTAAGGATGCGAAAAGCCCAAACCTTTCTATCATAAAAATTATTCTCTGTAAAAAATATACTCCTTTCAATTCAAAATATACAAATATCTGCATGGTTTTATAAAAAATAAAACTGCATTTTCTTTTTTTCTGAATATATGGCTTTACTACGAACATCGAAATAGCATGGTAACAGAAAAAAAGTTCTGTCATCATGTAGGAAAATAACCTCAAATGAATGTCACTTCATCTGCTTAAATTACGAATTGTAAATCATATTTGTTTATTTACAATGAAAATATATCAGGGACATGGTTTATGAAGGTAGTGGGGTTTGAACTGAGTAAATACTTACCAATGGAGATCTTTTATCACTAGAGAGTGATGTCAAAATGACGTGATTTGACATTTTAGGGCAAACGAGTATGTTTATAATCGCATATAATTGAATTTGACATTAGTTTATATGTCGACTCGAGAATTACGCTTCGATTAGGCCCACGCTGGATTTTAGATCTCCGATTGTTATAACAATGGATGTTATATGCCCGTGTAAACGGGGTCGTTGGTGCATCCCTCATTTATGGACCACTACTTGTTGCCCGCGGCTTCGCATGCGTAGAATTTGGTTTGTGACAGACCATTTTGAATAAATAGTTACAAATTTTTTTTTATCAACCGAAAACTTCAGGTTTCCAACTTCAAAACTGACGAAATTAAATACAATCTATGAACCTCTATTCCCCTTTTGGGGGTGGAAATATTCCTGATTCTCTTCATTGATGCTTATTTACGCTATACAAAGCACCTGCCTGCATATTTCAAGTTTATAGGTTCAGTAGCATAGGGCTGTACGTTAATATGAGAGCGGGCAACAGCTGGTAACTTATATTTTTACTTAAAAAATACAGTTACTGAAAAAAATGCCAACTGCACTAAGTAATGAATAGCTTCAAGAGTCGAATTATGTTACAAATGAAGAAATTCGCAAAAATAACACGACCGTCAACGACGTCTGCCCTCACACGTCTGCCCGTGTTCGGGTCGCGTTCTCGGCGATGGCGCTTCATTGCTTAGACCGCCCCACTACCCTTATCGTGATAACTTCTAAACGATTCGTCCAAATTACTTAGTGTGAAAGACAAAGCTAATCTATGTCAAATAGTTAAAATGACAATTGTATCAATTTTTATAAGTATTTGACAGATACTCTGAAATGAGCATTGTAAAAAAGTTTCCAATTTAATTGTATTTATGGCTCAGTATTTCGCATATAATGGCTACCACATAAGAGGTAGATATATACTATCGCGGACTTTTATTTAAAACAATTTGAGATAAACAATCTTATGGTACATTGTCTGCAAGTAACTCCAACGGTATAGGCAGCGCACGACAAGGTAGCTCTCAGGGAGGAAGAATTTTCCGACTTCCCTAATACTTATCGTTATATTATGACCAAAATTGTAGCCTATATGTAGCTATTTGTTTGAAATTTGTTCTTCACAGATTAGCAATTTTCACATATATAGTACGATTTATGGACCAGGATTTATGGACAATTTATTATGAGGCGATTTACGTATTTATATAAAAAGCTCCGTTCGGTTAGTATGATCTTTGTTCTTCACAATTTGACCATTTTTATACATAAGTATGGTATGGATAAGGATTCATGGATTGATGAACAAGGATTTATGGACAATTTATTGTGAGACGATTTACGTGTTTATATAAAAAGCTCCGTTCGGTTAATATGAACTTTTTTCTTCACAGATTGACCATTTTTATACATAAGTAGGGTATGGATAAGGATTTATGGATTCACGAACAAGGATTTATGGACAGTGAAATTTGTTAATCACAGATTGGCTATTTTTGTATAGTAGGATTTATGGAATATTCATTGGGAGGCGGTTCACGTATTTATATAAAAAGCTACGTCCGATTAGAATGAAATTGGTTCTTCACAGATTGGTTATTTTCTATAGTAGAATTAATGGGCAAGGATTTATGGATTGATAGACAAAAATTTATGGAGAATTTATTGTGACTCGATTCTTGTATTTTTATGTCCGGTTAGTACGAAGTTTGGTGTTCAAATTGGCTATTTGTATAAACTAGGATGTATACTTCTAAAACACCCGTGGGTTGGGCTACCTATCGGGCGCGTCCCCAGGTGGCGGGTAGGGAAACGGTCAGGGGACTGGAGGCCCTGTCCGGGAAGCCAATGTGGCCTTACCGACGGGGTTGCCGGACTCCTAGTCAGTGGCAGAAATAAGTAGGGCGAGGGAAACTAAAACTTCTCAAAAGCCTTTGCAAGCTAAGGTGTAAGGAATCGTGCCGACAGCTGAATGACCGCAGGGTGATATGCTGTCATGAACGATCCCCTTGGGGAACTGGGCGAAACCTCATTCTAATCAGCCTACATAGTGGGGCTCTGTCAGAGGTGACCAACTCTTCCCTTGTTACTCGTGGGAACACACATGAATGAAACAACACAAAAACAAAAACAACAAAACGAAAACCAATCCCGAGGTTGGACAGAAGTGCTTACCTCAATCTAAGGCAGTGGCTGGGGACGAACTGAAATGTCCACCCCAATCTACCGCTTGGAATGAGCCTGGACATAGCAGATTACCTCGTGATGTAATACGAAGGCCAAGGCGTAAGCGCATTTGCGGCGCCGATGCCAAAAGGAGAAAGAGAGCGAAAGAGGCGGGAGTGGCAGCACCTATAAGTGCACCCTACTCCTCTTCCATTCCACCTCCAACAGCAAGGACACTTCCTGCGGCAGGCGCCAAGAGCTCCACCTTGAATAAAAGCTAAGAACCGGCTACCCCTGTAGAAAATCTCCCTCAATTGTGCACCTCCACGGAGGGAACCCCAAGAGGGTTGAAGAAGCCGCGCAACGACAGTAATGTCGCTACACCTTCTGAAACCTTCGCGGAGGCCACCGTGAGATACCTCAAGGTATCAAGAGATAGCAGACCTCAATCAAATATATCTTAAAGCAACACAAGGAAATTTGAGTTGATTTTAAACGGAATTTGTAATACAATTGAATTTTCAGTTTTTGAAAAAGGAACGAAATTAGAATTGAAGGGGTTATATTTTTTAGGAGTGATTAATTTTTGGGAAAGAAAGTGTTTGGCTTTCTACTACTCCAACTTGATACAAATAAAAGAAGGATGAGGGAATCTTCCAAAGAAAGGAAGGAAGTAACTCTATACATGGATGTGTTTGCATGATCTACACATCCATGTATAGAGTTACTTCCTTCCTTTCTTTGGAAGATTCCCTCATCCTTCTTTTTTGTATCAAGATGGAGTAGTAGAAAGTCAAAAACTTTCTTTCCCAAAAAACGAACGAAATTAGTTTTAGAAACTCATTCAGGTATAAGTTGGGGGTTGATCATATGTTTAAAGTCCCATAAATTAACAATTCTATAAAATGTGATTGAATGAATTGGCATGTTTTGTATAAAAAACTGATTTTGAAGAAAATTAACATTTTTCTTTCATTCCTGATCCATTTTTATGTACGGCGTTTGCAGGTTAGAGACGATCCAAGCCGTAACCATTATTAGAATTTTAGGATTTTCACGTACAAAGAAGTATCATGACTTCCAAAAATTCAGCCTGAGCTTAATGTATATCGGTGAATGAAATCACATACCCTGCCACTTAGGAAAACTCTGTTTGAATTTCCCTAAACTTCTTCCACTCCGGTCAGAAGTAACTTAGAAAATTCACCACCATCATCATTGAAATGTCATCAATTCCATTTCACGAACTGATCACCAGTGAGAGAAGTCCACAACGCCGTCCGAAGCGTCTTCTCGAAGTGCGCGAGTTTCACGGAGGCGTCGAGGCGCCGCTGGCCAGGTAACAGCGTCGGCAAAACAGACGCGAGTCAGTCCAACGCCGTGACTTGTTCCACAACTTCGAACGACTTGTGCAAGCGCGAGTGACGCGGTGGTGTTTTATTTAGCACAGACACAAAAACTTTTCGAACAGTTTCGAAGGAATCGGGGAGTGAAAATTTTATGGTTCTGGTCGCGGCTGAGGAAAGTTGGTGAGTTTTGTGGTTTTTGACACTTATAAACCAAACTATAATTGATATACTGAGTTTTCCGAAAGTAATGGATGAACTCTTTGAAATCGCCGACAAAAATATATTAGAAAAATATTCGGATAGACCGGTTTTTATTTTCGAATTTTCATTTAGGCATTCAACTTTTAATCCCCAACCATTTTATCTTTGAAACTTTGAATGGGTATGAAAATTGGAGTGGGACATAAGAGAAAATTTGTATTTTGTTTAAATAAGACATTGACACAAACTATTATCGAATAATGTAATCTACGGTATTGGAAACAAATTTCGAAATCTCGGATTCTTACGAAATGAACATATAGGATTGGACTTCTTTGGATGAGAAACAATTAAATGTTTTTTTAATAGTGCCAGAACATTCCAATTCAACTCTCTATTTCGAACTTCTTAAGAGTTTTGTGCTTCCGTCAAAGGTTGAGTCATCTTTGGAGATCATCAGTGTTTTTGGGAAAAAAAGTTTTTTGCTTTCTACTACTCCATCTTGATACAAAAAAAAGAATGAGGGAATCTTCCAAAGAAAGAAAGGAAATAATCAATTTGAAAATAAGTAACTCTATACATGGATGTGTAGATCATGCGAAGAAGTAACTTTCAGACACAAACTGAAAGAAAGTCCTCCTGAAACAGCTACTTTCATATAAACATTGAATTACACGAAAGAAAAAAATTCTTTCGAAACAAATACTTCTATATGAACACTGAATTATACAGAAGATACTTTTCTCTACTCAGTTTGTATTTCAAACATTCGTTGTGGAATAAAAATCAGATATCATTCACATGAGTTCTACTTTAAATGAATGTTAACAAATTGCACTTACATGGAACACTGTCATCCTCACTGGTAGACAGTTTGTGTCTGAAAGTGACTTCTTTGCATGATCTACACATCCATGTATAGAGTTACTTATTTTCAAATTGATTACTTCCTTTCTTTCTTTGGAAGATTCCCTCATTTTTTTTTGTATCAAGATGGAGTAGTAGAAAGCCAAAAACTTTCTTTTCTAAAAATTAATCACTCCTAAAAATATAACCCCTTCATTTCAAATAAGATTCCTCTTGGCTGGGATTAAATCAAATAGGTGAATGAATGTCATTAGGATGTCATCGATGACATAAGCAGATCAAGCTTATTCCGTGACATTAAAAAAAATCGTAATTCATGAATGAAGTGTGTGTATTTTCTATAATGTTATCCAATTTGGTACTGAAGAGCCATAGAGCAAGTGTCTTGAGGCGAAACATCGATGTCTACCAGTGAGGATGACAGTGTTCCATGTAAGTGCAATTTGTTACCATTCATTTAAAGTAGAACTCATGTGAGTGATATCTGATTTTTATTATTTTTATTCCACAACGAATGTTTGAAATACAAACTGAGTAGAGAAAAGTATCTTCTGTATAATTCAGGAGTAGATGGTTGAGAGTATTGTGACACGAATTATTTTATGTTTGTTAGTTGGTATATTACATGTTCCTCCGATATGTGGAGTTCATGTACCGAGTTCTGGACCCAAAAAATAGTGGTCCCCACTTTTTTGAGGTAGCTCCGATCGGGAATTGTATGACAATACAGTGATGATCAGAAAAACGTCGGAAAACACATGTATTGTGATACATATCTGCATTAGTTGTTACACTGGCTACAAAAATCGATGAAAAAACTAGTCCTTAAGTATAACCTGTGCAACGTTATTCATTCGGAAGACTCATATCAGAAGAAACATCTTTCAAATAGAAGACGTTGCACAGGTGCCTGATGGTTTTACTTCAGATTTCTGCGCAGCATCAGCAGGGTTATTTATTGTTTTTCCGTCAAGTATCTGCCACACGTACCTACAAAATCGTAAGTCTCCCATGAGAGGTAAGGGTTTGGGCATGCAACATGCCCATATATATAGTTCACATATTTTTTAGAATATGAGATGAGTGTTCTTCATTTTATCACCCCATAAGGATAAAAGTGACTCGAATTTGGAAACATTTATTTCGTAAATAAACAAATGACATGAATCTCTCTTACGACTATTCGTAGATACATAGTATGCAGTTGATGATACCAAAACAATTCCAGTTTTGATACAATTCAACTATATGTAAGTTTTTACTGTATGATCTCATTCGAAAACCAAGATAAACTCAAAAATCAAACCACCATAGTCCACCATAGTTGCCTTTGACGCATGGGAAATAAAAAAATGTGTGCGTCTCGAGACGCCTGACAGAAGTGATAACTTAAACTAATCTGAGTCAAACCATTTAACATTGAAATAATGTAAGGAAAGGTTATTCATTATTGAAAACTTTTATTGATTATTTTGTGTATATACAGATAAGCCAATTGTTACTTTTATGGGAATAAATAATGACACTAATAATGTGTATTACGTGCTTACTGGTTAGATTTTTATTATACTGTCAACAGTATATCTCTATAACACTCTATAACACTGAGCGTTTGTCCGACGAGAGAGGAGGAGCCTGGCTTCCGCTAACGTATGCGTGAGATAAAGGAAATTCAAACAGACTGGCGCTGTTACGCGGTAGGTAACGAAGCGGTTCACCCTTCCATAAGAAGTTATCACTTCAAAACGTGTTCCAGCATATCTTGACAGCACTACCGCTTCGAAAGATAAAACTTCCTTTATTATATTCGAAGGTCAGACCCGATAATTTCACTTGAGTTCGAATGATCACCTTCATTTGAACGATGTTTTCCACTTCACAGCTTCTAAAAAGCGAAGTATATTTTTCAATATTATCTTTGCCTTTTTATTAGCTCAATATACTATTTGTTGTTGCACAGAAGCCGAGAACTTCAAAGCAGCATGTTTTCTAAAGAAAAACGAGCTTTCATCCTTGACGGAAAATATGAGTTTCTTCTTTTCAAGTTATGTAGGCAGGTGGAAACAGAGAGACCGAGAAGGCTGTGCGGCTTCCTACACAAATATTCACAAATGGGAAGGCATCGAAGCAACCGGACGATAATTGACTGAAACGAATGGCAAACCCGTCCAAACAATTTCTCTTCAATGAAGAGTCAAATTACTGAAAACCGTCAGACCCGATTGTGAGCCTTTTTTATTGGTAATGATATAGTCGTAAATGCTAATCTCGATTTCATAAAACTGACACCACTAGGCCATCCTGGAAGTACCCGTGCTGACCTAGAGATGGCGGTAGTTTGTTAACAATGTTAACAATCTATAAATCATATATTTCAAGTTTGAAGACGCTGCGTTGTTTAGTATTTGTTTGGCAGCCATTAATAGTGAACGTTTTCGGTGAATTTTTGAAAATGGAGAAAATTGGTACCATTACGTGGTACAATACCTTTATTTGAAAGGCCTCAGCCCAAACAATATAAAAGATGAACTAGATTCTACTCTGGATGAGTCTGCTCCCGAAAGTCTACATGTTCACGAGCTAGCAGACTTAGTAGCCATTCCAAAAAGTGCGCAATGACTAAAATTGACGAATTGAAGTTTGAATTGCTACCCAGATTTAGCCCCCTCGTATTATTTTCTGTTGCCAAACTTGAAAAAATTGCTCAGCGGTCGAAGATTTTCCACCGATGAAGAAGAAACGATATCGAACTTTTTGAACGTCGCTGTGAAGAGTGTATGGAGCTGTAACAAGATTATATTGAAAAATGAATAAAATTTTTTCCAAAATATTTGTTTCTTTTTTCGTTGGACCGGATATTACAATAAATTGTTATAATCGTTATTGACATATAGTTTGAAATTTTTGAATTGCAATGTTTGCGATGCACTTTTGTGCATTGTACCGGATGTATTGTTTTGGCACCACCGACTGTGTAGAGCAAAATTCTATTAACCTAAAAGCCACAATATCTTTTAATTATCAGAAAACGAATACTTTGATTAGATGAAACAACCAAACCGTAATATGTACCATTAAAACCAGCATGGTTTGTTGCAGTCCTAAATCCGGTACTGTTTCAATTACAAGTGAATACTCAGAAAAGATTTTACATTATTTTCCGAACTAATATAATTTTTTATTCTATTCCTACAAGTTTCTTTTAGTTATATAGGGTCTTCTGAAGTTTGACAATTGAAAACGGTTATCTTGTTGAAGTTACATCTATCAAATTAATTGCCATTAAGAATGTCAGTTCAGTAAAGGTATTCCTAGAAGATTCTCTATAACATCTTATTATCCTTTTTTGCACATTGAATACTTTCATCATATGGGCGGAATTTTCCCAAAATGTTCTTATTAGTCAGTGGGCTATGCCTGATAGACTGACGCCTATCAGAAAACAACTACTCCCCTGGCTAACACCACGAAGGGCGTTGGATTATATCTGACAGGCGTCAGTGCAGGAATCTTCACAGAAAATATGCATATGCAATTGGCAATACAACTGAAAGAGTCAACCCTCAATTTTGGAACGGGCACACTTGCAGACCGGTTTCGGGCTCATTAGCCACTCGTCAGTGCAAGATAGTGACCATCATCGACCTAAAGTCAATGATATTTCAGAATTGAAAATCGGAATTCTCGTCCACTAGATGGAGTGACATTTTGTGATGTTCGCTCCAACTTCGGAAGAGGAATGAAATACTCTGAAAGAATTCCGATTTTCAATTCTGGAATATCATTGACTTTAGATCGAGGGTACTATCTTGCACTGACGAGTGGCTAATGAGCCCGAAACCGGTCTGCAAGTGTGCCCGTTCCAAAATTGAGGGTCGACTCTTTCAGTTGTATTGCCAATTGCATATGCAGGATATTTTCTGTGAATATTCCTGCACTGACGCCTGTCAGATATAATCCAACGCCCTTCGTGGTATTAGCCAGGGGAGTAGTTGTTTTCTGATAGGCGTCAGTCCATTAAACCTACTGTGTAGGTATATGGAGACTGGCCTGAACGTTTAAAGTTCATTTGCTTTAGATTTTCCCAAAATGCCAGTCTATGAGACATTGCAGACTGTATGAGTCTAAAATACGTCAGTTTGAGTACCTGCAATGAAACAATTCCCCGTAACTGTCTCATAACAAAACATAAGGTACTCATTTTTGAGATTAGATTTTTTACATTTTCCCAAGTCAGTTTTTGATCAATGGTAAGTCATGAGTATCTAATATGACTTCTATCGAGAGTGGATGGTTGTTTTTTGCTACTATTTGGCTTATATCATCTGCATATGTTATAGTTTTATTTTGTGACAAAGATGCAAGTACTATATCACTCACAAAGATTACGAAAAATAGCGGGGTCAGTGTTGGTCCTTGTGGGACCCCCATTGTAACAAGGGAATGTTCTGATTTTATCGAATCAATAACTTCTACTTGCATCTTGTTTTTTAGATATGAGGCAACCCAGTCATTGGCTACCCCCTAATCGCTATTCGGTAAAGTGTTTCAAGCAGTAATTCAGGGTTAATGGTGTCGAAAGCCCTGGTAAGATAAAATATTCGCAGACTGGGAATCACTTCTCATTTAGGTTCATATATATGTGATCACAGGGTTCATTCATCGCAGCAGATGTTGATCTTTTCTGCCTAAAGCCGTATTGGCAATAAGGAATAAGTTTGTGATGTTCAGTGAATTTACTCAATCTTATATAGTAGCTATAATCAATTATTTTTGCTAGTTGTGATTGCATACATACGTTTCTGTAGCTGTTTACTTCATTTTTTCATCCTTTGTTTTTATAGATATATAGGGACAGTTGGCGTATTTGTTGTTTTTTTATTTGGGGTTGTCGAGTAGAGAAATAAACTATTGATAAAAAATGATGCTAATTTCATATCCTTTTTTTTGGCTCGATTTTCTCATAATTTACTTTCAATGCAATGGTTATTATAGGGGTCATCTGTTTCTAACTACTTCTAGCACTTTATCTTCTGAAGAAGGCTCATTCTCCAGATAACATACACTTCCAAAAACACATGGAAATAACCACCCAATATCCACCATTCTATGTTATCGTGAACATTTCAGAAATAATTATTGAAAAATTATTGTTTCACACATATCAAATGAATGATCAGCAATACAGTTTAAAAAATTCTCAACTACAATTCAGCAAGCAGTGAAAATGTGTGGCTCGAGAAGTAAGTGTCCTGTGACGCATTCCATAGAGGCCCCCTTCTATGGCTGCTCTTCTGAGTCAGGCCGAAATTTGTAGCTCTGGCATCATACTTGTGGATCTCCTGAAATAACCTCTGGGACAGTTATAAAGGCATACTGGAGATATTCGAGTTGACTGATCAATATTTAGGTTGTCATATGATAAGGTGCAAGTTTCAAACCGAATAACCCCAGAAACTTTCCCACATGAGGGCATTTGTGAGTCAGCTACACCTGATGATACCTTTGATTTAGACATATCATACTATGCTGATTTTACTTCTGCTGCTCAAGAATTAGGTTCAAGGCAGATTCATGAGATATCTTGCTCTTGAAGAAGCGATTTGGTCGTTTTCTGGCTGCATCATCAAGCTTCCTAGGTTTTTCAGTAGAATCAGACGTTGGAGAACCAGGAACCTATTGCTTTGATCCGACGTCAGAGAAAGGGCAGCCAACGCTCCTCTATAGAATCAGGGTTGGATTTTTTGTTTACTCGAAGGTCTTCGAAGGGTCACATGAGTAGATAGGAAAATGAAGTGGATGTGAAGAAGCTTTCTATGACAAGTGACCGCCTGTATCTCGAGGGTTCTGTTAATGACACTGATGGGCTTATCCCTTTGGTATGTACAGACACATCCCAAGATAGAGCCATCGTTGTGTTACAACCACATATAGTGGTGTTGAGAGGAAGCAGACACCCGTTAGCTGAGTATGTTTATCATCTCAACTGACGCACTAACAAGAGGCAGCTATCTATAGTTTGAGCAGTTAGGTGATGGACAAAGACAGCCAACACCACCTGCTGTGGAGGCACTGAAGTCTATGGTACAATACCAGGTCCGGAATTAGCTCAAGAAGGAATATGAAAGAACTGGGACAATACGCTCAAGAAAACATACGAATGAACCTCAATGAGGAAATCGTTTGAAAAAAGATCTGAAGAACTGCATTTCCATTGAAGTATTGTGGCGTACTTTGTGTCACTGATTGTGGTATAATTTAAAGCTGCGTCTGTCATTCCTTGAATTAATTTTTGCCTCCTGCTATAATTTTTTCCAAACATTCCCAAGTTCAGTTCCCTTTTTTACGTTACTGAAACAATCTGAAGCATTTATCCGAATCGATTCTATCAAAATTCCATCGCTTGAATGAACTGCCGCATATTCGTGAGAGAATTTTACATGATGGCCGAAAAGTCTTCAGATCGTGTAATACGTTCGTGGGAATAGCTACGCAAACATGAAATAGACTGGTGAAAAGCCGTAGCAGTCCGCTGAGAGTCGTTCAAATCCTTTTTGAATGATACGGGATGCGTTGTAGGTTCGGTAAAGAATGCGGGCTTTCAATAATGCCTTCTGACAAAACGTTCGGGCGAGAATAGACGGGAATATATATCCCTAAGTCGGGGGGATGGTTTTTATGGTATTCCTTTTGTTAACCTCGGATAGTTATTGATAGATTCTGAATTCCCTAGTCGGATTACATATAAAAACGTTGAAACGTAGCAAGAGTACTGAATACAGGGCCGATATAACATATAACCAATGTTTTCATTGATAATTGCGTGTTTCTTATGTTTGTTGGGTCTGCTGAACCCGAAACCGACATTCATTTTGTCATAGAAACGTCACGTTTTCAGAAAATGCAGGTATCTTTGTTGTACAAGTTATCATCTTAAAATAAAATAAAAGAGACTAATTTGTTTATATCTATAATTGCGTAACAAACATTATTTTTTCATCAAAAATACATCTGTATCTGTGAAGTAGGGAGGGTAGGCCCACAGCACTTAGGGCACATGTGACCCATTCTACATTTTCCTTCTAGGTCATCGTCCATCCTGTCCTTTCCAGGAAGGTGGACAGGTCTCTGGGAGACATCTCCTTTATATCGGCCGGTGTAGGCCAAGACTTGTCGAACACACACTCTCTTTTTGACAATAACTCCGGACCTCGCATAGGACATGTCTGACAGTCTCCATCTTTCTATTCATACATCCTGTATAGAGGTGTGTCCACTAGCCCCATATTATGGAGGTCTTTTCTTAGTTGACAGTGGCCAGTCAGAAATCCTACTGTTAGGAGTAGATTTTTCCTGGTCATTGCCAGATATTTCTTCGGCACCAGCTTCCCAGGGTCGCCTAGGGTGATCCTGGGCATCCTTTGATTCCATCCCATCACTTTAGGGATTGAGCATGGGTGTGACATCTAAAATACATACAGTAGTAAGCATTAAACACATTCATTTTTAACAGTGAAACTCTTTTTGGTACAATTCCGTTTGTAGGAAGCATCTGGAAGGCCTCTCTGAAGCGTCTAGCAGTTGTCTGCCATCATCTTCCCTGGTATCTCCTTTCCACCTTCTTAATATCTTGGTGAATTCGTTTACCTTGCTCTCCACTTACATCTACATTTTCTAAAAAGTAGTCTCTTCAAGGATCCATCATGCTTGTGATGAATTGTGGATCGATCATGGTTGTGATGAATTGTGAATCAGCCATATGCCGTCTGATATCTGGTCCGATTTGTTCGGACAAGCAAGCAAGGGGATTTGGTAAACCCAGATTGTTGTCTGAGCAACATGGCCGAGATTTTCAAAACTCCGCATTTTTGGCAACTGTGGTCTTTATATTTCAATTTGCAAAGAATCAATTGCAGGTTTTTGGAGGTTTCCTTGAGGTGTATAGAATGACCGACAGGAATTGAGACATAGAAACCGCCATTGTGAAGTAGAACTGCTTCTTTTTGAAGAATATATAAAAATACGCCACTATGCTGGGTCATGTGGGATATTAATTTTTTATTATACAATTTTGCGATTTTGGAAATAATCTGAGGTTCTGGAATTTTTTGAGTATTTTTTTAGTTTTCAATACACATAAATACGTAGAAATCAGTTGGAAACATTTGATCACTTTTTATTGCAGACTTCTGATTGATACTCCATTGGAATTGAATAAATGTGGACCGCTTGCGCTTATGAAAAAAAAATCAAAACCTTTATTTTTCAACGTAGGGATTTTTACAAACAAACGTATGTGTTTTTGAAATACAAATAAATATGGAATGTAGTTATATTTTCTCTTCCATTTCAATAAAACATTTTCCACAAAAAACAATACAAAATTATTGAAACTGATTAATAATAATATAATAATGATGACGTTTATTTGTGGTGGATAGAAAATAGATACAGAAATATCTGATTTGGGTATAAAAATGAATAACATTTAACAATATCCACACTTGTTTACTTTGTGGTAAATGTTCAAGAAGTACCGAAAACTTATGTGAATTTCTGGAACTTCATCTAGCTTTTCCTAATATGACTAATAACCAGTCCGTGCAAAGCTTATTGTTAAATCATCTGAAAATGGAATTTTTAACAGGTGATGATCGACTGTATTGTCAAACATGCGCCAAACTAACTGACTGTTATAAGGAAACAAGTATAGCTGAGACACCAGTCAATCTAATGATAACACTGATGATTTTCAAACAACAAACAGTTGTTGAATCTCCAGAAAATCAATGAGTTTTTTCCTAAATGCCTATTTTATTTTGATGTTTCGTGATTTGTTACAATTTGAGTAATTTTTGGTGTTAACAAAAAGTTTTCAAAAAAATTGACTGTGGTTAACACGACAGTTGTGTAATTTGTAATATCACAGGCATTTAAAATGAAGCGTTGACTAATAACCAGTCCGTGCAAAGCTTATTGTTAAATCATCTGAAAATGGAATTTTTAACAGGTGATGATCGACTGTATTGTCAAACATGCGCCAAACTAACTGACTGTTATAAGGAAACAAGTATAGCTGAGACACCAGTCAATCTAATGATAACACTGATGATTTTCAAACAACAAACAATTGTTGAATCTCCAGAAAATCAATGAGTTTTTTCCTAAATGCCTATTTTATTTTGATGTTTCGTGATTTGTTACAATTTGAGTAATTTTTGGTGTTAACAAAAAGTTTTCAAAAAAATTGACTGTGGTTAACACGACAGTTGTGTAATTTGTAATATCACAGGCATTTAAAATGGAGCGTTGTATACAGGATGCTGCCTATTTATCGTTTCAGCAAATTTTTTGTTTCGTAGTCTCGATTTAAAAAATGAGTAAAAAAATGAAACTTCAATCAGATGGCCATAATTTCAAATCTAGATGCATTTTTCAATACTGAACAACTTTTCTGAATAACATTTTCCATAATATTTCAAATAAGAGTACTTTACTCTTGTCACAAAATCAAATATTTGAAGGCTCCTCGTATATTACGTGTTTTACTGTATTTTGTTGGTGCATGTTCAGTTTTAGGAAATGCACAAACTTTTAATAAAAATAACTTTTTGTCGAAAAACCCTCAATAAATAAGTTTCCCATATGGTGCATACTTTGGGGATGACACTGTATATACTTGTGGAATTACAGTGCAGACAATCATGAATAAATAGGAATAGAGCTAATGTTTCATAGATTTTTTATACAGGGTGGCTTTTCAGAACATACCGCAAAACATTACAGGGTGGAAAAGAACTTTTGTTGAACCAGGTATGGTTTTCTATTGAATCCAACTCTACACTTCATGGACATGTTAGTTTTTAACTGAAGCATAAACAACCTGAATTTCTTGCAAGCACACATAACGTGTACCATTTTGTGATACTTTTTTCTCGAGTAGGCATCAGAGAAATGGAAAAAGAATTTCTAAAAACTTTCCAAATAGTGAATAACTGGACTACCATTTTCATTCTGGAATGTTTTAAGGGTTCATTCAATAATAGATTTCCACCATTAAGAAAATTATATTTCGAAACGAAATTTTTTGGAATCGACATTTTTTAAGACTCTTCAAAGAGCATTTAGACACCTTTCATTTTGAAAGTCATGTTTTCTCTTGCAACCGAACACTTTACTTGAGTCTAAACGAGTTCAATTGGATTATGTTAGCAAGGATAGGAGGACAGACGTATTCCGTGAATCAAGCTTTTTCTGAACATACCGTGGAAAAAAGTTCTCTTTCCCCATACCTTCACTCATTGCTTTTCTCTATGCATTAGTTGGCATGCTTTCAACTTTTCTGTAATTTCAACTTGCAAAATATATCACAATCGCTGAGGTCTGACATTTGCTCATGTCTTCGTGACAATCGACAAAATGCTCTGACTCAAACATCAATGAACCGTCTCCAACATAACCATCAACACTTCCAATATCGGTAATAATCAGTTGCTTTCTTTATGTAGAGGACGACATTATTCCGGTAGATCAGTCTACTGAAAATGTTAATGGTGAACTTGTAATGCTTTTGAATTTCACTGGTTCGGACTTCCATTGTCTACTATATAAAAATGATTTGAAATCCCTGAAACAAGTAAAAAAGAATAATTAAAAAGAATAGTTGAAAATAACAATTATATTAAGCAACAATAAACCTGAAATGAAATGATAGTGAAATAACCTACAAGTAAAAATATAATAATTGAATAAATAAAAATTGAAAGAATGCAATTCTTTCAATGCATTCTTTCAATTTTTATTTATTCAATTATTATATTTTTACTTGTAGGTTATTTCACTATCATTTCATTTCAGGTTTATTGTTGCTTAATATAATTGTTATTTTCAACTATTCTTTTTAATTATTCTTTTTTACTTGTTTCAGGGATTTCAAATCATTTTATATAGTAGACAATGGAAGTCCGAACCAGTGAAATTCATCACGAAACATTGTCAATCACCTTCAAACAAACGTTGTAATGCTTTTGTCTAGCCACATCTTACCAACGGTATATCTTTCGTTAAGTCGAGTTTGTCCTGATGATAATCTCTTTATTCTCATGTCAAAACTTGAATAATGCCTTAGGTAATGTTTCCTCCAGCAAACACTTTCATCATTTTCGATTGAGAGCGATTTTCCCAGCTGAAATTCAATTCTTCCAAAGTTTTTCACAATTTATTCCTGCCTATCGAAGCTCCCGTACTGATTGTACTGTTCCTTTGATTGTAAGTTTGTAGTTTCCATCATCAGGAATAGTTTTCTTCCTGAAGATTGTTTTGGTGATTTCACAGCTTGATTTTTTGTCTTATTCTTCAATTAATATACCGACGATTTCAAAACTCCCATCATTTGCGAACACATTTCTACCAGAGTATCAACTTTTCAATCGACTCAATTATGTACGTCTATAGAACAGGTACCTGAGCATGATTTATTACCCCGCTGCTCAATGAAATAAACTAAAATGAATTTAATTTTTGAGGATATTGGTGATCAATATACGCCTTCAGACTCCAATATTTACCATCGTTCACCGTAACACTTACTGGAATTGCAGATAAAACGGCCAACCTTACATTGTTCAGCATACCTGTCACGTGTCAAGAATCGATTGTTGTGAAGCTCCTCAGCCTGTCGTCCTGTATTTTCTCCCAATAGAAAACTATTGTCCCTGAATCTAAACAACGTTTCTCCCCTGGGATTCATATTGAATCCTCATCCCAACCACCTCGTGGGGGATGATGGAATATCTAGAAGTTTATTTTGTATCAAAGTCAGGCAGAACAAGGGTCACCCTTCCTCTCCTGTCAACACATGGTGTCAGCTTCAGGATTGATTTTTCCGCTGAGATGGGAACGCGAGCTGGATTTTAGGGGGATTGTTTTGGAGGAATATTATGGAAAGGTAATAGGCTATCTGTTGAGAATCAGGCCTTTTATTTCAATTTCCGTCTCCGCTTTTGTAGGCGTTTCTGTTCTTGAAGACGGTATACAGGATGATCTGGAACTACCTCACCATGTTTTAATCCAGAACTTGAAAAAACTTGATATTTCTGATATATACACAGGGGGATCACAATGGTGAAAATTTGTCTTCATTTCTATTTGCTCATCCTCATAGGGTCGAGTACTTCATTTCCGTGAACTACACTTCTGTACCTGTGATGCACTGTTTGGAAACTTTGGTGTAGTTATGAATATTACTGGAGTTTTTTCCCCAACAGTTATTTTAACACATCGATACGTGTTTCGATCACCAAGTGATCATCTTCAAGAAAAGGATTAAACTGAATATACATATAATGTTAACCTTATTTATACCATAGATACTTCTGCTAGGCACCTGCGTCTTAATTGTCTTAAATTGATTCTACAATGTCGCCTCTTCTACTAGTGTTAAATAAATTTTACAATATGACCTTATGTAATATTCACTGTAAATCTGGTGATTTATTTCAACAAGCTGTATAGTATACTATTAGGTATTGGTCCGCCATCGTTATTCATAATATTATTATGTTTACTCATTTCTACAATCTCGTAGGAGCTAGATACCTGTTGTTGTTAAGTTGTCTAACTAATCTTAATGTACAAAAGTCTATGAAATGATTTTGTTGCAAAATATAATGGGCTACTGCTGATTTTTCTGATCCTCCATATTATAGGTGTGGTAAGTGTTCCTTATATCTAATTTTAATGGATCTTTTTGTCTGTCTATAATATTTTGCATCACTGTCCTTACATTCAATTTCGTAAATTCTAGACTTTTCCAAATTCTCGACTCTGTCCTTAGGATTTCCTTAAAGGCTCTATAGTGTATGACTTGTTTTAAATAACACCTTCATACCTAGTTCTTTGAAAACCTTTCCAAAGTTTTTCGTGTATTGGTGGTATGGAACTGAGCTATATTCATCTTGGTTTTCATCGTTTCTAAAAGTCGAGATTTCATTAATTTTTAACTTAAACATTTTCTTCCTTATAATATAATCTACTAAACCATGCTTGAGGGGCATTAATAATAATAATAATAATAATATCTTTATTTACCACTTATGATACAATTTGTATATATGGTACGTCAGCCAGAAATTTCACATAGATAAATTAAAAAACTAAAATTTAAATGTTAAAATATAAAATATAATATATGAAATATAAAGCACACATGTATATTTATGTAAAAATAAGGTACCTAAATCTAGGTCTATTAAACGCATAACTTAAAATTTCACATACACGTAAACACACATACCCATTTAAAAATATAGGTATATATTTACACACATACACATATAAATCTACAAACATAAATTCACAATGAGTTGTTTGTGAGGTTGTCATTCAAGAATTCTTGATAACTATAATAGCACTTATCTATTAAAATGTTTTTATTTCTGACCGGGATATTATAAGCTTATATCGTCATAGTTACGCTATCAATAAAGAGGGTCATAACTCCCTTGGGACATTATAGATTTTATAATTCCCTCTACCTTTCATAAGTAAAAATAAATAGAAATGAAAACTGAACCATATTTTATTTATACAAATAATAAATGTACAATTTTGAAATGTTCCCTGAAAATTACTTCAGCAGACTTTTTCGGCTTATAACTCTTACTCTTCCGTTTCAAAAAAACCTGTAGTTCATTGAACTTGGTGATATCTCGTTTCTCATGTATAGTCACCATCGATTTTAGCATTGACCATTTAGTCCATAAAGAATTCGGACTATACGTTTCTGACTGAAACGAATAAACACAATTACTACCAAATCTACTGAAAAACATAGAAAATTTTTTACCAGTTCTTGAAATAATGCCAGAAATACAGTTTCAGTGACATCTTTTGGCATAACATTTTTCCGTGTCAGCCAGTCCAGATATATCTTGTATTCTTTTTGGTATACGGCTTCACTTTTCGATGGAATTAATGATTCTCTTGCTTGTTCAGCTTTTTTCAAAATATCCTCCATTATATTTTGGGTAGAAAACACGTTTTCACCGCAAACACAGCTTGATAACAAAGTTCTGTTTATAAACAAGTAACATAGCAACAACCTAGCAACAAGAAAACTCTACTATAATCAACGGTACCTGATTCAAATATACCGGGAAGGTAATGAATTGGTACATTTTTCCGTTTCAAAAATGAACAAAATTTTATTGAAATCGGTCAGAAATAAAATTATCTATGTACCACGGGAATTAATGAGCCTTAATAACCTCAGCCAATTGCTGTCCCTCGGGCCAGAGGCCCTCGGGACGCAAACTTTGCCATCGGTAATTAAGGCCCTCCTAATTCCCTTGATACATAAATAACTATTTATGATTGCCTGAAATTTTATGTCGCTTCTAATTCCTTTAACTTCAGTTGGTAACTTGTTGAAGCAAGTAATGGCATTGTACTGAGGAGACTTCTTAAAAAGTGTCATTCTATGTTGGGGAATTCTAAGAAGGTCACCATTACGTGTATTATAGTAATGCTCGGAGGAGTTTTCTCTGAATAGGTGTAGGTTTAATCTGGCAAACATTATGGATTTGAAGATGAAAATGGAAGGAGCTGTAAGAATTTTCTTCTCTATGAAGATAGGTCGACAGCTGTTCCTGTAGCTTATGTTATAGATAAGTCTCACTATTCTTTTCTGGGCTAGAAATATTCGAGAGAAATCTTTAGCCATACCCCAGATAAGTATGTTCATGCTCAAATGAGAGTAGGCCATAGCATAGTAGATGCTGAGCAGGCCGGATTCATCTAAACTTGGTTTCAGTTGCTTAAGGGCGTAGTAACCTTCATTCATTTTAGAGCAAGTGCGATCGACTTGCTTTTCCCAGTTTAAGTGAGAGTCTAGGTAGGTACCTATAAATTTCACTTCAAAAGAGCTTTCGATATCATTTATGATCGGATTTACTGGGTTATCTCTGCTATAGTGAAACTTCAACGATACAGACTTGTTCGTGTTTAAAATAAGTTTGTTACTTTGACACCATGCACTGAATATATCGATTATGATGTCTGATTTGCTGATGAGTTGTTCAACATTATTTCCAGAAACAGTTATGGTAGTATCATCAGCAAACATTGTTAGGTGAGCATTTACTATATTTTGGGGTAGGTCATTGATATATAAGAGGAACAGTAGTGGACCTAGTACCGAGCCCTGAGGTACGCCAAGGTTGAGTTTGAGTGTAGTACTGAAATGAAGTTGAGTTAAATTATATAGTATGGTCAACTGCTGTCGAATCTACTGGAAAAAACATAATGATTTTTTATGACACTAATAAATAAAAGAAGCAATTTATTTCCAACAGGAGTACCCAGTTACAGAAAATGCTATTATCACAGAGTATATATGGAATAAAATATTAAAAATAATGGAATATAGAAATGTATAAAAGTAAATGCTACAACAAAATATACATAAAATATTCGTATAAGTAGAATTTCAAAAGAGGAATGAAAAATCGAGTATATATTAAAAATAGTTACAAATCATGCAATTTTATAGATTGCATGATTTGCATGATCATAAAATTGATTCTGGATACAAGATACCAAAGCATTCAGAGAGTCTAAATGAATATCGCAGTGTTCACCAATTTTATCGAAGCTACTGCACTTAAAATTCAATGGTGATCGTAGCATAATATTTGTACGTGATGCTTCGCAATAGAATTTCAGATTGTGTCGACCTTCACTTCTTGGTACCAAGAAATTGATCTCGAGTAAAGACTCGTACTGTAAATATTGTTGTTCAGTAATTTATACAGGAATTTTATACCAAGGATAACTCTCCTATTGTCCAAAGAAGTCATATAAAATCGTGTCAACAATATGTTATGATCGATACCCTTAGTGGGGTATTGACCGGCGGCGGATATTTGAACGATGTTATATTCCACACATAATGGGATCAATAGGTCTTTCAAACGAATAATAATTGGAATAATAATAATAATAATAATAAAAATTATAACAATAATTGGATCTCCACCAGTCCTTGAGGGTGGTGGAAGAGTACACGCATGCTACCGGTATGAAATTCGGGATAGACAAATGTGCAATGGTTCATCTCAAAAGAGGACGATGCGGGGACTACGGAGAGGATGTGCAGCTCGTAGATGGAAGCATCCTACACCATCTGGATGTCGTAGAGACGTATACTTATCTCGGGGTGGAACAACGCCACTCACAAGAGGTAACCGCAGGAAAAAACTCTCTCCGCGGCAAGTATCAGCACAAACTTCGACAGATCTGGTCATCGGAGCTGTCGGGGAAGAACAAAGTTGCTGCAACAAATATGCTTGCCGTTCCAATCTTACTCTACTCGTTTGGAGTAGTGAAGTGGACTCGGGAGGAGCTGTATCAACTCGACGTAAGGACCCGAAAAATGATGCATCTCTATAGGAGTTTGCATCCCAAATCGTCCGTTCCACGGTTGTACTTCCCCCGACAACAGGGAGGTCGTGGACTTTTGAGTTTGGAGTGTCTACATGACAGAATGGTACTGGATACAGCCTGTAAAGTCGTCAGGAGTTCGGATCCCCTTCTCTGCATGGTCCGTGACCATGAGAGAGCAGGAATTGGAGCATTTCTCCTTAGGGCAGCTGCTCGAGCAGCTGATGAACTCGGTATAGTTTTTGACTCTGAACGAGGTGACTAAAACTCTGTCACCGAGTTGGAACCCGTTCAGCAAAAAGCTCAGATAAAAGCCGCAGATATCACCTTACTTCTGCGGAGACACAGGGATAAGCCAATGCATGGGGTCTTCTTCAATAATATTGAAGACCTTGGCTTATCAAAGCGCCTGACACAAGGTGCAGGGCCTGCCGCGAGGCGCCCGAGACCCTAATGCACTTGCTATCAGCATGTCCAGCATATGCGGTCTCGGCCTATATCCATCGACATAACGCGGCCCTAAGAGTGCTATATTACCATCTACGGCACTCTTACGGTATTGACGAGACACCGGTGTTGCCCTACGCTCCGGGGGATATTGAATCCGTTGTGGGGAACGAGAAGTGCCGAATTTATTGGAACTATTCGTTCCCCACCCTCAGGCTCATACAAGCTAATAAGCCTGATGTAGTCCTTCTCGACCACCAGACCAAAACGATATTTGTCGTGGAGTTTTCAGCTCCTGGCGAGACGAATATCGTCAGAAAAGAGGAGGAAAAACGGATAAAATATCGAGATTTTCTCTTCGAACTCCGCAGACTCTATCCAGATCACTCTGTCAAGATGGTCGTTCTGATTATTGGAGTCCTTGGTGGAATGATGTCTTCTCTACTCTCGAATCTCAAAATCATACCGGCTTGCCGCACTAAGGCAGAAATCTTAGCCGCACAGATGCAGAAGGCTGTCATTCTTGGCTCACTGCGTTTGCTCAGGGCACATGATTCTCGGACCCAATGATCACTTACCCCACGGTGTGGGGAGTGGTCATTGGTTGATTATGCTGGCGCGCCCTCCCGAATGTATCGGGGCTTCGGGGGATAGGGCCTGACCAGCGCACACTACGGTGAAAAAAAAAAAAAATGGATAATATTTGGAAGATATTTAAAAACAGGAAGCACTATTAACGAGAAGGGAAACATTTCAAAATGTGAAAAATATGTTGTTGAAATATCCGTAACAGATTCTGTGAACATATTTGCCTCAGGAGGTCTTTAAATGATCCTTCACTTACCCCGTTTCTCTTAACCTTTCTTGTAGCATGTCACGTATATTAAAATAAAGACGTTGAAAAGCCTGAATATTTATCAGTAATTCACGAATTTCTTTCATGCTCGTCAATCAAAAAATATCAGATTATTTCTTTCCCTTGGATCTGGTGCGGAACATCTTCTTTGAAAAAGATGTTCAAAAACCGTCAGATGAACGTCGGAATCATCTTCGTTGCTTAGTTGAATGGCCAAACAATTTTCATTTCCTTCGACCTCTCATCCACCTAATTACATTTGTTATTGCAGCAAAATTCTTGGGAGAAGTTATGAACCTGACGAAGAACTTGCTAATTCCTGATAGAAGTGGTTCTCGAAAAGTTTCCCCGGAATAACTTGAAATCAGAAAACGTTGAGGAAATAAATCGGACTTTGCTTCGAATTACCCAAGTCGTTAACTTTTATGGGTCCGATGATATGAGCTGAATATCAGAGAAGAGGAAATCCTGTAGATGGAATGTTCATCGCTGAGAGCGCTTTCAGTCAGACTGTTTTTAAAGTTTAATATCTCAATAAATATTGATTCTACTGTGTCGTGTGTCGTGGCCCTTTCATACGGAAAAACAGTTTTCTCTCTATACTAATATTAAAAATGTCAAAGTTTGTGATGTTGCCGCGGGCAATAATTAGTATAGTATGAGCATACAATTCGTTTATCTCTATTAATTACCACATTTTTCATATTCCATTGTTTGCATTTTATTCTTCATGAAACTCTACTTATGTTTTGCATTCTTAATGATTTGAAAAGTTTTTATTGACTTTCAACTGACTTGATGTCTGTAATCAAATCTTGCAAGTTGAATTTTACCCCCTCCCCATTGTCTTATTAACCTAGAATTTGATTCAATTTAACGGAAGAAACAATTCCATCATACCAACTTTGAAGAGTTTTAACTAGGCAAAGGTTAAGGATAGTTTTGTGGTGCTTGAATATATTGTAGGAATCGCACATGACAAAAAGACCAATTGTATGGTATATACAGGGTGATTCAAAAGTACTTTGACAGACTTCAGGAGGTGATTCCTCACAATATTCTAATATGAATTGTCCGAATAAATAAATGCCCGGAAACGCTTCGTTTCCAAGATACAGGATGTTGCAGTTTTATTTTTATTTTCGTTTTTTTTAAATAACTTTTGAAATACTGAACTTAATTAAACGAAACTTGGTAATAGGAGGTTTTTGAGGTGTCGAATTCGAACCTGATGTTCTTATTGCTCTTACTCGTAGGAGGCGCCACCTATACGTCTTTTTCTTTTTTAAAGATTCATTACTTTTTTGGGCGTACCTACTTCTAGCACATTTTTCAGTAAAAAAATCGATTCCTCTATCATATCTACGTAAATAAGCTACCCTTGTTACTAGTCGCTGCAAGCAATCGTTTTCTAAATATTTGGACTTGAAAACTTCAAGTCGATTATTTGATAATCGATGCATGTTGAAGTTATTACGAATATGTTTTTTCGCAAAAATGCTTTGGAAATAAATTTGACGTTTGTGAGTAGTTTCGGTAATTACATATTTTGTGACAGACGTTTTGTTGAAGTTTCCGTAAGTAGAAGTAGAAAACACTCATTTTGAAAAAATGGATTATTTAAACAATAATGCTCATTTAGCCGATATGCATTTCGTTTATGGCCTTGCGGATGGCAATGCGCGCGAAGCAAGACGTATTTACCAGGAGCGATTTCCTAATCGAGTACTGCCTTCAGCTCCAACATTTGCTAGTCTCCACCGTCGTTTGGCAGAAACAGGTAGCTTTAAGAGGGCAGCTGATATTATTGGGAGACCACGAGCAGTCCGAACCCCAGAATTGGAAGAAGCTGTTTTGAACGCTCTCGAGGAGAATCCAGAAACAAGCACAAGAGTAATTGCTGAAGTTGTCAATTCTACTCAGTCCACAGTTTGGAGAATTATCCACGATCAACAGTTTTATCCATACTATATTCAAAGGGTACAAGCTCTTTTGCCACGAGACTTTCCCCAACGCATTACTATGTGTCAATGGTTTTTGAGAAAATTGGCTGGAAATCCTCAATATTTAAGATATGTACTCTTCACGGACGAGGCAAACGCCTCCCGAAATGCTATCACAAACTTTCATAATAACCATGTTTGGGCTCTCGAAAATCCGCACGCAGTTAGCGGAAGGCATTGCCAGTATCAATTTTTTGTAAATGTATGGGAGGCAATAATTGATAATTACTTGATAGGTCCTTTCTTTCTTCCGCTCCGAATTAATGGCGCAACTTACAGACACTTTTTAGAAAATGAATTGACGGGACTACTTCAGAATGTACCATTAGAAATTCGTATCCCCATGTGGTTTATGCATGATGGGGCTCCGGCCCATTTTAGCGTTTTAGCCAGGGAATTCCTTAACACAGTCTATCCAAATCGATGGATCGGTAGGGGTATAGAAGAACCTAACCAGGCGTGGGCACCAAGGTCCCCAGATCTAAACCCGATAGATTTTTATTTTTGGGGACATTTGAAGTCACTAGTTTATAAGACTCCAGTAGTGAACGAGAAAGATCTAAGAAACCGATTAGTAGACGCCTGTGAAACAATAAGAAACACACCAATAATTTTTGAGCGGGTACGAGATTCAATGACTAGACGATTGACTGCCTGTATCTTCGCTGAAGGTGGACACTTCCAACAATTTATTAGAATACAATTTAGTTTCGTTTATTTTAGTTTATTCTACATATTCAAAATTTCCTGAAATGAAATGTTGACATTTCTTGCAAATTTTGTTAAAACAAATACTGATTATGCACCCTTGATACAAAAATAACTATTTCGCTTAAGGATGTCATAAAGGAACGTACCCAACAGTAATGACCTCTTCAAACGAGTAAAACGTCAAATTCATTTCCAAAGCATTCTTGTGAAAAAAGCAAAATATTCGTAATAACTTCAACATGCATCGATTATCAAATAATCGACTTGAAGTTTTCAAGTCCAAATATTTAGAAAACGGTTGCTTACAACGACTAGTAACAAGGGTAGCTTATTTACGTAGATATGATAGAGAAATCGATTTTTTTACTGAAAAATGAAAAAAAATAAAAAAGAAAAAGACGTGTAGGTGGCGCCCCCTACGAGTAAGAGCTATCAGAACATCAGGTTCGAATTCGACACCTCAAAAACATCCTATTACCAAGTTTCGTTCAATTAAGTTCAGAATCTCAAGAGTTATTTGAAAAAAAACGAAAATAAAAATAAAACTTCAACATCCTGTATCTTGGAAACGAAGCGTTTCCGGGCATTTATTTATTTGGACAATTCATATTAGAATATTATGAGGAATCACCTCCTGAAGTTTGTCAAAGTACTTTTGAATCACCCTGTATACATCAAGGCACAGGCCCAGCGAAAACAGAAAGATATAATTCACATTGATGATTCTTATTCTTTAGGCATTCCGGAATTTACTAAGTGTCATCAGATCGGTTGATCTAGGAGGCAACTCTGCTACCAACTTATTGTTTATGAAACTCTTATATCAATAATTGACGAAGCTAGCGGAGGAGTGTGTTATCCTGCACAGACTTCATTTCCTCATTTGTAACAGTCTGATCTTTTTCTATCATTTTGTGGTTGATAATGCCATTCGAACGTTGTGAACAATTTTCACAATTCAAATTATCGTTGAAACACTGACCTTTATACATATATACTCTTTAATTGGTTTTTATTGAGGTTGCTGATTATTAGCTTCTTGAAATAAATGTAAAAATACTTTGAACTTTCAAATGGATTTTATGATTTGAAATGATCCAAATCACGCTGTTACGCATCAACCATTAGTCAACCAAATTTTGAACTCTTCTAAAATATTTTTTAAAGTGTCCTTGTGAAATTGCGAATCGTTTTTTTTTTGTTATTTCTCATATGAATTCTGAAATGCGAAACATTTTTGTGATAATCACCTTGTACTAACTAATACTTTTTCAAACATTGTTCAAATATTTTTATATGAATGATATATCAGGAACTTGAATTGTATTGAATTTCAGAGAGGTGTTTTGTTACCGAACGAGTTGTTTGGACAGCCCATTGTGTGGTTAGTTGGGAGTAATAATCAAAATTGTGGGTTACACAGAGATGAAAACCTGAAAACGAACTTGATTCAAATTTTTTTCAGCGGACGTATATCCATAACGAATGAAATTCAGAAGAATGAATGATTTTATCTTTGGCAGGTTTTGTCAATAACAGATTTATTAGCAAACCGTGTTGCACAACTGCTATTTCCGATAAACAAAGAGGAAATTACAATACAGAAATAAACTCATACCGCCATAATGTACGCTACCATGTTATTTCTTTTATTGTATGAAGTGTTTCGGAATATTTTTTTTCAAAACAACTCGTTGATTTTCTTACTTTCCTGATCTTGGAACGAAATCAAATGTTATATTTCACGCAAGGGAAGTAGAATTTTCACCGATAATTGCTAATAATGCATCTTTCAATAAGAGGTTTCATAACTTACTTGGGATTTGACAAAATGGTTTATACTTTCGCGGCTGAGGTATTCAGTGTCACTGTTTTTCGAGTTTGAAAGCCTTGGAGTTTTGGAATTTCTTCCTGACGTTTCGCTGGCGTGAGTGGCTAGCTTCTTCAGAGATTTAACCATCATGGCTTGCTGGCCGATGACTAACTTTTAGGCTTCGTAAAGCGTATTTATGACTTGTCAGGTAATCAGTTGTATTGATACCTGTATTTGTACCTGTACTTGAACCTGGAACATTAACAATCTTGCTGCCTGACACGCGCTTAGTGAAGGAGACCACATAATTTTGTTTGAAAAAACAGAACTAATTGCCCCCAACCAGGAATACTAAAGCCGACTGGTACGGGAGGCAATAGAGATCCACAAACACACTTTTTGAAAACTACATGGGAATATGACAGGCCTGTAATTTTCAAGAGAATTGACGTTACCCTTTTCAAAAATTGACATACATTTTGAAAAAGTTCCTGAAGTGAATAAAAAATGTGTCAAATATAAGAGGCTTCATTACACATTATAAGACTTTTTTAAACTTTAACATCGTAAAAGCCTGAAGAATACTATTTTTTTTCTTGTTAACAATAAATTCAGTAACTCTAGTTCAGAAAACGGATTGAGATATAAAGTTCTTGAATTATTATTTAACGAACTTTGAGCTGTATATACTTTTGAGTTAGGTTTTCGACCAATAAAATTTTTGAAGAATTTATTAAGAAGTCATTGAAGATTGAAGAAACTTCCTCTGGGTGACTCTATTGTTGAGCACTTTATTCAGAGTACGTACAATTTCTAGATAATCCCTTACAGATACAGAAATAGGGATATCGTCAGCGGAAGATTCACAAAGCAATTTTTGAGAATTGCTTGAAATTATTGAGTCGGGCACGTGACATTAGATTTCTAGATGCCTTCAACATTCAGAATTAAAAAAGTGTGGCCTAAAATCTATGGAAAAAAAAATGTCCCAATAGAGATAAGAAAAATAACGCACATCTAGAAAAGAGTTCTATTCCTTATATTCGTTATAACAAGTTCCATTTTCACTTCTCAGATGAACAACTTGTCTACTACATTCTATATTTTTCATACCTTCCATTCCAAGGATTTCTAATTGCACTCTCATACCTACCTTTCATACCTACGGGATCGGAAACAATATGTCCAGCTCAATGGTTTCAATTCTACCGAACACAGTACTTCTTTCGGTGGTCCGCAAGAGTCAAATCTGGGTCCGCTGCTCTTTAATATCTTCAATAATGATACTGCAGATGTTATAGATGTATTTTTTTTGTATGCTGATGACCTAAAACTATACTGCCTCGTGGAGAAGAACATAGGTGATTGTGAGAACGTCTCAGCACACTTAGGACGGGTTGTAGAATGGTGTTATCGAAATAAGTCACGTCTTACAGTTCAAAAGTGGAACATACGAGAACCTATCTTCGATGATACAATAGAAAACGTTTCCCTTGAGAGACCAGAAACATTTACTGATCTTCACGTCACTTTCGAGACTGCACTATCATTTAATAAGCATATTGATAATGTTGTAACCTCCTCCTGTCGTAACAGTAGTGATTTTAAAGAAGCTTCGACCTCAAACACTCTATTCTATCCATTCATAAGATCAAAATTAGAATTAGAATGAAATGAATAAAAACACTTTTGTCTAAATCAAGTAAACTTGATAATGGGGTCAAACCTGAAACCGGTCGTATAAATAAAATCTAACAGTGGTACTTATGATGCACTGTTTGGAACCTTTGGTGTAGTAATGAACATTATTGGTTTTTTTTCCCAATATCAAATCGTTATTTTTAACACCTCGACTTTGTCTTTTGGACTTCCCAAAAGGCTCTGTAGTGTATGACTTGTTTTAAAAACCACCTTTATACCTAGTTCCTTGAAAATCTTTCCAAAGTTCCTCGTATATTGGTGGCATGGAACTGAGATATATTTATCTTGGTTTTTGTCCTTTCTGAAAGTCGAGATTTCGTTCATTCTTAACCTAAACTTCTTTTTCCTTATTATGTCATCTACAATACCCCTCGAGAAACCGTTAGTGGCTGCTATTTCCTGTATTGTACGTCTTTCTTTTTTGAACCTATCATGTGTTAGAGGCACATAAGGACACATTGCAAAAATCAAATTTGGATAGGCAATATTGTGAAATTAATTTTTATATAGCTGAAAATTGTTTTATAGAAACATATATTGTAAAATAATAGATAAGGCAAAATTGTAAAATTAATTTAGGTTTGTATACCTGTATGGTTGGTACGCCTGGATGGTTTACCTGTATGGGTTACTTTTATAGCATAAATAGGATTAGTTCGAACTAGTTTCTAGTTTTAATCTTCCTCTTTGAAGATGATCGCTTGGTGATCGAAACACGTGTTGAGGTGTTGAAAATAACGATTTGGTGTTGGGAAAAAAACTCCAGTAATATTCTTTTCTAACAGTGGTATTTAGACAAAAGTGTTTTTTATTCATTTCATTTAAGTGATCATGAATTACCATAAAGTAAGTAATTACAAGTCATCAATCATCCATACCACTCTGAATTACTACAAAAGCATAACTTTTTCAGTCTCGAAAAAAGGCATGAGTATTATAGTGTAGTATAAACTTATAAAATTATCGAAAGCATAGTTGAAAGCCCAACATGATTGGAAAAGTTCGCCGGAGATCAAATTCATTTGGAAAAACGTGTAAACTGACATATTCTGTTAGCGATGATCCAGATGTATTCAGTTGCAAATTGTCAGATATAAAATCCCACTTTCCGAAATAACTGTTTTGTCACCTATTATGAAATATAAAATGTGTGTATGCTTGATATTCATTAGAAAAGTTTGTGATTCCATTATACACTGTTAATTCCTGCTCTGTGATAGGGCTTTGTCCTGTAAAGTAATGTGTTACAAATGAATAAATGAATTTCTAGATTTCCGTTCGACTGACGTCAATGGGAACCATATAGATTGGAGTGGAAGAAGTGTTATTACCCAACATTATTCTTCATAAACAAACATCTCTTGAATACCTGCTGATGACAAAGTTTCATTTTTCATCAACGTGACAGGTACTCAAAAACAGAAGGAAAACAATATCCGCCGAAGCAGAAATGAAGTTTCAGCATCAGCCAACTCTAACACACACGCTGTGCTCTTCAAACAATTTGTTGGATAGGAAAATATCTCCGAAATTCAATCAGATGCACATTCCGATATAAATATCAGAAAATTAATAATAATAATAATAATATGCATGAGAGTAAAATGGATATGACAATTCAGGGTATGAAAATGTAAAGATGTGGAAATATTAAATGTTAGAAATGTTAAAATGTAAAAATATAATCATGTGAGAATATAAAAAGGTAATATTTAAAAAAATGCAAAAAAGGAAAAATGGTAAATGTTGAAATGAAAATGCAAACATCTAAAAAGTATAAAAATTGCAAAAAATATTCAGCTGTTAAATGTGCTATTATTCGCCATGACTTTACAACATTCATGATGGAAAGAATATTATACAAATATTTGGTAAATAAATGTCCCACTTTAATAGTTCCCATTGTAGTAGGTAGTTTCGATAGTGTTCTTACATGGTATCAATAATTTTAGTGATGAAGGAACACTTACTAAGACCTTGACTGTGCGAGGAATATGAACATGAAACCATTTTCTCTGGGTTATAGTGGGACAAATGATCGTGTTTCATGCATTCGAGGTATCAATTAATCGATGTACAGAAATTCTATCTGTTTCTGATATGAAAAATTTGACATCTTTTTTGAATGAAATTGTTGTCCGTGCAAGTCTTGTTTTCAGAGGTAAGTAATTGTAGAGCCGGTTTGCAAAATGAATATATGTTCTCTGAACGATTGTTTTTGTTGAGCATATCGTGTTCAGTGGCGCATTGGTTTAAAGTCTTGTATTATGCTTGTGATCTACATAGTTCAGTTTTGTTCGTTTTTTGTGCTGTTCCACAACAGTTACTAGGAAGTAAACTTGTATGAGGTCGAAAATACGTCAACACTGTTTGTTGAAGTGGTACTACATTTCGTGATATTTCAAGGTTTTTAATTTTACATAATGAATAAACCTGGATAAGGAGAGATTCAGCTCAAGTGTAATGAACAGGCAATTGAGTAATATACATTTTTCTACACCCGTACTCTAACAATACACTTATATGACCATAATCCGTTTCATAATGATATCCATTATGATACAGATTTTTCATAACGATACAGATTATCAACCAATAGAAACCCATAATTTTTCAATCAAGAATCCTGTTCCTTTGTTTGTCCTAGATTCTAACCTAAGTAACTAATTGCTTTATTTGTCAAAATCAGTTTTCATATTACCTACCTATATTATCAAAATGTCTGAAAACAGCGATATAGAAGGAATACCATCGACTCCAATATTTTTAAAAGATCAGATTAATTACAGTTATTATATATTATAATTAGAATCTTTATAGTTTTCATATATCCATGATATTACCATTAGGTTTGTGTTTAAAAAAAATGAGTTAATTTCTGTAAATGTGTTCAATACAAATATAATATTTATAGTTTTTCATTATTTATCGGGTTTAGAAAAAATAGCGTATGCAACTCTCATGTAATGGTTATTAATACACTCGCATATACCATACAAAACTCGCCTTCGGCTCGTTTCGTATCCCGGTTAATGCTCGTGTCTTAATAACCATCATTACATGATCGTTGCATAATATACTATTATGATGAAGATGTAAAATTTGTCAGGTAATCAAAAAAATAATAACTTACATTTTCAAACCAATCACACTTGATGAGATTCATAATTTCACTACCCTCAAGTCCAATCACAGATGAAGAAATTCATAACTCAACAGTTATGTTTCAACAATTATCTCAGATTTTGAGAAACTTTTTTTTGTATTTAGTGTGAAAAATGTGGTATAATGACAGAAGAGTATCTGCAAAACTATCAGCCCAAATAGCAAGAACATGTACAAGCTGCACTTACAAATGATCATACATTGTATGCATCACCTTTACCAGGAGGTGGGGTTATCTTAGCCTTCATTTTGAACATTCTTCATCGATCTGAAGGAACCTAATTCGATTAATCAAACTCAGAGGATTGTTGAAAGTTTCAAATTTGGTTACGGAAATAAAACAGAATTTGGAGACCCTGATTATATGGATTTCAGTGATTAAAATACCTTAAAAATACCTTAGTTTGCGTTTTTATGAACATACTAGCTATTACAGAGCAGAGTCTCATTTAATGATTGGAACCATAACGCCAAGTAATACTCTATGCTAAAAATACTTTTGAGAACGATTCGGAATAAAATTATAATACTCCAAGTTTATGAACGCTGTCCAGATGTTATTATTCATGAAACAACAAAGGAAATGGGATTCTAGCTTACTAGGAATTGTGTGTTTCCTCGGGAAACGGAATTCATGAAAATAAAATAACTTGTAACACATTCGTAAGAAGTTTGTTAAGCACTCTTTCTCGATGGCAAACATTTCAGATTTTCGTAGAAATGCGCCTTGAAATAAGTTAATGTAATGGAACAGTAGTTCATTTTGACTGAGGAATTATGAATAGCAGATTACTAGGAATGAGATCTATTCAAAGGCCGTATTTTGTTGATGAGGTATTTCCATTTTCTGTTGAAGAATGCAGACGATATTAGATCGCTTGGAAATATATTCATGGATATCCTTTTTCACGATGTGTAAATCACCTTGTATGGTTTAGCTGCTACAACTGAACGTATGTGTCCGCGTTCAAATTCGATTGTATAGGTTCGCTACCCGCTTTCTATAATTAATTCGTGACAGTGTTCATATCCATAGGTATTCGTTAGTGTAAATGCCTTTGATGTTGGGATGTTGACTGATTGACGTATGAATAATTTTTGTGGCGGGTTCGAATACTCTATTTGTAACAAATATTTTTTTATAATTTTTTGTTTAGTAGAAGAAGAGATAATGGTTGGTTTCGGCTAGTTTGGTTCTGTTTAAGTTATTTCAGAAAACTCCAGTAATATGAGGTAACACTCTTGCAAAATACTTCCATATTTTTGATACATCGTAGCTTACGGCCAAAAAAATATTGAAAACTCATAATTCATTGATACATTTTGTCAGTAACTAATAATTAGTTTTTATTGTTACTGTATTCAATTCTAATTCATCTTTAATTTTAGACACTCTGATATGCATATATTAGTGTATTAATTTATACTTTCAATTTGATAATTTCATTGTGTGGATACTGTAGTGGATTTTCTGTTTGTATTCCGAATATATGAATAAAAATAAGTGATATCTCAATGGCGGCCATTTTGAGCATTTATTGGGGGATATATAATAGTTTTAGATTCAGTTCGAGGTGCTTCAAATAGACGAAGAAATGACTTGGTGTTCCATAAAAAAACTATCTGGAAGCTTTTTGAGTCGCCCTGTATATTGGAAATACTAAAAAAACACTTCAAACTATCTTACCTAACCTAGTGCTCCAATTGTCGTCTTGCGAAAAACAGGAAAAGGTTATTATAATGGTTAAAACCCGTCGTTTAGCCTTTATAATCGATGAAAGAAACGTTTTAGCAAAAACATCAAAGACAGATAATATTTATCCAAACAATATGTGAAAAATCTTTTATTCGAACAAGCACTTTTGTAGAAACCTATAGCTTTAAAAGTAGTCCGACTCTGCCGCAATACCATCACTCCCAGAACTAAGTGTTTCTTAACAGTTTTATAGGGGTAACATAGTAGCTGAAATATGTTGAAATGCTTGCTACTGATACCAATTTATTTTATAGAACGACGCCATTTTGAATGATACCGATCCGGGATACTGAAATTAGATGAGTTGAAAATATGAAATACCGCACATATAGTGATATTTACAGCTGAAAAGTACATAAATATCCTCATAATCCTCAAAATGCTCAGAGAGCGGTGCCTGTGCGAAAGTTGAGTCGGGTTGCAATTGCTGAAGTTTTATCCGAAACTCCGAACATACCCTTATTAACTCTATACAGGAAACATATAAATTCTTTATCGATGACCATCGATCAGAAACGACGGTCCAACTGGTTGGAAATGTTAACAGTTTAGGAAGTCATTCTACGCTGCTTCCCGCCTTGAATATTTATAGCTTCTTCATGGTTGGATGAGGTCCGGAATCCTGATCTAATTCCGGTTTTAGTGTGCCTCGCCATCGGTTTACTGGATGTCATTTGCTCCCGATTGAAACGAGTGTATTGAATAACCTGAATGGAATTCGAATTAGTAATTTTCCAGTAGAGGATTTGCCAGGGGGTGTAGAGATAAAAAATATAGATTGATTATGAGTAGTTTTCAGATGACTATGCTTTGATATGCCCTCTTCACATCAATATTCCGTTGAGCCTCAAAATAAAAATTGAAAAAAAAGGTGCCTTCGGATATTTCATTTCGGATTGAGATTGGAAAATGTTTTTTGTATGCTCATTTCGATATGTAAATAGTTCAGAGCCTCAAATCTTGTTATTTAAGTGAACCTTCTTATCAGAGAGAATCCTTAATTATTTTTCACATCACCTTATGGTGTTTGGGGTGCTGAATATGAATCTCAAATTTTCCAACAATATTCCTTGTTTGCGAAGAATGAAAACTCAAAGTCGTCTCCACAATTCATTATGACCCTCAGAGGTTAGAACGGTGAATTAATTAGTACATGTTTTGAAGTTATATAGGTTCATCATCAGCTAATTATTTAAAATTCTACAGTAAAAGAACAACTTAACAATAGTTAATACAATAAAGCATAAAATACTTACATTGAGAAGAAAATATTTCATGATGGAGAGAAGGAAATTGTCACATGTTTACAATGAATAAATTGTCATAATGACGTGTTAATTATAACGAAAAACGACGGAAATGACGGAAGTTTATGAAAAATTGAACTATGGGAGGCTTAGAGCCTTCCTCATACCCACTCATTAATATCAAAATCAGAAAACGGTACATGAAAACGAATTATAATGAAAGATATTCGAGCTGAGTTGAATGAGAAAGGAGAATCAAGGAATTAGAAAAGGGAATCAAAAATATATATGAGATGACAAGAGATTTGCAAACACAGGATACAACAGGAGAAGGACCACCACATACATATCGACTCGTGTTCTGAGCGAGCAGATCCCATACCATCTATACATGACATCTTGTTACAATAATTTATGAAAGTAATCCTATGAGTTGAATTGTGAGTTGATAACGTAGAAAGAACAATTGTTCCAATCAGCATCACCATACGAGACATCTACTGCCAAATGAAGAAAAGATGTGAAACAACCCGAACCGATCACCAAACAACTCTACAACCATACTAATAAAATTAATAAAATAAGGGTTTATGGAAAAGAATTGAGAGAAACTTTGGGCAATCAAACTGTACTTGTTCATTAAGAGATATAACATTAGGGTTATTAATAGCGGAGTTGATTTCAAAAATTTCAAGTGAATTGGGTAAAGTGCCTTTTTGGCAAACATGTAAATTATCTGAATCAGAAACTATCAAAACTATCGTTGTAATTAAGAATGTGATTAGAGAACGAACTTTTAGTGTTATAATCATCTAAGTGAAGACTTCTGTAATTGTCAATTAGTTTAACATGTTCAAGAACTCTTGTTTTGATTTTCCTACCAATTTGTCCGACATACTGAGCAGAACAATTTGGTTGTGACATGAAATTCTGTAATTCATCTTTAGTATTGACTAGCAATTTTGGGAATGAAAAATTAATATCTTCACAGTACCGTCTGAGAATATTTGAAATATCTTATGAAACTTTACCTAAATAGGGAATAGAACAATATTTATTACAGTTGTTGATATAATATAATATGGTTCTCATATGATATATTAACGAAAAATGAAGGAATTCTGAAACTTTTTTCAATGCATTGATCAATTCGTCTGGAGTACATGATATACGCTATTTAAATAAAAATTGAGGTACAATTCGCGACCAGTAATATAGTAATATCCAGGTAATACTATACATATTGATAAGAGAGTCTCTGATACATTTCATACATTTTCTGAAGTCATTTATATTTCTTATCAAAGGGTAAATGAATAAAAATCATTTTGCTTCCATGAATCGAATACTTTTTCATATGTAATTTGATGGGTGATGCTAGTGTAATGTCAATTAAAATGTTTCTGACTTATTGAGATACATTCTGAAATTGATAAACAGATGAGTATCAGAACTCTCAAACTTATAAACAAGGGTCCACATGACTCTTGCAATCCAGGCTTCCATAATTATCTCATCACTCGCTTCTGTAATTCAAACACTGAGTGGAAAAGTTGTGAACTGCAATTACCTCAAGGAATCCCATATTTCAAATGAGTTTCAACCAGCGGATGAAAAACGATTTTTGTTGTTGATGAACTCATTCAATAACAACAACTCTCAATACATAGCATTCTGAAGCCAGTTTTTTGTTAGCGGAGTAACATGCCTGTCAAATTTCAATTTGTCATCCATTGTAATTGTCATGCACTGATTTAGAAACCTTGGTGTAGTAATGAATATAACTGGAGTTTTTTCCTAACCTAACCTAACCTAACCTAACCTAACCTAACCTAACCTAACCTAACCTAACCTAACCAAACCGTTATTTCAACACGTCGACTCGTGTTTCGATCACCATCCTCTTGAAGATGGTCATTTGGTGATCGAAGTAGGTGTCGAAGTGTTGGAATAATGGTTTGGTGTTGAATAAAACTCCAGTATTATTCATCCATTGTAATGCCCAGAACTTTGAGTGTTCTTTATTTTCTGAAATCTGGGCGTAATTTTGTTACGTTGGGCGCCATTTTGGTTGCATGTCACGTGGCGAAATTTTGACACCTAACAATAGCTTTTCTGGTTTTGTTTCTCATAATGATTGCTGGAAGTGTATTCATTTCTGGAAATGAATTCTAGTGAATTTCGTCTGACGATGATTCGCTTTGATAATCCTCCATTTACATCGGACTAGGAATCCCAGGAGGTAAAACCTCATTAATTTCCAGATCCCACAAGTTTTAACTTTTGACGTTTATCGTTCGCGAGGAGACAACAGAGAATCCCCTCTTTGAATCTATTTCAAATCCACTCGGCATGGATAAATTTTGAGCCGCGGGCAACAAAAATGACACTTCCTTGATTTTATGGCTGAATAATGTGCTATTCCATGAATTCAAGTCCGAAATTTCAAAGATATACTAGGTTCAAAATATCTCTGTAGAGCTATATAAAAACGCCTTCTCGCCTATATTTCTACTGGAATCTCCTGTAGAAATTCCGTGAATTTTCCTGTCCCGGAGGATCGCGCCCGGCGTATTCCAGGGTGCATCAGAGGATGAAAAACTTTCATAATCACCTAACGATGCTACATGGAGTGATGAGATCAACCTGAGCTATGTGAAAGGTCGACAAATTTGTTCCCTTTCTAAAAAGTAGTTAATATTTCAGACTAGACTACTGAAGGAAATGAAAGAGTGCATGAAACGCTTCTGATAGAAGTTAATTGGATTTTAGCAAACTTCTGATTAGTGATTTTTTTGTAGAGATATGTCAGGATTACTGGAAAATCCCAACGCTAAATGCACACACACACACCAATTTTGAACGGCCGATTTTATACCAGTCGTCCAAATTCCAATAGTGAACCACATGTGGGTACGGGACCTGGCACACACGCCGACCGGTGATCGGCGTCGATCACCGATAAGCATGTGTGTAAGGTCCCGTTGCCACATGTGGCTCACTATTGGAATTTGAACGACCGGTATGAAATCGGCCGTCAACAATCGGTGTGTATGCAATTAGCCTAACGCTAGTTGCACACACACCGACTTTGTACCGGTCGTCCAAATTCCAATAGTGAACCACATGTGGGAACGGGACCTCGCACACACGCCGACCGGTGATCGTCGCCGGTAAAATACCGGTGAGCAGCCGTCCACTACCACTGTTTTGCCGGCAGTACCGGGAAGTAGTGGCGTACATGACTAGATATATTCTTGCATACTCACCGGTTTTTTACCGACCATTCCAGTCTCGAATGCTCGGTGAAATTGTAGTTACTACGCATTGACTTCGTTTTGGTAGTGCGTGCTAATTACGACAACAAAGCAACTGATTGTTTGACCGATAAGAATCCGGTGAGTGTGCAAGCACCCACTACCAATAAAATATCGGCCGATTTTATACTGGCCGTCCGAATTCCAATGGTGAATCATATGTGGGAACGGGACCTTGCACACACGCCGACCGGTGATCGTCGCCGGTAAAATACCGGTGAGCAGCCGTCCACTGCCACTGAATCACCGGCAGTACCGGGAAGTAGTGGCGTACATGACTAAATACACTCTTGCATACTCACCGGTTTTTTACCGACCATTCCAGTCTCGAATGTTCGGTGAAATTGTAGTTACTACGCATTAACTTCGTTTTGGTAGTGCGTGCTAATTACGACAACAAAGCAACTGATTGTTTGACCGATAAGAATCCGGTGAGTGTGCAGGCACCCGCTACCAATAAAATATCGGCCGATTTTATACTGGCCGTCTAAAATCGGTGTGTGAGCAACTAGCGTAAGGTGTAAACATTCACATCCGGGGATAACTGTGTTGAAGCTGTTTTTTGTGTTTGTTGGCAGTGCTCTGCAGGTTTTTATGCCTGACTTTACAACTACGGTAGATTGCGCACGACTGGTGTAAACCTTGAAGTAGGAATGGGTCAATTGAGGCTGAGCCTACAAATGTAATACGCATATATACAGACTGCCTGAAAACCAAAGAAGGCTCAAGATGTGGAGTGTACTCAAGATCACTAAGCCTAAGGATTAAGTGGGGAATGGGAAAAAATACCAGCATGGTCCAAACAGAACTGGCTGGTATCTCAATCGCCATAAAAAAATAACCAGGAAAGGAATTTCTAGCAAAAATATAACAATCTGCACTGACAGCAGACAAGCCCTGTTAGACAACGTGTTACCTCAAGGCTAATACTATACTAGAGTGTCACCAAGAATTAGCCAAAGCCTTGGTAGATAATAACATTATCCTGAGGTGGGTTAAAGGCCAGGACAGGAGTGAAGGTAATCACATTGCCTACTCTTTAGCCAAGGAAGCGGCGGGACTAAGAATTTTGGAACCCAGTGGCACCTTCAGCCTGATGAGTTTGACACTTGCGGAACTAGCCAAACGTTACACCCATGATCAATCCCTAAAAAGATGGGATGGAAACAAAGGATGCAACCCTGAGCGAACCTGGGAAGCTGGCGCCGAAGAAATATCTGGCGATGACCAGGGAAAATCTAAGCTTAACAGTAGGATTTCTGACTGGCCACTATCAACTAAGGAAACACCTCTAGGGCTAGTGGACACACCTCTATACAGGATGTATGAATAGAAAGATGTTAGGCATGTCCTGTTAGGCATGTCCAGTTAGGCATGTTAGGCATGTCCTGTTAGGCATGTCCTATGCGAGTGCCCGGCGTTATTGCCAATAAGAGAGTGTGTGTTCGGCGAGTCTTGGCCTACACCTGCCGATATGAAGGAGATGTCTCCCAGTGACCTGTCCACCTTCCTGGAAAAGACAGGATGGACGATGACCTAGGAGAACAATTCCTCGGGAGAATGTACAATGGGTCACATGTAACCTGAGTGCTGTGGGCTCACACTTATCCTCCCTACTCTACAGATACAAATACAACTACAGTCGATGATTACGTCTACCATAGTTGTGGATACTACATTGTTGGAATTTCCCTTCGGTTTTACTTCATCCGTGTTGAAGCGAATTCTTTCATATTGATGGAATTGAATGACCAGATACAAGAGCAGTCAAGTACGTGTAGCCAGATTTTCAATGACGTTAATTTACAGTTTCTGCCGGTTGAAATTATTCCCGTCCTTCCGAAATTTGCCTTATGCAGTCTAGGAAAGTAACACGTGTACCTTCTCTGAGTGTTCGCTTTGATACTGCTGATTATACTTCTCAACTTTCTGAATACACACGAAATTGTCCCCTAGGACTCACCCATAAATCAGCAATAGCGGAACATGCACTTGAAAAAGTTACCCATGTTATCGCGTTTGAAGAGACCCAATTTCTTGGTAGAACCCAGTGCTACTACCGAAGACTAAAGGAAGGCAATAGAAAATCAGAAGTTCGCCAATAATTTCAATCGAGTGAAAAAGGAAATCAACATTAATGAAATTTGACTACCTGCACTGAATTGATCAGGTCGAGTAATTCATCCAACAGAAAAGAAACCCCGCGCGCCACCAATGGAATTAATTCGGAAACTCAAACCAATTCTGTAGTACTCAGGTCACATATCATACAGAGGCTGGGGCTGGCGAAGGCCGCCCGGTACTACCTCTGTCCCATCACTGGATGATAGACGAGTGGGTTAGCCTGGGTGGTATGATCCAATCACTCAATCAACCGCTTTGTGAACCGGTGGTTCAAGCCACAAGGCCGGACGATCGATTTTGACCTCCTATTGCATATTGAAAGGTGAGACCTCGTTAATCCCTAGCCCGCACAAGTTTCAACTTCTGAGAGTTGTCGTTCGTAGGGGAACAAGTTAATGGTAAATAAGATTTTAACAGATACAGAAGTGACTTGGATCTTCAGGTAATACTGCTCCTAAAGAAGACAATCCTACTCACCAATATCATGTGTGCTTTCACTGCTTTTGGGGAACTTGGTGTTAGTTTTCAGGACTGAGATGATGATGAATTTGGGTATAGCCTGCAGAAAATTTGAATTTTGAAGTGTTTCACAACTTCTTGGATAACGGCTGTGAATAAGAGAAATGAAAAAAATATGAAACCGAACATTGTGATACTCCTGATGAAATTCATATTAGATAAAACATATTACGCAGCAATAAAATATTCAACTCACACCTTTCCTTTTCTATAATCACTTCGGAAAGTTTATTGTTGTATGGGAAGCTTCCCAGTTTCCCACACTTCCCCTTTTCCATGATCACTTCAAAATTCTATTGTTGTATGGGAATTTCCCCAGATTCTCTCGTTTCTGAAGACGAAACTTTTTCTGGAACTTGTAAGGGAATGCTTCAGAATAAATAACTAATGACACAAAACACAGATAAACCCAACCACTTCAATTATCTGATAAACCTGAATTATGGAGGAGTGGACTCCATTCTGGGCTTTGTGAATTATTTGCCTAATCCCTGGATACCTGGAATAGAAAAAGTGTATATGCAGTGTGAACATTAAATGAACAGCTGCCATTTATATAAAAAATTATTGATGCCGTATCGATCGGAACATCATTTAAATACGTTTGAAATGCTATGCTACATGTAGTTGCTTCATCTGTATTTATTCATAGGATATTCAATGCATTGCATATTCATTAGTATTATATAAATGAGATTGGGCTTTTTTTTCATCTTTCCAAACATTTGAGAGCAAACAAAATATGGTTTAGAAATTTACCAAATCATTTTATATTATATCAGACAACGTAAGTCCGAACTAATGAAATTCATCATGAACCATTGTCAATCAACTTCAAACAGAACATTGTATGGTACTTTTTCCTCGAAAAGATAGCTGAACACCCATAATGACCATAAACTACATGAAGTAACAAACTATGTAGTCTTTATTGTGAACTCTCATTCCTATAGACTTTTCGATGCTGAAAATTCCTTAGTTAGGTAGGTTTCTGTGTGGATTTAAACTGAGGGTGAATGAGAAACTTGTTTGGCACTTTGCTAATTTCATCTTTCTATACCCTTTTATACCCTGAGTTTTTTGAACTCAGATAAAGATAATTTTCAACATATGAATATATGAACTTTTGAAGATATGTATTAACGAAATATTGTTTGCTGATGAAAAGCTAATCTTGACTTCATCATCTGTTTTCGATTTATCTTATGTTAGAAGTTACACGAAGTAAGCAAATTTAAAATGAACGTACTTTATATTAACTGTGACAAAATGCGTATTTTGTCAGTGAATACCTCTCCGTGAATAATCTATCAAGAACTTGATGTTGGTTAATCACCAACACTCAAGAAATGTTTATTTGAATTAAGTACAACAAACTCGCCTCCAAGCAATTACCGAGTTTGATTCGTTTTTACAAATTCTCTCCCGTTTCTGTCGCTTCATACGATTTGAAAACTCTTATCTTAGGGATTTGAGCAAATTGATGTTGATTCAAGAAAGAGCTTGCTTTATGATGTCAAACTTTGTGGCAATAATGAGAGAAGTAACTCCACCTGTTTAAAATCCTCCAGAGAGAAATTTTCTTCATCTCGATATAATTGAGGGGTTTAAGAGACTGTTTCCGGGAATTGGAATTAGATTCTGCCTCAAGGTTATGAATTAAATATTCAATGAACCGAATTAATTTTAAAATTCCCTCCAAAAGTAAGTACTATTGCAAAAATATAAGATTTGTTTTTCGTGTTCATGGGGAAGTACTTATTTTGAAAGGACTTAAAAAATATTTATTTATTCATCTATTTCTGTGTAGTCCCCTTCAAAGTAGTCCTCCTCAGGTATAATAATACACTACCATTCCTCGAAGCGATTCTGATATCCACTTTTCGTTATGTCTTTGAGCTCCTTCAGCCACAAGCCGTCTAATATCTGGTCCAACAAAAAACACGTTCCTTAAACTTTGGCATTGAGAGGTCTGGAAACTTTGATACTAAGTAGGGAAAAGGGGTGACACATTCAACCAGTTCTCAAAAACTGGTATCTAGTAAAGTAAGTAGTTGTTTATTGTCTTTGTTGTCCTAGTCTAATAAAGTATTGACCTTTTGGCTGCCACTGCCAAGAACAGTATGTATAACGGATTCACGACATGTGAATCCGTTAAGTGAAGATTTGTCACAACACAACAAAGTTTTTGTTTCGGGGTTGAAATTAGATGATTTTAATGTATTTCCACGTGTTAAAACCGAAAGTGACCATAAAAATTATATATTAGCTCTTGTTTTCAAGATAAAGTATCATTATATTATATATATGTATATTGAGTTTTCAACAAATGAAATATTTCATCACCAACAGTTGGTACACATGTTTGTTTACATAACACCCCTCTCATCAGCTGTTCTTAAGTAGTAAACATAACCTATGTGAGTTTGTCAATTGTACGCACGTGGTTGCTATTGACATTATCGTGTGAAGTTGATTTTTAAAAATAATTTAAGTGCTGATCTGAAATGCCTCGAAAGTGTGTGAATTCTGTCGATAGCTTTTGCTATATATGTGGTGAAATAACATTTAAGGCTCAGAAACGTAAAATGACACCTATCGTTAAGACAGCCTATGAACATTATTTTGGTGTGAAAGTTGGGGACCAAGATAAATCATGGGCTCCTCATATATGTTGTAATTCTTGTTCCGTCATATTGCGAGAGTGGCTGAAAAATAAAAACCGGGCAATGGCTTTTGCAGTACCTATGGTTTGGCGTGAGCCTACCAATCATACAGACGACTGTTATTTCTGCTTAACTCCTTCCATTAAGCAAGGTTTATCTATGAAGAAAAGAGGAACGGTTAAATACCCTAATCTCCCATCTGCTCTTCGGCCTGTACCACACTCAGACAATTTGCCAGTCCCTTCTCCACCCCAAAACTATGAAATTTTAGAGGAAGGTGATGAAGACTGTTTAGAAGGAGCAACCCATCCTTCTACATCCTATGACCCTGATTTTGAGGTAAGCTATAGGTCTAGTGATCCGCACAGAATTAGTCAAGCAGAGTTGAGTGACCTTATAAGAGATCTTCGCTTGTCTAAGGAAAAGGCTGAGCTGTTAGGGTCAAGACTACAACAGTGGAATCTTGTAAAACATGATGTGAAAATATCTCAGTACAGACAGCGTCAAAAAGATTTGCTTCCTTTTTTTGAGAAAAAAGAAAACCTCGTAGTTTGTTCTAATGTTAATGGTTTGATGGACTGCTTGAATTTGGATCACACTCCATCTGAATGGAGACTGTTTATAGACTCTTCAAAACTAAGCTTAAAAGCTGTACTTCTGCATAATGGAAATCAGCAACCCTCTATTCCTATAGGTCATGCAGTTCACATGAAGGAAACGTATATAAATATGAAAACACTTCTCCAATCAATCAAATATGAACAACACAAGTGGCACATCTGTGGTGATCTGAAAGTCATTGCTATACTCCTAGGAATGCAATTAGGGTTCACCAAGTACTGTTGTTTTTTGTGTCTGTGGGACAGTCGGGATAGAAAATCTCACTATAAAAAAATGAACTGGCCTACACGAGACCTAAACCCTAATGAGAAAAATGTAGTTTACGAGCCTCTTGTAGATCCTAAGGATGTTCTCCTTCCCCCATTACATATTAAGTTGGGACTAATGAAAAACTTTGTGAAGGCCATGGACCAGGAAGGACAAGCTTTTAAGTACTTGAGAGCAAAGTTTCCCAGGTTGAGTGATGCTAAAGTCAAGGAAGGCATCTTTATTGGGCCTCAAATCCGTGAAATCGTAAATGATCCTGTTTTTGACATGAGTTTAACAGGAAATGAAAAAAGAGCCTGGGAAGCCTTTAAGGGGGTTGTACATAGGTTTTTAGGTAACAAAAGAGATGATAACTTCACAGCATTGGTTGAAAAGTTTCTTCAAGCTTACCACCAACTTGGATGCAACATGTCCTTAAAAATTCATTTTCTTCACTCTCATCTTAATTTCTTCCCACAAAACTGTGGAGCTGTGAGTGACGAACATGGAGAAAGATTCCATCAAGACATTGCCTTAATGGAACAGAGATATCAGGGCCGTTGGAATGAAGCAATGCTTGCAGACTACTGCTGGTCTGTGTGTAGGGATGCTCCAGAAGTGTTTTATAAAAGACAAGCTAAACGACAGCGATCTTACAATGAATCGGATGGACTTAATTGAAATTTGGTGGTACAAACTTCTTTTATTTGTCAAAACACTAAGAATGATTTTTTTTATTAATTTTGTACTTAAAATATTCTAAGAGAAACATAACAATATTGTTTTATGTACTTTCACTTTTCACGTATAGTATAACTACTCTTTAAGATTAAGTACAGAGCTAATAAAAATTTTTCATTGTTATTTTCGTTTTTATCACCCCAACATTAGTAGAAATTGACTAATTTAGTGTAGGAAACATTCAAAAAATATTTTTTTGTTGTGTTGTGAAGTCAGCGAGATATCTAAATTTGATAAGCGATTCCCTTAGCTTATTTTTAACATGATTAACGTGAAGGTCCCATCTTAATTACCTGTCTATAATTATTCCTAAGTACTTCGATCTATCTTTTTCTAGAATGTGTGTTATATTGCTCACCACCTGTATAATAAAATATATAATATGTATGTATAATAAAAATTCTGATACGCTTCTTTTGTTGAAACCGGTGACCCGTGCCAGACCTGTGCTTTCTGGTTTTCTCAAAGTTATTTTCTGTTTGTTTCTTTTCATAAAACATTTAAACCATTCTATTCCGGCTATTCTATTGGTCCTCCATTGGACAGGATTCCCGTAAAGCAGATGCGTAATCGAATGCCAATGTTAACCCATAGTTCATATCTGAACACGTCTGGATATATTACACAAATTCTATTTCCTGGTTATTTGTAAACATCTGAGACACACTATATTTGCTGGAATAAATATTTTTGTTTATATCAGAGTCACTTTCGTTGCCGGATTCTTCATTGTATAGGGTTACCAAACGCTCTTGTGAATACTGGCTGAAAATCCCACTTCCACGTACCACTTCAGTCGATAATCCATCAACTGTTTTGAAGTGAAACTAACTAATATCAACATATGATGAAGAAAAATGTGAAGTTTCCATGGCAGAAAAGCGCCTTCTATAAATTTCTATGCATTTTTCGTAAAGGAGATTAAATTTTCGAATGTCAGATTTATTGCCTGACCCTTGTTATTTATCTCCGTTGTACTTGAAGTAACAAATCAGAATACACCTAATCAATTTTGTAAAACAATAGCTTGAGTTCTCGCAGACACGTAGAATGCGCTTAATAATAAATCTGAAGAAGTCGGATAAACAGGAGGTTTAATATATCGTGTCTGTTGTAAGTATTGAACTTGATTGATGCAATTCCGCCATCTGGTTTAACACTTTCATTAATCACCTGAAGAACAACTATTTGTTTTCAATCTCAAATTGTTTTAATTGAAGGAAAACAGAATTAAAACAGCTTCTTGAACCGTTATTTCGAGATGATGGATGGAAAAGCTTGAACTGTTGGCTGGTGAGGAGGACCATTGAAATCTTCGAGCCTGGATGAGATACCTTGAGAGAGATCTGCGAAAGATCTTCCATTATGATCACAATGGAGACGGAAGTTCACAATTGATTGGTGTACTCATACGTGATGGTGCAAATGACCGACAATAACTGGAACACATCTGGATACAGAAAACTAACTCATACGAACGGTACGTGTATCACAAATCCAACCACCACGAATCTATCAAGACAGAAATCTTTGATATACTGATTGATCTAATATTCAGATACTGTAACACGAATGGAGGTCTGTACAAAAAACATCAGAAAACATTTCCAACAGAATGGTCAAGTACAGTACTCCAAAGAGCTGGTAGAACAGAACCCGGCCAGAAGACAACAAGAACTATGCATAGAAGGGCGGAGAGAATGACAAAAACTTGTTGAGACCTGATCCAGATCCAGGAATACCTTCCATATGTAGCAAAACATTTCATAGTCGAGTTGCATACTTTTTGTCCTTGTTAGCGCACCACATTTCGAGGTATCAGCCTATTTTGCCTCAAGTTACCGAATCAACGGCAAAAATATTTGCAAGTCGTAATGGAAGTTTTACGTTTTGCCTTTCCTTTGAATTTATTTCATTCAAGTCGAGTTGAAAAATAGCTTTAGCTGGCACTTCGCCCATTCGTCATGAGGTTATCTTGAATTATTGGAATGTAACTACAAATAAGATTCTCTTTATCTCTTGTGATGAATGAAGTCAATAATCATTATTATCATTATTATTATTATTCACCGTAGTGTGCGCTGGTCAGGCCCTATCCCCCAAAGCCCCAATTCATTCGGGAGGGCCCGCCAGCATTATCAACCAATGACCACTCCCCACACCGTGGGGAAAGTGATTATTGGGTCCGAGAATCATGTGCCCTGAGCAAGCACAGTGAGTCAAGAATGACAGCCTTCTGCATCTGTGCGGCTAAATTTTCTGCCTTAGTGCGGCAAGCTGGTATCAGAACAACCATCTTAACAGAGTGATCTGGATAGAGTCTGCGGAGTTCGAAGAGAAAATCTCGATATTTTATCTGTGTTTCCTCCTCTTTTCTGACGATATTTGTTTCGCCAGGAGCTGAAAACTCCACGAAAAATATCGTTTTGCTCTGGTGGTCGAGAAGGACTACATCAGGCTTTTTAGCTTGTATGACCCTGAGGGTGAGGAACGAATAGTTCCAATAAATTCGGCACTTCTCGTTCCCCACAACGGATTCAATAATATAGCACTCTTAGGGGCGCGTTATGTCGATTGATATAGATCGAGACCGCATATGCTGGACATGCTGATAGCAAGTGCATTAGGGTCTCGAGCGCCTCTCGGCAGGCCCTGTACCTTGTCTCAGTAGACTGAGTTCTTGAAGACACCATCCTGGCAAGCCATGATGAACCTCTCAGTTTCCGACTTCAGCCCACTCGACCTGAGAAAAGCGAACGTCAGGCGCTTTGATAAGCCAAGGTCTCCAATGTTATTGTAGAAGATTCCATCCTTGTGTTTCCGCAGAAGTGAGGTGATTCCTGCGGCTTTTATCTGAGCTTTTTGCTGAACGAGTTCCAACTCGGTGACAGAGTTGTGGTCACCTCGTTCAGTGTCGAAAACTATACCGAGTTCATCAGCTGCTCGGGCAGCTACCCTAAAGAGAAATGCTCCAATTCCTGCTCTCTCATCGTCACGGACATTGCAAAGCATTATTATTATCACTGTGAATTAAACTGTTCAGTTTCATTGTAACTATATACATTGTTACTTAATATTTCATATTTTGCAGCCTGGTCGTTATGTCTCTAAGCATGTTCATAACTATGGTTTTCTACGAAATGAACGAAGTTTTGGGCCTGGAGTTTGGGTGACATTTATTCATTCAGGTCATTTAGGTGAATCAAGCAGAAAACAACAAAACCCTGAGGATCAAGTGTTCCGGCACGTTGTGGAAATCTACTCGCGGAACTGAGTTTAAAAATCTGTTTTAAAATCTGTTTTAAAATCTGTTTTTCCGTTAACCAGCTGTCGCACCCCTACGAACGACAACCCTCAGAAGTCGAAACTTGTGCGAGCTAAGGATTAACGAGGTCTTACCTTTTAACGTGTGATTCCTAACACGGTTTATATCCAAGGATTGAGTACCAGCCCCGAGCTCCTCTACAAAGTATCCCTACTTGTCCTCAGTCGTTCAACTAGGCAGGTGCAAACCTTCTGTTTCTTTTTATAGATTCAATTACTCATACAACAGTTTCTTCCCCAAAACTTTTCGATCAGCTATCTTTTTGGATAACTTTCAAATCTTCAATATATCAGTTTTCCTTTAAAATTTTTCTTAATTTATTTATAGGTACCTTATGATTTTGAAACTGTATCACTCGTAAAATCTATTTTCAATCCAGTCCAAATGATCACAGCTTGTGGAGTGAAAAGTCGTCAATTATGGGAGAATAAACAAGGAGATACTGAATAGTGAACCATTCGTAAACTAAGGTAGGAGTGGAACAGTTTCTTTTTGAACCACCTGTGAGTATGCAAACCTCACAAAATGGAACCAATCAATTGCTGGAAGCTGTCCCGAAAGTTAACCTTTCTAGAATTCTGCACAAGTATTAACCATATAAAATCCAAACCACTGAACATGGACAGCGATTCTGGACTTGCATTTACTGTGAAGCCAAGAGGTCGTTGGAATCCGGGAAACCGTATGGCTGAGTACAAAAAAATTCTCAGCCAGAAGAAATAAGCAAATTAGCCACTCATATTTTTTGAAGTTCATACTATTTGTTTACTTTTCCACACTTTTTCATGATGGTTGTTTCATCTAATTTTAAATATTTCTCCATCCATCATTCGAAACAACTTGATGAGAGGTGTAAAAAAGCTTTTGAAATCCTTTGAAGAAAATGAAATTTCATCTAATAAATGTTGGGGTGATGGGATTTGTTCTGATTGGTCACCATCCTCGAGTGTTGGTGGCTATTTATAGCCTCAGCTTCTGAATTATACTTTTAACAAGCTCATTCTGTTTCGTTCCAGTTTCTGGCTTGAACTTCGCATATACTCACTGAAAAGCAGATTTACGCTCGGGAAGGTTTTTATTCTGGAGATTTATGAGATCGCTGCGGCTTTTTTCACGTAAATATCTTTTCAACGAAAAAATATGTGAGCTTGATGAGAATTCAAGGGGCATGACGTGCATTTCCTCTGGAAGAGTTATTTTACTGAGTTCGACAGAAAAAATAAACTTATCCAATATATTTTGGAATGATTGAAGTTACTTTCACAGATGCTGATATCGTTTTGAATATTGTTAAAAAGGAGTTAATGAATGTTTGACCAATTTTGGTACAACAGCTAAGTTAAGTCTACAAGTCTACAAAGATAATTAATCAAATTATAGCCTGGCAACTCTATGAACTCATCAGAAAAAGCTTCTTGAAATGGAGTATATGGACCTTTGAAAAAAGACACTACTCCATATTCTCTTTCATTACGAAATATTTCTAGGATTTTGATTGTCTGGACTACTTCCTGCGAAGTGCCTGAAAATTGATCACAAGAAATAAATTATATTTTTATACTAGGGACAACACCGGTAACAATATTTATAACAGTGGTCAATATATATCCTCAGAGTTGATAAATGAGCCATTATAATGAAAATTCACGCAAATGAACAAAATGAAATCGATTATGTGACTGAAGACATTTTTCATTGAACGATTTCTGAAATCTGGAACAGCAACTTCAATTGTAGATGTAGAAGTTGGGAATCCCTCAAGGGTGCAAACTGGGCCCCTGTCTTTCGTTTTTTTTGTGAATATTCCATTTCTATATACATCTTAAACTTGGCTCATCTGTCATTTCGAAAGGGGTGAATTTTCCGTGTCTTCGTCATCGACAACTGTGGTCAACAGCCCAATGGGAGGATATTGTTATCTTTCATGACCATCACATATTTCATTGAAATATTTGCAGATGGATTGGTTGATACGAAGTACTTCTTGGACATCTTGAACCTCCATGCATCATGGAAAAAAAATAAGGAGAATCTTCTTGAGGGCAAAAGTCAATGATTCCAGGAATATAAATTACTCAGGACAAACGAACAGATAACTGGAGTCAGAGCTGATTGGACGAGAACTATTAAAATCAATATCGATATTGTGGAATCAAAAAGGTATTCATTATTCGTGAAAAACATTTTGACTTTCTACTTGTCCTTCGTCATGGGGATTGGAAAACTTCATGAGAAAGGAACAAACTAATTGAATACACCAATGAAAAAACTCCTTACAAAGATGGGTATATTCTTCCAGATGATATCTTTTGGGGTGTCTGGTATTTTCAGCAAAAATACTTCAACCAAAACTGCACCAAAAAAATAATTCAAAGAAGAACAATCCACCAAATGGAAGGTTATTGAAATGATTTTGTGGATGTATGTATCTTGGTTATGTGTAAGAATGAATACGTATCATATATCTTGTAATTTGTGTTTTGAACTAGTTGTTACATGCATGCATGTATTCCTATATTTGTTTCATTTTAGTGTTAGATTCGGATATAAAGTCTCAAATGTAAAATCACTGAGAAGTGATTTGTGATTTTGAACATTTCTTTTCCAGTCCATTTTCTTCAATTATACTCCAATTACCTTCATAGAAAGAGTGCTTGTTTTGGATTAATCTAACATCAGAGGATCTAGCTCTTTCTTTCATTGCTTATTAATACTTTGTTTCACTCTTTTCGTGTCTCTCTATATTCAGTCTTCTCGTTGACTATGCTATTTATATTTACATCTTCTTCTCATTTTCAATCCTAATTTTTTTGCTCTGTTCCGCGATTCATCTATTTGAAAATCACATGTGCTACAATATCTCTTTCCTTGAAGTATATGCAGTTTTCAACTGACATTTTTCCTGATCTGTTCAAGACCCTCGTTTTGCGATCAGCATCTATGCATCTAATAACATTCAGTATGACAGATTTGTACTGCTTCCTTCATGACACAGATGTGTAATGGCGAAAGTCAGCATTATTACCAGAGTTGCAGAAAGATTACGTAGAAAGTGACCCTGTGATTTCCCAATTCTAAAGGCAATTTGTGATATATGAGTATCTATCGGTTACGACCAGGAGAATACTTTTGGTATAAATGTAACAGATCAAAAATCATTCTTCATATCAAAGGTGTATAAATCATCATTCACAAATTTTGAAATCTGCAGGAAACAGAATGCTCTTTTAGTTATGAAAACTCATTATGCCTGAAGATATCTGGAATGCTTCCACACTGATCAATATTGAAACGAGGTAATCAAATCTTCTACGAGGAAAGAGAACTATATGAGTTAGAATCTCGAATCCCGAATTTCACTCGCATTGCTAATTTATGTCTCACGGAAAGTGACGGTCTCGAATTTCCTGACAGTAGTTACTAACATCCTGCAGGAATCTTGGTGGTCCACCTCTAATTAATACGTCTAAGCAATTTAGTTTCTATCGCGCGAGACTGCCTCTGGCATTTCCCTTGTCATTTAACGCAATTTGGTATAATTCGTTTCTCTGCGAACTGCTAGTCGAACCGCGGAATCTTCTCGGAAATAATGTCATTATTTTCGAGAGATTGACTTTGAAAGATAAATGAGTAATGCAGATGATCAAGTCCAAACAACAGTCTCTTGGGAATAATTTCTGGGGTTATTTCTCTATTGTTAATTCTGAAGAATATTCTCTGGATGAAGCTGTGGAATATTGAATGTCGAATTTTGTTGGGAGTTGTAAAATATTAGTTTCTGCATGAGAATCATCAGACTATATTATTATTTCCTCCAGGTCCTTAACGCATTTTCTCTTCCACATGCGTTCCCGTTATTCTCAAATGAGCATATTGGTCGTTTCTTTCACCTATATCCACTAAACCTGAGATACATATGTTATTATATTTAACAACTTTTGCGTCTAGCCTTCATGCCTTTCTGTTGGTAAGTATGGCTTTATTTTCAAAGACAAAACACAAGCACTTCAGGAAGTAAATTTCACATAAACGTAGTTCTTAAGAATGAAAGAGAGAAATTCAAGGTATACTGAGTATAACCTCAAAATGATGAGCAGGCATAGTCCGTCGCGTATTACTGATATGTACCTGATATGTACCTGGTGGAATCAAATGTGCCAAGTCACTTCTGGTGGAAGTATCTATAGAAAAGAGACAAATCCTCAACCTTTCTTCGATGTTCCAGACTGTCAAAGTTGCAGGGATGTTCGCGTCTCCAATCAGACGTATGGCTCTTTTCTGGATAGAATCCAGCAGCTTCAAGGGCGAAGCTCCATACATGAGAATAATACTCCAAAAAAGGCCTGATCTGAGCTTCATAAAACATCATAAGTTGCTGAGGTGTTTACATTGTTCTGGTTCGGAACAGTGTTCCAAGCTTTTGAGAAACAGCCTTAGCCAATTCCAGCTAAATGATTGTGCCAAGGCATATTGGTGTCCACTTCTTCCTCTTTAATTTCAACTGTAGTAACTTCAACCCAGTCCTTCAGTTTTAGCATACATTCAATCATATTATTAGTTGTAACGAACCCCTATTAAAGTGGTTTCCATCCGATTCATGGTAATATGCCAAGTTGGGGCTGCATACAAAATGGTGCAGTGTGATACTTTGTTCAAAATACCTCTGCAAACCCAAAATACTTTTATTAGAATCTAGACGATGCAGTAGCTCGTAATTCCTTCCACATCTTCATCGAGTTATACAGCTTTCTATCGTCGTAAAATATGTTCGGGCACCTAGATGGTAAAAACAAGGAGCTGCACTAAGGTCAGCACAGCAATGTGATGGATTTATGATCTTTTCCAAATGGACATTTAATATGGATTTGGGAAAATACCAACTTTGATGGTAGAAGTATACCATAGAGAACTGATGATAGTTACTCGTGCGAAACAGTTTCAGAAAAGAAAAAGGGGATCTGTTGACAAACCATAACTTGAATTTCAATAGATGGAATCTCATGTTGGACATGGTCAAATTCCCTGAAAAAATCTAGAGCAACAGTTTGAGACTCTTTTTGTTTCCGAAAGCCATATTTATGATCGCTTAAGATGTTGAATCATAACAAATATTGAAGTGACAGTTTCCGTCAAGATTTCCTAAGTGGTCTACGATTTCAGTGTCACTGTTTTTCGGGTTCAAAAGCCGTGAAATTTCATCTTGACGTTTCACTGTTGCGAGTGGCTACCTTCTTCAGAGCTTTATACATCCCGAGTTATCTCCGATGACCGTATATGACGGCTGCGTAAAGCATATTCATGTTGACAGTGGTAGTCTGATGTGGTAATACCTGAACCCGTATCTGGATTGGGTAAATTGTCCACAATTGTCTACCCTTTTCTACCTGTTTGCTGTTCTTGAACTTCTCATAATGGGATTCCCCATTCGGTTGAGGTTCACAGCTTCTTCTTTTCTGTTGAAATAATCCCTGTGATTGTGGATCTCTATTGCACCCCATATCAGTCAGCTACAATATCTATGGTTAGGAGCAATGAGTTCCGTGTTTTCTAACATAATCCTGTGGTTTTCTCAACTGACCGCATGCTTCGCCCCAACTGACTTGTCAGCTTGGTCTAGTCTGCCGTTTCTTTCATGTTCCATCAGCCTTGTTCCCATGGATCTTTTGGTGGTTCCGATGTATACTTACCCACAAGTCACAAGAACTCTATGCGATATACCCCCGCTGCTGATAGTGGGTCTCCAGCTGACCAGAGACTTTGTTGTATCTTCTCAGTGGGGGTGAAAACAGTTTCAATGTTTCACTAGTTCGGACTTCCATTGTCTATTATATAAAATGATTTGAAATCCCTGAAACAAGTAAAAAAGAATAATTAAAAAAGAATAGTTGAAAATAACAATTATATTAAGCAACAATAAACCTGAAATGAAATGATAGTAAAATAACCTACAAGTAAAAATATAATAATTGAATAAATAAAAATTAAAGGAATGCAAAAAGAAAATAATAAAAATAAAAAAGTGTAGAGATTCCAAGTCACGTTAGTTCACGACGTTTCGATTGTTGGTATCTACAATCGTCTTCGGGTGATGACTGGACTGATTCCTCCGAGAGATGACTATTTTATAGGTCGTTGAAATACTTTCACTTTCTCTACTTTCCATTTTCCGCTTCATTGATTCCGTGAGAGATGACCGATTTGGCGGGAGTTGGTCATTTCACGTTTGATGATGGGTTTCCATATGTTTCGTATATCTACGCTGGCCTGGCTGAATACGTTGTTGGACAACATATATGCGGCCTCCTTAAATTTTCTCCTGAACCAATGTTCCTCTCTGTGCAAGATCTCAGCTTGGGACCACTCGATGTTGTGTTGATGGGTCCAAACATGGTCTGCTATTCCTGATTTGCTGGTTTCTCCTCGCTGTGTGTGCTTCTTGTGCTCGGCAATGCGAATATTCAATGGCCTCTTAGTTTCACCAATATAGGATTTTCCGCACTCACAGGGTATCCGGTAAATGCAATTCTTGGAATCGCAGTCTGCGTTTGGGGGCCTGGTTTTTGTGAGGCTGCTACGGATAGTGTTACCGGATCTAAAACAGGTTCTAATGTTGTACTTGGAACCAATTCTTCTTATCCTCTCCGATAATCCTCTGATGTAGGGAAGTGCAAGCACTGGTTGTGACGGCTTCTCTTCCTTGCGGGGCTCCTGCTGTCTTTTGGCCAAAGTCTTTTCTACCATCGCTTTGGAGTATCCATTCCGCTGAAGATCACTTTTGATGATGTCTAGTTCCTTCTCGAGACCTTCCTTTGTATTACAAAGCCCAAAAGCACGGTCTAATAGAGTCTTGATGATTCCTCTTGTCTCGGTTTTACGAAACGCTCTTATCAGTATTAGAATTGAGGATTATCTGCACAGTGAATGAATTCATGGTATAATGGATTATTCTCATTTTCAGTGCTATGAAATAAAATTTCAATCGAATTAAAATTATGATTTCGGTTTCTTTCTTATTTTTTAAAAATATTTGAAGACTTCATTAAGTAGCTTCCAAGATCTGATATTATGGAGAACCATGAAAAATTCAAGTTTCATAGTGTACAGAGTGGACCAAATTGGATACTTTTGAAAGGAAACTCCTCTTTTCAAACTAAATAGATGAAAACTGACGGCTATGTCTGAGGGTCAAATTTCATGACAAAACTAATTGTTGGTGGTGTATTCAGCGCGTTTTTTTCTACGGGTCAGTTGTGATCCTATTTAATTTGAAACTATTGCAAAATAATGGATATTACCAGAGATTGAAAAGATACAGCAATTCAAGTTAAAAAAGTAGTGAAATTTGATCGTACGTAACTTTCAAATTTTTCTTCTTGATCTTCTTGTCTTGTTGGTCTTGTTCTTCTTCTTCTCGTTTTTGTTCATCTTAATTATGAGTACATGTTGTCTCAAGGTTGCAATGGCGTATAAATTAAAGGACTGGGTTTTATTTTACTTGATATTCTTATAGTTATAACTTATGTATATTTTATATTGTAAGTGTGAGTTACAATGACCGATAGAAAAATATTTTAACATATATTACAACTACAGAGATGTATATACATGGCGTACTCATACATATTATGACGATTACAACTTTTACAACTTTTTGAATCGTTATATCTCAAACACGGTGGCTCTTAGGAAAAAAAATTGTTACATATTTTCTAGATAATTTTATGATCTACAATTTTTGTCTCAAATATTTTCATGATGAAACTCACCGTTTTGCTGAAAATCGCGAAAAACTCATTTTTTTTACCGTGAATACATTTTTTTCTATACAGGGGAAAGATGTGGAACTTCAAAATTTCATTTTTAGTCATATTTTGAACAAACTTACTGATTTTCAGCTTGGTGGAAATTTAGGTAGCTTTATTCTTATTTTTTGGTCTAATTTCACCGGACTAGTAGTAGTTATCAAAAATGTTGCGAAAGCTTTTCACAGCAGTAATCAAAACGCATTGTTTCAATATAACTGACAACAATTTATAATATAATTGAATAAAACTTGATGAATATTCATATAAAAACTAATTAATACAGTATAGTGTATGATTTTCAATATAAAAAGGTTTTACAAAAACCGCAGTTTTTGTTTGTGTTCGTAAAACCCTCTATTGAAATGTATTGATTAGTTTTGATTCATACTATATTCACTACTATTAAATTGAACTTCAGCAATAATAATAATGACAAACAACAAACAATGAAATATATTTTTTTTAGACAAGTTGTTCGAAATGTCTACCAGTTTCTCCTAAACACAGGCGTCACCTTTTTTGAACGTTTTTTTGTCGAATTAATTAGTTCAATGGAAATGGGAGAAGCAAAACTTTGCATCACTGCCGCTTCCAATTCGTATTTAGAATTGGTTTGCAATTTGAAATGAGATCTTTCAACCTTCCCTAGAAGTGAAAGTCCATAGGCGTTAGGTCTGGTGATCTGGCTAGCCAACGGTTGGGGTTTTGGTTGGCTACCTTATTTATTACCAAAATTTGCCTACAAAAAATTGGTGAAGTTCCACATCTTTTGCCTACAAAAGATGTGGAACTTCAAAATTTCATTTTTAATCATATTTTGAACAATCTTACTGATTTTCAGCTTGGTGGAAATTTAGGTAGCTTTATTCTTATTTTTTGGTCTAATTGGACCGGACTAGTAGTAGTTATCAAATGTTGCGAAAGCTTTTCACAGCAGTAATCAAAACGCATTGTTTCAATATAACTGATAACAATATATAATATAATTGAATAAAACTTGATGAATATTCATATAAAAACTAATTAATACAGTTCAGTGTATGCTTTTCAATATAAAAAGGTTTTACAAAAACCGCAGTTTTTGTTTGTGTTCGTATTCGTATTATGTGCTGTATTAAAATGTATTAATTAGTTTTGATTCATACTATATTCACTACTATTAAATTAAACTTCAGCAATAATAATAATGACAAACAACAAACAGTGAAATATATTTTTTTTAGACAAGTTGTTCGAAATGTCTACCGGTTTTTCCTAAACACAGGTGTCACCTTTTTTGAACGTTTTTTGTCGAATTAATTAGTTCAATGGAAATGGGAGAAGCAAAACTTTGCATCACTGCCGCTTCCAATTCGTATTTAGAATTGGTTTGCAATTTGAAATGAGATCTTTCAACCTTCCCTAGAAGTGAAAGTCCATAGGCGTTAGGTCTGGTGATCTGGCTAGCCAACGGTTGGGGTTTTGGTTGGCTACCTTATTTATTACCAAAATTTGCCTACAAAAAATTGGTGACAATTGTATAGTTGTGAAGCAAAGCTTCAGCTTATAAACGAACGGGCTGATAATTCTACTTCTGAAAACCCCTGCTAACACACTCAATACAAATCCTCCTTGACTTCTCTGCTCCACACTAGAATGAGGATTTTGTTGTGCCCAAGTATATAAATTATGGCGGTTGAAAATGCCGGTACTACTCACATAAGCTTCCTCTGCCCAAATACAATTTAACAAAAAATAACGCACTTTGTTACAAAATTCCAGGAACAACTGACAAAAAGGCATGCCGCGTTCAAAATATTCTGGTCTTGGTTGATGAATTCTGGTCGTGATACAAATTGCTTGTTACTCCTGAATTTTCCCCATACTTCAAAATTGACCTCGGATGTGAAAGTACACTCTCTTCATATAATCGGGAAGATCATTCACCAAATGAATTAACTAGACTCAATGATAAGCTGGATTTAGATCCAGGATTTAGATCCAATTGAATTGATATGAGCCACGATAAACCCTCGTGGGTTGCATTGGAAGATCGAGTGAACCCACTCAAGTTCAACATAACCTAATTATAAGTTTCTTCCACTGTGGTATTCGTGTTTTTCAAAATGATACCAATTTTTCCGAAATTTAACTTTTGCTAGAGATTACGATTACAAATTGTTGACTAATGCAATCATAACATTTTTCCAATTCATATTTTTCGATATCTAACGAGGAGTTTTAACTGTATATTCGTTAAACTACTTGCTACAAGTATTGATCAATGTTTGATACCGATTAGCACAATGTTTATTCTCCCCTCGTTTGTTTTCCGAACATAAAGCTAGTCTGGAAGGATAATACCTGAAATTAGAGCTTTTTCGACATTTTTATGGGACAGATTCAGCGATGTGTTGTTCCATTAGTGTCCAGGGATGATCTATTACTTTTTAAATTAGGTATTTTCTCCATCACTGTTTTCGTTGACCATTCGATGGGTAGAAGTAAATGTATTTTCGATTTTATAGAGTGTTAATCAAAGTATGTTTGTACTTACATTGTCCCCAGTTTAGGGCAGCGTTAATTTATATTTAAATATCACGACATCGTCATACCTACAATATTCGATTTCCGCTAAATATAAATCGATTGAGACGAACACGTTATTTGCTTGATTCCATGAAAATGTATAGATAAATACATGAGTACTATTCCGATCATTCCTAATTTGATTTTAATTTAAGAGCTATAGGAAGACATCTGTTTCATCCTGTTGAACATCATCAGTTCCAGGCATGTGGTCCTTGATTGAAGACAAAATGTGAAGAACCAAGAAACTAAAAATAATTGCGTAAACGCAAGATAGACATAAGTGGAACCACCTATTGGGGTTCCAAACCAACGTTAACTTGCCAAGTTTTCATGTCGGCGTTGGTGACATGATCAACCTTCAAAACTGACAACTGCGTCAGCAGAAATTGGGAATGCCATAAGAAACTAATTCACATATTTTTACGAATGATATAAAAACTGCATTAACCTCCCATGATTTTATATCATTTACAGAAACATGTGGATTCGTTTTCCGATTGCGTTTCAGGAGAACTTTCCTAATTTCAGCTAACGCAGTTAGTCCAAAAGATAACCTTATGCAGATGACCTTGTCATTTTGGGAAGGTCCACGTCGGGAAGGGTACCTTGTAATATCCTCCAAAGCACGTTGGACGTTGTTCACCTGCTCCTGAGGGTGAAATATTTTGGCATTGTCCTTGATAAAAAACTCACCTGGAACGCTCGCTTGGAAAACGTTTTAGACAAAGCCAGACTGTTCTTATGGACATGTCGCGGGATTTGTGGTAAAATTTAGGGTTTAGGTCCAAACAAACCCATTGGATTTATGTGATGATAATCAGACCAATGCTCACTTATGGGGCAATTGCCTGGTGGCCGAAGGCTTCACAGCCCAGGCGAAGCTCTTTGGCTTACAGAGACAGGCTTGTCTGGCCATCAGTGGTACCATCAGTACCACACCGCCAGCGGCCATGAAGATCCTTCTAGATCTACTTTTTCTCCACATTTCCACCAAACAATTCAATGCAGAGTACATCAGACTGTTGGTTGACACTGGAAGTCACAAAATTCTGGAAATTACCTCTGACTTTATGCCTTCAACTGTCAACTACGAACTACCTTATAAAGTATAAAGTGTTCTCGAGTAGAGAAACCTGGATGCTCCGGAAGGAGGAAATATTGAGAGCAGATAGTTGTTGTTTCACAGATGGATCAAAAACACCTTCCGGTTCTGGTGCAGGTGTTTTTAGTCGCAGACTCAGGATATATATTAACCTGCCTAGGAAACTATGCGACTGTATTTCAAGCAGAAATTTACGCTACTGAATTGTGTGCGGAGATATTGGAAGAATCCAACCTCATGCAAAAGTCAATAAAAATATTTTAGGAGAGTCAAATGGCGTTGGAAGCTCTTGGCTCCTACCGAGCAACGTCTGAATTGATAGAAAATTGCCAAAAATGACTCTCCTCGATTCCAAGGCCAGATGGCCAATCTGGCCTTGAAGGCAATGAGGCTGCTGACTTCCTTGCAAAGGAGGGTGCTGCAAGCAGATTCATCAGAAACAGCTGTCTACCGGTGGCTCAAGAAATGGAATGAAACTGGGGATGATCGGAATAGTACTCGTCTATGCTCGTTGATATATTTCGTGTACCTTTCTCCAACTTTAGAGCAGTTTGCACTGTGGAATTTTTTAATGGAAAAATATAGAAAATGTGACTTTTTCTGAAAAAACAAAATGAATCAACTCTGCTGGGATATCAATTTTCCGGACACGACCAAAGTCAACTTTGCTCAGATGATCTCCTCTACCGGAGCGACAATATTGTGGTTTGGCAAATGGAATCGTGTTTTCATAAGCGTTCGGAGAACGACGAAACTCATCTGTAACAACACCGAATGCCTCACAGGTTGACGTGAAATGTCAGCATTATATATCATCTAAGAAATATCGTCTACGACGGAGAATAGAAATTACGCTAATATCCGACAGAAGAGAAACAAACGCATTTACATCCTGTCATTGGGAAAGGTGCCGGAATTTTATTGTAAGAAATTAGGAATATTGTGTTCATCTTGTAATTGAAAATGGAACTGTGTCGATTTTATAATGGTATAAAGGGGGATTCCTAACAAAACGTTATCTATCAAAAAAAGTTAGCTATCAAAAAGTTATTTTTGTTTTCATTTTGAAAGAATACTTCAACATTTTTCTCAAAGGTTTCGGTTTCAACTACACAAAGCTGAATTTTGAGAACAATATCTATCTATCTGAAATTTTATCACTGTATGCTTTATTCATTTTAGAACCTTCCCATAGCTAACTCTACTTTAACTAAACTAACGATTTTCTTATCGAGAGGCCCTGTTATAGTTTGCAAGAATTTTATGGTGATACCTTATAATCATATTCTATACATATATTTGTGTTTTTATACATTATTTTGGCATTAAAAAAATGAAAATATTTTTCTGTTTGTATGTGTATATGTGTGTGTATGTATATATATATACACGGTGTAACTGAATAAGTGTAAAACATTTAAGGAGGTGATTCCTCATCGAAAAATAGATAAGATCTTTCATATAAAGAAACTTCATTGGATCATCCCTTGTTAAGATACAGCCCCTTAAAGGAGGTACAAAAAATTTGTAAAACAATTTTTTTCACGAGCACTGAGAAAGTTACAATATTGTACTACAAAAAGACACTTAGCCAGAAATTTATTTGGGTTACGTTATGGTTGTAAGGGGTGGAAAACGCAACCCCTAAAATTTATTTCCAATGTAACTTTTTGTCTTATTATTTGTTTACCATTCAAAAATTTATTTCCGATTGCCTGTTTCATTCTAAATGAAAAATGTCTCTTGGGTTTTTTGCCCAAAATAAACCAGTTCGCAGCAAAAAATTATTGGTAGTATTTGGTAGTACAAAACGACAGGTTGATTTCAATATTGTAACTTTTTTAGTGCTTGTGAAAAAAATTGTTATACAAATTTTATGTACCCCCTTTAAGGGGCTGTATCTTAACAAGGGATGCTCCAATGAAATTTCTTTATATGATGAGGAATCACCTCCTTGAATGTTTTACACTTATTTAGTTACACCCTGTATATATACATATATGCAGTTATGTAGTTTCACAAAAATACTCCCGATGTCAGCGCCGAATAAAAAGTATCAACAATCAATTTAATTCAGGTATCACTGAAATTCAACAAACAAAATAATCCAGCTCATTTAAAAGGAATATTAATGAAAATTAATATTGGTATTTTATAAAAATGAATTGTTTTGTTTGTTGCTTTTTGGTGATACATGAATTAAATTGATTGTTGATAATTTTTATTCATCGCTGCGGTCGGACGGAATATTGTGTTACTATCACTAGACTATCATGTTGCCAGATTTAAAAATTCAGCTTCTGCATAAATCAGCTCAACGCTAGCGCTGACTTAAAATTGTCAACAATCGTTTTAATTCATGTAACTATGATTATCAACAAACAATTTTATTCATGTTTCACATAAATTGTAGTAAATTATTCGATAGTTACAAAAAAAGTATATATGACAAACATTCACTTCCAAAAATTTCAAACAATGAATCTATATTAAAATTGTTCGCAACTTTTCATCAAACAACTTGATTCACGTAACATTTTAAACCAAGTGTCATTTAAAATAGAACAAATTTTGCGAACAAACGTTTTTAATGTGTCGAACAAATGCATGAATCAATTAAATTCAAACAAATAAATTGTTAAATTTATTTAGGAATGAATATTTGTGACAATAAAAAGTAAAACGGCGTTCCATAAATAAGAAAGGATTTTCAAATATTACAACTGGGTCGCCACCTGTGCGTAAAACAGGGGTGTCCATAAAACAAAATCATCTTTTCATCACTCTTTCTCCATGACCTCAAATTTTCGGTGGGTAAATTTATATTTAGTATCAGGATTCCTGAAAAATACAGGCATAGGTGTCCTCAAATATCTGAGTAGGTTGTTTTTCGCCAATCCTCGACATTTTATTCCGATACCAATGGTTGAAAACTCAAAGTCAAAGCAGAATGTAAAAATGAAATGTATCTTCGAAGTAATTCCCATTTTTGCAAAGTTCACAATTTCAAAGGTGCCGCATGCTTAGAAAAAACCGCGCACATCTAAATGTTACCGTACTCAAATCAGGTTCACATTCTTAAAAAAACGAATAGCCGCAAACATCGGCTATGAAATAACAATAATCTCTAAATTATACAACGACAACTGAATTTTCGAAACGTTATTTGTCTCTCCCAAACAATCGTACATTTTATAGCTATGCAGTTCACAACCTTCGGTATTGATATGTTTCCTTTCATACCTGATCAGGAAATTTCATATGAAGATTCGTGTTCCTGATGTTGGAAATGGCAGCAATTGCCAGCCATGATAAATTTTAACCCACTTCTCCTCCTCTCTGATTCATATATTCGAACACCCCGGAAAACTTGTAAACTTATGATGCACTGTTTGGAACCTTTGATGTAGTAATGAATATTACTGGAGTTTTTTCCTCAACACCAAACCGTTATTTCAACACTCCGACACGTGTTTCGATCACCAAGTGATCATCTTTAAGAGGGAGATCAAACTGATCTTCGTAACTTTATTCGCCCTCTTGAATGTAGGTCACAATCTTCATATATGAAATGTTAAAAATGATGGAGGGTCTAGCCCCATTTTCTCCACTGGGGGTATTGGTGTTATAAGGTGCATACGGGTCAAATTTGACATTTCTTCGGGTAGAAGCAATAACACCTTCTCCTAAGAAGCCAGAAGAATCAGTCCTCATCAAAGATGAACGAGGCGGAACGCTCTGGTTTCCACTAGAAAGTAGAATTTTCCCTTCCGACGACAAAAAGTCATAACTTTTAGAAAGAAACCAGTACTTCATCTTGTAATGTTTTCCAAAACGATGCTGATGAGAGAAGTGTCGTGTTCCGAAGCTTCGAAGTACACCATTGAGGATGATAGTGGTTCATGTAAGTGATGTTTTATATCAATACTCTTCCATATATCACATTGTGATATATGAATGGTACCAGTTTCAATCCCAATACAAAATTTTTTAGTGTAAACTGAAAAGAAAAAGGAATTCAACTTTCGAATGTTTGAAACTAGTTGTTTTTGATGGACATTTTTACAGTTCGTATCAGAAAGAAACTTATTCAGGTAATCTACACATTTTTGTGGAGAATTTTCTATTGAAGAATCATAGAAATGCTTTTTCCCAAAAATGAATGTTTTCTACAATATATTCTTATTATTTTCTATCATTCAGGTAAGAGTCAAAAAGTAATTTTAATTTGGCCTTATTGTAATTCATTACAGGTTATAATAATAAATCATTTGAATATTTGAATACTCAGGAACATATCAGTGACAATAATTATTAGTAAAAATAAATTTTTTTATTGAGAGTTTTTTAGCAAGATTTAATTTCTGGACGTGAATAAAATTAAAGGCAGGAATTGCTATTCCACCAAACCAAAAAATGATTCCTGATAAATAAAATTCAATTAGAAGTTTGAATGAATAAAAACATCGCAATGCATCAATCTTTGGGGCATCAACAACAAGAAAAGTCGTCTGTGTATATTTTTGAAGCAGAAAAAATGTACGAACAATTTTATTTCAAGCCTATTTTTTGTTCGTTGAAGATTTGTGGACTTCAATCGATGAGATGAGACACGATATGGAAAACCAATGAAAATTAGCTTCAAACAAGTTTTTCATATTTCTCTTCATAATATTGGGTAGAATTGAAGCTGAAAATTATACAATTTCCTCCATAGTTTCCAAATTGAAAGTGGTATATTTTCAGAAGAGATTATTTTTTGGTAAAAACTTTTTGGGTTTCACTTCTCCACAATTTGTTCATATTGTCTGAACTGGAATTATAAGTTTTTTTTGCTAAGATGCTTTTTCCAATGTCTGAAAAGTTTGCCACTGTTTGTAATTTTCTCCTCTCTCAGTGAAAACAGTGTTATAAAGAAAACACTGAATCAACTTCGCTGGAAAATCGATTTTCTGGTCCCTCGGACAGTCAAATCTGATTGGATGTCCACTCACAGCCGTGACATAATATTTGTTCACGATTTCAATTCCATTTCTATTCCTCGCAATATTTTCAGTTTGTATATGCCGCTTTTTCATATCAATCATTCCTCTACTGGAGAGACAATATTGTGGCTCGGCAAATGGAATCGTGTTTTCATGAACGCGGGAAATGTTCGGAAAACGACCAAACTCATCTGTAACAACACCAAATGTCTTCCAGTTTGACGTGGAATGTAAGTAGTTCATCATCGTGAAAAATATCGTCTACAACGGAAAATAGAAATTAGATTGGTATCCAGCAGAAGAAAAACACATGTCAGGCAAACAGAAATGAATTTATGTCCCGCCGATGTGAAAGATACAGGGATTTTAGTGAAGGAAATAAGAATTGTGTATGTGACGGGTTCATCTTAAAAATAAAAATCGATCTATGTTGATTGTCAATGGAATTTTGAATGCAGGGTGCTTTTTAACAATATTGCTAAGGTTAGGAAAAAACCTTTATTTTAGGTTATTCCAAAAGTTTTCTTCGTGTTTATGAGTCTACTTTAAACTGTGATATATCATTCATTTCAATCGAAATAAGCGCAATTCGAACCAGCGCACTTTTGCCAACTTAACAGAAGCGGATAAATTCCGTCTGCATACAAATGAGGTGCTCGAGATTCGATGAAGTCGACGAAAGCCGTAGGAACGTACTGAAGGACGTTGTTGTGGAGCTGCTGACGCAGTTTTTTGAAACATTCCGTCGATTGACCAATAGGATTCTGATATGTTGGTTTGGCCCGGTTTCATAAACTTATAGTGTAGTGTAACTTATAGTATCTTGAACTTATGGGTAGGTAGTTGATACACAATAAAAAAAGGGTTGGAGACAATATGGATCCCTGGGGAACACTAATATTGATGGTGAAACTATACACAAAAATGATCCGACAAGCCATAGCATTAAAGTTTGGCCAGCAAACCCTCATGCCACACACGGTCAAAGGCCTTAGTAATATCAAGCGCAACAGCTCTTGATTCTCCATGTTTCTCGATTGCGTTATACCAAACAAGGGTGACATACGATATAAGATCGCCTGTTGATCCTTGTTTCCAAAAGCCATATTAATGATCGCATAAGATGTTATAGCATTCCTAATATTTGAGGATATGGTAGTTTACGACCTTCTTCATGATTTTTGATATCACTGATAGCAAATCGACTGGTTTATAGTTATTTGGAAGATTTTTGTTGTTCTTTTTGGTGATAGGCCGAACTCGAGCAATCTTCCAACAAGAAGGAAAAACTCCTTTTTTGTAAGACAGGTTGGAAAGTCTGCAAAATACTGGTGCCAGTTCATTTGCACGATGACTGGCCCTTCATCAGGGCCAGACGCCTTGATGATATTGAACTGTTTCAAAAATTCGCCTGACTAGACGCTGTCGAAATGGAGTTTCCGCCATTGTGGAATCAAGTGTGGGAATAGTGGGTTGTGCGTTTCCCAGAAAATCGACTTTGAAGTGGGAGGCAAATTGTTCAGCTAGTAGATTTGCTTTTTCTATGGCTGTTGTTGCAATTGAACCATCCATTTGTATTAGTGGTGGAATTGTGGATTCTGTAAAGTTCTGAATAACAGCTTCAGCTACCGACCAGAAGGATCTAGACACGTTAGTATTGGCAAGCAGCTTATCCCTATTTCTCTGATTCTGAATTTCTTTGCTTTCATTCATCCTAAATTTGCAGTTGTTGCGAGCATTAACAAACCCAGTTTAGTTTTCGGGATTTTTACGCCACTGCCGGTAGACGAGATTTTGCTCGCAATTTTTCTTGAACATTGAAATATACCCCTTTCAGTTTGAACTGGTTTACGTGTGTTTTTGCATAATTTTAGATTTTCTTATGGAGATCCATGCATCATCCATGCATCATCCTCGACGAAATGAATGGGTTTTCTTTTTTCGTGACACATGCTTGCCTCTGGGATATATGGGTAATTTATTTACCCTAGAATGGTGCTATTTCTTGAAGAGTTAAACTGCCAACGTTCCTCCGTCAAACCGGAGGGCATTTAGCTGTGACAGATTAGTTTTTTAGTGTGTCGAGCGCTCCCGGGACCCTTTCATAAAATCCTCTCTCTGGAAGAAAAACATTTTTCTGTGCGATCTATATGTACAAAGGGTTATAGTATTTCCAATACCAATTGGAACAGCACAGAGAAGGAATTCTCGCCTCGACATAGGCGTCAGCATATTGTTTTTCAGTGGTAGTTTTTCAGTTACTTATTCTTATAATCATAGCAATTGATCACCCCATGAAAAAGTTATCTCAACTGAATTTTTCCACCATGGGTGATTATGAAAAACTTCTAAATTCAAGGTAGTTGATTTCCGAGTTAGAAAACACATATAATCACACCGAACTCTCTTCAAACATATATTTACAAAATAATAGAGGCCAAAAATTGCTAGAAAAATCAAAATTCTTCTTTGCTATATTCGGATGAGGAGGAACCATCATCAGGTTGAATAACGACCGGATTTATGGAACTTTGCACATAATATTTGTTCTCTTCTTTTATAACGAGGGACACACAGTTCTTCCACACATCACTATTACCTACTTCATTCACCACTCGATTTTTATTGTCAAGCACTACAGCATTCAAAGTCGGTGACTGATTACATTTCCGCAAGCTTTTTTTTTATTGTGGATTCAATTGGATTGAACACACAATAGTATGGAGACAAACGTAAGAGAATATGACCACGTGTTTCACACATCGAATCAATAATATACTCTCTTTTGAAATTACGTTGTTTTATGGTCGCCATCAATACCTTTTCCGTTGGAATCTTTTCGGGTATTTTCATGTCATGATTTCGCATGAAATCAACAATATCTGCTTTTTTTGTGTTATTGTTTGGTATTGTAGTCAATAACCGAGAATGATATGAAGCGTTATCCATAACAATAACAGAGTTTGGAGGAATATTTGGGAGAAGCTGCTCACTGAACCAGGTTTCGAATAAAGCCGCAGTCATAGCTTCGAGGTAATTAGCAGACGAATCTTTTATATTTTTGGCCGATAGAAGCAAAGCGTTAGGTACGAAACCACTTTCATTCTCGGCATGCAAAATTATAACACGTTTTCCACTTGAAGAAGTTGTGTTCAAAGCACAATACTTGGGTTCGTCTACCCAGCCATATTTGACAACATCATGGGTGTCAAACCAAGTTTCGTCGAAGTAGATTATATGTCTGCTGGATTCTCGGTAGCTTTTCATTCGTCTCAAATATTTTTGTCGGAGTTGAACAATGCGTGTTGATTCCATTATGACCATCCAATTGTTTTTTATATTTGACACCACAAGACAATAGCACACCTCGTAGAAATTCTAAAGATTTGTAATTGTAATCGGGATAGTCGAGTAATTTATACCAAATCATTTCCAAGGTTGGTACTTCATTTTTTTGGTATATACCATAAATTGTTCGCCAAATCACATTTTTTGTAGCACCATCAACGTTTGCGAATTGTTTATTCCTTTGTTTTCGTTTCATTGCATGGTCAATGACTTCCCCTATTTTAATGACTCGAAGAACTGTCGAACGACTTTGTTTCGTTAACTCACATATTCTATTCACAATAACATTCTGTGAAGTGTGACAGTTTTCCTTCTTCAAGCATTCATGAATATTTAAAATTACTCGCTGAACTTGAACATGTAAGTTCTTATTTTCAAATTCCGGATCCCTGTCAATTGACACAGATTCCTCACACGTAATGTTATCATTTGTTACAAAAGGTCTCCAGAAACCCATACCTATTGATGAGAGTACCCAAAAACACTAAGATTTTCACAAAAATCGGTTTAAACGATGAGATTGGAACCTTTGGTGTGAAAGTTGAAAACTTTTTCTAGAGATCAATTACCCTAACACCAAACTGATATTTTTGCACTCGACGCGCGTTTCGCTAACAAGGTTAGCATCTTCAGGTGAAGCAAATTGATAATGAATCTAAAGACAAGGGTTAGCTGTTTATATACCTTAAGTTTTTTGGTTCGATGTGGACTTTGTTTGTTAAATGATGATTATCCTAATTGGTTTTTCCGTAATTAACTAGTGGAACCACTACCTGCAAATTAATTTGTTCGCTATTTGTTCTATTGTTGATGATCTACACATCCATGTATAGAGTTACGTATTTTCAAATTGATTACTTATTTTCTTTCTTTGGAAGATTCCTACATTATTTTGTATCAAGATGGAGTAGAAGAAAGCCAAAAACTTTCTTTCCCAAAGATGAAAAATATGTTTTTCATATGTGTGCTATATAGGTCATATTCATTCTGTGATCAAAAGACTAAAAAGGTTTCTGCTCCAGTAGTTACTAAATAGTTATTCTTGTGCAACCGGTGTTAAATCTGTTATTGCTCACTTAACAACTAATTTACGTCATACAAAGAATATGATTTCCATTTGGTGTTTCTTTCTTTGCACGAGGCTCTCAAATTGCATATAGATAATATTCAATATAATATTCATTTTTCTAACCTTTTTTTGGTTGGTATATGTCATAATAATGAAATAATATAAACCTAGTTTCAAAAACTTTATTTAAAAGAATAACATGATCAAGAAAATGATCATTAAAAACATTGAAAATATCCCCTTTCATGATGTCGGTCCACAAAGACCCGTATTACGGACCTGTAATAATATCAAACCTCAATCGTAATTATAAATATTCATGATTTCTAATTGGAAACTCTTTATATCGGACCTCACAAACCTTGTTTGTCAAATCTGAGAATAAATCACAAATTGCTTCATCTGATTTTATGAAGCAAAGTTCATTACTTTTGAAATTGACATTTATCATTGCTATGAATTAGTTCATTTGAAACAGTTTAATTTCAACCCAGTAAATCATGCACTATTTGAACAGAATACATTTTCACCTCTAATGATTTATTTTATAAACATATAATATCCCTCCGATTATCAACTAAACCAACCGCCACTGTTTTATGGTCCAACTTGCTTCCCGTAAATAAACAAAGTTATGCTGCCTTCAATGAAAGGATGGAAAAGGCCTCTCTATTGTCTTTTGTTACTCTGAGGGATAGAATATACCATTCGATGAAAGAAATGTGCTCTGTTATGGGATTTTTGCCACAATTCATCACTGATGATTCGAAAAGTGTATACGATGAATGTCGTCGGTAGCCAGGTGGTTCGACGCGGGTGCTTTGTTCACTCACTCGAACTGACTGTCGTGTTGGTCTGTGGTTCAATCCCAAATCTGAAAGATCGATTTTCACTTGCTATCGTCCAACCTGTTTTAGGAATCATACATTAAAAGGTAAGACCTCGTTTATCTTCAGCTCGCACAAGTTTCGACTTCTGAGGGTTGTCGTTCATAGGGGTGCGACAGCTGGTTAACGGAAAAACAGATTTAAATGTCACTATGTTTATAAGAAAACAGTATTTTTGAAATGCTCGTTCCCTTTTTGTTTGACGTTTTTAATATTGGGATTTGAAACGGGTTGAAAAAATAATCTGTAGGTAAGAAGGAGATTCTGTTTTGCAAATATAAACAGTTTTTCACAGTTTGTTACCTAGTTGATTTGCTACATACTCAAGTCATTGAAATGAACAATATTGTCATATTTTTGAGAATAAACGACCTTAGAGGACTAATTGAAAACCAAAATGGAGACGAAACTTATATTTTGTGTCCTTTAATAACTCAGAATAAAGCTGAGAGTAATTATAAAAACAAAGTGGGATCACAAAATGAAATCAGTGACAAAAAATCAACTGACTGAAGTGCTTTGAAATAAAAGCTCACCTCTAAAACACTTTTGAAGTAACTGGTCCATCGAAAATCAATTATATTGAAATTATTACTCACATCATTGGAAAGAGTTCTGTCAAAGAAGTCACTGCCGATATTACTCACATTATTAGAAAACGTTGAGCCAAAGAGGCCATTCTGTAGAGAAGTACTCTAACTTGAACTTGGAACTGAACTCACTGCCACAACCACTGGTGAAAAAAATCCCTAATTATTCTTTCGCCGTGAATAATTACGTTGGCAATTGTTGAATCGACAATTCTGTTGCTTTCACCTCAAACCTATTCCAACATTTTATTAATGACTCCATAAATTTCAGCTTGGCGGACACGCCCCCCAAGTCAGCCGATCGATATTGAATTACTTATAGAATCTGAATTCAAACATATGTTTCTGTCATCGAAAAAACCTGTAATCAATAATCATTGAATTACATGAAGGTTTCTTTGTTGTTTGTCATTTGGATTTCACAAAATTGATATACATTTTCGTTTCTTATAACTGGAACAGTGAAAGAAGTAAAAATGAATTATAATGTTCCTATCTATGAAGGTTTTCTCAATCAATTCGTAAACAGTCGATTGCAGTAAGATATCAAAATTTGATAAATTAAAATAACAGTGGGCGAAACATAAAAACTATGAAAATGAAATGATTCAAAACACATTCGAACCCCGTGTTAAAATTTCAATAGATGTGAATAAAAGTACTACACAGATCCTAGAACCAAATCACAAGCTTTTTCTTATAGTGCTTCATTTTGCAAATTTCAAACGATTCAAGGTCATTCGAACTGGTCGGCTAAGGTCCTCGACCATCGGGATGAGGTTAGTGAATATCGTTTAAGTGGTCACATTCAATGAAATTGAATCCGAAGATCAGGGTTGAATAGTAATAATATTTATTATGAAACATGAAGATAAATGAACAATAGGATCTTAAACGACTGTTTCTTGAATCATTATTGGATGCGGAAGGAACTTTCTTTGAGACCTGTTCTTGACTTGTTTCAGACCTCTTCTTGACCTGTTTGAGACCAGTACTTTACCTGTTCAGACCAGTTCTTTACATATTCCAAACCACTTCTTTACCTGTTCTTGACCTGTTCAGACCAGTTCTTGACCTGTTCGAGATATGTATAAGAAATGATGTGAACAGTTCGAGAACAGCCCTCGACCGCGTCAAGAACTGGAGTGACCATGTCAAGAGGTCTCGAACAAAGTCAGCGCCAAATAATGATTTAGTTGGTTATTTAATACAACCGGAAAAAAATACACAAAATTACCCCACAATTTTGTGCGAATCCACAATCATTTTCTGAAACATTGAATCTTCCCGAGCATTTTCCTTCCTAATGATATTGGAATATTCATGCAGAAGTTTGAATTGATGCCCCGAAAAATATTTCACAACTACAATTTATGCTTGTGAACGCTGAGCTGTGAATATTTGATTTGAAGGTTGTTGAAACTTCTACGGATAAGTTGAAACGTTAGAATAGTTGTCCGGGAATCCTGAACATCTGTTATATCGAGTTGGATTTATGAATAGACATGACATGTTTCTTCGTTTGTTGCTCTTCTTTATTTTTCTGTACTTGAATAAACTTTTAAGGAAAGGTTTTCGGTTGATTTCAGAAAGAGAGGGATGGTGAAGTGACTTTATTTCATTTCATTGTTGAATGTTAGAGATCAGGCTTTGAGATTCATTCACAAAATGAATATGAAATATTACTTTATGTAGGATTTATTTTCAACAGAGTCAATTGTTAATATATTATTTGTCATGAAACGATTTCATTTATTGGAATAATAATTTATAGCAAAATTTGAACAATTACTTCCAACATAAATTCCCGAAGATATTCCATGTTGTTGCAGATCAGAAACGTCAAGTATTTATTGAAGAGCTGATTCAACAATTTTATCAGATATTTTGATTTGTTTGGAAGAAAATGGACAACTCAATATTTTGTTGGAAATTTCAATTTTGTTATTCAAAGTATCTTCTCTATTTGCTTCAGCCACGGAGGCCGATTTCCATCCACCGTGATGTTTAATAGATAATGTAATGTCGGCCAGAAGAGTTACAGAGCTTCTCCTGAAACAGTGATCTGTGTAGCTCTTATACATATCTTTATCTTTTCCAAGCAATTTTGCAATCAAGCTGAAAATTTTCCACATTTTCCTCACAAATATTTCAAAAATAATATGTTACTTTTTATATGAAGCGACCGTAGTGCTTCAGACTTGTGATATATCTCAGTACAATCAGAATTTGAAACTGAAGGTTTATACGCAATAGGTCTTTGTGTCAGGTATTTTAACAATCAATATAGATTCAGCATATTCAACAGCATCCTGTTATCCAGTAAAGTTACCCCGAAAATGTAAAATTAACCGGATTGTGACTTATAACTGATTTGAGAAAAAAACCTTAGAATTAGAATGTGATTAATAGAATAGTTGTTTTGATACAAAAATACTTAGGTCTTAGATATAAAATTTTTTTATCGATTATGTCAAACTCCAGATTTCACCATATTTATAATTTTGACTCTATATTGAATTCTTGTACTCTTATATTGAACTTATTTTGTTACTGCCTTAATATACAGATATACAAGTAGCTTTTGCAGCTACTTCGGTGTTTTTTTCGTGTTCATTCACCACTTGTCCTAATTCAATGAGTTACTTCATTTTTGAATGATATTTTTTATGTATTTATATGTTGTTTACCGTAAATAAACCTTATTATATTATCAGCCGTAGTTTGCGCTGGTCATACCCTATCCCCCGAAGCCCCGATACATTCGGGAGGACGCGTCAGCATTATCAACCAATGACCACTCCTCACACCGTGGGATAAGTGATCATTGGGTCCGAGAATCATGTGCCCTGAGTAAGCGAAGTGAGCCAAGAATGACAGCATACTGCATCTGTTCGGCTAAGATTTCTGCCTTAGTGCGGCAAGCCGTTATAATTTCAAGATTCGAGAGTAGAGAGGGCATCATTTCACCAAGGACTCCAGTAATCAGAACAACCATGTTAACAGAGTGGTCTGGATAGAGTCTGTGGAGTTCGAGGAGAAAATCTCGATATTTTTTCCGTTTTCCTCCTCTTTTCGAACGGTATTCGTCTCGCCAGGAGCTGAAAACTTCACGACAAATATCGTCTTGCTCTGGTGATCGAGAAGGACTACATTAGGCTTACTAACTTGTATGAGCCTGAGGGTGGAGAACAAATAGTTCCAATAAATTCGGCATTTCTCGTTCCCCACAGCGGATTCAATATCCCCCGGAGCGTAGGGCAACACCGGTATCTCGTCAATACCGTAAGAGTGTCTTGATGGTAATATAGCACTCTCAGAGCCGCGTTATGTCGATGGATATAGGCCGAGACCGCATATGCTGGACATGCTGATAGCAAGTGCATTAGGGTCTCGGGCGGTATCCGACGCTTTTGTTCTTAATGAGCAGGAGCAATTTTGAAAACTTCCTTTTATCAATATTTTCCTTAACCTTCAATGTACTTTTCAACATCGAATAGACACTCCATGACATGAAAATGTGGGAATCTTTCGTCATCTACACAATTTTAGAACAGTTCACTTTGAAATTGATTGTTTTTTCTGTCTTTGTGAGAGTCTCACATTTTTTGTATAAAGATTGAGAAGTGAAAAATCAAAACCTTTCCTTCCTAATAATCAATTTCTTTTAAAATTATCGCACTTTCAATTCAGAAATGAATGAAAAATTCAATTTTGTGTCAGTATTCTTTGGACAATTTATCTCATTTTGAACTGATATTCAATTCAGATATATTTCATGACATACATTCAGTCCAAAACCTTCGTGAGTATGGATTCATAATTTGCTCGTAAGCTCATCCTAATCCACAATTTCCCAACGCCAAAAAACTAATCCAAACGAGAGTTCCATTAGTAACCAGATACCGACGGGCATCTGCCATTTCATCTTTTGCAGAATTCATATTTCGTACGCGTCCGGGTCGTATTCTCGTCGCTAAGGGATTGACGATCTCGTCTCAGTGATACCAAATTACCTGGAATTTTGTATAACATATTCTATATGGGTCTCATCTGACGTCAACATGTGAATTTAGGGGTATGTAGGTCAAAGTTCATTTTATATCGAAGTAAGAAGTACCACAAAAATATTTGTGGAAACTGCAATTGACTGAATTTGTCCAGAAACGTAACCTAGTTAATCATCAAACTTGCCAGATAAACTCTTCATTAAAAATTTTACCTGAATACTTGAAAAATATTTGGATTTCAAATGAAAATATACTTTCTTTGGATGATATTTGGTGTATCCCATTTTTAAATCGTCATATGAAAAATTGATAGGTCACGTATACACACTACATTGGATGTTCAGAATTTCACTCGTTACAAAATTTTCATTTACTTTTCTAAGGAGAATCCAAGCAAAATTTCCGTCATCAAAAATTACCTTGGAAATAATGATTCTCCCAAAGATTTTGTGCATGAGATAATTGGAAATAAATTCAAACAGCAATCATAACTATCATCACAACGCCAACAATAACAAAAAATACGACAGCAAACACAACAATAGACAACTCTCTCAAATATGATTGATATGATTCTTGGTCTTTCTGGAAAGATGAAATAGGTCAGTTCAAAATTCAACGTTAATACATTCGAAACACGAAATCATTCAAGGCATTCATTAACTTAGCAAAATCGACAAATGAAAACCAAGAATCAGTACATTGTGTTCATAGTGTTCCGTATGTTTGTGGTCGGATATATTCTGGAGACTCCGAAACCATTGAGAATGGGGAAATCTAAACCCCAGACCAATACAAAAGCCACGATAAGAGAAAATTTTCCACAAAAAATTAGTTTCATTAGGTGCTTTGCCTTGTTATGTTACTCAAAACGGTGCTGATGAGGTGATGGGACACGTGTCTCCTTTCGAAACTTCGAAGTACACCTCAAGGATTGTAGACTTACAGGTAAGTGGAGTTTTATATCATACTCTCTTATATGTTGAGTTTTGTAGCTTTCTTAAGGATGATATTCGATTTAATTCGATAAAGAATAGTTGGAGTAAAAACTGAATGATTCCCTGACTTTTGCTAAGTTATACCTAACTCTTCAGAATTGGTATGGCAGCCATGTTATTTCTGACAATTGAATTTGCTTTTGAACTCCTCAATTTGATATCTTTATCATGTGGATAAAAAACGAACTTCATCAACTTTGGCAGTAAACTTGAAGTAAACCCATCCATCTTGCGAGATCCGCCATATTTACAGTGACATTACGTTATTTTTTTTGTTTTCATTCAGCAAAAATTCCTTTATTTCCATAGCGGTGCACGGCAAAAATCAGGCTGCTATCTTGGATGCCTGCCTGGGAAGCTGTGGCCGAAGAAATATCTGGCGATGACCTAGAAAAATCTACGCTTAACAGTAAGATTTCTGACTGGCCACTGTCAACTGAGGAAACACCTCCATAATATGGGGCTAGAGGACACACCTCTATGCAGGATGTGTGAACAGGAAGATAAATATGTCAAGCATGTCCTTTGCGAGTATCCGGAGTTATCGTCAATGAGAGAGTGTGCGTTCTGCAAGTCTTGGCCTACACCTGCCGATATAAAGATGTCTCCTAGTTACCTGTCCACGTTTCTGGAAAGGACAGGATGGACGATGACCTAGGAGGACAACTCCTCGGGAGGATGTACAATGGGTCACATGTGGCTAAGTGCTGCAGGCCTACACTCACCCTTCCTACTCTACAGATACAGATAGTAGGGTACATTGGCAATGCTTACGTTTATCAATTTCCAAGGATTCTAATAGTACAAAATTTCCTTATCGTTTGGATTCCGGAACTTGTGGTTGCGTTCCGAAGAATGGTTTGAAAAAGTCGAATCATTCTTACCTAGTCTGAATGACCTTTCATGTTCAGCATACCGTTTTGAGAAATTTTAGCCACATTGTCCCTCATAAACATTTACTCTCCGGACACATAAGCTTAAAACACCAGATTTCCCCATCTTTTCTACATCATCTTTGACGTCAAAAAGGAAATAATACAACCTGGCATATGGCCTGAGCGCCACTTCCACATTGTTTTTTTTTAAATCCACAATTGTCTGTTTTTTTTCCAAAATATGTTAAAGTTACAAATTCCTTGATTTCTTATTGGTTGATCTAGGGATATTAATCTAAACTGAAGCTTCAAATTTGCGTACAGATCAATATACCCCCAAATCAAACAATTCAAAACCAAGAAATTTATAACTTTAACATATTTTGGAACACGAGAAAATTGCGGAATTTTTCAGAAAAAACAATGTGAAAGTTTTTTTGAAGACAAAACACAAGCCCTACAGGAAAATCCTCGAGGCGCTCTAAGAGCGGTGCCTGTGTGAAAGTAGTGATTCACATTAGATTTGAATCGCCGGTGATTGAATCCATTTGGAAAAACTTTCTCAGGAAGTTTATTCCACATAAACGTAGTTTTCCAAATGAAAGAGGTTCTCAAACAGAGAAGTTTGAAGCGTACTGAGTTGAACCCCAAAACGATGAGCAGTCACAGTCCGTCGCGTATTTCTAATATGTACCGCTCTTCGTGGAATCGATTATGCCAAGTCACTCGAACGCTTCTCGTGAAAGTGTCTATAGAAAATAGACAAATCTCCAACCTTTCTTCGATGTTCCAGACTATCAAGGTTGCAAGTGATGTTGGCGTCCACAATCAGGCAGATAGCTATTTTCTGGATTGAATCCAACAGCTTCAGCATATGCTTAGGGGCGGAGCTCCATACACGAGAAGAATACTCCAAAGAAGGTCTGATCTGAGTTTCATAAAGCAACAAAAGTTGCTGACTTGTGTACAACTCTTTGGTATGGAACAGCGTTACAAGTTTTTGAGAAGTAGCCTTTGCCCGAATCAGGATATCTAATATCCTTTTCAATGCCAAAAATTGTGGACGAGGTAAAAAAACGGGAGCTTATGAGCTTGACTGTCTTGAGTGTAATAGTGTTTGTGCGGGACAATGTGGCCGAAATTTCTCAAAACGGTATGGCAGGTTCTTCAGACTAGTTAAAAATGATTAGATGTTTTCAAATCATTCCTTGGAATATAACCACAAGTTCCCGAATCCAAACGATACGGAAATTTTGCACTATGCAGGCAATGTAATGTAATGTAATGTAATGTAATGTAATGTAATGTAATGTAATGTAATGTAATGTAATGTAATGTAATGTAATGTAATGTAGTGTAATGTAATGTAATGTAATGTAATGTATGTAACTTTGGACTCAAAAATTCAATACTACGTAGCCTCACGCTTTTTTCACATTATGGCACTGAAAGTTTCTTTTCTCTGCTTCGAGTACAATGATCATGTTTGAAGGGATCAGCTTTGATTTTTTTTTGGTGGATGCTGATTATGATTTTGAGCCAGAAGATTTGTCTTGGTCAAAAAGTTGACTTTCTCTATACAGTGCGTCACTCGAATAGGTAATATTTTCAATGTATATAATTCTGATTATCCATTTTTGCAAAGTGACAATATTATTTAAGGGACAGTCATTTATATCTCCCTAACCTAGTATCCCGTACGAAATTTGAGGCTGTATTAGAGAAAAATAAACTTTTTTCGAATGAACTATGTAATATTTCTCTCAAGTATTTCAAATCAAATCAAAATCAAAATGTACTTTATTGTCGAAGATGAAATCTCATTGATAAAGTGTTACTATTCTAAGAAATATAAGATACACAACTTGAAAGATGTTGTCGAAGATAAAATATTATTGTCAAAAGTGTCATTATTTTAAAGAATATAAGTCATTACTGGAGTTTTTTCCCAACACCAAATCGTTATTTTTAACATGAGGTGTAAAAAATAACGATTTGGTGTTGGGAGAAAACTCCAGTAATATTCATTACTACACCAAAGGTTCCAAACAGTGCATCATAAATATAATTTACAAATCGAAAGTAATATTTGAACATTTGGTGATTTCAGCATTTTGGGGAGAAAAAGTAGTCAGAAAGTAATAATATATTTGCTACATATTGAAATGAATAAGAATAATAATGAATATTCTCATGCAACACATAAATGTAAGTATGAAAATATAAAAACTATAAAGCATAAAAATATAAAAGTGAATGCATAGAAAATAACAGTAAGTACCAACTCTGTAAACATTTTCAATTATACAGTTCAGAGCTTAACAAAAAGCTTAAACAAAAAGTTGAAAAATTCACATAGTTTAAATACCAGTAGGTACTGAAACACAATAATTAGAGTTATTTGTTTTTATTAATTTAAATTTCTGTCTGAATAGAATTCATCTGAAGAATAAAAAGCTCTTTTACAGACTTTCTAAACGTGAAAGGACAAATATGTTTTGCTTGTAAGTCCCATCTTAGGTGCCTATCAATAATTATTTGTATAGATATTTCACCGATTTCTCTTCAGGTATTATGGTTTCCTGATCAACAACAATATGAGGATATACACTGTTACTTATTTCAGTTTATTGTATTTTTTTGGAAATGATCTTGTAGGACGAAACTGCAGTAATATTATTTACACATACGAGGTGGTTTGAAAACGAACCAAGGTATAATTCTCATTTTTCATAATTTTCAATGAAAGCTGATAATAGAATTCAAGTCTCAATCTTCCAATTTCAGTGGTGTTTTCGAACCCTTGAAATATCTACTCGAAGTGCTTGGAACGAAAGCTCTCGTAAAGAGTAGATACATCACATTTTCAATCAGATAAATGCCTTTCAATGTGCAATGTAAAAGTTATCTCCGGTGAGCTCTTCAAGAAAGATGAAAAATTTCCGTGATTTCTCAATGGAGTCCATGTAACACTCGATGTGAGAGAAAATTCATTATCGATCACCAATCACCGAATCGTGACTGTCGACCGAAATGAAACCCTCTTTTTAAATTTCGAAACGTTGGACGAAAAAAAGCAATGAAACTTCGGGACTTGAAATAAACGTCGCGTCGTATCATGGTTATGTACTGGGGGAATACTTCAGAATCTTATTTTTCGGAAATGTATGTTCCATCGTCAATCATGTCAAAACTTATCGCGAATTTATAGAGGGGACCAAAAGACTGGAGTCATTATTGAAATCGTTTATAATTTTGGGAAAGAAGGGTTTTGACAACCTTATTTTTTTTGAAGACAAAACACAAGTACTATAGAAAATCCTTGAGGCACTTTTGAAGCAGTGCCTGTGCGAAAGTAGCGATTCACATTGGATTTGAGTCGCTTAAGACTAAATACATTTGGAAAAACAATCTCAAGAAGTTTATTCCACACAGTTCTCCAGATGGAAGAGTTTTTTAACAGTGAAGTTCGAGGGGTACTGAGTTGAAATTCAAAACGATGAGCAGCCACAGTCCATCGCGTATTTCTGGTATGTACCACTCTTGGTGGAATCAACTGTGCCAAGCCACTTGAACACTTTTCGTGAAAGTATCTAGAGAAGGGCGACAAATGTCCAACCTTCTTTTGATGATCAAGGCTACCAAGGTTGCACGTGATGTTCACGTCTCCAATCAGGCGGATGGCTCTATTCTGGCTGGAATCCAGCAACTTCAGGGAATTGTTGGGGCAGAGCTTCATGCATGAGAACAATACTCCCAAGAAGGTCTGATCTGAGCTTTATAAAGCATGAAAAGTTACAGTTTTCTGGTTCGGAACGGTGTTCTAAGCTTTGCCAAGACATATTGGTGCCCATTTTAACTCCCAACAAACTTATCGAAGCAGAAAGCGGAATTGTATGACCTGACATTATAATATCCGGTTTGGAAACATTTATCTTCTTGGAGAAAACCGATGCCTGGGTTTTTGTGGTAATGAATTGAACCTGGTTACCTCCACCCCCATTCGAAATGACTTCTAGATCATCAAGATATGAACCACTCTTGGTGGTTGAACCTATGATAACATACGCATCTCTGTTCTGGTGGCCAAAGATGAAGTAGGCGACCGCCATCAACAAACTAGGCAAGGTGCAAAGACTTGCATGTTTGGGAATGACGGGAACAATGAGAACTACCCCAACAGCTGTATTGGAGACACTCCTGAATCTATCTCCATTACACTTTGTGATAATGGGGGAGG